>NC_091482.1:40119511-41319511 GCF_036971445.1 Narcine bancroftii
AGTGGAAATGAATAGAATCATAATGTTTTGAACAATTATTTATATACAATTCATCTGTCAGTCATTGGGAAATTATTTACCCTTATTTGGTTTCAGACATCAACCCTCCGCCACTTCTTTCTACATGCATACTCATTTACTGAATATTCCAGTTTAGAATCTTAACACGAGAATGAGACCAATTCTTCTCCATAACCAATTTAAACAAATGGAATTATGGTCACAGAACCTAGAATATTCTTTAAGTGACGGTAGTATTCTTAGACAGAAGAATTCTTAGACGTCCTGCTTTGCGGAAACTGCCAAAATGTTTGGCCTGGAAGTCAGCCTGAAGAAAACTGAGGTCCTCCATCAGCCAGCTCCCCACCATGACTACCAGACCCCCCACATCTCCATCGGGCACACAAAACTCAAAACGGTCAACCAGTTTACCTATCTCGGCTGCACCATTTCATCAGATGCAAGGATCGACAACGAGATAGACAACAGACTCGCCAAGGCAAATAGCGCCCTTGGAAGACTACACAAAAGAGTCTGGAAAAACAACCAACTGAAAAACCTCACAAAGATAAGTGTATACAGAGCCATTGTCATACCCACACTCCTGTTCGGCTCCGAATCATGGGTCCTCTACCGGCATCACCTACGGCTCCTAGAACGCTTCCACCAGCGTTGTCTCCGCTCCATCCTCAACATCCATTGGAGCGCTTTCATCCCTAACGTCGAAGTACTCGAGATGGCAGAGGTTGACAGCATCGAGTCCACGCTGCTGAAGATCCAGCTGCGCTGGATGGGTCACGTCTCCAGAATGGAGGACCATCGCCTTCCCAAGATCGTGTTATATGGCGAGCTCTCCACTGGCCACCGTGACAGAGGTGCACCAAAGAAAAGGTACAAGGACTGCCTAAAGAAATCTCTTGGTGCCTGCCACATTGACCACCGCCAGTGGGCTGATAACGCCTCAAACCGTGCATCTTGGCGCCTCACAGTTTGGCGGGCAGCAACCTCCTTTGAAGAAGACCGCAGAGCCCACCTCACTGACAAAAGGCAAAGGAGGAAAAACCCAACACCCAACCCCAACCAACCAATTTTCCCCTGCAGCCGCTGCAACCGTGTCTGCCTGTCCCGCATCGGACTTGTCAGCCACAAATGAGCCTGCAGCTGACGTGGACTTTTACCCCCTCCATAAATCTTCGTCCGCGAAGCCAAGCCAAAGAAAAAAGTATTCTTAGGGGGTCATTGTGCACCCAGCAATCATTCTCTGGTCAACAAATTTTATATCTGGATTTATTACACTGCCCTGATTATATTGTACCAACTACTCGACACCTTTCCTGTTTACACGTCAAGATCTGGTAAGTTAAAATTTCATGCTGTCACTAACTTTTTAAAAAAAATCATTTTAAAGATGTTTGAACAGTATACAATCAAATAACTGAAAGAAAAAAAACAATTTAATATATCTATTAACCCCCCCCCCCCCACTCCTTCAGACAGCTCCCTTAAGGGGAGCCAACTAATAAAACAAAAGTGAATATATACAATATTTCAAAGTATTTCCAAATTCATGTAGTTCGAATAAGAAGACCACATTTTACCAAAAAGGGAATAATTATCATGCGAGTTACATGTAATTTTTTCCATAGTAATACAAACTCTCAATTCATTATGCCAACATGCTATATTAGCCTCTACATTATCTTTCCAAGTACTAGCTACACATTTTCATGCTTCAGCCAACACTAAATATACAAATGCAATCTGAAACTTATCCAACCCTAATCCCTTCAAAGAGACCATATAACCCAACAAGAAATTGATGGGTCTAATGGCAATTTAATTTTGAGTAATTTTTCCAGAACCAATCTAATGCCTTCCCAAAATTGTTGTACTTTAACACAAGACCAAACGGCATGTTAAAATGTTCTAATACATAATCCATATCTAAAATAAGAATCTGAATTACTAAACCCATATTTTTTCAGTTTATCTGGAGTCAAATATAACTGATGTAAAAAATTATAGTTAAACATTCCATATCTTACATTCGTCAGTTTAGTTACGCTTTCATAACACATAACTTCCCAATTCTCTTGAGGGATAATATAAATCGCTTTCCCATTTAAACTTTGATTTCTCCCATTTCGGTTTATCTATACCATCTTGTAACAATTGATATATATCTAAAATATAATCTTTCTTTGGTATAGAGAAAATCAAAGATTCAAATTTCATCAACATAGATAAATTCATATCTTTACCATAATTATCTTTTATCAGAGCTCTGAGTTGATAACACACAAATAAAGAATTTACAGATATATCAAATTTCTCCCTCAATTGGTTAAAAGAAAGAAATTGACCTTCTTTAAAACAGTCCTGAACTATTGTTATACCCTTAGAATTCCATTTTTAAATGATTATTGAACATTGAAAAATAAATAAGATGATGATGATATAATGGGATTTGAATTGATAATTTACCCTTTGATCCTCAAACCATCTTTCTTTTAATCCATATCTTTAGCATATGTTTGAATACCAGCATATTACATTCATGCCATAAGTTCTTATTCCACTTAAATCTAAACTGTGTACCTCAACTTCAGAAATACAAGCCATTTCCACCTTCGCACAATTCAGGGGTTGTTCTCTATCAATCAATCTACTAACAAATTTCAACTGAGCTGCTTCATAATAATTTTGAAAATGAGGTCACTGAAGTCCACCTATTGCATATTTCCATGTAAGTTTGTGTAAAACTGCTCCCACTAATTTTCCCTTCCATAAAAACTCCTGCACTGCTCTATTCAAATCCTGAAAGAAACCCTTGAAACTAAACATGATACCGACTGAAACAAATATTGGATTTGAGGAAGAATATTCATTTTAATACAATTTACTCGACCAATTAACATTAAAGGAAGATCTTTCCATTTAATCAAATCCATTTTAATCCTTTTTAATAAAGGAACATGATTTAATTTATATGATTGATAATCTGCATTTCCTATCACTCCTAAATATTTAATTCTATCTGACCATTTTAATTTTATAATATTTTTATATTCTTAATAATCTCCTTCCCCAACTGGCAATATTTCACTCATCCCAATTTACTTTTTATCCAGATAACTCCCCAAATTTCAACAAAAAATCTTGCAAATATTTCAAAGATTGCTCCGGTTCTGTCATATGCACCGACATATCATCTGCAAATAAATTAATCTATATTCATCATCTGCAATTCTCATGCCTTTAATCTTATCATTCTGTCATATTGTCCGAGCTAACAGTTCGATTGCCAATGCCAACAAGGCTGATGATAATGGACATCCTTGCTGGGTTGATCACGTCAATTTAAATGTTAAAGAAGTTTGACGATTCGTCACCACCCGAGCGAATGGATTTGTTTATAGATGCTTAACCCAACCAATAAAATAAAGGCCAAATTTAAACTTCTCTAACACCTTAAATAAAAAATTCCACTCAACCCTATCAAAAGCTTTTTTCCTCATCCAGTGGTTGGGTTGCAGTTTAGATGCATTGACCAATGTTATCAATCTAAGGATGTTATCACATGCATTTCTATTCTTAATAAAGCCTGCTTGATCTATATGTATCAACTGGGGTAAATATGTAGCAAGTCTATTCGCTAACAACTTTGCTATAATTTTATAATCGACATTTAATAAAGAAATAGGTCTATATGAAGATACTTTCAATGGGTCCCTATCTTTGTTTGGAATCACAGTAATTATAGCATTCAAACAAGATTCTGCTAACAACTGATCCTCGGTTTTTCGCTGCAATACCTCTCCAAATACAGAGGATAAATCTGCATAAAATACTTTATAAAATTCAACTGAAAATCCATCATCCCCTGGCGACTTTCCATTCGACATCTCCTGTATACCTTCTTTAATCTCAAAATCTGTAAATGGAGCTTCCAATTCCTTAACCTCCTCCTCCCCAAAAACAGGTAATTTTAATTTGAATAAATAAGATTCAATAAGACCAATGTCCTGCTTTCCCTCAGAAGTATATAATTTTTGGTAAAATAAATAAAACTGATCATCAATATCCTGAGTTTTATAGGTAACTATTGAATTCTTTTTAACAGCATTAAACATTAACAGAATTTGTGATGTCTGTTCCGTTTTTAATTGCCATGCTAATATCTTAAGACCTATTTCGCTCAGTTCATAATAACGTTGCTTAGATCAGTGAATTAAACGCTCATACTGGTAAGTTTGTAATGCATTATAATGTACTTTCAACTTCGTTAAAAAATATTTTTAAAAAATCTTCTGTAACATCTTTCTAAAATTCCTTTTCCAACTCAGTAATTTGCTTCTTCAATGTTAAACTTTCCACCACTTATTGTTTTTTGTAACTTTTGTAGTATAACTAATAATTTGTCCATGCAAATATGCTTTCAAAGCATCCTACAACACAAAATTTTGATATACTCAATCAAGAATAAAGTAATCTGTTCATTAACAAAAAGTAATAAACTCTGGTTTCTTCAGTAGCATTGTATTAAGCCTCCATCTTAAGACAATTGCACCACTTCTAGACTTGCACAGGAAAAGAACAACATAGAATGATCTGATATAACCCAGCTTTTATATTCAGCCTGTAATATTCTACCTTGTAAATGTGCCGACACCAAAATAAAATCTAATCTAGAAAATGAATCATGTCTAGATGAATGAAAAGAAAAATCTTTCTCTGTAGGATTTACTCTCCTCCAAACATCAATTAAATTCAAATCTTTCATCAGAGCTCCTATTTGTATTGCCGTCTTTGATTTCCTTATACTTTTCAGAGATCTATTGAATAATGGATCTAAAACACAGTTAAAGTCTCCCCCAATCAAAATATTTTCATTTGCCTGATTTAACAATAAAAAAAGCTTCCGACATGAACCGTTCATCATTTATATTAGGTGTGTAAACATTTAACAAAGTCCATGATTCTGCCAAAAATTTACAGTTCACCATCAAAACCCTCCCAGCATTTCCTTCAAATAATTCCAATTCAAACATTTCTTATGAATTAAAATCGCTACCCCTCTTGCCTTAGAAGAAGAGAACACATGACCAACCCACTCACTCTTCAATTTCAAATGTTGTTTTTCAGTCAAATGTGTCTCTGCAAAAAAACAATATCAACTTTCATTTTCTTTATGTAAGCAAATACTCATTTATGCTTAATGGGATTATTCAATCCCTGAACATTAAAAGTTGCCAAACTAAAATTAGACATTTCATTAGTAATAAACTACACCACTATAAAATTCCTCAACTTTTTAATGCTCTTAATAATCTAAACCCTCCCCCATATATAAAATTTCAACAAAGTAAAAAAAATATAGAAAAAATATACTACCCCAAACAAACTAAAAAGTAGTAGCTCCCTAAAAATCTGGGTGTGGTAAAACCCACTAGTGGCAGATGGATTTAAGGCCTCAGTGTCATCCACCCGCCCCCCAGTCAGACTTTCACAAAGTACATTATCAAATATATTCAACCCAATGATTCCAGTCCCAATGATTGTTCCGGGTCTTCAATGTCAAAAGACTTTGCGTCAATTCAACTTTCTTTCCATTCTTTCCATTCTTCTCATTCTTATTACCATTTACCCTCCTTTTAGGTGACAATTATGATGGTCATCCATTTCCTTGCAGATCTGGCAACAAATTAGCAAAAATTAATACATCATTGTCATTTTCAAAGAATTGAGATTGAAAATTCCCATAAAAATCGTTCAACACAGCCGGATAACAAAAGGCAAATTTATAGCCCTCTTGCCACAATACTTCTTTACCTGAATTAAATTCACGGTGCCTTGTAATAATTTCTTGATTCAGATCAGCATAAAAAACACGATTATTTTGAACCATTATTGGAGTTTGATTTTGCCATGCCTTTTGCACCGCAACTTAGTATCATTTCTCTCTCCTGATATTTCAAACAACGCATCAAAACTGCTCGCAGTGGTTGACCTGGAAATGTTTTTTTCTTCAATGCTCTGTATGCTTGGTCTAGCTCCAAACCATCCAGAAAAACTTCATGGCCTAGTACCTCAGGAATCCATTTCTTAAAGAACTTTAACGGATCTGAACATTCCATATCTTCCGGGTGACCTACTATTTTTACATTATTTCTTTGACCTTAGTTCTCTAATGAATCAGTCTTCTTCAGTAATTCCTTCTTCTGAATCCACAATCCACAAAAGAAACAGATTACTTTATTCTTGATTGAGTATATTAATAAACCTCCACTTTTTCCATTTTGCTCTATTGATTCACTTGATTCTTACATTCAAAAAAGCTTCTTCAATTCTTTTTAATTATCCTGCACAGTATCCATTGTTTTTATACATCCACTAACATCACTTTGAACTCCAATCATAGAAGTAATCTCTTCACACATATTATTCATTTTAGTTTTCACTTCCATAAATCATTGGTTTATCTGAGAAGACATCTGCATTGACATGTTTTCCATTTGATGAGCAGTCCCTTCCAATATGGTAAACATAGAATCCAGACCAGGTTCCATGACCTCCCCTTGAGGCCTATCTTCTCTAGTCCCAATCCCCATATATTCTTCCTGTGTTGATTCCAGTAATGCTGTACTTTCTTCCTCTTCTGATACAGTGATTCCTCTTCTCATGCGGCATCTTTCGGGCTCCCCACTGCCCACACCTTTCCTAATAATTCTCGGACCCGCAACGCAAAGCGCATGCCCAGAAGGGTCACCGAACATGCAGGTGCATCTTCAGATGCTACACTGCATGCCCCTGGACCACCAGGTATCCTGCGGGCTCGCGGGTCTGTTGCCACTCACCCAATCCACCTGTGCGCCTGGGCTCACGGGAGCACGAGTCAGCACCAGCTGATCTCGTCACACAACCGGCACAATTTACGGATATGTGATCGGTGCCAGTATAATAAGCAGCCAAGCAGGAGTCCTTTGAGACCTCAGAACACCAGTCAACAACTCAGTGGCTTCAACGAGGTAGTTAGGCCTCAATTCTTCAACACTTATATAAAGTAATTTCTTTTGTAACTGAGTCTTTGATTTCTTCACATTTGTAGTCATTACAATCCTCCATTATTCCAAAGTCTGTAAATACTATTTTTAAGCACTTTTACTGGTTTTAAATTTGGGTATTTATAAGTCTAACTGGGGAAAGGTAGAACTTCACGTGTTCCCTCTACGCCATCTTGCCAAGTCCCCCATGGTTCACTTACTTGAGTTCAATGTAGTTGAGTGCTGGCTTTGTTCCTGCAATTCTCTCTATTCTACAATCTATTTTAATACCCCATAAATGTAGTCATATATTAATTTACCTCAACTCCATCCACATGGAATCAATGGACAAACCCTTACGGTCTCTCATGACTGCGTAAAGTTGTGATGTTTTGCCAGAAAAAAATGTGATTTGTTTCATTTTTATTTCCCGCTTTCTAATGTGCATCAAACCATGGAATCCAGAAAAAACATAAGCTGCCAATTGTACCCCACCTGCACCCGTTTTACCCATGTTCTAAATGTCATAATTGTACGTTCAATTCCGCACTCCAGTGAGGCCTCCATGACTGCAATATATATGTGCATTGTAATCAACATGAGATCCAACTTACTTTCTATTAACTAAATCATTATCCAACCAAAAACACATTTGCTCTCTTCCCTTCTTTGCAGAGTCATGTTCATCTCCCTCTATGACGCATTCCATGGCTCATCCCTCCCACTAATCAACCCTTGGTTCCACTTGGATCCATATAACCAAAGGAAGAGATACATTCCTTACTGCAATTCTATATCATAAAGTATCCTTCCAAGTGGAGTAACCATTGACCTGTAAATCTCTGCTGCCATACACTCTACCCTGCCCGGCTGATGTTGCCTCCTCGACAGCGGGGAGAACGTGATAGTGTTTTGCTGAGAACCTTTGCTGTCTTCGTAGTCATGGCAGGATCAACTAGTTGCCAAGCATTTCAATTCTATGCCACTTCGGGCCTCACGTCTTCCCAATGTCTCTTGCTCTGTCAGACCGAGGCTTTGAATACAGAAGGAAATGTGCGGAGCTGGACCAATGGACAGAAATTTGGTAGGGAGAGGGGAGAGGCCTAACGGAAACTGAATAAATCTCCCTCAATAAATTGCAGAGTTTGCGCATTTCACTTCTGAGTTTTATATTGAACGGTGCTGCAATTTGAACAACAAAAAGGCTACTCTTGTATCAACATTTCAGCCACAGAGGCTCTGAATGTTTACAGACTGTAAAAGAGATTTTAAGGTTTTATTGTTTTCAGTTAAATTACATTTAAGAGCAAGAAATACAGAAATTCTGTCAGAAATATGTGAACAAGTTCAGTAATCTACCATAATATTAACAGCTAAAATTTCAGGACAGTTTTTCTGATCCACTTGTAGAAAACTGTCATCTTCTATAGTGCTTTATAGTGACTCCTTTTCATTGTGCTCTATGTGCTGACGACCAAAAGGGTTTAGGCACTTCTGTTATGCAGGATAATTAAACATACACTGGCGTTAATTTATCTGGGCATGGATATCCGGGTTTGGACGTCGTGATGAGTACAGAGGCGATTTAACAGAATGTTGATGCATTGTAGAAAATATATGTTGCGATAAATGTTAAGCAAGTAATAACATTTCCGTTTGAAGTTTGGAAAGTTGTAAGATGATTTGACCTGGGTATATAGGAATGTGAGCAGCCACCTGCTTTAACTCAGAACGTCACATTCCAATTGAAGTTGTACTCATCCGTCAGGGTGGACACTGATAAATGATGTTGAATGTGGAACGTGGACACAAGTTTTATCACCAGTATCAATAAATTATGCCCAGTCTATTAATATGAAGACTGGAAAATATTGTAAAATGACTTGGTGATAAATGATTCAAGTCTCCCATGTTCAACGCAAAGTGATCAGATGAGAAACAAAGTGGAGGTTTGGGGTCGTAGACATTCACTCCATGAAAGATCAACAACATATCTCGACAATATGACCATCCTGTTGCACTGCAGTTCCATCTAATGTACTGTGTTTCGAAATAAGTTGTGACCTGGACAAGGAAATAACATGCATGACCAGGATAGGTCCCTTGACGTTTGTTCATGAGAGGTTGGAGAGGAAACGGTGATTGTCATCGTGTTCACTCAAGTAGTCGAACACCTATGCTATCTTGTCAATGTCGACATACAATCTCCTGCTCAGTACCCACCATCCACCCATTGCCACATGCACAGTAACGCAGCTGATCGCTGATGAGTAAATCAGGAACATGGAGCAAAATTGCTTCTCGGTAGAGAAGAAAACCTTCGAATCTGTGGATAAATCTAATAATGTTGCCTGACAGTTTTCCTTCCGTGATTCTGAACTGGTATCGTATTAAAGGTGAAAAGCGAAAATGATTTGATACATTCATCCACGCGTATCGCGCTGTCTGATCTTTTCAACAAGTATTTGAATGGGAGCGATCAGCTGCTCTCTGAATTTTCTCTGGGTCACTCCGTAAATGAAGGTGTTGGTGCAACAGCTAAAAAGCTGAATCACAGTCCCCGCCATATTTGCAAAATAAAGGCGGATGGACGTCTCCAGGTCCGTGCGAAGGCAGCGCATGAGAATGAAGACCATGGTGGTGGTCGCCCAGCAGAGAAGAAAACTCGCCGACAGGGTGAAGAGCAGAATGATGGATTGTCTCCGGCTCTCCATCTCCGGGTCGCGTTGTTTCTCGGCATCTCGCTGCCCCCTGAGTTTCCTGCGGACACGGCTCGCTGCCAGTATCTGTCTGACGGTCAGAGCATTGAGGGTTAAAATGAGGAAGAAGGGAAGCAGCGGGTTCAATAGGCGGTCGACCCAGTAAAACCCCTCAAAGGATTTTGAAAATGGAAGAACATGTCTCCTTCCACACATCTCATCACCTTCTGTTAAATCCAAATGCATGAAATAAAAAGGGATGTTCTTTAAACAGAATGCGGTCGATATTGTGCCAATAATAATAAACGCATATTTTGGAGTGCAGTATTTTTCTTTGATTTTCCGCCAGCAAATAACCACAAAGCGATCGAAAGTGAAAGCGACCGTGATCCACACGGAACAATCAACAGCGACGTGACACAGGGCATAGTGAACACAGCAGAACGGAACTTTATTCAAGAGGATGGCCATGTTGAACAAAATTGATTCATTTGGTTCCCAAGCTAATCCGTAGCCTCTGACCAAGTGATAGAGCAGAACCTCGAGAACCACCGTCATTAAGTCGGCGACGGCCATCGCCAGCAGGTAGCGAGTGATACATTGGGAGAGACCACAGTTTCCTCGGATGAAAATGACGATGGCCACCAAGTTAACTGAGGAAACAAATTACAGGAAGATTGTGTTAATCATCGCAGCAAACATCTAAACGTATTATGAATTGATCTTTGTTAGCAGATCCAGCATTCAAACGTATGGATTAAAGGAATATGAATACATTAATCACTCACATCTCCCCCAACTTTGTGCATCTACGATGATTTAATGTACTAAATTGCAGGATAAGGAAATCGTCATGGATTCATCAACAATGTGCTGGCAAACAGTTCATTGAGAGGAGGTGACGGTAACACACCGGTAAGGGTGACAGATTAGACGGGTCGGCCCGTTTAACTCTTGATTTCCCATCAAGAATCAGATCCACTGAGATTTCATTGCAGTAATGGTCTTGAATAAAGATCATATCGAGACGTCCTATTAATGAAATTCTGTGACGTGTAATAAGGTAAATGAATCCTCAGTAGAGAGATACTGAGATTGGCTTCAACAATTCGGGAAAAGAAAGCAAGTCGAAGCTTGCATTCGGTAACTGTCATATGGAGCCGCATTCTCTGTCTTCGTTACCAGCAACGGAATAATTCTGCAAAGATGCGCAAAAGTCTTGGAGGGCGATGTGAATATGGCCGGTGTGCGATGACTTGACGCGTTGCTAAAACACTCGAAGGTTGCGTGAAACTTCAGATAGATACGAGTGTGGATCACATCGTTTCACACAGCAATTGAGGGAATGCCCTTCGAATTACTTGAACTATCTCCAAGTTTGTGAACGTGAGACGGTGCCGGTAAATCAGGCCACGTATCGACGCCGACTGCAGCTCCAACCTCTGCCCAATGGGCAAGATCGTTGTGAGACAATTCTACAGGTTAGCGAAACCATTCTACATGCTCGCGAAAAACGAAGAGCGCAGGCGCTGTGATTGTTTTAAAATAATGCAACACTGAAGAAAATCAGTCGCTCTCGGATGAGAAGATATCCTGAACTCGGCCTTTTCTTAATGACCCTGTTGCGTGAAATAATTACCAGGGATGCCGATCGCTGTCAGAAGTGTATAACATGGGACCTTCTCGTCGACAGTTGCCATCTGCTTTTGTAGGATCCTTTTAGTCTCGTACTTGAGGATTCACACGGGATAGAAATCAGAAGCTGAAGAAAATATTTCGACTGTTACAAGTAAAATTAATGTCCGAAATCAATTGCGAAAAAATAACATAAATTCTCCACAGATCGAAAGTTTCACTGGTCGGTCGTCTCTCTGATTCTGCCAATTTCGGGTTCTTGACGACCTGCTGGTGCAGTTCGATGTCGAGGTCAGATCGCAAGTTGCTTCTTTATATAGAACAAGAGAATGCCTTCTTTCACAACACCTTGCATCAGTTTTGAACTAATTATGGGTGGCTAACAAACAGCGCAATATTTCCCGCATCACTGAGCGCTGAATTCCAAAGAGAGCCATGGTGCAAAAATATAGAAATAACACTGACCCTATCCTTGCAACTCGGTGAACTCAGTAATCAGTGGTGGCGACGCTGCACAGAGATCCATCTGACCAGACCTAGAACTACTTTAAATTGGCCAGTGGATACCCTGTGACTCTGTTTCTCGTGGTAATATTAAGTTGACTGCCAAGGATACGCCATGATTTGATCTTCAATTCACCGCCGCGTTACCGCTTATCCTATTCAACCCAATGTGAATTGATGGCTGCATTTTCATGGCCAGATGGAGCTGGTTCGCATGTATGATTTCCACACACTCTCTGGGCCAGGGTCAGGAGAAAGCAATAGAAAATGTGTTTATTCTTTATTAATACGAAAACGATCTGCAGCTCCAACCTCTGCCCAATGGGCAAGATCGTTGTGAGACAATTCTACAGGTTAGCGAAATACGAAAACGATCTTCATTATTCACCAAAGATGCGCGGTGGAGGTATGAGTGTAAGATTTAAAACGGGATTGTCAGAGCTGAAAACAGCACGGTGAATATCCACCGTGATGGGAGAGGGGCAAATGATCTCCTCCCAACCACACACAAGTGATCCGAATCCGAATTTATGGTCATGAACTCGTCATGGAATTTCGTGCTTCTCCACAGCGTCAGAGGGAATGAAATGGAAGGCAGTAAAATTTAGCCCTTTATTCTTTAATATTATAGCGACTTTGCAATTTTAAAACATGATATCATGTAACCATTTAAAGTGATTGGGTGGAACATAATCTTCCCACTTCATCCAAATTACTCGCATAACCATCAATAATATAAACCTATTATCAGGTGTCGAGTGGTATGGTTTCGGCGATTCCCTGACTGGAGTTCAGTCTGGTGCCTGAGATGTCCAGGCCGAGTTGACAAACCTCTGGCGTTTATTCTTGTCCTGCGGTTTGGCGCCTCCATCCCATCACATTATCCGTGTCGACGGTTTGAGAATCATTAATGACAAACAGAACCTTTTCAATCACCTCACAAGTTTAGCCGCTGCTCAGACTTCTTCGGGATTCAATCGACATGAAGGCACTAGGGCAGATCCTTCAAGATGATAAATCCCAGAAATTGGAAGTACTGGGCCCTCAAGGAGGACTCCGTTCATTTCTCTGCATTGACATCGCCTCTGCCCTTTCGAAATGAGAACCTTTAAAATTAAATTAACTCGACGGAGGTACTTCCCCTCGAGAATTAAGTATTACGTTAACCTGCTGAACTATGGGTTCTTCTGGAGCCCACACCAGACTCCGCGATTTGGATCCAAATTACCAAACAAAGTAATTATCGTTTTAAATTCCACAATCGACAATTCACAGACTAAAGAGTGATAACTCCAAACGGCCCTTTCAACAGTTAACTACAACCCAGTGAGCGGTGAATTGTAGTACCTGACACGTATCCCCTTGAAGCAGTTCATCTCCGTTCAATTATGTAGACTAAGTCTAACTGTTCCATTCTCCTTCTGATTCCTACTGAGCTGTCTCCATGCTGACAGATTGGAGCCGGCTATAAACCCGTCGGGTCCATTCATATCATTTCCTCCATAGTCTGCAATCTCCCGGACTTTGGGCAATACATTCTTTCACGGGGACCAGAAAATTTCGCGTGTCCGTCGTGATGGTCTCTGCTTCCAGCCGCCTCAGCGGTCCTGAAGTACAAACCCACCAACTCCAGGGGGAAATGTTGTTTCTGTTATCCCGTCGCCAACAATGTTTCCGTCATGAATTTTACCCGGAACCTTGCCCTTTGACTCACCTACATTTCAGGACGGATTTCTCGGTGAAAGGCTACTCAAACGAATATGACTATTTATTTTGATCAAATAGTTATTGAAAAGCCAGTTTTACCATGAATAATAACACTATATGCGTGGTACAAAATACCAGTTAAGATTTTTTTCCTATTCCCATTGGGATTTTTTCTCCGTCCACTGTGGTTCCTTAATGTTTTTCTAATTTTATTTTTCTCTACTGCGCAAATGAACGGACCGGATGGACAAAGTAACCAAAAAAACTAATATGCAAGTTTGATGCATATTGAGGCACAGGGTATATTTACATAAACATACATACACGCACACACTCACACACACACACAGTCACACACACAATCACACGCACACAGTCACACAGTCACACACACAGAACACACACGCAAACGCACAAGCACACACTCACACATTCACACACACAAAACACACATTCACACACGCGCACAAACACACACAGTCACACAGGAAACACACACACACACGCACAAACACACACAAACACACACAGTCACACAGGAAACACACACACACATGCACAAACACACACCCAGTCACACATGCACACACAAAACACATAAAACACACAAAACACACATTCACACATGCGCACAAACACACACAAACACACTCAGTCTCATACACACACAAACACAGACAGTCACACAGGAAACACGCACAAACACACACCCAGTCACACATGCACACACAAAACACATATAAAACACACAAAGCACACATTCACACACGCGCACAAACACACACAAACACACTCAGTCTCATACACACACAAACACACACAGTCACACAGGAAACACACACACACACACGCGCACAAACACACACCCAGTCACACATGCACACACAAAACACATAAAACACACAAAACACACATTCACACATGCGCACAAACACACTCAGACTCATACACACACAAACACACACAGTCACACAGGAAACTCTCACACACACACACAAACACACACCCAGTCACACACGCACACCCAGTGCACAGAGAGCGAATTCGAGAGAGAGCAAGACTGCTGGCAATTGAGTGATAAACTGTGAGACAAATGTTGAATGAGATGGGATGAGGGGAAGAGAAAAATATAGTTCAGGGAGTGAAAGAAAAGCGTTTATAACAGCAGAAGAAGTATCAGTCGACGATGACCTGCAGCCAACGTGCATTTTCTGGATACCAGTATCCCAACATTCCTGTCACATGCTGGCAGGCTCCTGAGCTGTCCTTGGCCAAATGCTGCCTTTTCGCTTTCTCATTTCTTTCAGATGGGTCGATATTGATTAATGCCTCTGCAGGCTGAGGTGGGGTTTTTTTAAATTATTTTAAGCCGAATTGTGATGAAACAAGTGGTTGTTCGATTAATCTTACACGTTCATGAATTTTCTCTACTGAACACTAAACATTAGAGTGAGGGTGATTGAATTACCTATCAATATCCAACTTTAATGAACGTTTTGTTCAGATCATCTCATACTGTGTTTAAATTTAATTCATGGGGCTGTTGCCACGCCTCTTGCGCCACACTTATCTTCTTGTAACAGGCTTATTTGATTATGAATGACTGACCTCGTCTTGTCTGAACTCTCCTATTTGATATCTTGTTTATTTTTTTCTGGTGGTTCCCCTAGCCTCGCCGAGTTTAATAACTTGTTTTCCTGGTCTTGGTAACCACTATTGTTTCTCCGATTTAAATGTGTAATTTTGGGTTTTAAATGGTTTTCTCTGGACTTGTGTTTGGATGTTAGCACTTTGAGAGTCGACAAATTTCATAGACGCTACAGTTAACCGATTCTTCGATAGACAGTTGGTGTTCCAAGTGTAAACTATGTTTCACAGAAATTTATATGCATGTGCATTTTTTACTTAAGTATTACGATGATTAATTCATCATGTATGCTACCTTAAATTTTCCATTTAAGCCACACTTAGAGACAGATCATCCAAAGGTTGCTGACAGGGTGGATTTATCATTAACAGGGGAATTTGGGCAGTAATTAACTTTTATGTTATTTATCTAATAAGCGTAAGGGAACAGCGGGTGCAGTTTTCGTACAAAAACATAATTAAATTGACCATCCAGTTGCCCACTTTTCAAAAAATAAATCAATGCTCATCAAAGGAACTATTCCGTAATTGAGGGAAAAAACCCGTTGCCTATAATATTTTCTCTGCAGAATTTTGATGTATATCTCTATTAGAAATTAAAGTACCTTTAAAGAAATTGCTCGAGACAAAAATTGAGAACAAAGAACATTTATTACAACAACAATGCAAAGTTGGGTGCTTCCCCTTACCCTGGGAATACACACATACACTGGGGCTCACCCAACTTTTATACAGTAAATTTCAGTATCAGAGTGCCCTCCCCCTTACATTCTTCTGCCCCCTGGATGGGTTTGGCATAGGTAATCCTTCCTGCCTACGTGCAGTTTCAGTACACTTGGAGGACCAGGGGGTATCCTGTGGGTGTCCCATCATGTCATTGTCCTTATTCACACCTTCCTGATTCTCGGGGCTACAATCTCTTGGTATGCAGAGTTGACTCATTCTATCTAGGGTTGGCTAATTTCATATGTATAAATCTGTGTATGTTTAGCTAATTAGATATGTAGGACTTGGTACTTCTGTCCAGGGCTAGGAGACCTTTATCTGATCCAGACTACCTCAACTTCCTACATTCTATTGTACCTTACCATTCCTTTTCTTAGTCTTATGGTGGCTCTTGTCACACAGAAGATTCTTATGTTAATCGTGCTGACTCTGCTTTCCTGCATCCTAACCCCCAAGCTTATCCTGTTTGTACTGGTTACAGCCATTAACTGATGAATTTTAGTTTCTTCCATGTTCATAATTTTAGATCAATTTTCCCATCTCTCACAATCCTCACTTTTCTTTTAGATCAGTAATACTGATCTTTCACCATGATCAGTGTTACTGATCTTTGGTTACTAGTGTCAGTGTGACTGATTTCCCCCCCACCCCACTTTTCTTTTAGATCAGTAATACTGATCTTTCAAGTGTAAGGAGTTGTTTTACCCAGCTGGTCAATAACCGAATTGTAATACCTGCGTAAAGTCTTTAGGTAGGGGAGCACCATGAAGGGCAGAGTAGCGAGTCCAGCTGCTTATTAGGGTTGTGAGTATCAGGCTCCAGTTCTCAGTTCTCAGTATCTGATGTCCTCTTCAGCCCCGAACCCTAGGGCCACCGATCTCCGAAGGCTGTTTGGAGTCTGATATTAAAGTGTCAAGCAGCTCACGTTGTTGGTAACTGGTGCTCCCCTTCACGGGGTGATGAAAAGAGACCAAGCTGGGGGGGGATTGTTTCTCGTGAATTTATTGTATTTGCAGCTTGCCTGTGAGTCTCTCCCTGTGTGTGAAATGTACATTGATTAATCACTATGTAGGCTGTTAACTGACTATCGCTACTGTGTTCCCCTGGTCCGTATTAAAATTGTCCTAAATCTATGCCCTGTCTACACTGTAAAGTATCACAATTGTAACCTCTGCTGCCCCTATTCCAGGACTTAAAACTTAGCGAGAACTGAAGTGACATATCCATTTAACGAACAGTACCCCAATAAATGAATAAACAGTTAAAAATAAACAGTTAAAAATACAACAATAAATGTATAAACCGTTAAAAAATACAATAATAAATGTATAAACCGTTAAAAAATACAACAATAAATGTATAAACCGTTAAAAAATACGACAATAAATGTATAAACCGTTAAAAAATTCGACAATAAATGTAACATTACGGCACTCTGTCACGGCGCAGTGTAAGTTTCAGGTCTGAAGGATGAGGAACTGCACGCCAGGTTGAGGGTTGAGTCTGTGTGTCGTGATGTTGTGGTTCAGAAGCTGGTTTAATTCTTTGAATGTGGGTCCAGCCTTTCTCTCTTGTTCTTACTGCGGTGTCTGTAATTAAAAGTACACAGAAGGGACCATCCCAGGCAGGTTTTAATTGATCCTCTTGCCATGCTTTTACATAAACCCAATCACCAGGTTTAATAGAATGTATAGGAAAGTCTAAGGGTGGTGTTTGGGCTAATAGTCCCTTTTGTTTCAAATCTTGGATCGAAGTAGAAAGCCCTCGTAAAAATTTGGAAATGTATTGGTCATTAGCCTCAGGAATGGGAGAATCAGTGTGGAACCCCATAAATGGGAGCCCAAACTTCATCTCGTACGGTGAGATTGCAAGGTCTTTATGAGGGGCTGTCCGAATTCTAATCAGGGCTAATGGTAACGATTTAATCCAGGAAAGACCAGTCTACGTTCGACTCGACCCGAACTTTGGGGATGCCATGGGGTATGTAGTTGCCAGTCTATTCCTAGGTTCTTGCAGACACCCTGGAGAATCTGAGAGGTGAAATGCATACCTCGATCTGAATCAATGGTCTGCATCATACCGTATCGTGGAATGACACATTCAATGAGTATTCTGATGACAGTGTTGGCGCGATCATTCGGGGTAGGAAAAGCTTCAACCCATCGTGTAAAATGATCGACCATGACAAGGAGAAATTTGTAAATACCAATGTTAGGAAGTTCAGTGAAGTCTATTTGTATGCGCTGGAACAGGCGAACGGCAATGTCGCGACCGCCAGGTATTACATGGCGCATCGATTTTTTATTAACCCTCTGACATATGGGACAAGATCTAGTAGCAAGTTTAGTAATATTGTATATGCCAGGGCAGTGAAGGAAACGTCCAAAGGTATCAACAAGGGACTGGGTTCCCCAATGTGTTTTTTGATGTAACTGATTTATGACTTGGCGAGTTATGGCTTTGTTAAGGACTTGCCGTCCATCTACTGTCCACCACAACCCGTCGGCAGTATGGCGAAATCCCTTATCTTTTATTGAGACCTCCTCTTCCCGTGAAAAGATGGGGGTCTTTTTAATCTCTATCGGTGTGGGCAGTAGCTGGTACATGTGAATCTTTTCTGCGAGTGCTGCCTGTTTGGCAGCTGCATCAACCTGCCTGTTTCCTCTAGCTTCAAGACTGTTACCAGTTTGGTGTCCCCGCACATGTACAATGGCAATTTCGGACGGGAGTGTTAAAGCCTCTAGGGATTGGGTAATTAACTGTTCATGGGCTAACTTTTGTCCTTTGCCAGTTATCATCCCTCTTTCTTTCCATATCTTACCGAAGGTATGGACTACACCAAAAGCATATTTAGAGTCAGTGTAGATCGTTCCTACCTTGTTCTCTAGTTCATGGAGTGCTCTACAGAGGGCATATAGCTCACAGGATTGTGCTGACCAATGACCAGGGAGGCGACCAGCTTCGATCACCAGTTCCTGTTTACCGTCCACTATACTATACCCACTATAGCGGGTTCCTGCAATACAACGTGAAGAACCGTCAATAAACAATCTTTCTCCTTCAGTTAAAGGGACATCGGTTAGGTCTTCCCTAATTTTGGTTTGTAAGTCGATAACCTCTGAGCACACATGTTCTAAATCGTTTGAGGATTGGTCATTAGTTGGAGAGATGAGGAAGGCTGCTGGGTTGAGAGTTTTGGTCGTAAGTAAGGTCAAATCATTGCTGTCCATTAGGATCGTTTCATATTTTAAGATTCTCGAATCCGTGAGCCACCTTCCAGCCCGCTGTAAGAGAATATTGCGGACTGTATGAGGGGTGTGAACTATCATAGGGGTGCCGAAAGTAATCTTTCGTCCTTCTTCAACCAAAATTGCAGTGGCTGCTATGGCTTGTATACACTCTGGCCAGCCGCGACAAACGGGGTCTAAAAGCTTTGACAGGAAAGCCACTGGTTGTCTATAGCCAGCCCTGCTTTGGGTGAGCACTCCAGTGGCTGCCCCAGCTTTGGTATTAGTGTATAAATCAAAAGGTTTGTTTAGGTTGGGTAGCGCTAAAACTGGGGCACGCGTAAGGTACTGTTTAACAAAGTTAAAATTTTCAATCTCTTCATCCGTCCAGTCAAGGGTTTGGGTTCCTATACTGGGAATCTTATCATAAAGGAATTTGACCAGGTTCGAATAATTTTCTATCCAGATTCTACAGAATCCCACTAACCCAAGGAATTTCCTGAGTTCCTGGGCATTTTTGGGAGGGGGGATCTGTATAATACCAGTTATTCTCTCTGGGCTAATTTTCCTGGTTCCTTGACTGACTAGATGTCCTAAGTATTGACCTCGGATTGCACAAATTGTAGTTTGGACTCGCTGACTCTCAGACCTTTCTTCTCTAAAAAATTTAAAAGTGCTACCGTAAAATCTTTAGCTAATTCATAAGTTCTTGCTGTAATTAGCAAGTCATCCATGTACTGTATGAGTTGGCAATTTTCTCTCCGAGGAGCTTCATCTAATACCTGTTCTAGAACTTGACTAAATAAATTGGGCGATTCTGTAAAGCCTTGTGGAAGGACAGTCCACCGGTATTGGTTTTTACGGCCAGTAAATGGGTTCTCCCATTCAAAGGCGAACATGTCTCTGCTCTCTGTAGCTAATGGACAAGTCCAAAATGCATCCTTGAGATCAATGACGCTAAACCATTGATTATGGGGGTCAATTTTACTCATGATGGTATAGGGGTTGGGTACAACCGGGTGACAGGCAAGAATGAATTTGTTAAGCTCCCTCAAGTCCTGTACTAGGCGGTAGGTGCCGTCTGGTTTTTGAACAGGTAAAATCGGGGTATTAAAGGGAGACATACAGGGTTCGAGTATACCGTCCTGAATCAACTGGTCGATTACAGGCTGTAAACCTTTTCGGCCAGCCATAGGAATCGGGTACTGTTTCTGTCTAACAATTCGTTGAGTATCTTTTAAAGTGACTTGTAGCGGAGGAATATCGAGGATTCCTCTATTTCCCTTTCCTGCCCATACTCTTGGATTTATTAGTTTGCGATCTTCCTCGTTTAAAACATAGAATTGTACTCCAATACCTGATTGTAGAGATCGTGTACCGATAGCCAATTGGTCCTGTAAATCCCTTCCTAGCAAGCATACTCCGGCTTGGGGAAGTAATAGAAGATCCTCAATTATGATCTTATCTCCCATTTGAATTCTGACTCCTCGCAATACCGGGACTGGAAAGTCTCGTCCTCCCACCCCAGAAACTGTAACTGTCCCTTCTATTTTCACACCCTGGGGTTGGTGTAGAACGCTAGATCGGGCGGCTCCAGAATCGACCAAAAATATCATCTTATCACTGTGGGGTCCTATGCATAAATTAACTAACGGTTCTCCGTGCAGCCCCACGGTGTGTATTGGCTGAGAACCGTGACCCCCCCCTATTCATGATCAGCTTCCATCAGGGCATAGGAACGTGTGTCCATTGCTCGCAGTGGGCATTCCTTTTTAAAGTGCCCTTCCTTTTTACAATGAAAACAAATAAGGGGTCCTGTTTCCCAATCTTTCCCAAAATTTCTAGGGGGCATACGTCGTCCCCGAAATCCTCCTCTACTCCTCCACCTGCTGGGGTCTCCACCTCCCCACCCGTGGCTCCCCTCACCGCGTACAGAAGTTGGCCAGTAATCCTTATCTTTTTCGTGATGATCAGCTACTATTCCTTTGACTGTTTGTAATAAAATTTTAAATTTCCCTTTTTGTTTATCCTCTGCCCTCTGGACAATGCTCTCTGAGCAATCTGCAGTAGCTGGGTAATTCCTTGCTCGTGCCAATTTTCTGTCTTTTGTAGCTTTCTTCTGATGTCTGGGGCTGAGTTGGTAACAAAACCCGTTAGAACCAATTGTTCCCCTGCTGGAGATTCTATGTCGAGACCCCCATATTGTTGAATTGCCATGCGCAATCTATTGAGAAATGCAGAGGGGGTCTCCTCGGGACCTTGGGGAACCTCAAAGGCTTTTTTGAAATTCTGTCCTTTGGGGACAGATTCCCTGATTCCTTTGATCAAATTAATCCTGTATTCTTCCATCAGTGTGCGGCCACCACTGGTATTTTTGTCCCAATTAGGTTTTGTGAGGGGGAATTTGACTTCTCCAGGGGTCGCCTCGTGCCCCCCTTGGTGTTCCTTATCCCATACTCTAATGCCTGCCTGTCGGATCATTCCCCGCTCATCTAAGGTAAACAGAGTCTTAAAGATGGATGTTAATTCCTCCCAAGTATACAGATTTGGTCCCAAAAATTGGTCTAACTGTTCGGCACATCCCTGGGGATCTTCTATCAGGGAGATTAATTCTTTCTTAAAATTATGTACTTCAGTGCTGGTCAGGGGCACATTTACGAACCCAAGACCTTCTCCCACGGGAACCTCCTGCAGGGGTCCCATCCAGCTGATTTCTGGTTTCTTAGATTTGTGTTCCTGTTCCCTGAGAAGTGAATCGCAGGGTTCTGCCCCTTCTTCCTGAGGGATCTCACGCTGTTCTGAATTACAATGTTCTACTTCTACTGTCAACGGAGGTGGTAATCGAGCGCTTTGTGAGCGAGTCACCATACCACTCCGGTTCTCCTCTTTCTTCTCTAGTGGTGGGGGAGGAGGGGGAGGTGCAGAAGGGTAGGTCATAGGAGGGGAAGGAAAGATAGGAGCCGGCATAGGAGGAACATAAGGTGGAGGGAGGGAATGTAACACATCCCACCCCTGTGATTCAGGGACAAAAGGTTCCTCCTCTCTCTTATCCCTGAATTCTTTCTCATTCAAAACCAGTTGTTCAATGGGTCCCTTGAGCCAGCAGGCTGCATATTCCCTGCTCTCAACATTGTCTCTCTGGTTTTGACAGAGCCAGATGTTCAAAGCTTGACACATCCATTCATCCTTGGATCCGAACTTTGGCCAGTACACGGAGCTCCCTTTAACCGGGCATTTAGCCCATTCAATACAACAATACCTGACCATTGTCAGTTTGTCTTTCCCACGGGTCCTTCCCGTGCCCCACTCAGATAACATTCACCCAAGCGGGCTGTACGTAGCTATCTGGTGTTCACATCCTGAACCAGGACTCTCTTCCTTGCTACTCATAATTCCCATACTTATAGGCAAGTAAAATTCCTCTTACCGAGTTCCAGTAGCAATGCTCTAGCGTGCTTCCTCCCGTCGTTTGTTCTCAATGCCTCTTCTCGGATATCACTCGCTTCTTCTACTGACCAGCCACCCGTCGCCCGTGAGTCCAACTGAATCAGCCGGGGTGCACCTACTCTCGTCGTCGCGGCACTCTGTCAGTGGAGGGAGTGTGATCCCGGACAAGACCCCATTTGTTAGAAACAGAATTTACCTTTAAAGAAATAGCTCGAGACAAAAATTGAGAACAAAGAACATTTATTACAACAACAATGCAAAGTTGGGTGCTTCCCCTTACCCTGGGAATACACACATATACTGGGGCTCACCCAACTTTTATACAGTCAATTTCAGTATCAGAGTGCCCTCCCCCTTACATTCTTCTGCCCCCTGGATGGGTTTGGCATAGGTAATCCTTCCTGCCTACGTGCAGTTTCAGTACACTTGGAGGACCAGGGGGTATCCTGTGGGTGTCCCATCATGTCATTGTCCTTATTCACACCTTCCTGATTCTCGGGGCTACAGTCTCTTGGTATGCAGAGTTGACTCATCCTATCTAGGGTTGGCTAATTTCATATGTATAAATCTGTGTATGTTTAGCTAATTAGATATGTAGGACTTGGTACTTCTGTCCAGGGCTAGGAGACCTTTATCTGATCCAGACTACCTCAACTTATGTACCTTACCTTTCCTTTCCTTTTCTTAGTCTTATGGTCTTGTCACAAAGACTAGAAGATTCTTATGTTAATCGTGCTGACTCTGCTTTCCTGCATCCTAACCCCCAAGCTCATCCTGTTTGTACTGGTTACAGCCATTAACTGATGAATTTTAGTTTCTTCCATGTTCATAATTTTAGATCAATTTTCCCATCTCTCACATCTCGATACCTGTCATGAACCAATTTTGATATTTACGGACCACAATCCTCTGGTGTACGTGAAAAAATAATGAAAAATAAAGAAAATTGTTAAATTGGAGTTTAATATTACTAGAATATAATCTGTAAAATAATCATATCTGAGGTACAAATAATGTGATAGCAGATTCTTTGTCAAGATGTTAAAATTGATCACGTTTAGAAAATATACTCTACAAAAACACACACACACAGCGGTTAAACTCACACCTTTATTTGGGCTGGAAAGGCTGCTGTCACACTCTCCAATTTCCCGCCGTTTGTACTGATTGACTGCGACAGCAATAGCGGGCGGGAACAGGCATGCATATGAATGTCCTTTTCCCCCAGACTGTTTCTGCTGAGTGAGCTGGGCAGCTTGATCAATGCCATTTTAGGGCTGTTGGGCTGATGCTGCCCCTGCTTTTACCCCGGCTGGTTCATTGTCTTGGGAGTCACTTTAGCCATCTCTGTCTTGGTCTGCTGTTGAACGATGTGCCGGCACGATCTGCGCAATTGCGTGCCGCCACGTGACACCCACCCCAGAAACGACGTTACAGTCTATAGTGTCCATAGGTATCGTCCTCAAAGTCTTTTGTGGTCTGCCTCTGCATCAAGGTGTTGGTGTCTCCATGGTTTCTGCTGGGTCTGTGTGGGCAGGCTCTGAGCCTATTTCTGTAGTGAAGACCTTTAGTTCACCACTGATGTCCAGCTTACACTCCTATGGCTTCTGCAGAGGTGAACAGTGGGGTCCTCTGCGTACAAACACGTAGTGTCGGACTCTGGCTTTACCTTACTCTTAACTTAGTCTATGTGTGGTCTGAGTCCAGCGTGTTCTTTGAATGAAGTGATAGGAAAAGGTATTCGGTTCAACAGTCAATTTATTACACAGCACAAGAATAAAACTTAACAGAGCTCTGGGTCAGTCGTTAGTTCATAGGTCACCTGCACAGTGAACTATTCCCCAAGAATGACCCCTATTGTCCAGTTGGCTCAGTTTATATAGGTCAACCTTATCATACAGAACAAAAGTTGGCTTCCTTTGCTAGATTTCATTATCATGCAAAACAAAAGTTGTCTTCCTTTGCTAGATCTTTTTGCATAAGGGTTATCACAAGTCATCTCCTGTTTTGCAGATATCTGGGGTGTAGCACTCCCATCTTAATCCTCCAGGCCAGACTATCCTGTTGTGTTGATCAGAAATTAATTCATCCCCAGATATTTCTAATCACCATTCTGTTCTTGTCTGGCCAATTTCTGCTGTTCTCTTTAACACCTCCTCCTGCCTTAATCTTCCTCCTAGACTGGTTTTCCATTCCCTTTGTTTCTTGCAGGCCATTCTTTGTTCTGGTCTGGCCTGAGTCTCCTGTGCTACTCACCACCTCCTTTAGTTTGAGCATTCCTCCTAAATCGTTTTATGCATTTCCTCTCCCTGTATTTTGGAGCAGACAATTTTGCTCAGCCAACTTTGTTCCATGCTGTGATTGCCACTTAATCACATTCCTTTTTCCCTGAACCATGTAGTAAATATACACTTATTAATTAATCATTTATTTCATACTGTTTTAACCCCTAGATTCCAACAGTAGTCACAGTCTTTGATTTCTTTGGGGATGTTGGACTTGGCTTCTCCATGTCTGGACAATGGGATCGGAGCCAGGTTACCGACCTTTTTGTGCAGCCTGTCCTGGAAGGTGGTTGTCTCCTACCTGTGGAAAGAAATCTCCGGGAACTGTGCGTGGGGCTCCATAGATGAGTTCAGTGGAGGATGCGTGGAGTTCTTCTTTCGGCACGTTTCGGATCCTTAGAAGTGCCCATGGTAGCTCATCCACCCAGTTGGGGCCATTGAGTCTGGTCATGAGGGCGGTCCTGAGGTTCCTGTAGAAACGTTCCACCATGCCGTTGGCTTGCGGGTAGTATACTGTCCTATGGTGAAGTTGAGCACCCAACAGTTTGGCAATGTCTGTCTACATACTGGAGGTGAACTGTGCACCTTGGTCAGAAGTGATGTGTTGTTGCAGTCCGAATCTTGCAATCCAGGATAAGAGGAGTGCTTTGCAATAGGACCTGGAGGATGTGTTGGCCAGGGGGATTGCTTCTGGCCACTGGGTGAAGTGGTCAACCACTGTGAACAGGTAGCAAAAACCCTGAGAGGATGGCAATGGCCCCACTATATCCACGTGAATGAACCCTTTGGCTCAAAAAGCTGCGGGGGACCTTGTTGTGTTGCAGGTTGGCAATGTGTACACGGCTTTGCCCACCCCGCACTTGTTTCTGTAATCTATGCCAGACACACTTGGTGGCCACCAGCTGGGCCATTGTTCTGATGGATGGGTGTGCCACCCGTGGATTGAGTCACAATCTCGTCGCCTGCATGCCACTGGGACAATAGATTGAACCTGCCTGGTGGTCATGTCGCACTAGGGGTGGTAATACCCATGCCGACTGAAACATCCTCAATCCGAAGGCCTATGACAGCAGTCTTTTACTGCAGGATCTCGTGGGTCCTGCTGGGTGTGTCTCTGCCAGTGGTGTGAAGACCAGGCTGTTCACCAGGGAATGGATGCTGTTTCTTGACAAGGTGTCTGCAACCAATTTGTCTTTGCCTGAGATGTGCTGGACATCGGTGGTGTACTGCGAGATGTTAGACAAGTTTCTCTGTTGGCGTGCTGACCAGGGATCAAAGATTTTAGGCAGGGCGAATGTCAATGGTTTGTAGTCCGTGAATGCGAGAAAAAAAAAGGATTAACAGCTAGTGATAGTGCAGCTCGGTTTTGCAGCATTCGAGTTAGGTGGGCCTGGCAATTAGCACGACGACCAATTGCAGTAATTTACTCTAAACCAATCAAATGAGCAGGTCTGATAAGAGGATGTCAATCATCTGTAGCAATGGAATTTGTACTTAGTAGGAATTGCATTGGGTAAGAATGTATTGTGTGAACTTTTGATTGGGTGAAAATGTAACTCTGCCCATGTTTGAACCAGACAAATGAAAGCTTTGAAACACATGTTCAGTTTTCTCTGTCAGCATTCACAAAGAGAGCATCTCTGTGAACCTCTATTCTGTAGAATAAATTCTGTAGAATAAAGGAAGTCTGACCAAGACTATTGTTTGGGATACAAGTCATTTCGTACAGTTCACTGAAAGAACCATAATCCACATTTGGTGTCAGATATGGGATTCCAAAGGCTCTGCAGATCCTTAGCAGATGGAACGAAGTGGAGTGAATTTGTACACACAAGGGATTTGGCCAGCAGGTACATCTTTTATCTTTTCCATTTTCCCTGCTCTGAACGAATCGTCTCTGCGTGATTCTGTGGCCAGGGATTGAGAGACCGAACTGAAGTTAACGGTGGAAAGTGAAAGGTTGTTGAAAAGGAGCTCGGGGACCTTATGGGAAATGGTATGGATACAATGAGTGAGTGGGGTTCACCAATAGAGAGAATATGTGGGGTCCCACAGCCCGGCCGACCCGCCTGCTGCCCGGCGCAGTATCAGACTGAGGGGAGGGGGGAGGAGGGTGAATTACTTTACATCAAGATCTACGGTTTCCCAACACACCTGTGACCACGTTGCGTACCCAACGGTCGAGGGATCGGGCTCCGAGGAGCCGGACACCAGTGCACGGACACAGAACGGGAAGACAGAGCCCACCCTGCTGAGGAGATGCCTGTGGGAACGCAGCTGGGAGGGCAGGGCCCGGCGGCCGAATGTTTCACCCTAGGCCATGGAAAACCAGGCTCTGGGACCGGCATCCGTGAGGGAGCTGATGTGGGACCGGTTCCTGATGGGTCACAGTGGCTGAACACTTCCTATTCTCGGTGAATGATCAGAAGCAGGGGTAGTAGCTGGGCGGACAGGAGGCCGTGAGACTGTGGGGGTTACAGGGGCCCAGCAGTGGACGGGATCAGAGCAGGCGACGAGACCCACGGACACTCGATGTGTGTTTGGTTTCTCCCTCTCGATATGAGAGTGGTGCTGAGCTTCTGCTGCCCCGTGATGGATCTTCACAAGGCGAACAGATGGAAACTCACTCTGTGAAACAACGATAAATGGAAACTGGGGCCGGTGAAAATCCCCAGTTACACTGTAACTGACCACATTAATGTCCAGGGTCAGGCACCGAGTGCCTGTGAACATAATGTCTCACAGTCTGGTACTTACCAGAGTGTCTGTATTCTACAGTCCGGATTCCTCAGATCCGCAGACACCAATTCCACTCCAGAATCTCCCAGGTCATTGCATCTCAGCCTGAATACAAACAGGAAGTGAGAAACACACTTATTCATGCCTCGTGTCTGATATAAATTCTCACACTCGAGCTGTTCAGGAAATAAATAAACTCTGCCGCGAATAATGAACAGATTTCCCCGTCACTGTTCCGCTCCAGGTCTTCTACGAAATGCCACTAATTTTCTAGATAAAGTGCTGTGCAGCCACTAAACGCCCCTCATGAATGAATGATGTTAGGGGGAAGATTTCCCACTTCTAGCACCTATGTGCAGATAGTGAAGTCCGGGCTGTCAGGAAATGTTTATTCACAACGCGTTTAATCTCTGCTGAAACAACCGACCGCATGGAATTTGGGCAATTTCCCAGACTTACTGGATCTTCTTCCACATCTTCTGAACAGTACATTGTTACACATAATTATAAAAGTCTCATCCACCTTGAAAGTCACGTTGGAAAACCGCAAACAGTGCTGCACTCACCTGGGGATTATTGATGGATAAGGACAGTCTCTCCATGAAAGGGAGAGGGGGAGGGAGAACGAGTCACACATAATGAGGGAGACAAAGTACGAGTGTATATCCCAGAGAGGGTCTCCAACAGAGGAGGGTGCGGGTTGGGTTTGGGGGGGGGGGGGGGGGTGTTGGACAGAGAGAATTGAAATTTCACATGGAGAACAGTTTCAAAAAGAGAGCAGGAATTCACACCGCGAGAGGGGAGTCTCACACAGAGAGAGGGGCATTCTCACGAATGGATAAGGGAGCCTCACGGAGGTAGAAGTGGAGTCTCACAGAGGGAAGAATATCACTTTTAAAGGAGAGCACATCACAGTAAATGGGGAGAAGGCAGAGCGAGAGTAGAGAATGGCACAGTGAGAGGGAAAATTTTTGCTTACGTTTGTAAATTTTAATGCGAAAAGGTTGAACAGCCTGATAAAAATAACGAGATTATTAACGTATGTTTAGAAACTGCGAGTTAATGTAGCCTTTTCTCAAGAAACACGTTAAAATGAAAAAGAACATTTGAGATTGATTATGGATTGGGTGGAAAATGTCATGGCATCTTCGGTTAATTCTAAAGCAGGATTGGTGAAAATGATGACAAATAAGAATCTTCCAATGTAAGTTCATATCATTATTTCAGACTCGACGGGGAGTGACGAAATGGAACGTTGTCAAATATTTTCTGAGACGCGGGCTTTTTGGAATTTGTATGCTCCGAATGTTAATGATGAGACATTTATCCAAGACACGTTTCTTAACTTAGCAGGGGTACATGACAATATTTTAATAGGAAGGGATTTTAATTTTTGCTTTGGCCCATTGTTCGAGAGGTCGACCCGAGTAACAACGAGAGGAAAGGCAGGTAAAGCTCCATTTGGTTTGATGAAAGATTTGAATTTAATAAATGCAGAGAAGGATTCAGTATTGGGAGAAATGTTATTCATTTTATTCATCTAGATTTGATTTTTACTCTTGAAATGATTTATTCTTGATTTCTGCTCGGATGCAGGTTAAGATCCTTAAAGTGGATTAAACACTGAGGATTTTATCCGATCAGTCGCCTTTGTTAATAACGATGGAAGTGTCTGATACGGAGAAGTCATTATATTAGTGAAGATTCAATTCATTTTTTTGTTGAAAAGGAAATAAATGTGACTTTTATCGAACACAAATTTCAAACACAAATATGGGAGGCCTTGGACGTATATTTAAGAGGCCAAATTATTATTTACTTCCAAAATTAAAAAGAAATATATGAGACAATAGAACAATTAGAAAGGGAAATTAGAACTTTGGAAAAGACCTTCAAAAATATACCTCAGAAGATTAATGCAGACATTTGAAAAAAAAACTACAATATAATAGATAATAAACTTATAGAAATAACAAAGAAAGTAATTACAAGAACGAAACAAATACATTGTGAATTAGATGAGAGGAGAGAGAAAGTTAAAGGCGTAACCAAAGCCATGAAAAAGGCACTAATATAGATGTATATAAGGCTCGAAAATACATGAATCATTTAAGAGTTGTTAGTCGAAATAATAGCATCAGAGTCTTTAAGAGATGCAAGTAAAATAAATAAATATTTAATCACTGATACCATTGCATATTTTAAGTTTGGAAGAACAAATTGAACTTACGGCCCCATTTACTGAAGACAAAAGAAGATATAGATGTCTTACAGAGTAACTAATCTACAGGAGAAGTCGATTTTACACCTGAATTTTAGACAGAATTAAAGGAATTTTGAATTCCAATTTTTATGGAAGTATTAGGCCAGGCTTCGGAACCTCAAACTCTTTTGGAATCATTTTCGATGGCAATAATGACTGCAATTCCAAAGAGAGGTGCAGACTCTTCAAATCTCCGCCTTAAATACCTATTTCATTGTTAAATGCAGATAATAAAATTTTTAAAAACATTTAAGCAAATGGATTGAATAGACTGTTATATAAATTAATAAATATGGATCAGAAAATCTTTTAAAACGAGCCAGTCATCATAAAATGCAATATGATTATGTTGGATCATTCATTTAGCACCAGAAAGAGGTGGGCTGAGTGTAGCAGTTGACATAGATGCAGAAAAGGCACTTGACACATGAGAAGGGAATATTTTGCTCAAGATGTGAGAGTAATGTGGATCTGGATTGATTTTCTAATGGATTAGAGCGTTATATAATAATATAAAGGTAAATATTAACCAATGGACTGGTGTCCACGCTGGTCAAATTGATGAGATTAACTACACAAGTGTCTCCTTTATCTTCAGATCTATTTATTTCAGCCATTTATTTCAAGTCTTCATGTACTTGGCAGCTTATTTGGACTGATAAACAAATTCAGGGTTTTAGGGTTAGTCAAGAGGAACTTAAATCAGTTTATTTGCAGGTGACATTTTAAGATCTTTCAGATCCTGAATAATCTTTACAAAAATATATCCTCACTTAGAAGGATATGGAAAAGTCTCGGGTTATAAAATAAATTGGAATAACATTTAAATGATGACATTACCAGAAGGTGATTAATGTCAAAGGGACACAGTTTAAAAGGTGAAAAGATGAAATTAAATATTTAGGTTGTAGCATCGGCGCTACGTGGGCTTGGAGAAGAACATCACACACACAAAAGCCTTGGTAAATGAGACTGATTTATTGCTCTGGCTCTGATGTCAGGACACTGCATGATCGGAGTGCCGACCTCAGATTGGTAGGCATTCCCACCAGAGATCCCCATCTTCCCACCTTGCGAAGGCCACCTGAGACGATGGCCGATATCACCCTAGTGATCGCTGTACTCATCGGATATTTTGCAGACCGGTCCGTGTCTCAGTATGTGGACCGCTACAAGGGAGAGTAATTTGAAGAATTTATTAAAAAATGAATCATGAACCATTACATAAATAATGAAGAAAATTTGAAAAAAATGAATTAGTTTACCTGTAACTTTAGTTGGAACAGTAAATTGTATAAAGATGAATATATTTCCAAGAATACAATATATTTTCATGTATTACATATTTGAATACCTCATAATTTTCAATTTTCAATGAACGTGTAAGTCAATTTCTTTGGAATGGTAAAAAGTCAATAGATACTATTCAAAATTAACATGGAAATATAAACTGGGAGGTCGACAGCTTCCTAACTTCAGAAAATATTACCGAGCGGCAGAAATGACTCTTCTTTGGAATGAAAACATTGGTATGGGTTAATATAGAATTGAATAAAATGGGAGAGATGAAAGCAGAAGAATTTATGTGGAAGTGGTAACCGGAATTGATGGTTGCTGACAAGGAGAAATCATTATGGAAGCATCTGCTTAATGTTGGGAATAAAATGACGATATTGGTATATTGGTGATATTGCTATATCACCTAAAATGCCATGGATCCAAAATCTTCTATACGTTGCTCAAGGCACAATCAGTCCTTGAACATTTTGTTTTGTAAGGGGAATATTAATGTTGATACAGCACAATACCATTTGTTTGTAATTTTCAATTACGAGCATATTTGAGGGATAAGCTTGGACCAACTCTGTTCTTATCTAGTTGTATGGAAGCAGAACTTCTTAGAGGAATTCTAAAAAATACTTCTTTGGGATGTTCATTGTTATAAGCAGGAACTCCCAAACAAGGACAACACAGATCTAGACAGAGACAGGAAACAGTTTTAAATACTACAATATATTAACAAATATTCTTAGGATTTGTGTAGGAATTTTATGTCAATACTATTGATGTAAGATGTAGACTAGTCCAAAATGGCTTTTTACATCAACTATATCATACAACACAGAAACTGAATAGACTGAAATCAGATTTATCATATCAGTGCTTGAGAGGTGGTGAAGATATAGGATCTTTAATAGATTCAACGCAGACTTCTCCTAACATGAGCCCCGTTTGGACAGATTTATGAATTTTATTGTAACAAATCACAAAATCCTGATTTATTTTATGAGGAAATATTGAAGGTGCATGACCTAAATTAAAGTTATCAATTAGAACGTTAAATTATCCTGAGAAACAGCAATGAAATGTATAAAATTACGTGTAAATCTGATATACATTTGTGTTCGCCAAGGAATCAAGAAGAAATCAAGGTTGTATCCATTTGGAAAAAAAATACTTAAAATTTGAGAATTTGAAACGTCACGGTGGGAGGGAAGAATGTTGTGGTAGGAGGGCAGAACCTCGGGGTGGGAGGGCAGAATGTCACGGTGACTGTGGATTATTTTGCAGTGAGAGGAGAGAATGAGCAAGTCTCCAGATCAGACAAAGTGTGAATCTCCAACTGGGACAGAGGGTGAGTCTCTTATAGAGAGAGGGGGGTGACTCATAGAGAGAGGGGCGTCTAACACAAAAAGAGGAAGAGACTCACAGAAAGAGGGGGAATCTCTCACAGAGAGGGGTTTTCTCAGAGAGGTGTCTCAGAGAGAGAGAGAGAGGTCTTCATTCACACATAAATATGCATCATGCACAGAAAGATGTTGCAAACAGAGAGAAAAAAGACAAAGATGCACCAAAAATGAACACTGAATGCCGATGTTTCTGTTTGTGTGCTAAAGTGTGCAAGAGTGGTTAAGAGTGAGCGAATATGTGAGTGAGTGTTTGAGAATGTGACAGTGACTGAGTTAGAGAGAGAGAGATTCTTACTGAGGGAGTCTCAGATCTACGCTAGCAATGCCAGAGAGCACAGAAACAGCCCCTTCCATCCAAGTAATGAAGATAAAAACCCTTCATTCTGCCTCATCTCATCGATCGGACACGGTAGGTGCTGCGAGCAGGGTCAATTGTTGTGTTGAGATTCGTTTGGAGTTCAGAAGGAAATGAGTCCAAACGCAGGGAATTTATAACTAAAGGAATTATTAAGACAGAAACCGGCCGACTACCCCAGCAACACAGGGGCAGATCAGGAGCAATGAACAGCACGAAATAGGGCAATTAGCAATTTACAAGCAGTTGGTGAAGCAAGGCTGTGTTCTCGCACCAACCCTCTTTTCAATCTTCTTCAGCATGATGCTGAACCAAGCCATAAAAGACCTAAACAATGAAGACGCTGTTTACATCCGGTACCGCACGGATGGCAGTCTCTTCAATCTGAGGCGCCTCCAAGCTCACACCAAGACACAAGAGAAACTTGTCCGTGAACTACTCTTTGCAGACGATGCCACTTTAGTTGCCCATTCAGAGCCAGATCTTCAGCGCTTGATGTCCTGTTTTGCGGAAACTGCCAAAATGTTTGGCCTGGAAGTCAGCCTGAAGAAAACTGAGATCCTCCATCAGCCAGCTCCCCACCATGACTACCAGTCCCCCCACATCTCCATCAGGCACACAAAACTCAAAACGGTCAACCAGTTTACCTATCTCGGCTGCACCATTTCATCAGATGCAAGGATCGACAACGAGATAGACAACAGACTCGCCAAGGCAAATAGCGCCTTTGGAAGACTACACAAAAGAGTCTGGAAAAACAACCAACTGAAAAACCTCACAAAGATAAGCGTATACAGAGCCGTTGTCATACCCACATTCCTGTTCGGCTCCAAATCATGGGTCCTCTACCGGCATCACCTACGGCTCCTAGAACGCTTCCACCAGCGCTGTCTCCGCTCCATCCTCAACATTCATTGGAGCACCTTCATCCTTAACGTCGAAGTACTCGAGATGGCAGAGGCCGACAGCATCGAGTCCACGCTGCTGAAGATCCAGCTGTGCTGGGTGGGTCACATCTCCAGAATGGAGGACCATCGCCTTCCCAAGATCATGTTATATGGCGAGCTCTCCACTGGTCACCGTGACAGAGGTGCACCAAAGAAGAGGTACAAGGACTGCCTAAAGTAATCTCTTGGTGCCTGCCACATTGACCACCGCCAGTGGGCTGATATCGCCTCAAACGTACATCTTGGCGCCTCACAGTTCGGCGGGCAGCAACCTCCTTTGAAGAAGACCGCAGAGCCCACCTCACTGACAAAAGACAAAGGAGGAAAAACCCAACACCCAACCCCAACCAACCAATTTTCCCCTGCAACCGCTGCAACCGTGTCTGCCTGTCCCGCATCAGACTTGTCAGCCACAAACGAGCCTGCAGCTGACATAAATCTACCTCCGCGAAGCCAAGCCAAAGAAAGAAGAAGGACCCTAAACCCAGAAGCAGAATGCACTCAGAAGCAGTTCCAGCAGAGAGGAGAGGGGACTCCGGAGTATGCCCTAAGGGAAAGAGGGATTCCGACTATGCAGGGCACCCGACAAGTGGGCTACCTACAGGGGTGTACACGCCTCCGTACCCCTGATCATTGGGAACACGGCTACAAAACCGGTATCAGCTGTGTCTACAGCGATACCCTGGTTAGTTTAAGGGGTTACTCGTCCCTCACCTGCTACCTCATGACAAAGAGAAGTTAAACTGAGTTGCTGCAGTTTTATAAACTGCCTTGCTCAGCGCGGGCTGTCTGGCCAGTGGAAGTGTGTGCTCTGGCTGATGGGCTCACACTTGATTGGCAGGCTGGAGAGGCTGGGTGGAGCCTCGATGTTAATGGTCAGCTGGGTGGGGCTTCAGACAGAAGAGGAAATGGTTCCAGTCTCTGTCACACCGGGCTGGAATTGTCGGTAAGGTTTTTGTACGTTCTCCCCGTGTCTGTGTGGTTTTTCTCTGGGGGCTCCGGTTTCCTCCAACCGTCCCAAACGTACCGGGATGTAGGATATTGGGATGTAAATTGGAAGGCACAGGACCGTGGGCTGAAATGGAATGGCCTGTACCGTGCTGTACATAAAAATACAAATACACCCCTCCCATCCGTAGACCCATCCAATATTCTTTTGATTGTTGCGATCAAAAATCCGCTGGCAGCTCCTTCCATATCCCAGCCAGCTGAGTGAAGATGTTGCCCCTTGAACACTTCACCTTTCAACCTTCCATGATCTCTCTGTTTCAGTTCCCTTAGAGGGGGAAGGCTCCATCACTGACCAATGTGGTCTGTGCTTCGAGATATCACCAACCCACCAACTGGTACATTGAATTGTTCTACTGGCAAATTCTCTCCCCAATGTCACTGAGAGTTGGCGTGAACTGTAAGCATGGGCCTGCCTCCACCACCTCCTCGGCCACAGGGGCACCAGCTGGAGCATGTGAAGGGTTGGTCTTCACTAAGTTAAGGTCGTGTACGAAACCTGCGGTAAAATCTAATCCCACCCACTAACAGCTGACAGCCCAGACCTGTGATCTGTCCCTCGTCACTAAATGCCTGAGGATTCCGCTCACTCTTCTCCTCCCACTGACAATCCAATGTCCACCGGTTGGCATTCCTCTCGGAGAGGGTGGGATACTCCAACACCCCGACTGCTGTAGTTAGTGTCAGTCTGGGGGCCAGGAACATTGTGAAGAAGCTCCGTCATTGACAGTGAGGAACAGGGCAATACAGCTCTTTAATGATCGTTACTTCGATTGCAGGAAGAACTTTAAATGGGAAATTAGAAAGGCAAAAAGAAGGTATGAGGAGTCCATACCTAATAAGGCGAAGGTGAATCCTAACGGTTTCTACAGATATGTGAACAGTAAAAGGAAGGTTAAGGATAGAATAGGTCCACTGGATGATGGGACTGGTGGACTATGTAAGGAACATTATGAGATGGGAGAGATGTTGAATAATTTTCTCTCCTCTGTATTCAAAAAGGAAAGGGATATTGGACGATATGAGATAAGTGAGGCAAAGGGCTTAGTTATGGAAAGAAAAGGAATTAGTATCCCGAGGGTTTTGGAGCTTCTCAGGTTAATAAAGGTGGATGTCATCTGGTCCTGATGGGATTTTCCCAGGACTTTAAGGGAGGTCAGGGAGCAAATAGTGGGCGCACTGACAGTGAGTTTTCAAAGATCACTGGAGGAAGGTGTGGTACGGTGGGATTGGAAAGTTGCGAATATAGTTCCGTTGTTTAAAAAGGCAGTAGGTTTAGGCCAAGTAAATATCGGCCAGTAAATTTGACTTTGGTGATGGGGAAGGTTATGGAGGGTATTCTTCACAATAGTTTATATGCGTTTCTGGATAGGCAGGGATTGATTAGGGGCATCCAGCATGGGTTTGTAAAAGGAAAGTCATGTTTGACGAACCTTGTGTTTTTTGAGGAAATGACAGAAAAGGTGGATGAAGTGATCTATTTGGATTTTAGTAAGAGTTTTGATAAGGTTTCACATGGAAGGTTAATAAGGAATGTTCAGTCACTAGGGATTAGTAGAGAGATTGTGACATGGCTGGAAGATAGACAGCAGAAAGTGTCAGGTTGGAAGTCTGTGACAAGCGAGTTGCCTCAGGGATCGGTGCTGGGTCCCTTGTTGTTTATCATTTATATTAATGATTTAGAGGAGGGTGTGGTTAACTGGGTAAGCAAATAATTGTGAGGAATGTTTTTGGGTTACAGAAGGATTTGGATTTTTTGGAAGAGTGGGCTGAAAGATGGCAAATGGAGTTCAATATAGACAAGTGTGAGGTGCTGCATTTCAGTAAAAATAACCAGAATTGGACATATGCAGTTAATAGGAGGACATTGAGGAATGCAGAGGAACAGAGGGACCTGGGGGTTATGGTAGAATTCATTGAAGGAGGACTCACATGTAGACAGGGTCATTAAGAAAGCATATGGTATGCTGGCCTTCACAAATGATAATATAGAGTGTAGGAGCTGGGAGGTGATGCTGCAGCTGTTTAAGGCATTGGTGAAGCCAGGTTTGGAGTACTGTGCTCAGTTCTGGTCTCCAAATTATAGAAAGAATATAGATAAGGTGGAGAGTGTACAGAGAACGTTTACAAGGATGTTGCTGGCTTACAGAATCTAGATAACAGAGAGAGATTAAGGAGACTGGGACTTTATTCATTGGAACATAGAAGGATGAGAGGGGACTTGATAGAGGTATTTCAAATTATGAAAGGAAAAGATAGACTAGACATAAACAGACTGTTTCCCCTGAGGGCAGGGGAGGTTGGAACAAGAGGGTACGAGTTAAGGTAAGGGGGCAAAACTTTAGGAAGAATATTCGAGGCTGCTTTTTCACTCAACGAGTGGTGGCAGAATGGAATGATCTTCCAAAAGAAATAGTTGTGGCAGAGTCCCTTCTGCCATTTAAGGTTGGATGTGTACATGGAGGTAAGGGGGTTGGAGGGTTATGGGCGGAGAGGGAGGGTGAGCTAGCAGAGTTGTTCAAGTGAACCACTGCAGACTCGAAGGATCAACGTGGCCTGTTTCCGCACTGTAAACGATTATATATGGTTAATTCCAGGAATATTACTGGCTGAGCTAATTAAGTCTCAAATATCGCTTGACAAGGGGCCATTTGAAATGGACCTATCGGGGCATCCTGCCAACTGTGTGGCTGCAGGAATTCAGACTTGAGCTCATCTGGTCCTTGTCCTTAAGTCTTCTTTTCTTTGGCTTGGCTTCGTGGACGAAGATTTATGGAGGGGTATGTCCACGTCTGCTGCAGGCTCGTTGGTGACTGACAAGTCCGATGCGGGACAGGCAGGCACGGTTGCAGCGGTTGCAAGGGAAAATTGGTAGGTTGGGGTTGGGTATTGGGTTTTTGCTCCTTTGTCTTTTGTCAGTGAGGTGGGCTCTGCGGTCTTCTTCAAAGGAGGTTGCTGCCCGCCGAACTGTGAGGCGCCAAGATGCACTGTTGGAGGCGATATCAGCCCACTGGCGGTGGTCAATGTGGCAGACACCAAGAGTTGTCCTCGTGTATCTGTCAATAAAATCTCATCTTCAAGCAGAAACTCAGGGATCCCGTCCCTCCTTCCCCAATCCTTGCGATTGATCTGAAAATGGAACCTGATCCTCTGGTTATTTCCAACAATGCCCCTTCGTCAGTTCTCTCCAAACTATTTCTTTCCCTTCACGTTCAAACAATCAACCGTGATCATTTCAAATACAGTTTGAGGTAAATTAACAGTTACCTCAACTCCAGGCATTTGTGGAGTCCGGGCACCAGCCGCTGAATTCCTTCACGTTGGATGCCGCAGTCAGTCAGTTTGAGACATGTTATTGTATGACACAACCGATTCCATGGGACAGGACGGCGCAGTCAATGGGCGTCAGTCCCAATCCAACGAATGACAGCGATTCGATTGATCCCAGTGTTTACTGAGCCAGTCTGCGGTTCTGAGACTCAAACAGTTAGTGCAATATGTTCAGGAGGTTCCTTCCAGCTTCTTCACTCCATGTGTTCCCACTTTGGCGTTTAAACCCCTCTTTAGCCCAGTCAATCACTCGGCAGATGGTCTGATGAGGAAACGGACCTAGAAACGCCTAGAGGCGCCGAACGGTCCCTGGGGCGGAGAGACTGGCCACAAAGCGGAAACACCTCAAATCGCCCATCGCTCGCACTGTGGGCTTCAGTGATGCGTTTCTGGATATGGCCGGGATCTGGAGTCAGGAATTGTGCGAGTGTCGGTGCAAACTCTTGGATGGTGAGGTGGGGAAATGTGTGCACCATGCTGTGGGTAAAATCCTCCCTCTCCACCAGTTCCATCAGGAATCCGGACAGGAATTGGGAAGGGTGCAGATTGTATTCGACCAAATCTCCATCTATAAACACAATGTTCTTCTGGGACACTCCTGAGAAGGCCATCTGACCAACCCGCTTGGGTGATGGTCCTGGGAACTCGGTGCAGGTCCATGTCTCTCTGTGTGAAGAAGGGGCCCAGGTTCAAACAGAGAGGGGTTGTAGGTCATGGTGTACAAGATCTAGTTCTCCTCCACGCGTTTGAAAAGAGCCGCTGCAACCGACCTATCATCAAAAACTTGTCGAACTATTCCTTCCGTTCCTCACCAGCAAATCCCAAGATTTCAGCCCAGATACTGATCTTGGCCTTTTCCAATAAAGTTAACGTAATGTGGCGGGTGGTCCCAGCACTGAGCACCCTGGGAGCAGCTTGTACTGGATTGGATTGTACAGGATGTCAGACACTTCACACCAGCCCTCGGGATCTGGGCACTGGTGCTTTGGTTCTGTCTCTCTCCGACTGTCGCCAGAATCAATTCTATGCTTGAACTCATCCAGGCCATCGAATATAAACAGCGATCCTTCTGGGTTCTTCCAGACCTCTCGCAGGATATTCCCAAAGTAGGGATACTGATCCAAAATCAGTTCCCTCAGGTTTATTCTGATAGCGTCGGTTGATAGCGTTCAAATCCCGGAATTTGAAACAGAAGACAAATTGGAAATGTTGGAATATTTTCCCTGTGGCCCAGTCGTGAACGGTCTTTTGCACCATTGTGGTTTTCCCAATCCCCGGAACTCCGGCCACTTCTGCCGAACTCCCAGATTCGGAGGCTTTCCGGGTGAAGCTGCTCTGGAACAATTGTTCGGACGGGATTTTTTCCAGCTGTCTCCGCAGATCTTTCTCTCTCTCTCCGCCCCTCATGGTCTCGGTCTCTTGCAGCAGCTCATGTTCAGTGTCCATCAGTGTCTGATCTGGAAGAGTAGAAATCACCGTGAGCTCAGCATATCGATCAACCAGCTGGAAAACCTTCATCTTCTCCCGCATTAGGATCGTGTTCAATCTCAGTGTTTCAGTTAGTGCGCGCAGGAAATTGTTAGGTTTCTGTTGAATATCTTCAAGGAGAACGTGGAGAAAATGGTTCCACGTTAGTACCTCCACCAAACATATATCATTAAAACTGCCCCGAAATTTAGTGTTTCCGATAACATGAATGAATTAAATTATTAGATGCATGTTCCTTCACATATTATAATCACGTTGACAGTTGACAACTTGTAGTAACTGGGAGACATTTTCTCTTACTTGAGAATGAAAAATAATCTGGAACTTCTGATATTAACGGGATTGTTCGCGCTGCTGATCAGATAGAGGTCAAACAATACAAACATTCTAAATGATATTACAGACGATGACATCATCGCCAATAACGATGACAGAGAGGAGGTTTCGAGGCTTGGAAAATGGTGCCGGGTCAACAACCCGAGTCTCAACATGGACCAAACAAAGGAGAAGATTGTGTCCATCAACTCCTCTCCATCGCACGTCAGTGATTCAGTTGTGGATAGAATGGAGAGAATGTTCCTCGAGGTGGATACAACACACAACCTGTTCTGGACAAACACCACCTCCTCATTAGCTATGAAGGGGCAGCAGCCTGCACGTCCTCAAATCGCGGAGGGCGAGGATCCCGGACGCATTCTGGACAACATTTAATTTGAGAATCCTGTTTGGGCCCATCCTTTTGTGTGCAGAGAGGCTGCAACAAAAGTCTATACAAAGTCTCATCAAAGGTTGAGTAGATCACTGGGATCCCCCTTTTAAGACTATTCGCCAGATCGTTGCTTATCTTGGGCTATAGAATTATTAAGGACAACTTTCCATTCAGTACAGATCATCTCTGCCCAAAAACCCTGACGGAGCTGGGCCAGGAGGGTCACAATCAGGAGGGACGTTGGAAATATTTCTGCCGCAGGCGGTGAGATTTATGAACAGTATCGCGTCGTTGGTTAAATCCTGGTCCGAATGCCGGGGGCTTCAGACAGGCTTTAAGCGCCCTGTTAAAGAAGCTGATGGTGCTTCTAAATTAAAACTGCAACTCCAGGTATGTGCCTGTGATGGCGGCGCCTGTGCTCAGCAGTGACCACAAGGGATTGCAAATGGATAGAAGTAGCATTGGAAACCGGGAGAACAATCCTCCCTCACCATTTGAGGAGAAGCAGAGGACAAGATTAGACATGACAGTGCCCAGGGCAGCAGACCAGCGAGCGACTCAGCAGCTGAAAGATCCAGAGGCTGACGGCTGTTGGTGGTTCTTCTTTTTTCTTTGGCTTGGCTTCGCGGACGAAGATTTATGGAGGGAGTAAAAAGTCCACGTCAGCTGCAGGCTCGTTTGTGGCTGACAAGTCCGATGCGGGACAGGCAGACACGGTTGCAGCGGCTGCAGGGGAAAATTGGTTGGTTGGGGTTGGGTGTTGGGTTTTTCCTCCTTTGTCTTTTGACAGTGAGGTGGGCTGTGCGGTCTTCTTCAAAGGAGGTTGCTGCCCGCCGAACTGTGAGGCACCAAGATGCACGGTTTGAGGCGATATCAGCCCACTGGAAGTGGTCAATGTAGCAGGCACCAAGAGATTTCTTTAGGCAGTCCTTGTACCTTTTCTTTGGTGCACCTCTGTCACGGTGGCCAGTGGAGAGCTCGCCATATAACACGATCTTGGGAAGGTGATGGTCCTCCATTCTGGAGACGTGACCCACCCAGCGCAGCTGGATCTTCAGCAGCGTGGACTCGATGCTGTCGACCTCTGCCATCTCGAGTACTTCGACGTTAGGGATGAAAGCGCTCCAATGGATGTTGAGGATGGAGCGGAGACAATGCTGGTGGAAGCGTTCTAGGAGCCGTAGGTGATGCCGGTAGAGGACCCATGATTCGGAGCCGAACAGGAGTGTGGGTATGACAACGGCTCTGTATACGCTTATCTTTGTGAGGTTTTTCAGTTGGTTGTTTTTCCAGACTCTTTTGTGTAGTCTTCCAAAGGCGCTATTTGCCTTGGCGAGTCTGTTGTCTATCTCATTGTCGATCCTTGCATCTGATGAAATGGTGCAGCCGAGATAGGTAAACTGGTTGACCGTTTTGAGTTTTGTGTGCCCGATGGAGATGTGGGGGGGCTGGTAGTCATGGTTGGTGGATCTGCATGGGCTGCTGGAGACTGGTTCGTGGTCACTAGGTATCGGAGTGGGATTCAAGAGGGTTCTGAGCGCGAGAAGGGCTCCCCAATGACTTCGGGTGATGAGGGCTTCTTGATCGTGTTAGAGGTTTAATATAGATAAGACAGTGCGTCTGCAGACACTGCGGGAGCGTTGGAGGCGAATCCTCGGACACTCACTGACTCCGATGGGGAAGATATTTTTTCATCTCTTTCTTACTGTAAGCGGGGGTCAGCGACACTGAGTGCGACTCTGTTTGCCCCACGGCCCGCAGAGGGGAATTTTCGGTAGCATTACCTGCTCTATTCTTATAGGGAAACAAAGAGTTTACATCTAAATCGCTGTTTTTTTTTCCATTTGAAGATGTTGTCGTACCAACGTGAATCTGAGATGACAGGAATAGTTTCTCACCTGTGCCCTGTCAAGAGGAAGCCAAGTCCACATCAATGTAACAAGCCAGAATTCCCTTCACTGACAAACACCATGCTCAATGAATGTAGATGTTTTGCTTCTACAACCGTTTGCGACTCACAGTACACTGTGAATTTATCATTTCCTAATCTCCCATTGTTCCCCATTGCTTTTCCTGCACTCTCCAACGGGGTAAATGTCCACATGTGCAGGACACAACATTTAACTCGAGCAATTTCCTTGTAAACATGAGCTTGTTTGCAATGGAAATATATTTGCAGACGATTCTAGAGCCAGTCTACATATTCACAGCAAACACAGAAATGAAATGGACTTTTACTGCTCAATAATGATGGACAACATATCACGGACGAGATAGTTATCACTACATTTATAATACATCTAACGAATAAACGATAGGAACCTGCCTGTCTGGGATGTTTTACATTTCAAAATTACTATTCAATGACCGGGAAGGTGTGTTCCCATTTAACCCTGCTGGATATCCAAAGGGCTTCTGTCAAATACATCTAATATTTCTGACTGAACATTTGCCACATGACATTTCGGCAACATGGTCACGGGTTTCACAATTTCGCCCTCCGTCAATTGCCCACAAGACCCAGTGAACCATTACCGAGGGAGGGGTTTGTGGGGTTTCACAGTGTGTCAGCACAGGTGAATGCAGGTTTCATCTGTTCTCAGGGCCCTGACAGGGGTGTGTGGCGTTTCCCAGTGTTTCTGGACCCTGGCAGACAGGTTACATCGTGTGCCAGCGCACTGACAGAGGGTGCGTGGAGTTTCCTCGCATGTTCTTGCAGGCGGATGATGGGTTAAACAATGTGTCAGGACTAAGATCACCAATTTGGGATGTTACTCTGCATCGGTTCACTGACAGAATATGACCGCCGCGTGAGGAATTTCAGTTTATTAGTGTCTTGGCAGTGGGGTAACAGGAGTGAGGAGGTTCACAGTTACACAGGACCCTTGCAGCACTGTGAAAGCCTGAGAAAGCATGAGGTGTTGCACAATGTGTCGGTTCTGATGGGAGATTTCTTCAATTTCCCCCATATTAAATGCGATTAGACTTTATCCAAAAATGATCAGAAATTTTGAAAATCAAAATTAACGAACGAACTCAGAAAGTGCAATATTGGATCTCCTATCAGGGAAGGAACCAGGACGAATGAAGGAATTGTGTGGGGAGCACTTTAGTCCAATGTTACGCAGATGCGATGTGATAAATGGCCCTTTCAGCTCCCATACATCATATGATTATGGATAAGGACAGGTCTGGCTTCAGGTTGAGGTTCTTAATCGGAGAAAGGGCAATTTAGAGGAAACGAGAAAAGATGTGGAAAACGTGGATTGAAACCAATTGATTTCTGGTAAGGATTTGCTCAGGAATGGGAGGACTTCAAATTGAAATTATGAACATGCAGGAATCTTACTTTTTGAGGGATATTGATGATTTGGTTAGAAGGGAGAGATATACAGGCAACAGGAGGAGATGAAGTCCTCGAGGAGTAGAAAATAAAATATTTCATAATGAAATTAGAAGGTTTACAAAAAGACATGAGATTGCTTTGGTAGACAAGGTGACGGAAATTCTTAAGGAATTTCTCCAGGTAAAAGGATAGCAAGGACAAACTTTGTCCTCTTGAAGATCAAAGTATTCGGCTATGTATTGAGCCAAAAGAGATGATCGAGATATTATATGTTTTTTTTTAAACTTTATTTAAAATTTTGACATGAATAAAATAAAAATTACATTTAAAGAAATAATAAAAAATAAGATAATAAAAATTAGAATACTACATCATTGAACTACACAAATTAACCCCCCCAATAATTATAACACAACATTAATCGTCTAATTTAAAATTAGTCCAACCCTCCCCACCAAAATAAAGAGTGAAGAATTAATTAACAATGTTGTAAATAAAATAGAAAAAAACCACTTACAAAAAAAAGGATAAAACTTAACAACAAAAAAATTACTAACCACAAAAAAATCAATACTAAAATAATACCCTTAAACATATATTTAAATCAAACATAATACATATATTTAACAAATGAAATCCACTTTAAAACTAAGTTCAAATATTAAAATCATATATCAACCACATATCTGTTATACAAAAAATCATAATTACTAATACATAAATACAGAATTTCCATTAATACCAAGTTTCCTTTATAATTCATCGAGAGAACAAAAACATCCCTTAGAAAAACAACCAGATAAACTTTTTATTCCCTTCCCCTCCCCTTATATAAAAAAAAGAAAAAAAGAAAGAAAAGTTCAAACTCTTATAAAATTCTCCATATTCTTCATTTATAACATCTTCAAAATTCTCTATCGAAATTAACTTAATTTTATTAAACTCTTCTCCCTCAATGTATTTGTACTTGATTTTCTTTTTCTTCTTATCACCTTTCCCCTCATCTAATTCAACATCCTCAATTTTTGACTTATTATCTTCTGTGACATCATCCTCTTAAAAAAGAGAGAAAAAAGAGAAAACCCTCCCAAAAAAAGAGAAAAAAGGAAAGAAAAAAACCTCCTAATTCCCTCTCAATTACAATCAGAAAACAAAAAGAGTTAAAAAAAATTATTTATTTTTTAAAAATAATTTAAAAAAACCTTGACTTCTTAACCCAAAAATTAAAAAGAAAAAAAAACAGGTTGGAGGTCACGACTATCTCCTCCTGTTTAAACTGCCCAAAACGGTAACTCCCCTAAAATATTGGGTGTGAGATAACTCACAGGTAGCTGATGACTTCTGGAAACTAGTGCCCACCCAGTTCCCTCTCCCAACTCCCATTTCATTAAACTATCATCATTATTTAAACTATTTAAACTCTTCTCAAAAAAAGATAAAAGATTTATTTTTTTAAATCAACGTTACCACTTCGGTCACCATTGTTTCCATTTCTTTTAAAAATCTGGATCCCACCTTACATCTCTATTCTCTTTGGAGACCTTAAAGGGCTACATCATTCCTGAAACTGCATGATTGGTAGAGACTGAGCAAAGTCCATAACCTCTTTAGGATTGTCAAAGAACTTTGGCTGATTTCCATCCTGAAAAATCTTCAATACCGCAGAATACCTGAATGTTGCCTTATGTCTTTTTTTTTCCAAAACCGTTCTTTCACAGAATTAAATTCGCGTCGTTGAAACATAATTTCTTGACTCAAATCTTGATAGAAGAAAACAGGATTATTCTGAACCATCAAAGGAGATCTATTTTGCTGGGCATTTCTAATAGCCGTACGTAAAATTGTCTCTCTGTCACAATAGTTTAAACAATGGATCATGACAGGTCTTGGATTCTGTCTTGAAAAAGATTTTCTTCTTAAAACTCTATAAGCACATTCCAGTATTAAACCTTCAGGGAATTTATCCTGTCCTAACACTCGTGGAATCCATTCAGTAAAAAATGTTCTTGGATCTGGTCCTTCTATGCCTTCTGGCAAACCAACAATTTTCACGTTGTTCCGTCTAGATTGATTCTCCAAATAATCAACCTTTTTTGCTAAATTTTTATTTTGGATCTGCAATGTTTCAATTATTCTATTTTCATCTTGCAGTTGATCCTGTGCATCGACTAAACCTTGATCACACATTTCAAATCTTTCAATGGTTTCAAGCTTAAAAGCTCCATTAATGGCTTCCGCCATCGCATTAATCTTGGAAATAAACAGGTTCACAAAATTAGCTAAGTGACTCAAAACAGAATATATCTTATCTTCAAGATGCTTAACAGACATTTCAACAGAAGTAGATTCAGGCATAATGGGGTCTTGCTGTTCCTTAGAGACCACGGGATCTTCTGTCTCTTCCCTTAATTTAATATCTTTTCTAGCAGTTTGACTTTGTATAAAAATCCCTCTCAAAGTCCCCCCAGCAATGCCAGGAGACTGAAGATCAGGGTTATCTTTAAGCCAAATCTCTTTAATCATCTTCTCTGAATCGATGTCTGGAAAAACTGTTGTAATTGAAGATGCATTTTGCAGCGCCACCTCTGTAGCAGTCGAATGACAGCTCTTTAACTCTCCAGCTGGTGGCGCCCCAGCTGATTCAACTGTCAAAGTCTCAGTAACAGCATTCACAGTGGCCGTTGTGTGAAATACTGGCACCTGGCCAGCCCTTTGTTCTGAAAGCTGTTGAGTGCGACCTTTAGAGAGCCTTACTGGTTTAAAACGGAGTTTGAATGCCGAAATCTGTACGTCTTCTTCTGGATCCATTCTACATTGAGTCCTGGCTTCTTTTAAACAAGTAGGCTCAGACAATTTCGGAAAATGTAGTTTTTTAACAGTCTATTGATGTTTTCTTTTACCTTTTTTTTCATATAAACCATTAGGCACTAATCCAGCACCTCTTATTATTTATAAACTTTTAAAAGAACTTTAACGGGCACTTAAAGACAAAACAATAAATCAGAGTCAGGAGAGGTCTGGAAGGCACGTCTGTTCCCTACGCCATCTTGCCATGCCCCCCGAAATATTATACGGTTTGATATTACATTTGTACGTGCTCAGGAAAATGGCACAGAGTCCATTGAAGTGGGAAAACAAGCAGTGAGATCATAGAGTATGGATGTAAGAGGAGCAGGTAAATTCTAGGCAAATAGAGCTGGATAAATACTGCATATTGAGAGCGACCAGTGTAAACATTACAGGGGCATTGCCTGATATATTTAAATGTCTTTTGCCATATCATGAGGTGCCAGACATTGGGAAGTTGCCTCATGTCTTTTCTTTGTTTAGAAATGCTCTAAAATGCTCCCGGAAATTATAGGCTGGTGAGCCTGATGTCCGCGTTGTGTATAATATTGGAATGAATTCTTTTTTCCATAACTTTTTGTTGAACGAATAAGTTCAACAAAGTTATTACATACAATAAGAAAAATACATATTATGAATGATAAAATTTTTTTCTTTATATATATAAAAAAAGAAAAATAAGAAAAAGAACCACCACCCCTCCTGCTCTCTTTAGGAGAGGCAAATAAAAAGAAAAGCTGAAATATATTTACTAAAATCTAATCAAAGGTAAATATTCTAAATGTAAATATTTTAAATATAAAGACCACTTATTAAAAAAAGAAAAATTATATAAAACATACATAATTTTTTCAATTACTAAACAAGTTTTCATCTCATTATGCCATCTATTAATATCAATCACATTACCATTTTTCCATGTACTTGCTATACATTTTTTTGCAACAGATAAAGCTAAATACACAAAAGCAATCTGAAATTTATCTAATCCTAAATCTTTCAAAGGATTCAACTCACCCAACAAAAATATTGTCGGATCCAGAGGTATTTTGATTTTATTCAAATGTTCCAAAAACAATTGAATTGCTTTCCAAAAAGATTGTATATGTACACATAACCAAACAGCATGAAAAATGTTCCAACCGAATTACCACACCTAAAACAGGAATCTGATTCACTAAAACCATACTTTTTTTTTACTTTTTAGTTGTTAAATACAATTGATGTAAAAAAATTGTAATTAACCATTGCAAAATGAACATTTATCAATATAGTAACACGATCCTGACAAATATCTAACCAGTCATCCTCAGAAAAAGTAAAGTTAATATCCTTTTCTGATTTAATCTTAGATCTATCCCATCCCTTTTTTTCCATACTTTCCTGTAATATTTGGTACATCAATTAAATATATTCCATTTTTGTTTAGGTTTACAGTTTGTTTCCTCATTCTCCTTTTCTTGCAGTTTGATGTACATGTTTGTTATAATTTTTTTAATTATCATTGTGTCTGTAATTACATATTCAAAATTGCTTCCTTCTGGTAACCTCAGCCTGCTTCCCAATTTGTCCTTCAAGTAGGTTTTCAGTTGGTGGTATGCAAACATTGTATTGTGAGTTATATTATATTTGTCCTTCATTTGTTCCAAAGATAATAATTTATTTCCCAAAAAACAATTTTCTATTCTTTTGATCCATTTTCTCTCCCATTCTCTGAAGGAAAGGTTATTTATTGTGAAGGGGATTAGTTGATTTTATGTCAATATTAATTTTGGTAGTTGATAATTTATTTCATTCCTTTCTACATGAATCTTCTTCCAAATGTTGAGCAGATGGTGAATTCCTACGTTGTACCAATTTTTCATCCCACTTATATAGTATATGTTCAGGTATCTTCTCCCCTATTTTATCTAGCTCTAATCTGGTCCAATCTGGTTTTTCCCTTGTTTGATAAAAATCTGATGGATTTAAACAAACTATACTATGTTTAAATTTAGAGAAAATTAGAAACTCTGTCTTTGAATCCCCTTCTAAGTTTGAGTTAACCTGGCGACCATTTATTCAATATTTTCATTTGTGGTGAGTTGATCTGGCTCTGTTTTCTTTCTATGATTATGTATGATAATTGGGCTGTAAGATGAGATCGGAGTGATCGGCATGGTTTAGCTATATCTGTAGGTTTTTTTTAAGTTTTTTAAAAAGTTTTTTTTAATTCAGATTTGTTTTTTCTTCTTTTTTGAGTTTTTTTTTCTCTTTTTTCATATATTGTTATTAATTATATCTTTTTTTTAGAGATAGTTTACACCCTAAACTGATCTAAAAAATTTTTTTAATGATATATTTTTATTCTGTAATATTATTGTTTAATATCTCTGTATTAATTCATTACTTACTATGTATTTTTTATATCTCTTTGAACTGTATGTGTTTATAAATTATCATAATAATAAAAAGATTGAAAAAGAAAGATAAAAATCTGATAGCTATCTTAATTGTGCTGCTCTATAATAATTCTTAAAGTTTGGTAGTTGTAAGCCTGCTTGTTTGTACCATTCTGTTAATTTATCTAGTGCAATCCTCGGTTTCCCCTCTTTCCATAAGAATTTCCTTATTATTTTCTTTAGTTCCTTGAAGAATTTCTCTGTTAGGTGAATTGGTAATGATTGAAATAGGTATTGTATCCTTGGGAAGATGTTCATTTTAATACAGTTTATCCTTCCTATCAGTGTTAGTGGTAAGTCTTTCCAGTGCTCTAAGTCATCTTGTAATTTTTTCATTAATGACTGATAATTTAGTTTATATAGATGGCCGAGATTATTATTTAGTTGTATACCTAGGTATCTAATTGCTTGTGTTTGCCATCTAAATGGTGATTCGTTCTTAAACTTTGTGAAATCCACATCATTCATTGGCATTGCTTCACTTTTATTTGCGTGATCTTGTACCCCGATACTTCTCCATATTCCTTCAATTTCTTATGTAATTCTTTTATTGATATTTCTGGTTCTGTTAAGTATATTATAACGACATCTGCAAATAGACTGATTTTATATTCCTTCTCTTTTATTTTTATCCCTCGTATTTTATTTTCTGTTCTTATCAGTTCTGGTAGTGGTTCTATAGCTAACGCAAACAGTGAGGGAGATAGTGGACATCCCTGCCAAGTTGATCTGCTTAATTTAAATTGGTTTGATAAAATTAAAAGACAAAAATGTCTTGTTTATTTTTATTAAGTGACGACATTGTTTAACGGGTTTAATGTATCTTATAGATTGAACTTCTTTTGTGTAATCACAAGAAAAGATTCAAATTTAGTCAATTTAGGTAAAATCATATTTCTACCAAATATTTGTTTTACTAAAGACCGTATTTGATAATAAACAAATAAAGAATTCTCATTAATACCAAAATCTTCCCTTATTTGATTAAAGGATAAAAATTGACCTTTTTTAAAACAATCCCCCAAGTTTAGATTTCCAATGTAATAAACATTGATTATACATTGAAAAAGGAATAAGTTGTCTATTATATAATGGTGTTAAAGTCAATAATTTACCCTTAGAACCTGTCATTTTATTTTTCCTCATCCATAACTTCATTAAATGCTTTAGTATAGGCACATTATATTGTTGTAATAAATTTGAATTTCACCAAAACAAAAATTGATGTATTTCAAATTCAGAAGTAGTCACCATCTCAATTTTAGCCCAGCTAGGGGGCCATTCCAAATCCATTAATAAAGAAATAAATTTAAATTGACCTGCCTCATAATAATTTTGAAAATGTGGTAAGCGTAATTCCCCTAATGCATATTTCCAGGTTAACTTATTCAAAGTTACTCTCGGAAATTTACCCTTCCATAAAAATTCCCTAACCATTTTATTTAAATCTCGAAAAGAGATTGGAAAAAAAAGCATGGAATTGACTGAAACAAAAATTGTATACGTGGAAAGATATTCAATTTGATTGTATTTATTCTTCCAATTAAATTTATAGGAAGATCCTTAACTGTGCTAAAGGTTCAATTACTAACGGAAACAAATCTGGAGACAAAGGACAATCTTGTTGAGTTGAACAAGTTCATTTAAAAGGTTCTGAGATCTGACCATTTGTCATTACCCTGGCTATTGGTTTATTATATAAAGCTTTAATCCAACCAATAAAAGAAGGACCAAACTTAAATTTAAATAAAAAAGTTCCATTCCAGAAAAAGCCTTTTCTGCATCAAGAGATATCACCATCGGATGGTCAGGGCACTGTCGATGTTTATTAATCAAACTAATCACTCTAAGAATATTATCTGAAGCATATCTATTTATGAAACCTGTTTGATCAACATGTATCAACTTGGGTAAAAATTTAGTCAATCGATTCGCTAACAGTTCAGCTATAATTTTATAGTCTACATTCAACATTGGTCTATATGAAGACACCTTTAACAGATCTTTATCCTTCTTAGGGATTACAGTAATTAAGGCACTAGAGCATGATTCAGGCAAATCATAATGTTCATTAATCTGTTGTAACACATCTCCAAACACTGTAGATAAATCATCATAAAATACCTTATAAAATTCAACTGAAAACCCATCATCACCAGGTGATTTTCCATTTGGCATTTCCAACATAGCCGATTTAATTTCTAAATCAGTAAAAGGATTCTCCAGCTCCAATATATCTTTCTCTCCTGGTAATTTCAACACCGATAAAAGGGAGTCAATCGAACCGCTCTCCTGTTTTTCCTCAGAAGTATATAATTCCTTATAAAATGAGTAAAATTCATCATTAATCTCACAAGGTTTGTAAGCAATAGTCAAATTCCGTCTAACTGCATTAATAACCCTTGATACGTGTTTTTTCTTTAACTGCCATGCATGTACCTTATGTGCTTTTTCACTCCATTCATAATACCATTGTTTAGATATATTAATCAAACATTCAAATTGATAAGATTGCAACATATTATATTTCAATTTCAATCTAGACAACTCTATCTTCTGATTTTCTGTCACATCTCTCTGAAATTCCTTTTCTAATTCATCAATCCGTTTCTCTAATTCAATACTCTCGGTCAAATAATTCTTTTTAACCTTAGAGGTATAACTAATTATTTGACCTCTCAAGTAAGCTTTCATAGCATCCCACAATATAAATTTATTTTGAACAGAGTTAACATTTTCTTCCAGAAAAAGATTAATTTTTTTTTAAATTCAATAAATTCCACTTTTTTTTAACAACATCGCATTAACTCTCCAACGATAAGCAGCACGAACTTTAATGAACTCTCATAAGTAAAATACAACAAAGAATGATCTGATATTACCCTACTTTTATATTTTGCTTGTAGTATTTTCCCCTGTAATTGTGCTGATACTTAAAAAAAAAAATCAATCCTGGAAAAGGATTCATGTGTAAATGAATAAAAAGAGAAATTCTTCTCTGTTGGGTTTCGATGTCGCCAAATGTCCACTAAATTAAAATCTTTCATCAAAGCTCGAATTTAAATTGCCATTTTAGATTTTTTAACATTGTTTGGAGATTTACCTAATAAAGGTTCCAAAACACAGTTAAAATCTCCTCCAACCAGAACATTTTCATTAGCTTGTCCCAGAAGCAGAAGTGCATCCGAAATAAATGCTTCATCATCCACATTTGGTGCATAAATGTTAAGTAAAGTCCAAAATTCATTAAACATCTTACAATTCAACTTAAGAATACTCCTGCATTCATTTCCATTGATAGTAATTCAAAAGATAAATTTTTATGTATAAAAATTGCTACTCCCTTAGCTTTGGAATTAAATGAAGAAGAAAAAAACATGTCCAACCCAATCCCTCTTCAATTTCATACTTTCTTTTTCATTCAAATGCTTCTCCTGTAAAAAAAAATACCAATCTTCATCTTTTTAATGTAACCCAAAACTCACTTATGCTTGATCAGATTATTTAATCCCTGAACATTAAAGTTAGCAAATTTCAAATTCGACATATCTAATACAATTGCTAGATACCAAAAATAGTCACAACATTAATAATAACAAAGAAAACAATGAAAAATAAATTTAAATATATAGAACCCTCAAATTAAAATACATAGGACCTCCAAATAAAAATAATATTCCTTAATAAGAGAGAAAAAAGACAACAAAAAACAAACTACCAATAGGTAGTAACTCCCTAAAAAAACTGGGTGTGAATTACTCACTAGTGACTGATGACTAACAAAGAAATTAGTGCAATCCCCTCCTCCCCAGCCAGCTCATCAGAAATATTAACATATTACAAAAACAAATCAGCCTTGAGATTCCAGTACAGATGGTGAACTCATTTCAAGAGTAGATTAACTCTTTCCATTCCCGTTCTTTCAATTTCTGCCATTTTGTCCATTTCCAAGTCTCTCAGATTTTATTTTAGGAGATAATGGTGGACACTTTCTTTGTCCTCTGACATCCAGTAAAGAATTATCAAAAACCATTGCCTCATGCTCGCTCTCAAAAAATTGAAACTGTTAATTTCCATAAACACTTTCAACACAGCAGGATAATGAAAAGCAAATTTATCAACTTTAAAAAAAAATTATTTACAGATTTTATCACAGGAATAAAAAGAAAAATTACATTTAAAGAAAAAATATGTAATAAAATAATATAATTACAATACAACATTAATAACCTAACTTAATTCAACCTAACCCCCCCTACATATACAAGAACTAAAAAAAATCTATATAAAAAAAAACCACCCTTCCCCTCCCCAAAATAAAGAGTGAAGAATTAGTAGAATTAATAATATTATATATTAAAAAAAACACACACAAAAAAAATGACAAATAAAAATAATAAAAAAAAAGATTTATCAAATCTAAAATATCACATCTAGGAACATACTTAAATCAAACTTAATTGCATTTACTTAACAAATGGAGTCCACGTCAACTTATGAAAAGACATCTTATCTTGAATTGAAAAAGATATCCTTTCCATAATTAAACAAGACTTCATCTCTAAATACCACCTATCCAAAGTTAGTATATTTCTATCTTTCCAAGTAGATGCTATACATTTCTTGGCCACTGCTAAAGCTAAATAGATAAAAGAAATCTGATAATCATTTAATTCTAAATCAATTAATGATTGCATATTTCCTAATAAAAATATATCAGGATCTAATACAACACAAATATTATATAGTCTATTAAATATAGATTGAATACCTTTCCAAAACTGTTGCAATCGATCACAAGACCAAACAGTATGTAAAAATGTACTAGCTATCTGATCACAACAAAAACAACAATCTGACTTACTAAGACCAAATTTTTAAAATTTTTCTGGTGTTAGATATAATTGATGTATAAAATTATAATTAATCATCGCTAATCTAGCATTAATCAATTTCCGAATACTATTTTGACAAATTTCCATCCAGGCTTCTTCAGCTATTGTAGAACCTAAATCTTTTTCCCATTTCAACTTATCTTTATCCCAATCTTTCTTACTTTCAATTTCTTGTAAAATACAATAAAAATCAGATATATACCCCTTTTCAGGTATTGAAAGTACATATTTCTCAAAACTAGTTTCGGGCAATAAAGTCATTTGACGACCACATATTTGTTTTACAAATGATCTTAACTGATAATACACAAATACAGAATTTCCACTAATACCAAATTTCTTTTGTAATTCCTCAAAAGAACAAAAATGTCCTTCAAAAAAACAATCAGATAAATTTTTTATTCCTTTCCTTTCCCATTGTTTCAAAGTGATATTGGAGACCGTAAAAGAACAAGTTGATTATTATATAATGGCAATCGCCCAGACCATTTATTTTTAAGCCCCATTTTATCAAGTTTACTCATCCATAGATTCAATAAATGTTTCAATATTGGTACATCATATGTTCGTAACAAATTTTTATTCCATCGAAACAAAAATTCATGTGGAGATTTTTCTAAAATAACTGCCAGTTCTATCTTTGCCCAACTGGGCGAATCCTCCATATTCATTAATGCACTAAGAAATTTAAATTGAGCTGCCTCATAATAATATTGAAAATTAGGTAATCTCAAACCTCCAAATTGAAAGTCCCACATCAATTTTTTCATTGCTACCCTCGGAAATTTTCCCTTCCATAAAAATTCTCTAACTACTTTATATAAATCCTTAAAAAAACTTTTTTTTGAAAAATAAGGAATTGATTGAAACAGATATTGCATCTGAGGAAAAATGTTAATTTTTATAGTATTAATCCTCCCCAATAAACCTAAAGGTAAATCCTTCCACCTAATCAAATCTAGTTTAATTTTTTTTATTAAAGGAAGGTAATTAATTGAATATAGATCTTGATATTCTGTATTAACATTAATTCCCAAATATTTAATTTGTTTTGTCCACTTCAATTTCATAATATTTTTATAAATCAAATAATCATCTTTACAAATTGACAAAATTTCACTTTTAGCCCAATTTACCTTATAGCCAGATAATTGACCATAAATTTCTAAAGATTCTTGAATTGCTGGTAAGGAAATATCAGGATATACCAGGTATAATAAAACATCATCTGCAAATAAATTAATCTTATATTCCTCATTCAAAACTCTCATACCCTTAACATTTTCATTTTGACGTATTAACTGTGCCAAAGGTTCAATAATTATAGCAAATAAAGCAGGTGACAATGGACAATCTTGTCTAGTAGACCTTGTTAAATCAAAAGATTCTGAAATCTGTCCATTAGTAGCAACTCTAGCCTTCGGACTATTATATAAAGCCTTTATCAATCCAATAAACGAAGAACCAAAACAAAATTTCACAAGTATTTTAAATAAAAACTTCCATTCCACTCTATCAAAAGCCTTTTCTGCATCTAATGAGACCACTATTGGATTATTCATTTGAGATTTAAATTTATTTATCAAAATAATTAATCGCAAAATATTATCAAATGCATATCTATTTTTTATAAATCCTGTTTGATCTTTATGTATTATTTTAGGTAAATATTGAGCCAATCTATTAGCCATAACTTTAGCCACAATTTTATAATCTACATTTAACAACAATATTGGTCGATAAGAAGAAACCTGTAAAGAATCTTTATCTTTTTTTGGTATAACCGTAATTATTGCATTAGAACAAGATTCAGGTAATTGAAAAGTTTTATAAATTTGCTGTATTACATTCTTATAAATAGAAGATATATCAACATAAAAAGTTTTATAAAATTCTATAGAGAATCCGTCTTCACCAGGCGCCTTTCCATTTGGCATATCTCTTATAGCCATTTCAATTTCATTCTCTGTAAAAGATTTATCCAACTCTTGTCTATCTTCTTGATTCAACTGTGGCAAGTTAATATTTTTCAAAAAAGAATCTATTGCATCTTCATTTACATTTTTACACTCAGATGTATATAATTTTTTATAAAAATTACAAAATTCCTCATTAATTTCTTTTTGTCTAAAAGTAATACCTGATTTTTTTCTAATTGCTGGTATAATCCTAGATAATTGTTCTTTTTTTAACTGCCATGATAAAACTTTATGAGCTTTCTCACCCCATTCATAAAACTTATGTTTAGTTCGATTCATTAAACATTCAAATCGATATGTTTGTAATTCATTATACTTTAATTTTAAATTAGTTAACTGATTCTTTTGCATTTCAGTAGCATTTTTTTGAAATTCTTTTTCACTAACAGTTATCTTTTTCTCTAAATCTTCAATCTCTCTAATTCTCTCTTTCTTTACTTTAGATGCACAGCTAATAATTTGACCTTGTAAAAAAGCTTTCATTGCGTCCCATAAAACAAAATGACTAGAAACAGAATTAGCATTGTTACTAATAAAATCCTCAAGTTGTTTTTTTTAAAAATAACTAATAAATTCTGGTTTTTGTAATAACATAGTGTTAAATCTCAATCTTGGGGTTCTCTGAACATCTTGTGAACTCTGATATTCTAATAATAATGATGAATGATCTGAAACCAACCTTGCCTTATAATCCACACATATAACCTTATCCTGCAAATGTGTTGAAATTAAAAAATAATCAATTCTTGAAAAGAATAAGAAGAAAAATCTTTCTCTGTAGGATTAAGTCTTCGCCAAATATCAACTAAGTTCAAATCTTTCATCATATTAGTCACTTGTACTGCCATCTTATATTTCTTAATTACTCTTGGATACTTGTCCAATAAAGGCTCCAATACCACATTTAAATCTCCCCCAATCATCACATTGGAATTTGTTTGTCCAAGTAATAAAGACACATCTACAATAAAAGCTGTATCTTCAACATTTGGAGCATAAACATCTAGCAGAGTCCAAGCCTCATTAAGAATTGTACAATTCAATTTTAATAATCTTCCTCCATTTTTCTCTTCATTCTGTAACTGAAATGGTAAATTTTTATGCACCAGAATTGCCACTCCTTTCGCCTTTGAATTAAATGAAGAATAGAAAACTTGTCCAACCCATTCATGTTTAAGTTTCAAATGTTCCTTATCTGTTAAATGAGTTTCCTGCAAAAAAGCCACATCAATTTTGAATTTTTTTAAGTAAGCAAGTACTTTCTTGCGCTTAATAGGATTATTTAAACCCTGAACATTAAGAGAGGCATACTTAAGTTTAGACATTACTTACAATAACACAAAGAAAAATAGAAGGAAAAAAAAAGAAAATAAAAAAAGAAAAACACCCCTTCCCTTATCCCCTCCTAAAACTACAAAAAAAATTTAAAAATAATAAAAAAAACTTCACTCCTTAATCCAAAAATTAATAAAAAAAAGAACAGGTAGGAGGTTACAACCACCTCCTCCTGTCTCAACCGCTCAATGCGGTAACTCCCACAAAATATTGGGTGTGAGATAAATCACATGTAGCTGATGACTTCTGGAAAATGATGCCCACCCAGCTCCCTCTCCCAACTCCTGTTTCACATTAAACTATCATCATTATCTGAAATCTTCTCAGAAAACAAAAAAAAATCAAAAAATTTTAGTTGATAACCATCTTGAAAAATCTTCAATACTGCAGGATATCTAAATGTTGCTTTATATCCTTTTTTCCACAACAATTCTTTCACAGGATTAAATTCACGTCGTTGAGACATAACTTCTTGACTCAAATCCAGATAGAAAAAAAACACGATTATTCTGAACCATCAGGGGAGATCCTCTTTGTTGTGCATTTCTTATAGCCACAAGCAAAATTGTCTCTCTATCATAATAATTTAAACAACAAACCAAAACAGGTCTTGGATTTTGTCCTGGAAAAGGCTTTCTTCTCAAAGCTGTATGAGCACGTTCCTGTATCATGCCTTCCAGAAACTTATCTTGTCCTAACACTTGTGGAATCCATTCAGTGAAGAATTTTTTTGGATCTGATCCTTCCATATCTTCTGGCAAACCAACAATTTTTATATTATTCTGTCTAGATTGATTCTCCAAATAATCAACCTTTTTCACCAAATTTTTATTCTGAATTTGTAAAATTTCAATTGTTTTATTTACATCTTGTATTTGGTCTCGTACCTCAACTATGCCTTGATCACAACCATCGTCTTTCACTTGTTTCAAGCTTAAAAGCTCCATAATCAACCATCTGTTGAGTATTAATGTCCACCAAAGTATTAAGCTTTGTATTAACCTGAACTAAAGCCTTACCTATTTCTTTTATTGTGGAGGATAACTTAGATTCAAGATTCTTAATAAGCATATCTACTGGAATAGATTCAGGCACAGTAGGATCTTGCTGTTTCTGTATAGCAAAAGGGTCTTCTATTTCCTTTGGTTTAACTGCTTTTCTTATAGTATGACTACGTGTGGAAACCCCTGCCACAACCTCCTCAGCAGTATCTGGAGGCTGATGGCTAGGGTTATCCTTAACCCATATTATATCAAATGCCTTCATTACATCGATGTCTGTTGAAGTCTTCATTACTGGAGGTGCATTTCGCAGCACCACCGCTACATCAATCGGTAAGCGTCTTTTCAAGGTCGGGTCTTCAGCTGGCAGCGTCCCAGCTGTTCTAGCTGTCAAAGACTCACTGACAGTGCTCACAGCGGGTGTTGATTCACGTGCACGTGCCTGGCCAGACAGGTAGGCTCAGATAACTTCAGAAAATGCAATTTCTTAACGATCTGTTGCTGTTTTTTTTTGCTTCTTTTCAACAGTTGTACCATTAGAAACTAATTCAACACCTCTAACTATTTCTAAACTTTTAAAAAGTTTTAATGGGCACTTATAGACAAAACAATGACAAAGAGTCAGGAGAGGACTGGAAGGCACATCTGTTCCTTACGCCATCTTGCCACGCCCCCCCAAATTTGTAACCTTTACGCCATAAAACATCTTTAACTGGATTAAATTCACGTCGGCGTCTGATGATATCTTGACTCAAATCAGGGTAGAAGAAAACTGCTATTCTGAACCATCATTGGAGCTTGCCTTCGTCTTGCATTTTGAACTGCAAGTTGAAGAATTGTCTCTATCCAAACAGTTCAAACAATGAACTAACACAACTCTTGGAGGTTGACCAGGTAGGGGTGGTCTTCTTAAAGCTCTATGTGCTCTTTCCAATACCAATCAGTCAGGAAAGGACTCTTTCCCCAACATCTGGGAAATCCAATTTTTAAAAAAATTTGTCGGGATCTTGACCTTCTCTACCTTCGGGCAAACCCACAATTTTCACATTATTTCTTCTCCTTTGATTTTCCAAATAGTTCATTTTTTTATTAACTCTTTTTCCTGGGCTCCTAAATCTTTAACTGAATTTTCCACCTTTACTATTGTTTCTGTATTGGATTGTACCTGTTATTTACATTCAGAAAGAGAAGCCTCAAATTTTTTGAAGTTTTCCCGGTTTTCTTTAACTTCTGCCTTAACCACATTTAAGTCTGAAATTATATCAGTGTTCATTTGAACTGCCTGGTTCAAATGACAAGTAATAACATCCAAATAGGAAACAATACCTTCAAATATCATGTAAAGAGGCTGAAGTGCAGTTTGAATTATAGGATCCGGTTCCATAATTTGTAACTCTCTTTCTTCCAGCTCTTCTTCCATTTCCTGTGCAGTGGTAGAGTAAGGTAAGTCCTCTTCTTATTGCTCTTCGAAAGGCAGCATTCTAGTTGTTTGACTGCGAATTTGGACACCCAACAACGACCCCCCTGACTTCCTCAGGGGGTCGTCGCTGCTATCCCCCCGCAGACCATTTTTAAATAAAATTACGGAGTTCTCCATAATTAACAGTGCCACCCAAGTGCATATTCACTGCAGACTGCGTGTCTGCCATGGGAATCTTCTCCCTTCACGCTCCCGTCTCTTCCAACGGGAGAGTTCTTTGCAGCAAGCCTCCAGGCTCACGTGCCCGACATCTCGGGAGCACGCTCCTTCCTCTGCTGAACGGGTCGAACCAGTGCCATCTTGAGACTGCTGTGTAACTGTTACCTTTGCTTTTGTCCCCACCAGAGATCATTGAAGGCCAAGGCCAAATATTGGCGGTCATTACCCCCACCCCAATGGATTGTTAATGGTATGTAGGGCCGTGGGTACCCGTGTATCCGCCGTATCTCAATGGTGTAGACACGGGAGCCCTGCCCACACCTTCATGCTTTAGTAGGGTTCGGGGGCTTCCAGGCCCACATGCCACTATTATCCATAAGAGCCTTGTTAACCATTTGTTGTACCTCATCACGGGTAACTGGAGCAGGAGAAGCCGGCTCGATAGCAGCAGGGGGGAGTAGAGGGCACAGCTGGGCCAGGAGGACTCAGCAGCTGGGGATGATGTTCCCCTGCTTTTCTCTTATAAAGGGCATAAAGGACTGCAGTTAGGTATGCCTAACTTTAACAAGGTTAGAAAAAGGTCCTTTCTTGTTGGCAGCAGCCCCTCTTTTTTCATCCTGCTTGTCTAATGTAACCTGGGCTGTACGTGAGTCAATTTTACCTCCCAATTCTAATTCTCGAAGCCCAGATAAGGCGTGCACCGCCTCAGACACAGGGTGCCTAATTAGCGGACTAGTTACGGACAGAACCAGCCCCTGTGTAGTGGGTTGGGCGGGACGAACCAATCTGGTATGCATTCCGGCCGTGAATATCTCTTCATCAGGGCTCCCCCCCATGTACCCATAGCCACAAACGCCCTGCTTACAAGGCAGAGGCCAGGGCCTGTTGACAAATTACTGCTATACCCTCCTCTGGGGTTCTCCAATTGTTCTGCAAATGTAAATCCCAATCTACTGGTGATGGGTATCCTCGTAGCAGGGCATCCCCTAGAGTGGCAAGTAAGTAATCCATCTCTCTTCCTCTACCCCACAGCTCAGCAGTGACCCGGATATCAGTAGTCAATGTTCCTCAGGGGTTAAAAATACATTACCCCCTCCTTGCTCCCAAACACGCAGGAGCCAGGCTGCCAGAGTTTCTCCTGCCTTTTGCCTAAATCGATCTCCAATGGCAGCCAGCTCTTTTACAGAGAAATCACGGATCATTGACTGTTTCGGACCCCTGCTCCCACTTTGGCCCACAGGGAACTCCACCCAGTCTAGGGGAGGAGGCCGAGGCCATCCTGTAGAGGAGGTAGGCCATAGAGCATCAGCAAGGGTTTGGGTATTTTCCCCTGGGTCCACTTGGGAGACTGGGGTATCTATCCCTTCAATCTCTACCCTTACATCATCCCCACTTCCGTCTGTTTGGGAAATCTGCTGCCTTATGGGGCGGGCGTGAACAGCAGGTGGTGGAGAGGGTAGTATGTTAGGCACATGCTGAGGAGTATCTGCATCATTACCATGGTCATCATTCCAGATATTCCCATCCCAATCCTCAATTACATCAGGATCATCACCATTCATTATCATGGCACGAATACGATATGGATCGGGTTCTACTCCTTGCCTTTCCTTATCTGAATAGAGCTGTTGCCGGAGTTTAATATTACGGCAGATCATTTGGACATGCTTATCTTCCCATTCTTTGGCTCTGTCCTGACTGGTGCAAACAATTTCGCTCATCATGGAACAGCGTTGTCGCATGGCTTCTAGCTTCTCCTCTAATTGCTTTCTCTTGCGCTGAGATTCTACTTCTCTTTGAACTGACTGTGCTTCACGCTGAACGGAGTGGCGTAAGGCTGTGGCCAGCAACCAAAAACCATCCGTCAGCATCCCCTTTTTATCAGGAAATTTTCTTTCTCGAAGGAGAGTGGCAACCCGCTCTCCCAGAGGCGGACTTGATGAATCTAACTTCTCATCCCAACTAATGGGTGGTCCCAACAAAGACAGGGTATTGGCCAACATGCCAAACCCATCATCTTTGGAAGTCCATCCTGGAATCAAGAACTGCTCAGGGCTCACCTCTTTCTTTCGGCGAAACATCTTGAGACCAATCCTGCTCGCAGCGCCAATTGTCTTGGGTGAACTTGTATTTCTCACTTTGTTCGTTTTAGATTGGTCACAGTGTTTGAGCTACCGAAAGAAAATAGACACACACACCGAGAGCAGTTCAGATTATACAAATGTTTATTACAAATTCAAAAGCTGATTTCACACTACAATATGCAAGCCCTTCCAAACTATACTTATCAACGCTTGGACTGGTCCCAACTGCCGAAGCGAGGCAACGACTGCACACTTGTAGTAGGTTGTCAGGGCGCCGGTAGCAGCTTCTCCACCTCTCCTGACCGGGACGTTGGCTGGACTCCAGAAGTTCTTCTTCTTGCTGAGAGATGTTGCCACCTCTCGGAGAGTCTCAGACTTCAGCAGCGGGACCATGGCTTATATTACCCAAAAACTGCTTACCCAAGCACCTATTCCCTGCACAGCAAGAAAGATAAGCAAGCAAGCTAGCATGCTAGGTTTCTAACGAATAACATAATTTTCAGCTTATCACTTTGAATACAATGGTTTATTTTGCATCAAGGCTAGACCTCTGACAGTCTGTGACCAAAACAAGCAGGAAGATTAAATGTTCTTGGTATACAGATGTTCTTTCGTCAGATAACAGCATCTCTGGCCCCTCGGTGGAATTTTGCTTATGTCTGCTGATTCTAAAAACAATTAGATTCTCAACTTTGCAGAACCCAAAGCTGCAAGTTTAAAACAAAAGGTTCTTAGCCCTGCAGAACCAAGAGCTGGAAATTAAGAAAAAACAGGTTAAAAATAGGTTAGAATCTTCCATTCCAACTTCCACACGTGCATTAACTGTAGTGAATTCTGACCTCATACTCTCTTTCATTTGAGCTAATTCTTGCATGATCAGCTGAGTAACAGTATTTAACAGGTTAAATTGTAATTCAGAAAGACTCAACCCTGTTTTCTTTAACTTAGTGTCAGAACCAGATAACTGCCGCTCCTGCTGCAGCTCAACAGCAGGCATTTTAACAGATTTTTTAACAGATTTACTGCGAGTTTGAACTCCCAGTGATGGCACCCCGGCCTCCTCAGGAGGTTGATGCTGATCTCCCCCCACAGATCACAGATGTTTCAAGAACTCACAGACAAGTTTAAGGTCTTCAGGTTGGAGTACTGCCTGAGTAGTTTCAAACAATGGAGTCATTTTCCTACCAGTTCTCTCTGTTACAGTTGGCAGGCTGTCAAAATCAGAATCCACTTCTTGGAAACACATACCTTCCTCCTGAGAATGAGTAATTCCAGTGATATCCTTCTCCTGGTGAATAGTATGAGGTTTTAAATCTTCAACACTCTGAAAATCTTATTTCTTCTGCACTTGGTTTAATCTTTTTATCATTAATGGCAATAACAGATGCTTGATACTTTAAACTAAGTTTTTAAAAAAGTTCAAACTTAAAAACAAAAAGTTAAAAACGGGTTCTTAAAAGTCTGGCCAGAGAGGTCGAGATTACACGTCTAGACTCTACGCCATCTTGCCATACCCCCCCCCCCCCCCCCCCCGGGTCATCTTTAGAACAGAAACTCATACATTGGGATACAATGGATCAGCCTTCATCACCATTGTTTCACACCCTGGGCCTCTACACCCCCTCTACAATAGGTTCCTTGACTTCCTTATCGGAAGTCCATTGTCTGCACGAACTGGAAATAACATCTCTTCCACTGACGATCAACACAGACAGACCTCAAGTCTGTGGGATTCGCCCACTTTTCTACTCACCCTACACTCATGACTGTGTGGCTTGTTATCATGTCTTCATGTTATCATGTTAATAAACTCTGGGAGTGAATCAAAGTCCGCGGTTTTCAGTTAATTGCTGGTGTGACCTGCAATGGCAACATCCTTTGAATGAATAGAAGTAGATTCTTCAATTCCCAGCCCAGTGCTGCCCAGATAAAACATTATCCTGGTGAAACATACAGGAGATTTTGAACATGACCAGCAGGTTTGCTCTTACTCTTCCAGGGGCTGTTGTTAAATCTGCCCCTTGCCACCATTTTGCCTGCCCCTTCATTGCCATATTAAAGCCATGTACTGTGGCCGTCTGTCACCTTGAGCCATTGTTTCCATTCTACAAATACAGGATCATGATTCTAATATAAGGATTGGAGAGGGGGAACATTGAACATGTCAGACCTATGGTTGCTTCCAACCAGGTCTGCTTTTATCACACATGTTCCTTCCCCAATTGATCCACCCGCTGGGGTCTCCACTCCCCTTCCTCCAGGAAGGCAACCTCTCTTTTAAACCCGTAGATCCTTCGCTTATTCACAGGAAAACGAACCCCCCAACTATTTTTCTCCTTCAACAGTGCCGATCCACCGATCAGCAGTGCTCCTCTGTGGATGAATTTAGCACGTCCCGGGTCACTGCTTCAGCATGCACCTGGTTCTTCAAGTCCATGAGTGACAATGAGTATCTCGCCTCCGAACATCTCAAATATTCCCACAATGTGCGAGGACAAATCAGGGGATTCATCACCTCTTCTGTCAGTTCTCCTAACTTCAGAAACAGAGCTTGTGCCGTCTTGTTAATTATAGGCCTGTACACTTGGCTTTGATAGCTGGGAAAGTTATGGAGGGTATTATCAGAGATGGTGTGTATAAATATCTAGATATGCAGGGATTGATTAGGAGCACTCAGCATGGGCTTGTGAAGGGGAAGTCATGTTTGACAAACGTGGTTGAGTTTTTTGAAGAAGTGACAGGAAAGGTGGATGAAGGTAGGGCAGTTGATGTCGTCTATCTGGGTTTTAGCAAAGCTTTTGATAAGGTTCCACATGAAAGGTTAGTAAGGAAGGTCTAGTCATGGGATTAATAAAGAAATTGTAAGATGGGTTCAGAGATTGCTGGAGGAGAGACAGCAGAGGGTCTGTCAGGATGGAAGCCTTTGACGCGGAGTACCTCAAGGATCGGTCGTAGGTCCCCTGTTGTTCATAATTTATATTAATGATTTGGGTAATGGAGTAGTTAACTGAGTAAATAACTATGCAGACGATATGAAAATAGGGGGAGTGGTGGATAGCGAGGAAGGTTTTCAAGGATTACAGAGGGATTTGGTTTGTCTGGAGAGTTGGGCTGAAAGATGGCAGGTGGGATTTTATATAGATAAATGTGATGTGCTTCATTTCGGTAAAAACAATCAAAATAGGACATATGTAGTAAAGGACATTGGGGAATGCAGAAGAATAAAGAGATCTTGGAGTTATGGTGCAGCGTTCCTTGAAGATGGATTCGCATGTTGACAGGGTGGTTAAGAAGGTATTTGGTATGCTTACCTTCATAAATCATAGCAAAGAGTAGAGGAGCTGGGAAGTGATGCTGTGATTGTTTAAAGCATTGGTGAGGCCAGGTTTGGAGTATTGTGTTCAGTTCTGGTCTCCAAATTATAGGAAGGATATAGATAAATTGGAGAGGGTGAGAGAAGATTTACAAGGATGTTGTTGATGGTAATTCCCTACTCTTTCTCAGCCCTTACTATCCCCTTTTTGCTGCTCAACTCCACAATCCTTCAGTCTTCCTCACTCATCCAACCTTAACATCCTCATTCATCCATCCTCACTCCCTTCCCATTTCACTCTCCTGTTTCTTGGTGAAGTGGTGACGATTGCATGCTTAATGGTTCCCTGTCATCAAGAAACTCCTAACTTGGGTCTTTCCAGCTTCATGAATCATGTCTGCTATGTAATTCCCTTGGGACTGCATCTGTACCCTATCATTTGTAACTGGATCACCTTCCACTGGGACTCTGCCCTCAATCTGAGCTTCCTTTGGTGATGTGATTCCCTCTTCCAGATCATCTTCGTTTGATGCACCAGCTGCCCCAGGCCTCTTGGAAATATTTGTTAACCGATTTAATATAGAGTCTGTAAAACATTGGTTATAGGTTACAGAGTAATATGGATTTGAGCAAAAGACCGATTGAAATTGACAGTACAAGTTTACCCAAGGCGTCTGGAACAAGACAGCGTTGGAAAATGTGATGAGGGTCATTCGCAGGATGAATATTTTGATGCCAGCTGACCAGACACGTCCACTCAAATGGGGAAGGATAGGGGACATGGAAAATTAGATGCAGTGGATAAATGCAAACATGAACAGTGACATTACTGGCACAATTAAAGACGATGCAGGGAAATCTTACATAGATCATCCTCTACATAGAATAGTCTGCCTTGTACCTATCCTCTTAGGTTGATCACCTGCTGCATCCTTCCAGATCATACACCATCGTATTCATCTCTCGGACATCGTCACACACAGTATGGCCCATAGATGCCGATGCAGTTTGCGTCACACAGCGTCTGACCCACATGGGAATATCTCCATGGGTCACACAATATCTGATCAATCTGTGTACACTATCCTTGTTTCGCATTCGGACTCAACCCAGGCTACACCCTGTCTGGTCCATCTCACCACATCCTAACTGGTCAAACCTTACCCTTTACACCTGGTGTACATTTCCCCACGTCACACATTGTCTTAACTGAAAACTTACCAACTAGCCCACATGCTATACTGTCCCATGGGCCCTACCTTCCCAAAGTTGCAGATTATCTGATGTCATTCTATGATGGAGCGAAGTTTGCTCCTATTTCCAATACTCAAACGTGATGGAGAATCCCAGTAGGTCATGAAGTACAAGTAGGAAGTAACAGGTTAACCAAGCATTTTCAGGCCTGGGCGCATCGTCCAAGCACAAATGATTGGTTATCCTGCACTTCTGATGGACGCAGCGTACTGCTGAGTTTCCACAACAGTTTTGTGTATTCCACTCATCTATAGATTTTCTGGTTAGACTTTGACCGAATTGGGAACCTTTTAATCATTATCAGACTCAGACGGGGGTTGCATGTTCATGGCAATCAATTCTGTTCTGTTCTGATGTTGTCAAAACTACAGAGAAAATGTCGCACCTATCGGATGGGTCAGAGTGACGAAAAAGCTACGTCACAAAACAGTAGCCAAACATTTCAGATCTGTGTCTCATGCCCACATTGACATGTCTGCCCATGCCCTTAGGTGCTGTCCAAGAAAGCTCAGCTATAATTAGGAGAAGCCACACCTGATTTTCCATCAGGACATTCTCCAACCAGATAGCATTAACACCAATTTCTCAGTTTCTAATTGCCCACTCCTCCTTCTCCCTCTCTTCTCCATCACCCTGTCTTATTTCCTCCACCTCTGCATCCCTTCCATTTCCTTTCATAGAGACCCTCTCCCCCTGTGAGCTGGTGTGCTCTTCCTTCCTTATACACCTATTACCTCTTAGCTGTGGGGCTGCCTTCGCACACTCCACCACCACCATTTTGTTCAGGCGACTGCCTATATTTAGCTCATCCCTTGATGAAGTGCTGAAGCCTGAAACATTGCTTATATTTGCCCATGGAAAATACAGGGTTTCAGATGCTCACTTTCTCTGCATAGGATTTTACAGGGAAACTGCAGAGACTGCAGTTCCACCCTATCTCAGGTATAATCTATGTAATTTATTAAATCTCAATTTTTTTTGCTCCAAATATATCTATCAAATTATCCACAATTTTTTCCAACGATTGAATGTCACCATATAATTTGAGGTCGTCCACTAGATGCACTGAAATTCCAATACTTCCACAGAACCTCCTTTGCCTGATCTGCCTGTCATCGGGTCTCTATTCTGTGTGGCCTCTTGTTTCACAACCAGTTCTCCTCCAAGACTCCTAATCACCGACATCAGAATCCCCAGTAAGTCGGCTCTATCTGACTGTTCCTACACGTCCCCATCCATGACAAAGCTGCTCCAACATCTGTTGTGCCCGTCCCTGGTCCACTCAGCTCTTTCCACAATTCAGCAGGTTAGACAAACCTTAGTTTCTGGCATGACATCTAAACCCATTCTCATGTCCACGCTTCCATAAGGAATTCTGATACACACCTTTACCCTTGCCTAATTTTGAGAGCTTTGGATTCACTTTCGTGTCTTCACTTTGTGCCATGTGGTATAAGAGATTCCAATATTTCGATTCTCTGCAGTAAATAGTATTGACGGTAAGTTTGGGCTCTGTACTTTCATCGCCACATAATTCCCCAGTTCCATCAATAACGTGGTTAAAGTGTCTGCATCCACCATATCTGATCTTATTGGGTCACACACTATCAGAAATCACTGAACACAGAGCATTTCCATTCCGATTTCGGGCTGGTTACGAATTCTGAATTCAGATAAGCTTCCAACCTAAGTGCTATCGTGACCTGTATGTATTGCCCAAATCCATTTGAAAATATCACCCGACCGTACCCACTCATTTCAACTCATGGAAAAGAAGGGTCACATCCTGCAATTAATCAAACAGGGGTTTTCCCTGACAGAAATCAACATGCTTTCTGATCAATAATGTTATTCTTTAAGACCTGTGGCAGTGCACTTCCCATTCTTGCTTAATCCCTGGATTGTATGCTCAAACAAAAGGATCCATAAATCTACTGTGGAGGAATGGGGAGAACATCAGTTTCTAAGGTTAACAGTTCAGAGCGTTTTGAAAGTGATCCGATCAGCAGAAATCAAGCAGATTCAAGTAAGAGGAGCAGGAGGAAGCGGAAATGGTGCTAAAGGTTTGTTGTTTGGACAAAATTGTTCTGCTGGCACTGATCAGCCATGGAGGAAGTAAGGCCGCTGTCCAGTGAGTCACGTTTCAGACGTTGTTTGAGCTGGCAGTAGAGAAAAACAACTCCTTATATGAAATCGTTTGAGCCAACAACACCCGTGTATGAACTGTATACACGTGGGCCTTCTTATTGTCGGTTTCGAGAGGAACTTCCAGAGCCTGCAGTATATGAACATTGTTACGGAGTCCAGAGGACCCCATAAATCGGCAGCAATAGATATGCACCACAACAAAGGGTTACAAAACAAAAGTAATTTTTAATTATAATTGAACAAGAAAACAGAAGTAAACTTTATTACTTAACCTACCTAATCCCCCCCTCTAATACGAAGTGCAATGTAGAGATAAGATTGGAAACGTTCTTTGGATCACAGTCTGATCTCACTGGTTGCAGGCAATTCTTGTACTGCACACAGAAGTTAACATTCACAAAGTTCACCAGGCTTTGGTGTTTAACAGGCAAATGGTTACCACTCAGGAGGGTTCTTGCTGGTTTGCAGAGTGAGATTCCTTTTCCAGGATATCCGCACCTGATACCTTTCCAATCAGTCTTGCTGACGATACCTGCCGCCTTCAGGGTTTTTCAGATGATCCTCTTTCTTTCGGGTCACCTCAGACAGCTAATCTTCTCCTTTGACCAGACAACCTTTCAAACATTTGCCAACTTTGTCCTTCTGATACTGATTTCTCTCTCTGTTTCACACCCTCCGTCTCTGAGAGCAAAACTGTTCTGTCCCTTGCCTGCAAAGATCACATATTCTCCCAGACAAGCTATATTCTGCAACTTTATTGCTTTCTGATAGCGTCCTGCAAACTTTCTGTAGTTTAAAATGTTTGTGTGCAAACTGCTCTAATAATCCTTCCCTGACCACCTCTAAATACTCTGACACTGGGCCTATACACTAATCCCAATAAAAAGAACTTCCTGCTTCCTGGGACATAGAAACATAGAAGATAGGAGCAGGAGTATGTCATTCGGCCCTACTCAATGAACATACATTCAATGGCTGATCTTAAAGTTCAGTACCCTGTCCTCGCCTTCTCTCCGTAACCCCTAATTCCCTTATACTGAATATCTAATTCCCTCTTAAATATATTCAATGAACCTGCCTCTACTGCCCTCTGTGGCAATGAATTCCACAGATTCACCACGCTCTGGGCAAAGAAATTCTTTCTCATCTCGGTCCTAAATGGTTTGCCTATTATCCTCGAACCATGGCCCCGGGTTCTGGACTCCCCCACCATTGGAAACATCCCTTCCGCATCCATTCTGTCCAGTCCTGCCAGAATTTTATAGGTCTCTATGAGATCCCCTCTCAATCTTCTAAACTCCAGCGAGTACAATCCCAAATTGCGCAATCTTTCCTCATAAGTTATTCCTGCCATTCCAGGTATCAGCTTGGTGAATCGCCTTTGCACTCCCTCCATTGCAAGAACATCCTTCCTCAGATAAGGCGACCAAAACTGCACACAATACTCCAGGTGGGGTCTCACCAAGGCTCTGTACAGCTGCAGTAAGTTATCCTTATTCCTATACTCAAATCCTCTTGATATGAAGGCCAACATACCATTTGTCTTTTTAACCGCCTGCTGTACCTGCATGCTTGCCTTCAGTGACTGGTGCACAAGAACCCCTAGGTCTCTCTGCACTTCCCCATCTCCCAATCTATTGCCATTCAAATAGTAATCTTCCCTCCGGTTTGTATTACCAAAGTGGATAACCTCACATTTATCCACATTGTTGTGCATTTGCCATGTTTGACGTCCAGCCACACTGTGAGTGGCCATAGAACCAGACTACCAGACAACATGACAGCACCAAAACCAGGCCATTCCACCCCTCTAGTCAGTGGTTAAATATTAATCCGCTGTCCATCTTTTCTGAACGAGTGAAGCATCTCTGATTTTTAAAGCTACCACGACCATTTCCACCCTCCTGGATCCTGTTGAAACCTATTTACCACAGACCTGTAACAGCCAATCCTATCTTGTGTCAGCCAAGTCTCTATAACAGCCACAGTATATTGTAATTCCACATACAGATCCATCTCCTGTATTCCACATCCTAACATTGAAATAAATATATCTGAAACCCTCCAACTGATTGCATTTCTGCAATCATTGCCTGTTCTTCCTCACTTTCTCATTTCACGTTGCTCCCACCGTTCAACCATCCGCTCCATTCTCGGCTCCATTCTTCTGTTTTCCCCCCCTTCTGCCCAAATCTGTTCAACCATCCACAACATCTCCAGCGAACCCATCTGCCAGGATATGGGTCCCCTTCCCTTTCAGCTGCACCCAATCCTCTTTGGATAGGTCGTACCTTCCCTGCATCGATGCCAATGAACCAGATGTCCAAGTCTCCGTCCCCTGCACCAATTCTTCAGCCACGGGTAGATTCCTTTTCTCCTCATTTTAGACATGCAGCAAGGGAACAGGCCTTGTCAGCCCATGTGCCCACCCGGGCCACCCCATTCACCATCACAGACTCATCCCTTGGACATGAGGGCATCAGATTTCTGAAATGTGTTCCCGTAAAGGGATCAGCCCCACAGGAGACAGTGATGAACGAGGCCAATTTGTGGCATTTGAAAAACTGACCATTTGTTGTGTGATTCTGAACTAAAGTGAGATTAGGCTCTTTTCGGATCAGAGCAGGTTAAAGGGATGAATTGAGCCCAACAATGCCCTGGCCAAAGTGCAGGATCTGAAGCCTTGAATCAGAAAGGGGAATCCAGGGCTTCTCAGGGTGGAAGAGCCCTCTCCTCCTTCTCACCCATCCCTCTGTATTCATTCCTCCAGCTCTCCACCCATTCCACCTCCTTTCACAGAGACCCCCCTTCTCCACCTCTTACCTGAGAGGCGGCCCCCCCTTCACCACCCATTATGTTTGGGACTAGGATTGATCCGGGATTCGGCCCCAGCCCCATTACAGTGGGTTGAAGGTATGGGGAAGCCCAGAAAACTGACCGGGAACACATGGAAGATTCCTCAACCTCCCTCCCCCACCTCATTCCTCTCAATGCTGGAATGAGGTGTGTGTCCGACTAAACATCCTTAATGCTGCCAACTCACTGTTCACTTTTGGTGTTCATGAAGCCCCTCGTAAGTGCAATGTTCTGTGCGACACTTTAAGGATGGAAACACTCAGCAGTGAGATGCTATGGTGCCGGGTGGAGGTGTTTGTTGTGTCTACCGTTTTAGTGTTTGTTCGGTGGTGTTCAAGTGTGGAGTGGATTTGCACTGTGATTTGTCCATTCCATGCTTTACATCTCGTTTAAGCACAATGTGAAATGTTTACGTCGCGCTATCTACCTCAGATATTTATGAAGCAATAAGATTTCTCAAAAAATGCTTTTTATTAAATTTATGTCAAGCAAACATGTCTCATGTTTCATTTATATGCAACCGTCCTTTCACAAGAACACATAACATGCCAGGCAGCAGCTCATGTTGCTGCATTGGGTGGGGAGAACAAATTGTGGAAATTGGGGAGCTGGGTGGCAGGGACATACCCTTACAGCAGTGGATCCCAACCTGGGGTACATGTACCTCCAGTGATACATTTGCACTTTTCAGGGGGGGGGGGGACATTGGGTCTGAGAGAATAACCACTACTGTACAATACATGGTCTTGTAATCTGCAGTCAGATTGCACAATGTCATGATTTTTTTTTATCCTTAATTTTTTGGGGTACATGAGAGCCTATAAAAATGCCCAAGGGGTACAGAGGAACAAAAAGGTTGGGAACCCCTGCCTTACAGGATGGACATAATGGCAGAATGGATGGCCTGGTGCCATGGGCCTGCTGATCGTGACAATCTGTGCTAATGGGTTAAGGACCACCTGCTTCAACCAATCTCCACTCTGATGGGAAGTCTTCCTTGTTAATCTCACATATATTGTGCAGTACACAGCAGGCAAACACAACATCTGGGACTAAGGCAGTAGAGAATCCAGACGCATGGACAGGTACCACCAGCGGCCTTTTAGATAGCCAAACGCATGTTCCATCTCTATCCTTGCAGAATTAAGGGCCTTGTTAAATCTTCACTGATCTGGATCCAGTACTCGGCGCTGTGTGAACCCCTTCATCAGCCAGGTTAATAGGGGGTATGCCACATCACCCACAAGATGCACTGAAACCTCCACTCCATCAACATCCTTGGACACCTGCAGGCAAAACACCTGAACGTTGACACAATAAGCATACATAACATTGACACACGGAGCTTTGAAGGGTGAACAATCACGTCAGATGGAAAGAGGTATCCGCCCTGGTCCTCTGCCTTTCTATACAGAGGAGAGTTTGCAAGCACTCAGGCATCATGCGTGCGGACTGGCCAACCTACAAACACATCTGTGAAGCTGTAACATGAATGAAAAACACAGTGAAGTTATAGACATTGAGATGTGATGTGATAAAGATCAAGAAAGGCTTAACTCACCAGAATCTGTGGTCGACCACCGCTTTCAGAACCTCCGAATGCCACCCTTTGCGATTGTAGAAGGCTGCAGCATGCACCCTGGGGCCAATAATGGGAATATGTGACCCATCAAAGGCACCAGCACACATTGGGTATCCCCATTGCGCAAAGACGTCAATGGTCTCCTGGAGACGTGTTCCACTTGGCAGGGAGATGAACCATTTACCGAGGAACTTCCTCAAGGCGCAGTCACCTCCTGCACACGGTGCTGATGCCTATTTTAAAGATGGTACTGATGGATCGATAGTCACAAGGGGAGGCATACCAACGCAGGGCCACAGCTAATTGAAGTCCTGGCTCCAATGGTCGCTGTGCCTGGTCTATGCAGTTTCAGGTGAGATTCTAAGAGTTCAAGCACGGAGTGAACAGAGCCATGCGACATACGAAAGTGTCTCCTCCACTCAGCATCATCAAATTTGGCAAGGTCATTACTTCAGCACTCAATGCCCTGGGATCGGTTCAACCTCCAGAGAGACCGACCGATGTGTCACCATAGCTAATTGACTGACAAGCAGGATTCTCCTTCGTCTGTGACTAATCTTAAGACATTAAAGTAAACAATGGTGGGCAAAATCCCTGGGCAGAAACAATGTCAAACTGGCACTGGGCTGGTGCTGTTAAGGTTACTGAATGCTTACTATAGTTTTTGACAATTCACATCTGATAGGTAATAGACTCAATCAGCTGCTTTTGGGCGGGAAACCAATTTATGAATGGGCTGCCTTTTGGCAGCTCATTGACTAGATCGGTAGTCAGTTAGCGCTAAGGCATTAAAAATATCAAGGAAGGCATCACGGATTCTGGAGCCTGGGACTCTGTTGGGCAGAATTGATCATTGATCCCTGTCTGGAAGATTTGCTGGCATAAAGACTTGTATTTTCTCTCCCAATCTGTTCTCTGGAAGCCTGTAATTGAGTAAAACCTGTACTGGTTGTATTTTCATGGAGATTTATAGCTATCCTATAAACACAAACTTCTACATGTCCTCCGCAATAGCGGGGATCTCCCAGTGACCACCTGCTTCAATTCCCCATCGCATTCTCTTGCTGACAGCCTGTCCATGGTCTTGTAGTGGCTGGTAATGGAGGTGCTACTGAAATGAAGCACATCCACACAGTATGAGGTGAACCAGTAACTGACTTTAGGTCAACCTCTCGTGCTGCTTTTAGGGGACAACCCACTTCCTTTCTGGGGTGCTCTGGTCTGTGGGAGTGACGTCAGTGCATTGTGGAGTCATTGCCTGCCCAGCGACTGGCAACGCGCTATCTTGTACCAACCGACTGGGGCAGCAATTCAGCCATGACCACATGGTCGCTCGGCCCGCTATGAAAAACCTCATATCACATCCAATTAACACCTTTTGTTGGGCTGGATTTGTGCCCCAGCCAGAATTCTGAGCCTTTCTGAGATTTCCTGCTTCTGGCTTATTCCTTGAAGAAGGGCTCAGGCCTGAGTTGTCCCCTCTGGATGCTGGAAAGACCAGCTGAGTTCCTTCAGCATGTCGGTGTGTTTTTAACTATAAACACAGCATCTGCAGACTTCTGTGTTGCACTCATCTTTATTTGTGAGACAAAGCACTGATGTTGGCGGTGGAAGGAGTGGGGGAGGGGGGACCCACCTGATGGCATCCTCATTAGTACCTGGAGATACCACTTGGTGTTACCCCATCCCAACAACTGGGAACTACAACCCTGCGACAGTTCCCATAGAATTATAGGACTTTAACAGTAGATCTATATGGAAAGATGAACCTTAGCTGCTTCTCGGCCTTTTGTGCAAGACTTTATTCACAATAAATGATCGACAACAAAGAACCCTGTTCCAAGTCTCTTTGAACCCTTAGTATCATGTCCACACATTCCCATCATTGAACATTTTACATGCAGTCTCTGTTTTCACCCTTGTCACCTTGTCGCTCCTCCCTCTCTGTTTTATGTGGGGCTTTCCCTTGGTCTCAGACCCTCAATGCCCAGCGGACTGCGGTCTTTCCCCACTGCCCTCTCGTGTTGGCTGAACTTAGTCTCAGTCCATCACTCAGCATGTCCCCCTGCAGCCTGGAATGTGCCAGTCGGCAGCGATTCCTCACTGACATCTTGGGGTGCTGAAAGACGCATCAAGTTTTGGGCAGACTAAAGACGGAAATGCTGGTTTGTCCAGCTGTTCTGGATGTCTGCCTCTGGATGGGTGCATCTCCAGGAAAAGCCCATAGATCCGAGAGACCTCTGTGATTCTGCTGCCGGGGATGACCATGAAAAGTCATGTTGATTGGCATCTGATTGTACAAGGGTAACCCACCGAAACAGCAAAACCCGCAGACACACAACTGGACATAAGGCACATACAGAGAATCCACATGCAGGACAAGGATTTCATCCATAACAATAAATCACTAAGTCTTGTTTGGTCCCAGTGAGAGCCTCGGATGGTGAGTGGGAGCAGTTCCTCTGGTGGTTCAACCTTCTCACGGCTCCTGCAAAGAAGCTGTTCCTCATCCTGCTGTAGCTGGCTCTGATCCTCCTTTCTCTTCCCAGATAGGAGCAGTTGAGAGATGCTGCGGGCAGGGTCAAAGGGCTTCTCCAGGATTTGGCATGGCCTCTTCAGACAAGGATCCTGCTAGATTACGCTGATGGGGAGGAAGGAGACTCCAGTGATCCTCTCTGCTGCTCTGATGGTCCTGTGGATGGACTCCAATCCATTTCTCCGCAAGGACCCTCTCATCCAGTATAGGTTGCACATGCGTGAACTGTTCCAAGGTCCCTCGGCCTGACGGAGATTGCCGATTCTATCGCTTCTACTGATTCCAAGCGATCTTAGGCCCTCCGTCCTGTCGGGTCAGTCTGATTTAATGTTTCTCCGTTTTTGTTTGATTTTTAAGAGCTCTGAATGGGAATATTTGATTATTCTCGGCTGAGCTGCTCGCAAAGAGTGACTGCTGTAAAGGGCCAGCCTGTCTCATTCCTTCATAGGAGATATAATATTGCACTTTCTCGAGTTCCAACTTCTCGCTATTGATTTATAAAACATTCATCTGACAAACACTAACTCATCCAGCCCTTTTACAATATGGGAGTACAGTCAATATGGGGAATATTTAACTCACCAATTGCCAGAATTTGCTTTCCTACAGATGTCTTTGTCTCTCTGCAAATTTGCTTCTCCAATTTTCCATTCCTATCACATGAATGTTATCGTCCCGTTCCCATTCATTGTCTCCACCTACAAAGCCTCAGCAGTTGAGCCCACGACTCTCCTTGACTTGCAATGTACCCAACCCTCGTGCTTCCCCCTCCCCACTGAAACAATGGAACCCAAAACATTCAACTGCCAGTCCTGTTCCTCTTGGTGGGAACCAGAACATTGAGCTGCCAGTCCTGCCCCTCTTGAAGAGACCCAGAGGTGCCTGTCCTGCCCCTCTTGGAGGGAGCCAGAACATTGTGTGTGTGTGGGTGTGTGTGTGTGTGTGTGTGTGTGTGTGTGTGTGTGTGTGCGTGTGTGTGTGTGTGTGTGTGTGTGTGTGTGTGTGTGTGTGTATGTGTGTGTCTGTGTGTGTGTGTGCGTGTGTGTGTGTATGTACGTGCGTGTGTGCGTGTATATGTGTGTGTGTGCACGCATGTGGGGGGTTTTGTTTACAGAGAAAAGTATATACAGAATATATACAGAACAGTGAACAAATATATACAAATATATCATCAACGAACAAATATATACAGAACATTTGTACAAAACACAACATTGACATCAAATGGAAGGAACTCGACTAAATTATCTCACTGATTGAACACGTCCCTGATATAAAAGCACATCTTACAATTTATCTAGGGTGTGTGTGGACTTGTGAGGGATTGGGGGGTGTTTGGGGTTTGCATGTGGGGTATTGGAGGGAATGTGTGAGGTGATGTGTGTGGGGTGTGTGGCTGGGATTGTGTGGTGGATGTGTGTGGGGAATATGTGCGTGGGTGCTTGTGGGTGGGTAAGTGTGGGCGTGTGTAAGAAGGGGTGTGAGGGAGGATGTGGAAGTGAGTGTGTGTGTGTGTGTGGGACTGGGTGTGTGTGTGAGTGTGTGTGTGTGTGTGTGTGTGTGTGTGTGTGTGTGTGTGTGTGAGAGAGAGAGTGAGAGAGAGAGAGAGAGAGTGAGAGAGAGAGGGAAAGAGAGGGAGAGCATCATCAGCTGGGACTGGAAAAGGACAAGTTTGCAAGCTTTTGGTAAAAACCCATTTGGAGCCCGGGTTGTGATTCCTTTGTTCAGCTTAGTGCCCTTGTGCTTCATACGAGAAGAGATCTAGCTGCCTGATGTCTCAGAAAGGAAGTCTGTGGTGACCTGTAAAGAAGAGGTAATCATCTGGGGAACCCTGAGGGTGGAAAGCTTCTTCCGCAAGACTGTGAAGAGGCAGTTTTGGTGTGCAGCAATCGAAAATTCTCTCTTGGAAAACCAACAAGGACCTTTTTGAGCAGTACACTTTTACCTTTAAAGAACCAAAGCCTGGTGAACTTCAAACATATTCAATTTTGTGGACAGTATAAGAATTTCTTGCAACCAGTAAACATGGAGGATTGATAAGTGAGATTGGACTGTGAATCAAATAACTTCTGAACTTCTTTCTTTCTTCTTTGGCTTGGCTTCGCGGACGAAGATTTATGGAGGGATATGTCCACGTCTGCTGCAGGCTCGTTGGTGACTGACAAATCCAATGCGGGACAAGCAGGCACGGTTGCAGCGGTTGCAAGGGAAAATTGGTTGGTTGGGGTTGGGTGTTGGGTTTTTCCTCGTTTGTCTTTTGTCAGTGATGTGGGCTCTGTGGTCTTCTTCAAAGGAGGTTGCAGCCCGCCGAACTGTGAGGCGCCAAGATGCATGGTTGGAGGCGATATCAGCCCACTGGTGCTGGTCAATGTGGTAGGCACCAAGAGATTTCTTTAAGCAGTCTTTGGTGCACTTCTGTCTCGGTGGCCTGTGGAGAGCTTGCCATATAACACGATCTTGGGAAGGCGATGGTCCTCCATTCTGGAGACGTGACAGCGCAGTTGGGTTTTCAGCAGCGTGGATTCTATGCTTGCGGACTCTGCCAGCTCGAGTACTTCGATGTTGACTTCTGAACTTACATACACATTATATACATCTGCACTTTGACTTTGAAGGGGGTTAAATTAGATGAGTTAGATTAGAAAAGTTTGATCCTGTTTTCATGTTAAAAGATAATGAAAAATAACTTTTGTTAAGGTAACCATTTGTCGTGGTGTATATCTCTTGCTGCTGGGTTTTGGGTCCTCTGGGCTCGTAAAACTGACAAAGATTCTTTTCAATGTCCTTATTTTACCAGCCACCAACACAACCACTGGCAATGCCTTCCATTAAGCCAACACATTTTTTGTTTAAAAACCTGACCCATAGGACAACTCTTCAGCGTTATTCCTCTTATCTTACGTAGATTTCACCAGTATGTGCTGTTAATTTTTGATTGGTAAATGATGATAGATCTCTGTGCCTATCATAAATTTATTTACACATCTTAAGTAACAGCCCATCATTTTTCTCTTCAAAGGAAAAATTCAAGTTCTTTTTCCTTTGTCTCACGAGACTTAGTTCTCCAATCTGGGAAAATATCCTCTCCATCTCATCCAAACCTTGCTCAAAATTCAAACAATGAGGGCACCAGAAGTGAACACAAAATGCTAACTTGAGTGTTTAGATCAGTAACATGACCTCAAAACCCTTGAATTAAATCTACAAACTAATGAGGAGAGACCCCCCATGCCAGGACACAATCACAAATCACAGAGGCAACCTTACCCAGACTTCAGCTGATCCTAAACTCCCAACAACCCAATATCAATCCCACAAGGGTCTTCAAGGCCTGAAAGCAAACTCCAACAGGCACTGCCTGATGTTGACTCTCCAGGCCAGGACACAACCAGAGAGCATAAAGACATCCTTACACAGACTCAAAGACAACCAAAATAGAAACCCCTCAACAACTCCAAATCCCACAACAGACTCCCTGGGCCAGCACACATGAGAAATTACAGGGACACCCGAACACAGACCCAACCTTACAACCTAACCTTAACCCTAACCCTAACCCTAACCCTAACCCTAACCCTAATGTGGCAGTTCAGAGTGACACAGAAACCCAGAGAGGGGAAACAAGTGAACAAAAGGGGGATGATGATCCCGCTGTCCACGTACTAACACCCTAACTCTAATCCTTACCCAGACTCAACCCTTTTCAAAGACAGCCCAAATAGAAGCCCCACAACACCAATTCCCACAACAGACTCCCTGGGCCAGCACACACATGACAAATTACAGGGACACCCTAACACAGACCCGAGCTTACCAAGAAACACCCCCAATAACCCTAACCCTAACTCTAACCCTAACACCACACAAACTGTAAAACCCTTTAATGAATAATACAGAAACCCACTGGAGAAGATACGAGGCCGGCATAGGCTAGAAACAGACACAGTGTAATGAAAACATGGGCCAGCACAAAGTGGCAGTTCAGAGTGACACAGAACCCCAGAAAGGGGAAACATGTGAACACAAGGGGGATGATTATCCCGCTGTCTGCATATTGACAACATAACTGATGCAGTGACACGTTTTTCATTGTGCTGTGCCAAAACAGGACTAGAAGACAAGAAGAACCAAAATTCTACAAACCAAAAACAATCAACAAATGCAGCACAAACTCAATAGGGAACTGCAGATAGGACCAAGAAAGGGGTTCCATAACGGACCCCACCACCATCTAGGGGACAAGGGAAGAGGATTCAACTAATTGATGGGCAGGCAGATCAAACATATTAGCATACTAAGTGCCAGTTAGCCCAGTAGATGTCAGGAACCCCCTCACATCCAGCAGCAGGGGGCAGTCAGGAGGATTCAGCAGACAGGTACAGAGCATTAACATACTAAGAACTGGGCAGCATATAGGAACTGAGCAGCACAGGAACTAACCCATCAAGGAGACAATGCAGGGCAGTGTAACACTATATATAGAGTAGTGGCCAGGAAGGGACAAGAAAGATGGACAAAGAGGGGAATACACAAGATCGCCACAAATAAGGTAAAAGAAACCCCTGGTAGCCCCTCCAGCTGAAGGAGAGCCCTTTAAACCCAGACCAGCTTTCTAGATTATTCTCTTCGTCCCCGGATGAAGCGAAAGGAGTGGTAACTTTCAGCAACAGCGAAATTTAAAAACCAGAATCTAGATAGTGCCGTGACATACATTAAAATAGATTATCTTTGAGAAATGGGTTAAATATTGTTTTTAGCTCTATGAACTGACCTGTTTAATTGTTAATATCACTTGTAAAATGTTTACATAGAGTTTACAAATATTTTTTACAATGAAAACAAAATGTAGATCAGGAAATTCACATTTACATTTCAATTTCATCAAGGATAAATAAATGCTAAAATGAAACTACAAACATTAAAATAAATGATTTTTGGGAAATGTTGAAACATAGTTTCATAGCTATGAACTGTCCTATTTAAATATTAATAGCACTTGTAAAATGTTTACAGAAGTTTAACGATATACTTTACAACCAGAACACAAATTTGAAAAAAAAACTTTTCTTCTATGAAACAAAATGTAGATCAGGAAATTCACATCCACATTTCCATTTTAAAAAGCATAATATTAATGCTAAAATGAAACTACAATTATTAAAATAAATGCTTTTTTGGGAAATGTTTAAACATTGTTTCATAGCTATGAACTGTCCAGTTTAAATATTAATAGCAAGTATAAAATGTTTACAGAAGTTTAGAATATACTTTACAACCAGAGAACAAAATGTAGATAAGGAAATTCACATTTAAATTTCAATTTCATCAAGGATAAATAAATGCTTAAATGAAAGTACATACAATAAAATAAATGCTTTTAGAGAAATGGTAAAACATTAAAATGTACTGTTTATTTGTTAATATCACTTGTCAAATATTTTAAGAGAAGTTTACAAATATTCTTTTCAACTAAAACAAAATGTTGATCAGGAATTTTGCATTTAGATTTCAATTTTATCAAGGATAAAATAATTTCAAATATTATAATAAATGCATTTTGATGACCAGATTAAATATCATTTTCACAGCTATGAATAGTTTGGTGTATTTGTCACCAACACGTAAAATATTTATAGAAGTTTAAAATTATACTTTACAACAAGAAAACAAATGTAGATAAGGAAATTCTAATTTACATTTCAATTTTATCAACTATAAATATAGGCTAAAATGAAGCAGCCAACATTAAAATAAATGGTTTTAAAAAAAAGTTTAATCATTATTTTCTCAGCTATGACATAAGATGTTTAAATATTCACAATACTTCTAGAACGTTTACAGAAGTTTTCAGATGTACTTTACAACCAGAACACAAATTTAAAAAAATATTTTTCTACAAGAAAACAAAATGTAGATCAGGAAATTCACATCCACGTTTCCATTTTAAAAAGCATAATATAAATGGTAAAATGAAACTACCAACATTGAAATAAATGCTTTTTGGGATATGTTTAAACATTGATTTCATAGCTATGAACTGTCCAGCTTAAATATTAATAGCACTTGTAAAACTTTAACAGAACTTTAAAATATGCTTTACAACCCAAAATCAAAATTTAGGTAAGGAATTTTGCATTTAAATTTCAATTTCATCAATGATAAATAAATGCAAATATGAAACTACAAACATTAAAATAAATTCTTTTTGAGAAAAAGTTAAACATTGTTTTTAGAGGTATGAACTGTACTATTTAATTGTTAAGATCACTTTAAAATATTTACAGAGAAGTTAACAAATATTCTTTATAACAAAAAGAAAATGTAGATCAGGAAATTCGCATTCACATTTCAAATTTTTCAAGGATAAAATAAATGTTAAAGTAAATCTGCAAACATTAAATTAAATACATTTTGGTGTACAGAATAAATATTATATTTACAGCTATGAATGGTGTTGTGTATTTGTCACAAACACATGTAAAATATTTACAGAAGTTTAAAAATATACTTTACAACAAGAAAACAAATGTAGATAAGGAAATTCTAATTTACATTTCAATTTTATCAAGTATAAATAAATGCTAATGTGAAGCAGCCAACATTAAAATAAATGCTTTTTTGGGAAATGTTGAAACATAGTTTCATCGCTATGAACTGTCCTATTTAAATCTTAATAGCACTTGTAAAATGTTTACAGAAGTTTAAGGATGTAGTTTACAACCAGAACACAAATTTGAAAAAAATACTTTTCTTCAAGAAAACAAAATGTAGATCATGAAATTCACATGCACATTTCCATTTTAAAAAGCATAATATAAATGCTAAAATGAAACTACAAACATTAAAATAAATGCTTTTTGGGAAAATTTAAAACATTTTTTCATAGTATTAACTGTCCAGTTTACATATTAATAGGCATTGTAAAATGTTTACAGAAATTTAGAATATATTTTACAAGCAGAAAACAAAATGTAGATATGGAAATTTACTTTTAAATTTCAATTTCATCAAGGATAAATAAATGATAAAATGAAACTACATACATTAAAATAAATGCTTTATGAGAAATATTAATATTAATAGTACTTCTTGAATGTTTACAAAAGTTTCAAGATGTTCTTTACAACCAAAACACAAATTTTTCAAAATAATTTTCTCTAAGAAAACAAAATGTAGATCAGGAAATTCACATCCACCTTTCCATGTTAAAAAGTATAATATAAATGGTAAAATGAAAAAAATCAACATTGAAATAAATATTTTTTGGGATATGTTTAAACACTGTTTTCACAGCTATGAACTGCTCTGTTTAAATATTAATAACACCTGTTAAACATTTGCAGAAGTTTAAAATATAGTTTCCAACCAGAAAACAAAATGTACATCAGGAAATTCGCATTTAAATTTCAATTTCATCAAGGATAAATAAATGCTAAATTGAAACTACATACATTAAAATAGATTCTTTTTGAGAAAGGGTTAAACATTGTTTTTAGCTCAATGAACTGACCTGTTTAATTGTTAATATCGCTTGTAAAATGTTTACATGGAAGTTTACAAATATTCTTGACAACGAAAACAAAATGTAGATCAGGACATTTGCATTTACATTTCAATTTCATCAAGGATAAATAAATGCTAAAATGAAACTACATACATTAAAATAAATGCTTTTTGTGAAATGGTTAAATATTGTTTTTAGACCTCTGAAATGTACTGTTTATTTGTCAATATCACTTGTAAAATATTTACAAAGAAGTTTACAAATATTCTTTACAACGAAAACAAAATGTAGATCAGGAAATTCGCATTTAAATTTCAATTTCATCAAGGATAAATAAATGCTAAAATAAAACTACATACATTAAAATTAATTCTTTTTGCAAAATGGTTAAACATAGTTTTTGGAGCTCTGAAATGTACTGATTATTTGTTAATATCACTTGTAAAATATTTACAAAGAAGTTTACAAATATTCTTTACAACGAAAACAAAATGTAGATCAGGAAATTCGCATTCACATTTCAATTTTATCAAGGATAAAATAATTGCAAATATTAAAATAAATGAATTTTGGTGTGCACGCTAAATATTTTTTTCACAGCTATGAATTGTGTTGTGTACTTGTCACCAACACAAAATATTTACAGATGTTTAAAAATATACTTTACAACAAGAAAAAAACATAGATAAGTAAATTCTAAGTTACATTCAATTTTATCGTATAAATAAATGTTACAATGAAGCAGCCAACATTAAAATTAAAGCTCTTTTGGGATAAGTTTAATCATTGTTTTCACAGATCTGAACGATCCTCTTTAAATATTAGTAGCAGTTGTAAAACATTAAGAGAAGTTTAAAGATGTACCTTACAACCAGAACACAATTTTGAAAAAAATACTTTTCTACAAGAAAACAAAATGTAGATCAGGAAATTCACATGCACATTTCCATTTTAAAAAGCACAATATAAATGGTAAAATGAAATGACATACATTAAAAAAAAATTTCTGAAATGTTTAAACATTGTTTTCACAGCTATGAACTGCTCTGTTTAAATATTAATAGCACTTGTTAAACTTTTACAGAAGTTTAAATTATACTTTACCACCAGAAAACAAAATGTACATCAGGAAATTTGCCTTTAAATTTCAATTTGAACAAGGGTAAATAAATGCTAAAATGAAACTACATACATTAAAATAGATTCTTTTGAGAAATGGTTAAAAATTGTTTTTAGATCTATGAACTGTACTGTTTAATTGTTAATATCACTTGTAAAATGTTTATATAGAAGTTTACAAATATTCTTTACAATAAAAACAAAATGTAGATCAGGAAATTTGCGTTTATATTTCAATTTCATCAAGGATAAATAAATGCTAAAATAAAACTACATACATTAAAATAAATTCCTTTTGCAAAATGGTTAAACATAATTTTTAGAGCTCTGAAATGTACTGATTATTTGTTAATATCACTTGTAAAATATTTACAAAGAAGTTTACAAATATTGTTTACATCGAAAACAAAATGTAGATCAGGAAATTCACATTCACATTTCAATTTTATCAAGTATAAAATAAATGCTAATGTAAAATTTCAAACATAAAGTTAAATACATTTTGGTGTCCAGGTTAAATATAGTTTTTACAGCTATGAATTGTGTTGTGTATTTGTCAGCAACACGTGTAAAATATTTACAGAAGTTTAAAAATATACTTTACTTCAAGAAACCAAATGTAGATCTGGAAAATCTAATTTACATTTCAATTTTATTAAGTATAAATAAATGCTAAAATTAAGCAGCCAACATTAAAATAAATGCTTTTTTGGATAATGTTGAAACATAGTTTCATCGCTATGAACTGTCCTATTTAAATACTAATAGCACTTGTAAAATGTTTACAGCAGTTTAAGGATGTACTTTACAACTAGAACATAAATTTGAAAAAAAAATTTTCTCCAAGAAAACAAAATGTAGATCATGAAATTCACATGCACATTTCCATTTTAAAAAGCATAATATAAATGGTAAAATGAAACTACAAACATTAAAATAAATGTTTTTTAGGAAATTTTTAAACATAGTTTCATATCTATGAACTGTACAGTTTAAATATTAATAGCAAGTGTAAAATGTTTACAGATGTTTAGAAAATACTTTAGAACCAGAAAACAAAATGTAGATAATGAAATTTGCACTTACCTTTCAATTTCATCAAGGATAAATAAATGCTAAAATGAAACTACATACATTAAAATAAATGTTTTGTGAGAAATGATTAAACATTGTTTTTAGCGCTATGAAATATACTGTTTATTTGTTAATATCACTTGTAAAATATTTACAAAGAAGTATACAAATATTCTTTACAACAAATCAAAATGTAGATCAGGAAATTCAATTTCAATTTTATCAAGGATCAAATAATTGCAAACATTAAAGAAAATTCATTTTGGTGTACAGGTTAAATATTGTTTTCACAGCTATGAATTGTGTTGTGTATTTGTCACCAATACGTAAAATATTTACAGAAGTTTAAAAATATACTTTACAACAAGAAAACAAATGTAGATAAGGAAATTCTAATTTACATTCAATTTTATCATATAAATAAATGCTAAAATGAAGCAGCCAACATTAAAATTAAAGCTCTTTTGGGATATGTTTAATCATTGTTTTCACAGATCTGAACGATCCTTTTTAAATATTAATAGAACTTGTAAAACATTAACAGAAGTTTAAAGATGTACCTTACAACCAGAACACAATTTTGAAAAAAATACTTTTCTATAAGAAAACAAAATGTAGATCATGAAATTCACATGCACATTTCCATTTTAAAAAGCATAATATAAATGGTAAAATGAAACTACAAACATTAAAATAAATGTTTTTTAGGAAACTTTTAAACATAGTTTCATATCTATGAACTGTACAGTTTAAATATTAATAGCAAGTGTAAAATGTTTACAGATGTTTAGAAAATACTTTAGAACCAGAAAACAAAATGTAGATAATGAAATTTGCATTTACCTTTCAATTTCATCAAGGATAAATAAATGCTAAAATGAAACTACATACATTAAAATAAATGTTTTGTGAGAAATGATTAAACATTGTTTTTAGCGCTATGAAATGTACTGTTTATTTGTTAATATCACTTGTAAAATATTTACAAAGAAGTTTACAAATATTCTTTACATCGAAAACAAAATGTAGATCAGGAAATTCGCATTCACATTTCAATTTTATCAAGGATAAAATAATTGCAAACATTAAAATAAATGCATTTTGGTGTACATGTTAAATATTGTTTTCATAGCTATGAATTGTGTTGTGTATTTGTGACCAACATGTAAAATATTTACAGAAGTTTAAAAATATACTTTACAACAAGAAAAAAAATGTAGATAAAGAAATTCTAATTTACATTCAATTTTATCAAGTATAAATAAATGCTAAAATGAAGCAGCCAACATTGAAATAAATGTGTTTTTGGGAAAAGTTTAATAATTATTTTCACAGCTATGACATAATCTGTTAAAATATTAATAGTACTTCTAGAACTTTTACAGAAGTTTCAAGATGTACTTTACAACCAGAACACAAATTTAAAAAAAGATTTTTCTACAAGAAAACAAATTGTAGATCAGGAAATTCACATCCACGATTCCATTTTAAAAAACATAATATAAATTGTAAAATGAAGCTACCAACATTGAAATAAATGTTATTTGGTATATGTTTAAACATTGATTTCATGCCTATGAACTGTCCAGTTCTTTTTAGAGAATTTTAAAATATACTTTACAACCCAAAAACAAAATGTAGATCAGGAAATTCACATCCATATTTCCATTTTAAAAAGCATAATATAAATGTTAAAATGAAACTACAAACATTAAAATAAATGTTTTTTTGGAAATTTATAAACATAGTTTCATAGCTATGAACTGTCCAGTCTACATTTTAATAGCAATTGTAAAATGTTTACAGAAGTTTAGAATATACTTTACAACTGAAAACAAAATGTAGATAAGGACATTCGCATTTAAATTTCAATTTCATCAAGGATAAATAAATGCTAAAATAAAACTACATACATTAAAATTAATTCTTTTTGCGAAATGGTTAAACATAGTTTTTGGAGCTCTGAAATGTACTGATTATTTGTTAATATCACTTGTAAAATATTTACAAAGAAGTATACAAATATTCTTTACAACAAATCAAAATGTAGATCAGGAAATTCAATTTCAATTTTATCAAGGATCAAATAATTGCAAACATTAAAGAAAATTCATTTTGGTGTACAGGTTAAATATTGTTTTCACAGCTATGAATTGTGTTGTGTATTTGTCACCAATACGTAAAATATTTACAGAAGTTTAAAAATATACTTTACAACAAGAAAACAAATGTAGATAAGGAAATTCTAATTTACATTCAATTTTATCGTATAAATAAATGCTAAAATGAAGCAGCCAACATTAAAATTAAAGCTCTTTTGGGATATGTTTAATCATTGTTTTCACAGATCTGAATGATCCTCTTTAAATATTAATAGAACTTGTAAAACATTAACAGAAGTTTAAAGGTGTACTTTACAACCAGAAAACAAAATGAACATCAGGAAATTCACATTTAAGTTTAAATTTCATCAAGGATAAATAAATGCTGAAATGAAACTACATACATTAAAATGGATTCTCTTTGAGAAATGGTTAAACATTGTTTTTGGATCTATGAACTGTACTGTTTAATTGTTAATATCACTTGTAAAATATTTACAAAGAAGTTTACAAATATTCTTTACAACGAAAACAAAATGTAGATCAGGACATTTGCATTCACATTTCAATTTTATTTTTCCAACCTCTGAGAATGATTTACATGTGCTGTTAATTTCTACAAAATGTAGTTCATATCTGAGAAAACTATGTTTAACTTTTCCCGAAAAAACATTTATTTTAATGATTGCAGTTTCAATTTATCATTTATATTATGCTTTATTTTTAAATGGAAATTTTGATGTGAATTCTCTGATTTACATTTTGTTTTCTTGTAGAAAATATTTTTAACAACCTCTAACAATGTTTTTCATGTGCTGTTAAAATGTGCTGTAATTATATATACAACGTAGTTCATAACTGAGAAAAGTATGTTTAAACTTTTCCCAAAAAAGCATTTATTTCAAAGTTTGCAGCTTCGTTTTAGCATTTATTTACACTTTATGAAATTGAAATTTAAACACAAATTCCCTGATCTACATTTTGTTCCTGGTTGTAAAGTATATTTTCTAACTTCTGTAAATGGTTTGCAAGTGCTTTTAATATTTAAGCATGACAGTTCAAAGGTGTGAAAGAATGATTAAGCTTTTCACAAAAAAGCATTTATTTTAATGTATTTAGTTTCATTTTAGTATTTATGTTAAACTTTTTAAAATTGAAATGTAGATGTGAATTTCTTTTTTTCTTCTTGATGTAAATTTGTTTTTAGTTTTTAGAATATATTTATAAACTTCTGTAAATGTTTTACATGTGCTGATAACAAATACAAAATAAAATCCATCGCCGTGAAAACAATGTTCCTTTAAAGAAGAATTTATTTTAGTGTTTGTAGTTTCATTTTAGCACTTATATTATGATTTTTATAATTGAAATGAGATGTGAATTTCCTGATCTACATTTTGTTCCCTTATAGAAATAATTAATTTTTCCAACCTCTGACAACGTTTTACATGTGCTGTTAATATATAAACAATATAGTTCATATCTGAGAAAACTGTCTAACCTTTTCTCAAAAAAGCATTTTTTCAATGTTTGCAGCTTTATTTTAGCACTTATTTACCCTTCATGAATTTGAAATTTAAATGCGAATTTCCTTATCTACATTTTGTATTCTGGTTGTAAAGTATATTTTTTTAAACTTTGTAAACATTTTGCAAGTGGTATTTATATTTAACCATGACAGTTCATAGATGCGATAACAATGTTTACACATTTCCCAAAAATCATTTATTTTAATGCTTTTTGTTTCATTTAGCTTTTATTTCATGCTTTTTAAAATGAACATGTGGATGCAAATTTCTGATCTACATTATGTTTTCTTCTAGAAAGGTATTTTTCGGGGGGGGGGGCGTGGCAATATGGCGTAGGGAACAGACGTGCCTTCCAGACCTCTCCTGACTCTGATTTATTGTTTTGTCTTTAAGTGCCCATTAAAGTTCTTTTAAAAGTTTATAAATAATAAGAGGTGTTGGATTAGTGCCTAATGGTTTATATGCAAAAAAAAAGGGTAAAAGAAAACATCAACAGACTGTTAAAAAACTACATTTTCCGAAATTGTCTGAGCCTACTTGTTTACAAGAAGCCAGGACTCAGCATAGAATGGATCCAGAGGAGGACGTGCAGAGTTCGGCATTGAAGCTCTGTTTTAAGCCAGTGAGGCTCTTTGAAGGTCGCATTCACAGCTTTCGGACCAAGGAGCTGGACGGGTGCCAGTATTTCACACAACGGACACTGTGAGTGCTGTTATTCAGTTTTTGACAGTTGAATCAGCTGGGGCGCCACCAGCTGGAGAGTTAAAGAGTTGTCATTCGACTGCTATAATGGTGGCGCTGCAAAATGCATCTTCAATTACAATGGTTTTTCCAGACATCGATTCAGTGAAGATGATTAAAGAGATTTGGCTTAAAGATAACTCTGATCTTCAGTCTCCTGGCATTGCTGGGGGGACTTTGAGAGGGATTTTTATACGAAGTCAAACTGCTAGAAAAGATACTAAATTAAGGGAAGAGACAGAAGATCCCGTGGTCTCTAAGGAACAGCAAGACCCCATTATGCCTGAATCTACTTCTGTTGAAATGTCTGTTAAGGATCTTGAAGATAAGATATATTCTGTATCGAGTCACTTAGCTAATTTTGTGAACCTGTTTATTTCCAAGATTAATGCGATGGTGGAAGCCATTAATGGAGCTTTTAAGCTTGAAATCATTGAAAGATTTGAAATGTGTGATCAAGGTTTAGTCGATGCACAGGATCAACTGCAAGATGAAAATAGAATAATTGAAACATTGCAGATCCAAAATAAAAATTTAGCAAAAAAGGTTGATTATTTGGAGAATCAATCCAGACGGAACAACGTGAAAATTGTTGGTTTGCCAGAAGGCATAGAAGGACCAGATCCAAGAAAATTTTTTACTGAATGGATTCCACGAGTGTTAGGACAGGATAAATTCCCTGAAGGTTTAATACTGGAATGTGCTTATAGAGTTTTAAGAAGAAAATCTTTTTCAAGACAGAATCCAAGATCTGTTTTGATCTGTTGTATAAACTATTGTGACAGAGAGACAATTTTATGTACGGTTACTAGAAATGCCCAGCAAAATAGATCTCCTTTGATGGTTCAGAATAATCTTGTTTTCTTCTATCAAGATTTGAGTCAAGAAATTATGTTTCAACGACGCGAATTTAATTCTGTGAAAGAACGGTTGTGGAAAAAAAGACATAAGGCAACATTCAGGTATTCTGCGGTACTGAAGATTTTTTAGGATGGAAATTAGCCAAAGTTCTTTGACAATCCTAAAGAGGTTATGGACTTTGATCAGTCTCTACCAATCATGCAGTTTCAGGAACGATGTAGTCCTTCAAGGTCTCCAAAGAGAGTAGAGATTTAAGGTGGGATCCAGATTTTTAAAAGAAATGGAAGCAATGGTGACTGAAGTGGTAACGTTGATTTAAAAAAATAAATCTTTTATCTTTTTTTTGAGAAGAGTTTAAATAGTTTAAATAATGATGATAGTTTAATGAAATGGGAGTTGGAAGAGGGAACTGGGTGGGCAATAGTTTCCAGAAGTCATCAGCTACCTGTGAGTTATCTCACACCCAATATTTTGGGGGAGTTACCGCTTTGGGCGGTTTAAACAGGAGGAGGTAGTTGTGACCTCCGACCTGTTTTTTTTTTCTTTTTAATTTTTGGGTTAAGAAGTGAAGGTTTTTTTTTAAATTATTTTTTTTAAATAAATAATTTTTTTTAACTCTTTTTGTTTTCTGATTGTAATTGAGAGGGAATTAGGAGGTTTTTTTCTCTCCTTTTTTTCTCTTTTTTTGGGGGGGTTTCTCTTTTTTCTTTCTTTTTTAAGAGGATGATGTCACAGAGGATAATAAGTCAAAAATTGAGGATGTTGAATTAGATGAAGAGGAAGATGAGGGGAAAGGTGATAAGAAGAAAAAGAAGAAAATTAAGTACAAATACATTGAGGGAGAAGAGTTTAATAAAATTAAGTTAATTTCAATAGAGAATTTTGAAGATGTTATAAATGAAGAATATGGAGAATTTTATAAGAGTTTGAACTTTTTTTTCTTTTTTTTCTTTTTTTATATAAGGGGAGGGGAAGGGAATAAAAAGTTTATCTGATTGTTTTTATAAGGGATGTTTTTGTTCTCTCGATGAATTATAAAGGAAACTTGGTATTAATGGAAATTCTGTATTTATGTATTATTAATTATGATTTTTTGTATAACAGATATGTGGTTGATATATGATTTTAATATTTGAACTTAGTTTTAAAGTGGATTTCATTTGTTAAATAAATGTATTATGTTTGATTTAAATATATGTTTAAGGGTATTATTTTAGTATTGATATTATTTTTTGTTGTTAGTAATTTTTTTGTTGTTAAGTTTTATCCTTTTTTTGTAAGTGGGGTTTTTTCTATTTTATTTACAACATTGTTAATTAATTCTTCACTTTTTATTTTGGGGGGGAGGTTGGACTAATTTTAAATTGGATGATTAATGTTGTGTTATAATTATTGGGGGGTTCATTTGTGTAGTTTAATGATGTAGTATTCTAATTATTATTATCTTATTTTTTATTATTTCTTTAAATGTAATTTTTATTTTATTCATGTCATAAAACTTTAAATAAAGTTTAAAAAAAAAAGAAAGGTATTTTTCCAACCTCTGACAACGTTTTACAAGTGCTGTTAATTTATACAGAACACAATTCATAATTTTTGAAATCAATGATTAAACGCTTCCCAAATGGTGAAGACTTTGTCTCGGCCAGATTGCCGTGTGTAGAATAGAGCGTTTGGGCCATAGTGCCGTGTGATGAAGGGTGTGTCAGGACCAGAGCGCCGTGTGGTGAATGCTGTGTCTGAACCCAAGTTCCAAGTGGTGAAATGTGTAGCAGGACCAGTGTGCCATGTGCTGAAGGCTTTTTTGGGGCCAGAGTGCAGTGTGGTGAAGGCTGAGTCTTGGAGAGATTGCCATATGGTGAAGGCAGTGTTGGGACCAGAGTGCCATTTGGTTAAGGCTCTGTGGGGGCCAGAGTGACATGTGTTGAAGTGTGTGTCAGAATCATAGTGCAGTTTGGTGAAGGCTGCGTTGGGTCCAGAGTGCTGTGTCATGAAGTCTGTGTATGGATCAGAGTGCCCTTTGGTGAAGGCTATCTCAGGTCCAGAGTCGCATGGGGTGAAAGCTGTGCTTGGGCTAGAGAGCTGTGTGGTGAAAGGTGTGTTGGGTCCAGAGTGCCAGGTGGTGAAGGGTGTGTCGGGGCCAGAGTGCCAAATGGAGAAGGCTGCATCTGGGTCTGATTGCCGTGTGATTAATGGTATGTTAGGACCAGATTGATGTGTGGTGAAGGGGTTGTTGGGGCTAGAGTGCCATGTGGTGAATGCTGTGTCAGGGTTAGAAAGCCGTGTGGTGAAGGCTGTATCTGGGCCAGAGGCCCATGCATTTAAGGGTGAGTTCGGGCCAGAGTGTCATGTAGTGAAGGGTGTGTCTGGGCCAGATTGACGTGTGGTGAAGCGTGTGTCGGGGACATAGAGCCATGTAGTGAAATCTGTGCTGGGGCCAAAATGTCGAGTAGTGAAGAGTGTGTCGGGACTCTGTGCCGTGTGGTTAAGGGTATGTTGGGGCAAGACTGCCGTGTGGTGAAATGATTATCGGGACGAGACTGCCATGTGGTGAAAGGTGTGTCAGGACTCGAGTGCAGTGTGGTGAAAGCTGTGTCGGGAACAGAGTCCCACGTGGTGAAGTCTGAGTTAGGGCCAGAATGCAGTGTGCTGATGGGACTCTGGTGTAGTGTCTGGTGTAGTGTCTGTTGGGGCAGAGTGCTGTGTGGTGAAGGCTATGTCTGGACCAGAGTGCCGTGTAGTGAAGAGTGTGTCGGGACAGAGTGCCGTGTGGTGAAATGATTATCGGGACCAGATTGCCATGTGGTGAAGGGTGTGTCGGGACTAGAGTGCAGTGTGGTGAAATCTCTGTCGGGAACATGATCCCATGTGGTGTTCTGAGTTGGGGACAGAATGCAATGTGGTGAAGGGAATGTCTGGGCCAGTGTGACCTCTGGTGTAGTGTCTGTTGCGGCCAGAGTGCCGGGTTCTGAAGCCTGTGTCTAGGACGTGCCATGTGGTGTAGTGTGGGTCAGGGACAAAATGCCATGTACTGAAGGCTCTGATCAGCCACAAATACATTTGTTGAAGGGTGGGTGGGACCGGAATGTTGTATGGTGAATGTCTTTTTTTGGGCCAGAGTGCCTTGTGATGAAGGCTTTGTTGTGGCTAAAGTGCCACAACAAAGGTCTGTGCCTGGACCTGAATGACGTATGTTGATGGCTGCGTTGATGCAAGAGTGCCATGTGGTGAAGGCTTTGTCAGGAGCAGAGTGACTTGTGGTGAAGGGTGTTTATGGGCCAGAGTGCTGTGTGGTGAATGCTGTGTGGGTGCCAGAGTGCAGTGTGTGTGTGTGTTTTGGGGCTAGAGTGCCATTTGGTGAACAGAGAACCTGGAACAGAGTGCCATGTGATGAAGGCTGTGTCTGGGCCAGAGTGTCGTGCGTTGAAGGGTGTGTCAGTAACAGAGAGCTGTATAGTGAAAGATGTGTCTGGGCAGAGTGCCGTGTGATGAAGGCTGTGTTTGGGCTAAAGTAATGTGTGGTAAAGGCTGCATTGGGGCTAGAGTGCCATGTGGTGAAGGGTGTGTCAGGGCTAGTGTGCAATATGTTGAAGGCTTTGTTGGGGCCAGAATGCCATGTGGTGAAAGCTGTGTCAGGGGTAGAGTGCTGTGTGGTGAAGGCTGTGTTGGGGCCAGTGTGCCATGTGGTGAAGTGTGTGTAGGGGCCAGAGTGTGATGTGGTGAAGGGTTTGTCAGGGGCAGAGTGCCGTGTGGTGAAGCCTGTGTCTGGGCCAGAGTGGCTTGCGCTGAAGTGTTTGTTGGGGCCAGTATGCCGTTGCGTGAGGGGAGGACCGGGACAAGAGTGACATGTGGTGAAGGCTTTGCTGGGACTAGAGTGCCGTGTGGTGAATGCTGTGTCAGGGATAGAGTGCCGAATGGTGAAGGCTGTGTCTTGGCCAGAGTGCTATGTGGTGAAGGATGAGTTGGGGCCAGAATGCCGTGTCATTAATGGTGGGTCTGGGCCAGATTGCCGTGTGGTGAAGTGTGTCTCGGGGACAGAGAGCCGTGTAGTGAAGTCTGTGCTTGGGCCAGAGTGTCGTGTAGTGAAGAGTGTGTCGGGACAGAGTGCCATGTGGTGAAGGGTGGGTTGCGGCAAGACTGCCATGTGGTGAAATGATTATCGGGACCAGACTGCCATATGTCGGGACTCGAGTGAAGTGTGGTGAAAGCTGTGTAGGGATCAGAGTCCTAAGTGGTGAAGTCTGAGTTGGGGTGAGAATGCAATGTGGTGATGGGAGTGTCTGGGCTAGAGTGTCATCTGGTGTAGTGTCTGTTGGGGCCAGAGAACTGTGTGGTGAAGGCTGTGTCTGGGCCAGAGTGCCGTGTAGAGTAGGGTGTGTTGGGGCAAGACTGCCGTGTGCTGAAATGATTATCGGGACCAGATTGCCATGTGTTGATGGGTGTGTTGGGACTAGAGTGCAGTGTGGTGAATCTCTGTCGGGAATATGGTCCCATTTGGTGAAGTCTGAGTTGGGGCCAGAATGCAGTGTGCTGAAGGGCCCAGGCCAGTGTGATGTCTCGTGTAGTATCTGTTGGGGCAAGTATGCAGGGTGATGAAGCCTGTATCTAGGATGTGCCGTGTGGTGAAATTTGTGTCTGGGACGGAATGCCATGTAGTGAAGACTGTGTCTCGGCCACAATTCCGTGTGTTGAAGGGTGCATTAGGACCAGAGTGCTGTATGGTGAATGTTTTATTGGGGCCAAAGTGCCGTGTTGTGAAGTCTGTGTCTGGACCAGAGTGATGTGTTGTGAACGGTGTGTTGGGGCAAGAGCGCCATGTGGTGAAGGCTTTGTCAGAGATAGAGTGCCGTGTGCTGAAGCCTGTGTCTGGGCCAGAGTGGCGTGTGGAGAAGGCTGTGTGGGGCTAGAGTGCCGTGTGGTGAAGGGTGTGTCAGGGCCAGAGTGCCGTTTGTTGAAGGGGGGATCGGGACCAGACTGATGTCTGGTGAAGATTGTGTCTGGGACAGAGTGGCGTGTGGTAAATGGTGTGTTGGGGCCAGAGTGCCGTTTGGTGAATGGAGAACTGGGAACAGAGTGCCATGTTGTGAAGGCTGTGTCTGGGCCAGAGTGTCGTGTGGTGAAGGGTTTGTCTGGCACATAGTGGCGTATGGTAAATGTGCATTGGGGCTAGAGTGCCATGTGGTAAAGGGTGTGTCGGGGCTAGAGCGCTGTATGTTGAAGGCTTTGTTGGGGCCAGAGTGCTGTGTGGTGAAGGCTGTGTCAGGGGTGGAGTGCCATGTGGTGAAGCCTGTGTCTGGGCCAGAGTGCCGTATGGTGAATGCTTTATTGGGGCCAGATTGCTGTGTGGTGAAGGCTGAGTCTGGGACAGAGTGACATTTGATGAAGACTGTGTTAAGGTCAAATGTCGTGAGGTGAAGAATATGTTTGCGCCAGAGTGCTGTGTGGTGAAGGCTGTGTCTTGGCCTGAGTTCCATGTGGTGAAGTGTGTATCGGGACCACAGTGCTGTGTGTTCAAGGCTGTGTCGGGTCAGAGTGCCATGTGGTGAAGGGTGAGTTGGAGCCAGAGAGCCGTGTGGTGAAGCGTGTGTTGGGACAAGACTGCCGTGTGGTGAAATTATTATCTGGACCAGACTGCCATATGGTCAAAGGTGTGTCGGGACTCGAGTGCAGTGTAGTGAAGGGTGTGTCAGGGACAGCGAGCTGTGTAGTGAAGGCTGTGCTGGGGCCAGAATGTCTTGAAGTGAAAAGTGTGTTGGGGCCAGAGTGCGTTGTGGTGAAGGGTGTTTTGGGGCCAGAGTGCCGTTTGTTGAACAGAGGGTCAAGACCAGATTGCTGAGTGGTGATGTTTGTGTTAGGGGTAGAGTGCCATGTTCTGAGGGTTGTGTTTTGGCCAGAATGCTGTGTTGTAAAGGGTGTGTCTCGACCAGTGCTGTGTGGTGAAGGCAGTGTCTGGTCCAGTGTGGCGTGTGGTGAAGGGTGTGTCGGGGTCAGAGAGCTGTGTAGTGAAAGATGTGTCTGAGCCAGGGTGCCATGTGGTAAAGGTGAGTTGGGGTCAGAGTGCCATGAGGTGAAGGGTGTGTCTGGGCCAGATTACCGTGTGGTGAAGCGTGTGTTGGGGACAGAGAGCCGTATAGTGAAGTCTGGGGGAAGAGTGTCGTGTAGTGATGAGTATGTCAGGACAGAGTACCATATGGTGAAGGGTGTGTATGGGCCAGAGTGCCGTCAGTTGTAGGGTGTGTTGTGGCCAGGGAGCCGTGTGGTGAAGGGTGTTTTGTGGCCAGATTGACGTTTGTTGAATGGAGGGTCCGGCCCAGAGTGTCGTGTGGTGAAGAGAATGTCGGGGACAGAGAGCCGTGTAGTCAAGTATCTATTTGACCCAGAGTGCCCTGTGATGAAGGGTGTGTCAGGAATAGAGTTGCATGTGGTGAAGTTTGTGTTGCTGCCGGGTGCTGTGTGGTAAACGATATGTTGTTGCCAGAATGCCATGTGGTAAAGGACGTTTTGGGCCCAGTGTGACATGTGGTGAAAGCTGTGTCAGGGCCAGAGAGGTGTCTGGAGAAGTCTGTATTGGGGGTAGAGTGCCGTGTGATGAAGTGTATGTTGGAGCCAGAGAGCCGTGTGATGAAGACTGTGTCTGGGCCAGAGTGTCATGTGGTAAAGAGTGTGTTGGGGCCAGAGTGCCGTGTGGTGAAGGGTGTTTAGGGGCCAGAGTGCCGTGTAGTGAAGGTTGTGTCTGGACCATAGTGCTGTCTGGTGGAGGGTGTGTTAGGCACAGAGGGCCGTGTGCTGAAGGCTGAGCCTGGGCCAGAGTGGAGTGTGGAGAAGGCTCTGTTGGGGTTATTGAGCCGTGTCGTGAAGAATGTTTTGGGTCCAGAGTGCCGATTGTTGAAGGGAGGGTCAGGACCAGAGTGACGTGTGGTAAAGGGTGTGTCAGGTCAGAGTGTCGTTGGGTGAACGGAGAACTGGGAACAAAGTGCCACGTGGTGAAGGCTGTGTTTGGGCCAGAGTATTGTGTGGTGAAGTGTGTGTCGGTGAGCAGAGTGCCGTGTGGTGAAGGCTTTGTTGGTGCCAGCTTGCCATGTGGGAATGCTGTGTATGGGTCAGACTGCCGTGTTGTATATCTGTGTTGGGGCCAGAATGCCGTATGGTGGTGTGCTTCCAGTCCACAGAGTCGTGTGGTGAAGTGTGTGTTGGCTCAGATTGCCGTGTGGTGAAGGGTGTATCGTGACCAGAGTGCAATTTGGTGAAGGCTTTGTTGGTGTCAGAGTGCCATGTTTTGTAGGCTATGTCTGGGTCAGACTGCCATGTAGGGAATTGTGTGTCTGGGACAGAGAGCCATCAGCTGAAGTCTGTGTTGGGGCCAGAGTGCTGTGTGGTGAAGTGTGCTTCTGGAGCACAGTGCTGTGTGCTGAAGTCTGTGTTGTGTCCAGAGTGCCGTGTGCTGAAGTGTGCATCATAGCTCAGAGTCGTGTGATGAAGTGTGTGTTGGGGCCAGTGTGCCATGTGGTGAATGGTGTATAAGGACTAGAGTTCCTTGTGCTGAAGGCTGTGTTTGGCCAGAGTGCCGTATGGTGAAGGCTGTGTCGTTGTCAGAGTGCTTTGAGCTGAAGGGTGTATAGAGACCAAAGTGCCATGTGGTAAATTCATGTAAGGTCAGAGAGCCATGTGGTGAAGGCTTTATTGGGGTCATAGTGCCGAGTGCTGAAGTCTGTGTCTGAGCCAGAGTACCTTGTTGTGTAGGCTGTGCATGGGCCAGAGTGCCGAGTGGTGAAGTCTGTGTCTGGACCATAGTGCCGTCTGGTGTAGGGTGTGTTTAGTCCAGAGTGCCATGTGGTGAATGCTGTGTATGGGTCAGACTGCCGTGTGGTAAATCTGTGTTGGGGCCAGAATGCCGTGTGGTGGTGTGTTTCCTGTCCACAGAGTGGTGTGGTGAAAGCTGTATCCGGAGCAGAGTGCCATGTGTTGAAGGATGTGTTGGGGCCGGAGTGGCATGTTGTGTAAGCTGTACATGTGCCAGAGTGCCATGTGGCGAAGGCTGTGTCATGGCCAGATGCCACGTGGCGAAGGCTTCGTTATAGGCAGAGTGCCATGTGGTATAGGCTGTGTCTGGGTCAGACTGCTGTTTGGGGAATTGTGTGTCTGGGCCAGAGAGCCGTCCGGTGAATTCTGTGTTGGGGCCAGAGTGCCGTGTGGTGAAGTGTGCTTCTGGAGCACAGTGCTGTGTGCTGAAGGCTATGTTGGGGCCAGAGTGCCATATGGTGAAGGCTGTGATGGGGCCAGAGTGTTGTGTGCTGAAGGGTGTGAAGGGACCAATGTGCCACATGGTAAATTCAGTGTCAGATCAGAGTGCCATGTGGTGAAGTCTTTATTGGGGTCGTAGTACCGAGTGGTGAAGGCTGTTCTGGGCCAGAGTGCCATGTTGTGTATGCTGTACATGGGCCTGAGTGCCATGTGGTGAAGTCTGTGTCTGCACCATAATGCCGTCTGGTGTAGAGTGTGTTTTTTCCAGAGTGCCATGTGGTGAAGGCTGTGTCAGGGTCAGAAGTGTCGTGTCGTGAATGTTTATTGGGGAAAGTGTGCCGTGTAGTGAAGTGTGTGTCGGGGCTAGTGTGCCTTGTTTTGAAGTCTGTGCCTGTACTAGAGTGCCGTGTTTTGAAGGCTGTGTCTGGGCCAGAGTGCTGTGTGATGAAGGGTGTGTCTAGGCCAGAGTGTCAGGTGGTGAAGGCTTTATAGGGGTAATAGTGACGAGCGATGAAGTCTGTGTCTGGGTCTCAGTGCCATGTAGTGAACACTGTGTATTAGCAAGAGTGCCGTGTGGTGAAGACTTTGTTGGTGCCAGTATGCCATGTGGTGAAAGCTGAGTCTGGGTCTGATTGCCGCATGGAAAATCTATGTTGTGACCAGAATGCCGTGTGGTGGTGTGCTTCCAGACCACAGTGTCGTGTGGCGAAGGGTGTATCATGACCAGAGTGCAATGTGGTGGAGGCTTTGTTGTTGTCAGAGTGCCATGTTTTGTAGGCTGTGTCTGGGTCAGACTGCCAAGCTGGGAATTGTGTGTCTGAGACAGAGAGCAGTGCGGTGAAGTCCGTGTTGGGTCCAGAGTGCCGTGTGCTGAAGTGTGCTTCAGGAGCTCAGTCGTTCGGTGAAGAGTGTGTTGAGGCCAGTGTGCCATGTGGTGAATGGTGTATCGGGACCAGAGTTCCTTGTGCTGAAGGCTGTGTTTGGCCAGAGTGCCGTATGGTGAAGGCTGCGTTGTTGTCAGAGTGCTTTGAGCTGAAAGGTGTATAGGGACCAAAGTGCCACGTGGTAAATTCATGTAAGGTCAGAGAGCCATGTGGTGGAGGCTTTATTAGGGTCATAGTGCCGAGTGCTGAAGTCTGTGTCTGGGCCAGAGTACCTTGTTGTGTAGGCTGAGCATGAACCAGAGTGCCGTATGGTGAAGGCTGTATCAGGGCCATAGTGCTGAGTGGTGAAGTGTGTTTTGGGGACATTGTGCCATGTGGTGAAGTCTTTGTTGGTGCCAGAGTGACGTGTGGTGAATGCTGTATCTGGGTCAGACTGCTGTGTGGTGAAATCTATGTCAGGGGTAGAGTGCTGTTCAGTAAAGTCTGTGACTGAGCCAGAGTGCCATGTGTTGAAGGCTGTGTTGGGGCCAGAGTGCCGTATGGTGAAGGCTGTGTCGGGGCCAGAGTGCTGTGTGTTGAAGGGTGTGAAGGGACCAATGTGCTACGTGATAAATTCAGTGTCAGATCAGAGTGCCATCTGGTTAAGTCTTTATTGGGGTCGTAGTGCCGGGTGATGAAGGCTGTTTCTGGCCCAGAGTGCCATGTTGTGTATGCTGTGCATGGGCCTGAGTGCCGTGTGGTGAAGTCTGTGTCTGCACCATAGTGCCGTCTGGTGTAGAGTGTTTTTTTTCCAGAATGCCATATGGTGAAGGCTGTGTCGAGGTCAGAAGTGTCGTGTCGTGAATGTTTATTGGGGCAAATGTGCCGTGTAGTGAAGAGTGTGTCCATACTAGAGTGCCGTGTTTTGAAGGCTGTGTCTGGGCCAGAGTGCTGTGTGTTGAAGTTCGTGTCATTTCAGTGCCCCATTTGGTGAAGGCTGGCTCGGGGCCAGAGTGCCATCTGGTGATGTGTGTGTGGGGACAAGTATGCCGTGTGGGGAACACTTTGTTGGGCCTGAGTGCATTGTGGTGAAGGCTTTGTCAGGTCCAGACTGCCATGTCAAGAAGGGTGTGTCGTGCCGCGATGAAGGATGTCTCAGGACCAGAGCAACGGGTTCTAAAAGCTTTGATGAGGCCAGAGAGCAGTGTGGTGTAGGCTGTGTCTGGGTTATACTGCCAAGTGGAGAAGTGTGTGTCTGGGTCAGAGAGCCGTGCGGTGATGTCTGTGTTGGGGCCACAGTGCCGTGTGGTGAATGGTGTTTTGGGGCTAGTGTGCCGTGTGTTGAAGTCTGTGTCCGCACTAGAATGCTGTGTATCTTAGGCTATGTCTGGGCAAGAGCGCCGTGTGGTAATTTCAGTGTTAGGGGCAGACTAGTGTCTGATGAAAGCTGTGTATACACCAGAGTGCCGTGTGGTGAAGCGTGTGCTGTGAGCAGAGTGCTGTGTGATGAAATGTGTGTCTGGGCCAGAGTGCGGTGTGGTGAAGGCTTTATTTGGGTCGTTGTGCCGAGCGGTGAAAGCTGTGTCTGGGTCTAAGTGCCATGTGGTAAACGCTGTGTTTTAGCAAGAGTGTCGTGTGGTGAAGGCTGTGTTGGCGCCAGAGTGCCGTGTGGTGAAGGCTTTCTTGGTGGCAGCGAGCCATGTGGTGAATGCTGTGTCTGGGACTGACTGCAGTGTGGTAAATCTTGGTTGGGGCCAGAATGCCATGTGGTGGTGTGCTTGCGGGCCACAGTGTCATGTAGTGAAGTGTGTGTTGGGCCAGAGTACCGTGTGGTGAAGTGTGTATCGGGACCAGAGTGCCATGTGATGAAGGTTTTGTTTGGTGGCAGAGTGCCATGTGGTGTAGGCTGTGTCTGGCTCAGATTGCTGTGTGGGAAATTGTGCATCTGGGACACAGAGCTGTGCGGTGATTTCTGTGTTGGGGCCTGAATGCCGTTTAGTGAAGTGTGCTTCCGGAGTACAGTGCCATGTGGAGAATGATTGTTGGGGCCAGATTGCCGTGTGGTGAATGATGTATCGGGACCAGAGTTCCGTGGGCTGAAGGCTGTGCTGGGGCCAGAGTGTTGTGTAGTGAAGTGTGTGCCAGGGCTACTGTGCTATGTGTTAACATCTGTGTCCGCACTAGAGTCCCATTTTTCTTAGGTTGTGTCAGGGCCAAAGTGCGGTGTGGTGAAGCGTGTACGGTGAGCAGAGTGCTGTGTGATGAAGGGTGTGTCTGGGCCACACCTTGTTGTGTAGGCTGAGCATGGGCCAGAGTGCCGTATGGTGAAGGCTGTATCAGGGCCATAGTGCTGAGTGGTGAAGTGTGTTTTGGAGACATTGTGCCATGTGGTGAAGTCTTTGTTGGTGCCAGAGTGACGTATGGTGAATGCTGTATCTGGGTCAGACTGCTGTGTGGTGAAATCTATGTCAGGGATAGAGTGCTGTGCAGTAAAGACTGTGACTGGGCCAGAGTGCCATGTTTTGAAGGCTGTGTTGGGACCAAAGTGCCGTATGGTGAAAGCTGTGTCGGGGCCAGAGTGCTGTGTGCTGAAGGGTGTGAAGGGACCAATGTGCTACGTGATAAATTCAGTGTCAGATCAGAGTGCCATCTGGTTAAGTCTTTATTGGGGTCGTAGTGCCGCACAGTTCAGCAGGCAGCAACCTCCTTTGAAGAAGACCGCAGATCCCAACTCACTGACAAAAGACAAAGGAGGAAAAACCCAACACCCAACCCCAACCAACCAATTTTCCCTTGCAGCCGCTGCAACCGTGTCTGCCTGTCCCGCATCGGACTTGTCAGCCATAAACGAGCCTGCAGCCGACGTGGACATTATCCCTCCATAAATCTTCGTCCGCAAAGCCAAGCCAAAGAGTGCCGGGTGATGAAGGCTGTTTCTGGGCCAGAGTGCCATGTTGTGTATGCTGTGTATGGTCCAGAGTGCCGTGTGGTGAAATCTGTGTCTGCACCATAGTGCCGTCTGGTGTAGAGTGTGTTTTTTCCAGAGTGCCATGGTTAGAGTGCCATGTTGTGTAGGCTGTACATGGGACACAGTGTCGTGTGGTGAATGCTGTATTGGAGCCAGAGAGCCAAGTGGTGAAGTGTGTTGTGGGGACATTGTGCTATGTCATGAAGTCTTTGTGCCAGAGTGCCATGTGGTGAAGGCTTTATAGGGGTAATAGTGACGAGCGATAAAGGCTGTGTCTGGGCCTCAGTGCCATGTGGTGAACACTGTGTTTTAGCTAGAGTGCCGTGTGGTGAAGGCTTTGTTGGTGCCAGCGTGCCATGTGGTGAATGCTGAGTCTGGGTCTGACTGCCGTGTGGTAAATCTATGTTGTGGCCAGAATGCCGTGTGGTGGTGTGCTTCCGGACCACAGTGTCATATGGCAAAGGGTGTGTTGGGCCAGATTGCCGTGTGGTGAAGGGTGTATCGTGATCAGAGTGCAATGTGGTGGAGGCTTTGTTGGTGTCAGAGTGCCATGTTTTGTAGGCTGTGTCTAGGTCAGACTGCCATGTTGGGAATTGTGTGTCTGAGACAGAGAGCCGTGCAGTGAAGTCTGTGTTGGGTCCAGAGGACCGTGTGCTGAAGTGTGCTTCAGGAACTCAGAGTCGTGTGGTGAAGTGTGTGTTGGGGCCTGTGTGCCATGTGGTGAATGGTGTATCGGGACCAGAGTTCCTTGTGCTGAAGGCTGTGATTGGCCAGAGTGCTGTATGGTGAAGGCTGTGTCGTTGTCAGAGTGCTTTGAGCTGAAGGGTGTATAGGGACCAAAGTGCCACGTGGTAAATTCATGTAAGGTCAGAGAGCCATGTGGTGAAGGCTTTATTGGGGTCATAGTGCCGAGTGCTGGTCTGTGTCTGGACCAGGGTACCTTGCTGTGCATGAGCCAGAGTGCCGAGTCGTGAAGTCTGTGTCTGGACCATAGTGCTGTCTGGTGTAGGGTGCGTTTTGTCCAGAGTGCCATGTGATGAATGCTGTGTATGGGTCAGACTGCCGTGTGGTAAATCTGTGTTGGGGCCAGAATGCCGTGTGGTGGTGTGCTTCCTGTCCACAGAGTGGTGTGGTGAAAGCTGTATCTGGACCAGAGTGCCATGTGTTGAAGGATGTGTTGGGGGTAGAGTGGCATGTTGTGTAAGGTGTATATGTGCCAGAGTGCCATGTGGTGAAGGCTGTTTCATGGCCAGATGCCACGTGGTGAAGGTTTTGTTGGTGGCAGAGTGCCATGTGGTATAGGCTGTGTCTGGGTCAGACCGCTGTTTGAGGAATTTTGTGTCTGGGCCAGAGAGCTGTCCGGTGAAGTGTGCTTCTGGAGCACAGTGCCATGTACTGAAGACTGTGTTGGGGGAAGAGTGCCGTATGGTGAAGGCTGTGTTGGGGCCAATGTGCTGTGTGTTGAAGGGTGTGAAGGGACCAATGTGCCACATGGTAAATTCAGTGTCAGATCAGAGTGCCATGTGGTGAAATCTTTACTGGGGTCATAGTGCCGAGTGCTGAAGGCTGTTTCCGTGCCAGAGTGCCATATTGTGTAGGCTGTGCATGGGCCTGAATGGTGTGTGGTGAAGGCTGTGTCGGGACCATAGTGCCGTGTGGTTAAGGGTGTGTGGGCGCCAGTGTGCCATGTGGTGAAGGCTTTGTTGGTGCCAGAGTGCCATGTGGTGAATGCTGTGTCTGGGTCAGATTGCTGTCTGGTGAAGTCTTTGTTGTGGCCATTGTGCCATGTGGTGAAATGTGTTTCCAGACCTGAGTGCCGTGTGGTGAATGGTGTGTTGTGGCTAGAGTGCCATGTTGTGTAGGCTGTGCATGGGCCACAGTGTCGTGTGGTGAATGCTGTATTGGGGCCAGAGAGCCAAGTGGTGAAGTGTGTTATGGGGACATTGTGCTATGTGGTGAAGTCTTCGTTTGTGCCAGAGTGCTGTGTGTTGAAGGCTGTGTGTGGCCAGAGTGCCATGTTGTGTAGGATGTGCATGGGACAGAATGTCGTGTGGTGAAGTCTGTGTCGGGGCTAGAGTGCCATGTTGTATATGATGTGCATGGGACACAGTGTCGTGTGGTGAATGCCATGTGTTGAAGAGTGTTTCGGGGCCAGAATACAATGGAGTGAAGGCTTTGTTGGTGGCAGAGTGCCTATGGGGTGGGCAGTGTCTATTTCAGACTGCCGTGTGGAAAATGGTGTGTCTGGGACAGTGGGCCGTGTGGTGTAGTCTGTGTTAAGGCCAGAGTGCCATGTGGTGAAAGGTGTGTCGGGACTAGAGTGCTGTGTGGTGAAGGCTGTTTTGGGTTCAGAGTGCTTTGTTGTATAGGCTGTGCATGGGCCAGAGTGCAATCTGGTGAAGGCTTTGTCTAGGCCTGAGTGCCATGCGGTTAACTGTATGTTAGGACCAGATTGACGTGTGGAGAAGGGTGTGTTGGGGCCAGAGTGCCGATGTTGAAGGGAGGACCAGGACCAGGACCAGTGACGTGTGCTGAAGGCTTTGTTGGGGTCAGTGTGCCATGTGGTGAATGCTGTGTCAGGGGTAGAGTGCCGTGTGGTGAAGTCAGTGTCTGGGCCAGAGTGCAGTGTGGTGAAGGGTGTGTCTGGGCCAGAGAGCCGTGCGGTGAATGCTGTATCGGTGCCAGAGTGCCGAGTGGTGAAGTGTGTTTTGGGGATATTGTGCCATGTGGTGAAGTCTTTGTTTGTGCTAGAGTGACATGTGATGAATGCTGTGTCTGGGTCAGACTGCTGTGTGTTGAAGTCTATGTCAGAGGTAGAATGCTGTGTGGTGAAGGCTGTGGCTGGGCCAGAGTGCCATTTGTTGATGGCTGTGTTGTGGCCAGAGTGCCATGTTGTGTAGGCACTGCATGGATCAGAATGTCGTGTGGTGAAGGCTTTATCGGTGCCAAAGTGCCATCTTGTGTGGGATATGCATGGGCCTGAGTGCCATGTGGTGAATGCTTTGTTGGTGCCACCGTGCCATGTAGTGAATACCTTGACTGGGTCCGACTGCCTTGTGGTGAAGGGTGTGTTGGGGCCAGAGTGCCGTGTGGTGCATGTGGTATCGGGACCAGAGTGACGTGTGGTGAATTCTGTGTCCACACTAGAATGCCATGTTTTGTAGGCTGCGTCTAGGCCAGAGTGCCGTGTGGTGAAGTCAGTGTCGGTTCATGCCCCATTTGGTGAAAGCTGGGTCACGGCTGTCTGGTGTTGTTTGTGTGGGGACAAGAGTGCCGTGTGGTGAAGGCTGTGTCAAGTCCTGAGTGCTGTGTGGTGAAGTGTGTGTTGGGACCAGAGTGCCATGTGGTAAATGCTGTGTCAGGTCTGCCATGTGTTGAAGGCTGTGTCAGAGGTAGAGTGCCATGTGCTGTAAGGTGTGTCTGGGATATAGTGCCATCTGGTGTATGGTATGTTGGAGCCACAGAGCCATGTCGTAACTGGAGTGTTGGGACCAGTGTGTCATGTGGTGAAGTTTGTGTTGGGCCAGAGTGCAATGTTGTGTAGGCCCTGCATGGGCCAGAGTGTCGTGTGGTGAAGGCTTTGTCGGGGCCAGAGTGCCACATTGTGTAGGCTATGCATGGGCCAGAATGGCATGTGGTGAAGACTGTGTCGTGCAGTGTGGTTAAGGGTGTGTGGGGGCCCGTGTGCCATGTGGTGAAGGCTTCGTTGATGCCAGAGTGCCATGTGGTGAATGCTGTGTCTGGGTCAGACTGCTGTCTGTTGAAGTCTGTGTTGGGACCATTGTGCTGTGTGGTGAAGTGTGTTTCCAGACAAGAGTGCCGTCTGGTGAATGGTGTGTTGTGGCCAAAGAGGCATGTTGCGTAGGCTGTGCACGGGACAGAATTTCGAGTAGTGAAGGCTTTGTCGAGGCCGGAGTGCCATGTGGTGAATGCTGTGTCTGGGTCAGACTGCTGTCTGTTGAAGTCTGTGTTGGGACCATTGTGCTGTGTGGTGAAGTGTGTTTCCAGACAAGAGTGCCGTCTGGTGAATGGTGTGTTGTGGCCAAAGAGGCATGTTGCGTAGGCTGTGCACGGGACAGAATTTCGAGTAGTGAAGGCTTTGTCGAGGCCGGAGTGCCATGTTGTGTCTGCTGTGCATAAGCCAGAGTGTCTTGTGTTTAAGGCTTTGTCGGTGCCAGAATGCCATGTTGTGTAGGCTGAGCATGGGCCAGAGTGCCGTATTGTGAAGGCTGTATCGGGGCCTAGGTGCCGAGTGGTGAAGTGTGTTTTGGGGACATTTTGCCATGTGCTGAAGACTTTGTTCGTGCCAGTGTGACGTGTGGTGAAGGTTGTGTCTGGGCGAGTGTGCAGCCTAGTGAAGGCTGTATTGGGGCCAGAGTGCCTTGTGGTGAAGACTGACTTGGGGCCAGCCAGCCATGTGGTGAAGTGTGTGTCGGACCATAGAGCCGTGTGATGAAGCGTGTATCAGGACCAGAGTGCAGTGTTCTGAAGGCTTTGTTGGTGCCAGAGAGCAGTGTGGTGAAGGCTGTGTGACAATAGACAATAGACAATAGACAATAGGAGCTGGAGTAGGCCCTTCGGCCCGTCGAGCCAGCACCGCCATTTTACAGATCATGGCTGATCACTACCATCAGTACCCCTTTCCAGCCTTATCCCCATAACCCTTAACTCCTTTGCCCACTAGAGTCTTATCTAACTCTCTTTTGAACATAATCAGCGAATCTGCCTCTACCACCCTCTGTGGCAGAGCATTCCACTGATTCACACTTCTCTGGGTAAAAAAATGTTTTCTCATCTCCGTTCTAAAGGGCCTACCCTGTATTCTTAAACTATGCCCTCTAGTCCTCGTCTCCCCCATCATTGGGAACAAGTAATCCGACTTCACCCTGTCTATCCCCCTGATGATTTTGTATACCTCAATCATGTCCCCCCCTCATCCTTCTAAACTCCATCAGATACAAGTCCAGTTTTTCTAGCATTTCAGCATATGTCAACCCCGCCATCCCTGGAACTAACCTTGTAAATCTGTGCTGCACACCCTCTATAGCTAGTATGTCCTTCCTCAAAATTGGAGACCAAAACTGGACGCAATACTCCAGGTGGGGTCTCACCAGGGCCCTGTACAACTGCAGAAGGGCGTCTCTGTTCCTATACTCCAATCCCCTCTTTATGAAAGCCAACATGCTATTAGCCTTCTTCACAGCTTTCTGAACCTGCATGCTAGTCTTCAGTGACCGGTGAACAAGTACACCCAGATCCATTTGCTCCTCCCCACTCCCTAGCTTGTCTCCATTTAAATAATACTCAGCTTTCCTATTATTGCCCCCAAAATGGATAACCTCACATTTGCTTACATTGAACGTCATCTTCCATTCAGCAGCCCACTCCCCCAACCTGTCCAAGTCCCTCTGCATTTTCCTGACATCCTCCTCACACCCCACACCGCCACCCAGTTTCGTGTCATCTGCAAATTTGCTCAAGTTATTAATAATCCCCTCATCCAAATAATTTACATAAATTACAAACAACTGAGGACCCAATACCGATCCCTGCGGCACTCCACTCGTCACATCCTGCCATCCTGAAAAAGACCCGCTTACCTGAACCCTTTGTTTCCTATTTCTTAACCAATTTCCTATCCATGTCAGCACCTTACCTCCAATACCATGCTCCCTGATCTTGCCCACTAGTCTCCCGTGCGGTACCTTATCAAAGGCCTTCTGGAAGCCCAAATACACCACATCCACAGGCTCTCCCAAGTCCACCCTCTTTGTCACATCCTCGAAAAATTCCAGAAAGTTAGTCAAGCATGACTTACCCTTAAGGAATCCATGCTGACTAGCCCTTATACTATTATTTCTGCCTAAGTGTTCTGCTATTTCTTCTTTTATGATGGACTCCAATATCTTCCCCATCACCGACGTCAGGCTGACCGGTCTATAATTTCCCGTTTTCTCCCTCCCTCCCTTCTTAAAAATCGGCACCACATCAGCCACTCTCCAATCCTCAGGGACCTCCCCCGAATCTATGGAACTTTGGAAAATGTCGACCAGTGCCTCCACAATTTCCATAGCAACTTCTTTAAGCACCCTGGGATGCAGCCCATCAGGCCCTGGGGATTTATCAGCCCTCAGTCCCAACAATTTACTCACAACCTCCTGCTTCTGGATCCGGATATCCATTAGGTCCCCTACTTCCCCAGGAAAGTTCCCCAAGTCTCTTGATACTGCATGACCACTACTCCCTAACTGACCATAACCTATATCCTCCTTGGTGAAGACAGTTGCAAAGTATTTGTTAAATTCCTCAGCCATCTCCTTGTTTCCGGTAATAATTTCACCCTTTTCCATTCTTAATGGACCAATTTTGGACCAAGCCAATTTCTTCCTCTTCACATATTTAAAAAAGCTTTTGCTATCCTCCATTATATTATTTGCTAATTTCCTCTCGTACTTCATTTTCCCCTCTCTTATGACTTTCTTAGTTACCCTCTGATGCTCTTTGAAGGTTTCCCAATCCTCTAACTTCCCACTCCGCTTGGCTATCTTATACTTACTCCCTTTGGATTTGATATTGCACTTGATTTCATTAGTTAGCCACGGCTGCCATTTGCATCTCCTAGAGCCTTTCCTCAACTTTGGAATAAATTTGTCCTGAATCCTGTGAAAAATGTCCAAAAATACCTGCCATTTTTCCCCAGTTGTCCTCCCAGCTAGTGTATCTTTCCATTTTATTTTGGCTAGCTCCTCCCTCATAGCTGCATAATCCCCTTTATTTAACTGCAGTACAGATGCTTCCAACTTCCTTTCTTTTTCCCTTTCTAATTGCAGCTCAAAAGCAACTATTCCCTAATGGCTCCCCTACATCGAGGTCACTTATTAACTCTGCGTCACTGCACAGCACCAAGTCCAGAATCGACTTCCCCCTGGTAGGTTCCTCCACTAGCTGCTCCAAGAATGTATCTCGTAGACATTCAGTAAACTCAGTCTCTTGTGCTCTTGCCACCGTCTGATTATCCCAGTCCACCTTCATGTTAAAGTCCCCCATAACTACTGTATTGCTACCACTTTGACATGCCACTCTTAATTCCTGATTTATACTTCTACTGATATCTGAGCTACTTTTCGAAGGCCTGTAAATGACCCCCATTATGGTCCTCATGCCTTTACAATTTCTTAATTCTATCCAAACAGACTCTACCCCACCTGTTTCAATGTCTTTCCTTTCAAACGCCTGAATTTCATTTCTTACCAACAGAGCTACCCCACCTCCTCTTCCTAACTTTCTGTCTTTTCTATAGGATGCGTACCCTGGAACATTTATTTCCCAATCCTGCTCTTCCCACAGCCGTGTCTCCGTTACTCCGACAATATCATAACCTCCCATTGCCATTTGTGCCTCAAGCTCATCCATTTTATTCCTTACACTCCGTGCATTCATACATAATACCTTGATACCATATCTCCTTTCTCCCTCCACCTTTGTTCTCGATGCACTTGCCCCTACTCTCCTATTCTTTTTAGTTCCCTTTTTCCTTATTGTTTCACCGTCTAACGGAAACACCGCTATATTCATCTCCTATCTGCTTCCCTATCAGTCCTGTTCCCTTCCCCCTGGCAAATTAGTTTAAATCAAATCTGACAGCATTTTTAAACCTAACTGCCAGTATATTGGCCCTCATTGCATTCAGGTGTAAACCATCCCTCCTGTAGAGGTCTTGTCTTCCCCAGAAGAGATCCCAATGGTCAATGAAGCTGAATCCCTGCACTCTGCACCATTCCTCTAGCCACACATTTAACCTCCTGATTTTATTATTTTTGCCCCCACCCATGTACAGCACAGGTAGCAGCCCCGAGATTACAATCCTGGAGGTTCTGCTTCTTAACCTCCTTCCGAGCTCACGGTAGTCCCTCTTCAGGTTCTCCTTCTTCATCTTATCCACGTCATTTGTACCCACGTGTATCAGGACTTCTGGCCGTTCACCTTCCCCCCCCCCAGGATACTCTGAACCCTATCCGAGATGTCTCGCACCCTGGCTCCTGGGAGGCAACACACCATACGGGAACACTTGTCAGGTTCGCAGAATCTTTTGTCTGTTTCCCTGATGATGGAGTCCCCAATGACCACCTTGTTCTCCTTCCTTCCTTTCCGCACCACCGGTTCCCTTGGTGCAACCTCTGGGAGGTTATCTTCCCCAACTACATCCAATACACTATATTTGTTGCTAAGAGCAGTAGCCACCGGGGTGCACACCACAGAGCTAGCAACTTTCCCCCCTCCCCTGACAGTAGTCCACTTACCTGACCCCCCCAATCCAGGGGTAAGCACTTCCCTGAGCGTTGTATCCATAAATTCTTCACTCTCCCTGATAAGCCTCAGATCATCAAGCTGCAACTCCATTTCTTTAATTTTATTTTTTAATGCTTTTGTCTCGTTACATCCCCTGCAGGTATGTCCTGTGGGAAGATTTAAGGTCCTTTCGCTTACCTCCTCACTCTCTCTTGCGAGCCTAAGGTCATCAAGCTGGAGCTCCAGTTCATCAACTCGGCCCCTAAGGAACCCCACCTCTTCGCACCTGGCACAGATATGGTCATTTGGGAGGGTGGAGGTCACCCATGGCTCCCACATCTGGCAACTTGAGCAGAGCACTAACCCCATAGGCATGGCTCAGCCTTTTAATGTAATGGAATGTACAGTGCACTCACCTAGGAAGGGCTAATAAAAACAGCCAACCTTTCTCTCCGCCTGCTTTCGCCAAAGCCTGATGAGCCAAAGCCTGGAAGTCCCACTCCTTCGCTGGGCCACTCGCTCGCTGGGCCATTTATTTATTAGCCTTTTACCAATTAACCCCTACACGCTTTCCTGTAGGCCTGTCCGACCAATGGCCGCCTCCGACGCCGACTCCGCTCCGCAGGCCCCGGTAAGAGACTTTTTAAAAAGTTTTCTTACCTGCCCCCGACTTGTTTCTTCTCTGTCCTTCTCCTCTCTCCTCTCCTCTCCTCTCCCGACTGCTAGGCCCTGTCCCCAGAAAGAGACCTTAAAAAGACCTTACCTTCCCGGCACGCTCTCCTGTAGGCCAGTCCGACCAATGGCCACCTCCGACGCCGACTCTTCTCCGCAGGCCCCGGTAAGAGACTTTTTTAAAAGTTTTCTTACCTGCCCCCGACTCGTTTCTTCTCTGTCCTTCTCCTCTCTCCTCTTCTCTCCTCTCCTCCCCCAACTGCTAGGGCCAGATTGTCGTGTAGTGAAGGCAGTGTTGGGGGCAAACTGCAGTGTGATGTAGGCTGTTTATGGACCAAAGTGCCCAGTGTGAAGCATGTGCGGTGAGCAGAGTGCTGAATGATGAAGGGTGTGTCTGGGCCAGAGTGCCGTGTGGTGAAGGCTTTATTGGGGTCATAGTGCCTATTGGTGAAGGCTGTGTCTGGGCCAGGGTGCCCTGTGGTGAAAGTTGCGTCGGGACCAGTGTGCCATGTGGTGAAGGCTTTGTTGGTGCCAGAGAGCCGTGTGGTGAATGCTGTGTCTGGGTCAGACTGCTGTCTGGTGAAGTCTGTGTTGGGGCCATTGTGCCGTGTGGTGAAGTGTGTTTCCAGACAAGAGTGAATTGTGTTTTGTGGCCAGAGAGCCATGATGTGTAGGCTGCACATGGGACAGAATTTTGAGTGGTGAAGGCTTTGTCGGGGACAGAGTGTCATGTTGTGTATGCTGTGCATAGGCCAGAGTGTCTTGTGGTGAATGCTTTGTCAGTGTCAGAATGCCATGTTGTGTAGGCTGAGCATGGGCCAGAGTGCCGTATTGTGAAGGCTGTATCGGGGCCTAGGTGCCAAGAGGTAAAGTGTGTTTTGGGGACATTGTGCCATGTGGTGAAGTCTTTGTTGGTACCAGTGTGATGTGTGGTGAAGTTTGTGTCTGGGATAGTGTGCGGCGTAGTGAAGGCTGTATTGGGGCCAGAGTGCCTTGTGGTGAAGGCTGACTCGGGGCCAGCCTGCCACGTGGTGAAGGGTGTGTCGGACCATAGAGCTGTGTGATGAAGGGTATGTCTGGGCCAGATTGTCGTATAGTGAAGGCAGTGTTGGGGGCAAACTGCAGTGTGATGTAGGCTGTTTATGGACCAGAGTGCCCAGTTTGAAGCATGTGCGGTGAGCAGAGTGCTGAATGATGAAGGGTGTGTCTGGGCCAGAGTGCCATGTGGTGAACGCTGTGTTGGGTCCAGAGCGCCATGAGGTGAAGGCTTTATTGGGTTCATAATACCGATTGGTGAAGGCTGTGTCTGGGCCTGAGTGCCATGTGGTGAACGCTGTGTTGGTCCAGAGTGCCGTGTGGTGAAGGGTGTGTTGGGGCCAGCGTGCCATGTGGTGAATACTGTGTCTGGGTCTGACTGCCGTGTGGTGAAAGGTGTGTTCGGGCCAGAGTGCCTTGTGATGAAGTCTATTTCAGTGCCAGAGTGCCATGTTGTGTTGGCTATGCAGGAGCCAGAGTGCTGTGTGGTGAAGGCCGTGTCTGGGTCAGACTGCTGTGTTGTGAAGTCTATGTCAGGGGTAGTGTGGTGTGCGGTGAAGGCTGTGGCTGGGACAGAGTGCCGTGTGGTGAAGGGTGTGTCAGGGCCAGACTACAATGTGGTGAAGGCTTTGTTGGTGACAGAGTGCCGTGTGGTGCAGGCAGTGTCTGTTTCAGACTGCCGTGTGGGGAATGATGTGTCTGGGCCAGTGGGCCGTGTGTTGAAGTCTGTGTTGGGGCCAGAGTGCCATGTTGTATAGGCTGTGTATGAGCCAGAGTGCCATCTGGTGAAGGCTTTGTCTGGGCCTGATTGCCATGTGGTTAACTGTATGTTACGACCAGATTGACATGTGGAGAAGGGTGTGTTGGGGCCAGAGTGCCGATGTTGAAGGGAGGACCAGGACCAGAGTGACGTGTGCTGAGGGATTTGTTGGGGCCAATGTGCCATGCGGTGAATGCTGTGTCAGGGGTCGAGTGCTATGTGGTCAAGTCAGTGTCTGGGCCAGAGTGCAGTGTGGTGAAAGGTGTGTGGGGACCGATTACCATGTGATGAAGGCTTTGTCATTGGAAGAGTGCTGTGATGTGAATGTTGTGTTGGGGCCAGAGTGCTGCATGGTGAAGTGTGTTTCCGAACCAGAGTGCCATGTGGTGAATGGTGTATTGGGACCAGAGTGCCGTGTGGTAAAATGCATGTTGGTAGTAATCTGCCGTGTATTGAAGTCTGTGTCTGCACTAGAGTGCCGTGTATTGCAGTCTGTGTCCGCACTAGAGTGCTGTGTTTTGAAGGCTGTGTCTGGGCCAGAGTACCGTGTGGTGAAGGCTTGATTGGGTTCATAGTGCCGATTGGTGAAGGGTGTGTCTGGGCCAGAGTGCCATGTGGTGAACGCTGTGTCGGGTCCAGGGTGCTGTGTGGTGAAGGGTGTGTTGGGGCCAGAGTGCCATGTGGTGAAGGCTTTGTTGGTGCCAGAGTGCCATGTGGTGAATGCTGTGTCTGAGTCTGACTGCTGTGTGGTGAAAGTTGTGTTCGGGCCAGAGTGCCGTGTGATGAAGTCTGTGACAGTGCCAGAGTGCCATGTTGTGTTGACTATACTGGGCCAGAGTGCCGTGTGGCGAAGGCTGAGTTGGTGCCAGAGTGCCGTGTGGTGAAGGGTGTGTTGGGGCAAGAGTGTCGTGTGGTGAAGGCTGTGTTTGGACCAGATTGCTATGTTGTGTAGGCTGTGCATGTGCCAGAGTGGCATGTGGTGAAGGCTGTGTTGGGGCCAGAGAGCAATGTGGTGGAGACTGTTTTGGGGATAGAGTGTCATGTGGTGAAGGGTGTGTCAGGGCCACGGTGCTTTGTGATGAAGTCTGTGTCCTGGCCAGATTGCAATGTGGTGAAAGAGGAGGAAAAATAGAGATTGAGTGAGTGAGAGAATGTTAGAGAGATGGAGTAGGAACATGGATGGAGTGCAGGAGAGGGGATAGAGAGGTGAGAAGGATGGGGAGAGAGGAAGATATGGGGAAAGACGAAGAGAGAGGGAGGGAGAGAGTGGAGAGAGAGGAATGAAAGAGGGGGAGTGAGAGGGGGAATAATTGGGAGAGTGGGAAGAGAAAAATGAGAGAGGGGGGAGCGAGAGGGGGAAAGAGAAGGGAGAGTAGGGAGAGAGAAATGAGACAGGGGGAGCGAGAGGGGGAAAGAGATGGGAGAGTGGGGAGAGAGAAATAAAAGAGGGTGGAGTGAGAGGGGGAAAGAGACGGGAGAGTGGGGAGAGAGAAATTAGAGAGAGAGGATGGAGCGAGAGGGGGAAAGAGAGGGAGAATGGGGAAAGAGAAATGAGAGAGAGGGGGAACGAGAGGGGAGAGAGAAATAAGAGAGAGGGTGGAGCGAGGGGGGAAAGTGGCGAGAGAGAAATGAGACGGGGGAGCGAGAGGGGGAAGAGATGGGAGATAGCAGAGAAGAGAGAGGGTTGGAGAAGGAGAAGGAGAGAAGGAGAGAGAGTGTTGTGGGAGAGAGGTGCAGAGAGATGAGGATATGGGGGTGAGAGATGTGGAGAGAAAGAGGATAGGGAAAAGGTGGAGCCAGTGAGATTGATGGGGAGAGAGGGGTAGACAAGAGGGAGAGAGAGGAGAGGGCATGGGAGAGAGAGGGTTCAAGCCTTCCCCTTCTTTCTGAGACCCATGCCAGTTGGCATGATTTAATTCTTGGCCTTGGTCCCGGATCTGAGCCTTAATCCCCTGCACACATTCTGTTTCAGAGAGAGATAGAAACCTGAAGGCACATTTCTCCTGGCTCTTTGTGTGGACCTGTCACCAAAACTACGCTCATCATCTTGACACTGCTGCTCTGGACCTGACACCGCTCTGGAAGGGTGTGCCGGTGTTAAAGTAAGTGATCCGGTTCTCTGAGATTCCAAGACATTGTGGTCCTCCACACAATGGGAGTGCATTTGCGAGTCCTTCAGGTGTTTTGGACCTTTGGGACACCGTGGTCTTCTACACATTGCTGGCGCTGTAGCCCTCCGTATCACTTGGACCTCCCAGGTGCAGTGGTTCTACATACACTGGGGACACTGGGTCTTCTCCATCCTTCACCTAGATCCCTCATTCTCTGATGCTTCCTCTATGCCCGATAATCTCCCTCCATCCCCTGAATCTCTCTCCTTCCAAGAGAAGCCCTTCCTTCTCTGGGACAATCTCTCCCTCCCTAAGAAGCTCCCTTCTTACACAAGAAGCTGCCTATTTCCTGAATGAGTGCCTTGCACCTGCCTCCTTCCCTTCCTGAGAAGCTCCCTCTGTCCCATTCAAGCCTTTTCCTTCCACTCCAATAAGCCTCCTCCCTCCCCAGGAATATTCCATCTACCAATTATGCTTCCTCCCTCCCGAGGAAACTCCATCCCTCTCCGGGAATCTTCCAATTTGTTAGATAGTCAGAATAATGTGAACTATGTGCGCATAAGAACATCTGTCTCACAGTAGTAACTGTAGTGCACCACTGTGGGGTGTATTTGAATCGTGCATCTCTAAGTTATTTAAGAAGCATGGAGATATAATACAATATATTTGCAAAGTTTGCTTCTCACTTTGAACCCAGGTCTAATTATACAATTAAATGTTATGAATTTCAAGACTTAATGCAAGAGACTGACAGTTGATAACTTCCTCACTAAACTAAAAATTGTTGCTGCAAAATGCAGATTTAAGGATATAGAGGAAAGATTAGTTGATCAACTAATGGGGGAGTGCAAAGGTCTCTTATAGGGGAGGATAGCTTGAAGCCGGCCGAAGATATAGACACAGCCAGAGCCTTCGAAGCCATGAGGATGCAAATGAAATCCCTATCAATGCAGACCCACTCACAGCAAGGAAAAGGAAGGGTTGATGCTATAATGAACACAATCAGGTGCAAACCCCCAAGACCTGCAAGAAGTGTGGTGGACAACACCCCTTTGATGACTGCACACAGTTCTGAATGTAGAGCCTGTGGTGAAGCAAACCACTGGGCGAAGATGTGCAAGTCTGGTATGAAGAAAACAGTAAGACCAGTGAAGAAAAAAGACAAGAAGAAAATCCATCACATAAAAGGAAACAACAATGAGGACTCCAACACCCAGATCCTGGACATGGAATTCATACACTTCATGAGATGTCGGGTGACATGAAGGAAGGAAGAGGGTTGCCCACAAGGATCCAATTACAGAGGACAGTCCAGAACAAGCCTACAATATTTAACCTAAAGGTGAAGCTGGAAACTGGATCACAAACCAACGTCCTTCCACTCAGACTTTGCCACCAGATGTTCCAAGAGAACATAATCAAAGGGGATCCAAAAGACAGTGCATTGGAAACAACAAATGTAAAAAAAACCCTTCTGCTCCCCCTCTCTATAAATCTACCCAAAAAAAACTTTCCTAATCCCCCCTAAAAAAAAGAAAAAAAACCATCAAGGTGGTACCCCCCTCTACAAACCATGTGTGGTCTAAACCACTAGCGGCAGATGACTTCAAAAGGCACATAGTCATCCAACCCACCCTACCCCAACACCAGTCAGTTGATCCCCAATGCCAGCCACTCCAGCACCAACAGATTGATCATCATTTCGGATATTGTTCCACGACTTTCTTCCTGCTGTTACCATTCCCATTCCTGTTCTGCTTCGGAGATCCCTGTGATTTCGGTTGTTTCTGCAACTCAGAACAATGAGGACTATTTGGCAAAGAATTAGCAAAAGACAAGGCTTCAGTTTCAGCATCAAAAAACTGTGCCTGGAAGTTACCATAAAACACCTTCAGGATATCTAAGTATCTAAATGGAAACCTGTAACCCTTCTTCCATAACACAGCCTTAGCTGGATTAAACTCTTTACGTTGTCTGATCACATCTTGACTTAAATCTGCATTAAAAAAAAGACTCTGTTACCGTGAATCATCAGAGGGCCCTGATTCTGTCGGGCCCTGATTCTGTCGGGCCCTGATTCTGTCGGGCCCTGATTCTGTCGGGCCCTGATTCTGTCGGGCCCTGATTCTGTCGGGCCCTGATTCTGTCGGGCCCTGATTCTGTCGGGCCCTGATTCTGTCGGGCCCTGATTCTGAACTGCCAAATGCAGAATCATCTCATGATCCTAATACCGTAAAAACGAATAAGAACCGCTCATGGTTGTTGATCTGGAAAAGGTTTTCGCCGTATTGCCCCATGTGCTCTGTCCAATTCCAGTCCTTCTGGAAAAGCATCTTTTCCCAACACCTCTGGCATCCATTTCCGAAAAAATTTCACAGTATCTGTACCTTCAATATCTTCTGGCAAACCCACTATTTTAACATTATTACGTCTATTTATCTATTCCTATTTCTGAGCAAGAATGGTCTGAATTGTGTTTGGATAGCATTACAAAATTAATTAATGTATGTTATAGTTTAGTTAATTATAATTTTCTACATCAGTTATATTGAACTCCTGAAAAATTAGAGATATGGTTTTAGTGACTCTGATCTGTGTTTTAGATGTGGGATTCAGACAGGTACTTTTGTGCATTTGGTGTGGGAATGTATTAAGGTTAAACCTTTTTGGGAGAATGTAATTAAATTTTTGTGAGATTTGTTCCAAACAGAATTATATGTGGATCCATGGATGTGTTTGTTGGGTTATATGAATCCAATTGCAGGACGTTTGGAAAAATTCCAAATTGCATTTATTTGATTGGGTTTGGCAATGGCTAGAAAATGTATGGCAGTAACTTGGAAAAATGATGTTGAGTTAAATGTGCAAAGATGGCATAATGAAATGTAATTATGTTTGTATTTAGAGAAGATAACATATCATTTATGAAATAATTACTTTTTTTTGTTAAATTGTGGACTTGTATTTGGAATGCATGGATTTAAATGTAAAGTAAATATTCTATTTGTGTTTAAAGATGCAGATTGACATATCACAACTTTTTAACCTATTTTCATTCTATCTAAATGTTTTTTTTAACACATATAAGCTCCAAGGAGGGAGGGTATGAGGAGTGGGATAGTTGGGAGGGGGGTTATAGGGAGTAGATTTAATTTTATTTTGTGGTTTATGTTTGTATTTTGTAATATTTTAAATAAAAATTTCAAAAGAAAAGGAAACTGCAAATGTCACATTAAAGGTATATTAAAGGTGGACCCATGATCCAGCAGTGAGGGAGAGCTAAGATCAATGGTTGCCATAAGGGAAAGAATATCCTCTGTTCGTTCTACATGGTAGATGCAGACAGACCAGCAATTCTAGGTCTGGATAGTTGCCAGGAGTTGCAATTGATCTTTGTCTATGATGAGATCCAGATGAAGAAGATATCCAAAAGGATCCACAGAGACACTCCATTGGAGAACTGACCTCCAGTTACAAACAAGGCTGAGCTCATGAGCATGTACCCGGAATGCTTTGATGATCAGCTGGATGCTATGGAGACTTTGAATATCGCATCATCATAGATCCAAGTTCCAAACCAGTCATCCATGCTCCAAGTACCACTGGAGCTTCAGAAGAAGATGAAGCAAGAATTAAAGGACATGGAAAGGATGCAAGTCATCGCCAAAGTGACTGAGCTGACTGACTGGGTAAATCCCATAGTTGTCAAATAAAAACCAAATGGTCACTTGAGAATATGTCTGGACCCTAAAAACTTACATCAAGCAATAAAAGGGGTCACTACCCAACACTGACACTAGAAGACATCACAGCAGAACTAAGAGGATCCAAAACCTTCAACAAGCTAGGTGCTAAGAATGGATCCTGGAATGTGAAACTAGATGAGGAATCAACACTACTAACAATGTTCAATATTCCATTTGGTCATTACAAGTCCCTGCGACTACCTTTCGGCCTAAAGTTGAGCCAGGATGTGTTCCAGCAGAAGATCGATGAGACCTACAGCTGTTGACATCGCGGATGACATCCAGGTTTTTGGCAGAGATGGAAAAGCTCATGATCTTCATCTACATGAGGCCATGGAGAGAACAAGAGGAGCTGGAATTAAACTTAATGCTGACAAATGCATTATAAAGGAGAAGGAATGCCAATTCTTCGGAATGGTGTCCACTCCTGATGGGGTAAAGCCAAGACCAGAGAAGGTTAAAGCCATTGCTAAGATGGAGCGCCCAAAGGACAAAAAGGAGCACAGAAGATACCTTGGCTTGGTCCAATACATGAGTTCCTTCACAGCACATATGTCAGACTACACAGTGAACATCAGAGAGTTGCTGAAGGAAGTAGTGGAATTTCAGTGGTCACCATCACATTAGAGAAGATTTTACCAGCTCTAAGAAATAATATGCAGAGAAGTGGAGTTGAGATACTATGATAGAGACCAAGTCCTCACTCTGCGAGGCATCTAACAAAGGCCTTGGTGCAGTATTAATACAAGGAGGAAAACCAATAGCTTTTGTTTCAAAAGCACTAGCAGCAGTGGAGACCAGATGTGGCAACATTGAGAAAGAGCTGTGGGTGGTCGGATATGGATGCAAAAAGTTTCTGTATGGAAGGAAGTTTCCAGTGGAAAGTGATCATCGTCCCAGAGAAAGACCCTAAACAAGGTACCAGCTAGACTGCAGAGATTACTTCTACGAATACAATGCTATAACTTTGACTTAAAATACATACCAGGCAAGGAGATGGTGCTTGCTGATACCTGTCACGACTTTCCTCGAATTAAAAATATGAAATGGAAGGCATGGGGATCAAGATGCATCATCTCAACAGTGCGACCAGTCATAAACTAAGCCAGATCAGAGAAGAAACCAGTAAGGATGATGTGTTGCAAATGCTTTCTCAACAAGTAATACAAGGATGGCCAGAGAGGATAAAGCAGATACAGTCTGCTATATGTCAATAATGGTCTATCAGAGACCACATATCATTGGAGAATGGTGTCTGCTGGCTGGATCAAGACTGAAACAATGCAGAAAGAGATTCTCCAGAAAATACATGAAGGTCACATGGTGCACGGGAATAGTGAAATACAAACTCAGAGCGAAGTTGGCCATGTACTGGGCTGGTATGTACAAAGACTTTGAAAATAGGGTGGCTACATGTCAAATATGGCAAAAGTACAGAAACACACAACAAAAAGAGGAAATAATTTCCATTGAAGTGCCTGCTAGGCCATGGCACATAATGGGAGCAGATCTGTTCTCTGAGAATCAAGACTGACATTTAATAGTAGCCTGTTAATACTCTGTTTTCATTTGTCAAAATGGTGAAATGTCAGAAATAAAACTTCTCACACATGAGTCTCTTTAAAACTGATGACACGACAAGCTTTATTTACAAGTCTGCAGAGTTGGACTCAACTAGTTTCTCACCAGTTAAGCCCCGATACATACAGTGCATTGATTTTTATACCCTTATTGTTTGCCCTTCCCCTTCTTATTAATACCGTTTTAATTGGTTAGTATTACAAAAGCATTCTAAGTATAACTGCATTTTTAATTATCACGTTCGTTACGTACGCTGTGAACTCTACATACACTAAATTCTGTTTCTCACCCTTCTTATCAATCCTTTGTCTCCTGCATGTCTCTCACTATGACCATGAAAAGATAGGTTTAAAAAAACATATTCAGCAGATCCTTTTGTCCTTGACTGCTAGTAAACTCCCTGTCCGTTCTGGCTTCCCTGTTTATGATTAATCATCACATTTTAACTTAAGTCTTTTTAACCTAAATTCTCTATATAACAATCCACCCCTTTCTCTCTTTAAAATGTGTTGAAGATATATATATATGAATGGGGATTTTAATCTAGGGAAGAGAAACGTTTTATGATACATTAATCTCACGCTGAAATAAAAGTCTTACAGGGTCTCCCATCCCCCCTGGTTGCATAGCTTGTTCGACCATGGAAATCACCAGGCTGCGTAGACAGGGAATAATACAGGGCAAAATAAGTAGGAGGAATAAAATACCTCCGATGACCCACAAGAAGGTACGCCACCAGGTTCCTCCAAACCATTTGTCCATCCAATTTAATTGTGGGAAAGGATGCCAGGTTTGAACCGGTACATGGGACAATGTACGAATATTATCAGCGATTTTTCGAATGGCTTTTCCATTATCATCAATCTGTAAGCAGCAGTTAGTCAAATTAAGCTTTCCACATACACCTCCTTCCGTGGCTAGGAGATAGTCTAGGGCCAGACGGTTCTGATATATAGCAGAGCGCATTTGACCTTGCTGGGATGCAAGTAATTGCAGGGCTAAAGCTGTTTGATTTGTAACAATTTCAAGGACTGCTTGTAAGCGAATTATGATTTAACATATATATAGGAGTACGATAACCCCAGGATCCATCTTGAGCCCATGTAGCGGGACCATAATATTGAATTATGCGTTCTGGAGGCCAATCATCTCTCCATTGTCCCAAATGTACCGTGGTAGAGCGGGGTTGACGGTGTAATGTATCAAAAACCTTCACGCCTAATTTATGACCGTGATCGTGGGGTAGGAGGAAAAATTCTGGGCGGATTATTCCTAGGAAACAAGTTCCACTCCACTGTGAGGGAAGACGAGTATAAGCTTTATTACCACATACCCAGAATAATCCATTTGGGGAAACTCCATACCCACTTTCCCAAACTCTTTTAAGAACGGGATTTGATTGGTATGGTCCTGTGATGGTGGAAGTAGTACAATTCCAAAACTGAATACTGCTATTAGTCAGGGGTAGGCAATTAGTTTTAAAAACAGTGGATATGAACCAAGTCTGGGGTTTAGGAAACCAAGTGAAAACACCAGGCGAAATGCGAATCCATACAGCCTTGCAGGGACTTTCTCCTACTGGGTATTTGCCGGCTCGTGAGAGACAATAAAAACCAGAGGGGACGTTAGAGAGAGACCAAGTTTCTCTTGATCTCGTTCGGTTAGTTGTCCAAATTCGGGAAATCATGGTCAATGAATTGAGGGGCTCCCCCCACCAAGGCCATTGCTCTGACATCCGTGGACCCCCGCAGACCCAACAATTGGTTACATTAAAAGTTCCTGCAATTTTAGTTGCCAGATCTACAAAAAGGTTATCTCCCCCAATTGCATTACCGAAACTTACATGGTTATTTGGATGGACTCGAACTAAGTCCGGCTGTCTTAAAGGGACAGGCATTTTCGAGTGTGGAGTGTAACCTTTCATTGGAACAGTACGCTGGTGTATGCAAAACCAGAGTCCATCAGGGCATGGTGGGCTTGAGTCACCCTTCCAACCGTTAAGAGGGAAAGGAGTGGTATTAGGAATCTGTATATAATGACCCATATTATTTCCTTCTTTTTCCACACAAGGGGTATATGGATGTTGGGTGGTATTTTCTGCCCAGCATTTCTCAGGAACTGAGGTATGGGAAATGAAATTACCTTCCTTTCTTCCCCAAATGTGGTCCTGAAACAGGACCACTGTGTCTCTGCATTTCTTACATTTCACACTTGATAAAGACATAGGCAAACTAAGAAAAATCAAAGAATATAACAATAACATTGTGAATTAAGTCTTTTTGCGAAATCGTAAGGTAAGAGGTTTTTCTCCAGGAACACAAGTCCAATCTGAGTTCGTATCAGGGTCCTGAGGCGCCTCTACAGGTCCCTTAAATCTGGATGCGTGCGTCCACCCCTTCTCTCTTGTTCGTGCTGCAGCTTCTGTAGTTAAGAGAACTTGGTATGGACCTTCCCACTGGGGCTGGAGTTTTTCAGTCTTCCAGGTCTTGATGAGAATCCAGTCTCCTGGTTCCATTTTGTGTAAAGAAAAGTCTAGAGGCGGTGTTTGTGCCAATAGTCCTCTCTTTCGTAAATCTGCAAGAGAGCGTGACAGTGCCTGTAAATAGTTCCTAACAAATATATCCCCTTCCCCCAAGGTGGGACACCCCTCAATTGTACTCCAGAAGGGAAGCCCAAACATCATTTCATAAGGGGAAAGCCCTACATCTTTTCGTGGGGCAGTACGAATTCTCAATAAAGCCAGGGGCAGACACTTTATCCAAGGCATTTTAGTTTCCACCATTAACTTTGTCAATTGCATTTTTAGTGTTCCATTCATACGTTCAACCTTCCCTGAGCTTTGTGGATGCCAAGGGGTATGTAATTTCCAAGAGACCTGTAATGCATTACAAATCAATTGCTGAATTTTTGAAGAAAAATGTGGACCCCTGTCTGAGTCTATAGAATCCATTATACCATATCTGGGGATTATCTGCTCTAGGAGGAGGCGAGCTACTGTAGAGGCTGTAGTATTTATTGTTGGGAAGGCTTCCACCCATCGGGTAAAGTGATCTATTATCACCAACAGATATTTCCATCTTTGGACTTGAGGTAACTCTGTGAAGTCGATCTGGATACGTTGAAAAGGGCGTATGGCTAATGGTTGACCTCCCATGGTCCCTGTCCTCATTACCTTCTTATTAATTTTTGTGCATAGGTAACAATTCTGCACCTCCTGTTGGGCCAAGGTGTAGATTCCCTTACACACATATTCTCGAAGCACTGTGTCACATAAGGCTTGGGTGCCCCAGTGGCTCTGATGATGCAGGTGTTTTAAAATATTGCGAGTTATTTCTTTATTTAGAACCATTCTTCCATCTGGTGTCTTCCATGTTCCATCAGGCAGCTGGCTTGCGCCCAGCTGATCCATGTCCTTTTCTTCCTTAGCAGTGAAAATGGGAGCTTTCTTTATGCCTTGCCTTATTGGGATTAAGGTCAGCAAACGGATTTCTTGTTGCATGGCTGCTCTTTTGGCTTCTTCATCAGCCAGTCTGTTTCCAATTGCTGTCGGGTATTTCCTTCTATTATAGCATACCCATTTCTTCTCATTCCGTCAACACATCTGGCGGAGCCGTCAATGTAGAATTCATATCCTTCTCCCAGCGGAGTATCGCAAAGGTCTTCTCGGGTCTTGGTCTGAAGATCTGTCAACTCGACACAGTCGTGCTCCACCTCTCTCTCTGTTTCACTGCCGTATAAAAACTGAGCTGGGTTGCAGCTATTAATCTTTGCAAACTGTAAATCTTCTCCAACCATTAAAATGGTTTCATACTTTAATATGCGAGAATCAGTCAGCCATCGATGGGCAGTTTGTGTTAATAAAACACTCACAGAATGGGAGGTGTACACAGTCATCTTTCCTCCAAAAGTAAGTTTACGTGCTTCCTCTACCAACAGAGCAGCAGCCGCTACTCCCTGGATACACGTCGGCCATCCGCGAGACACTGGGTCCATCATTTTGGAAAGGAAAGCCACTGGGTGTCGCTGACCGCCTTTTTCCTGTGTTAAAACTCCCACAGCTGTTCCTTGGTTATGAGTGACAAATAGCTGGAAGGGCTGTTTTAAAGAGGGCAGAGTGAGTACTGGGGCTCGTGTCAGGCGATGCTCCAAGTCCTCGAACCATCCCTCCTCCTCCTGGGTCCATTTCAATGGATATTCATTTTCATTTGTCAGTTTTTCATACATAAACTTCACCAAAGCTGAGTAGTCCTCTATCCATAACCTACAGTAACCTAAGAGTCCCAGGAATTGTCTTATTTCCTTCTTATTACGGGGTAAAAGCATTCTAGTGATTCCCGCAATCCGTTCAGGGGTAATCCGTTTCTGTCCTTTACTTATCTGGTGTCCCAGATATATCACAGTTCTCTCAACAAACTGTAACTTGTTCCTGGACACCCGTAGACCCTTTTTCCCCAGATAATTCAAGAGTCTAATGGTATCTCCCCTCATTTCTTGTTCCTTGGGTCCTGATAATAGTAAATCGTCCACATACTGCATTAGTTGGGAATCATCAGATTGTGGATAGTCCACCAGGATTTGTTCTAGCATTTGTCCAAACAGGTTTGGAGATTCAGTGAACCCTTGGGGCAATACAGTCCAACGAAACTGTCTCCGTCTACCTGTCCATGGATTTTCCCATTCAAACGCAAACATATCTCTACTTTCCTCTTCTAATGGACACGTCCAGAAGGCATCCTTCAAGTCGATAACACTAAACCACTCATGGTCTGGGGGAATCCGACTCATAATAGTATAGGGATTAGGCACCACTGGGTGGCGGGTCTGAACAATAGCATTCAAACTTCTTAGATCCTGAACTAGGCGATAGGATCCATCTGACTTTTTCACTGGGAGTATAGGGGTGTTATAAGGTGACATGCATTCTTCTAATAGTCCGTCTCGTATTAAAGTCTCAATTACCGGCTGTAGCCCTTTTCTCCCTTCCAAAGAAATAGGATACTGACGTTTCCTTACCGGCTGATGACCTGGTATTAATGTGACATGTAAAGGTGGGATGTCCAGACCTCCTCGATTTCCCTCCTTATACCAGACTCTCTCGTCAATCTGCCGTTCATCCTCTTCCTTTAAAGCGCAGAGGTGGACTCGCACTTCTCCGTCCACAGGGAGAGCACCCAAACCTAGGAGAGCCTGTAAGTCCCTTCCTAGGAGGTTAAATCCAGCCGACGGTAATAACAAGAGGTCTTGTACCCCTTCTCTTTCTTCCAGTTTCACTGTTACTTGGGGAATTATTGATACCATTCTGGGAGCCCCTTCTATCCCAGAAATTGTCAAATTACTTTTTACAGGCTCAGTTCCGATGGGCACAGTTATTACACTACTTCGTTCCGCTCCTGTGTCCACCATAAACACCACCTCTTCTCCCTTGGGACCAATTTTTAGTTTTACCAGGGGTTCCCTCTTATATTTGGTCCCTAACATTTGGAACCCCTGACACCCCTAATCTTCTTCCATAAGTTCGAGGGCACGCAATTCCCTCTTGTATCGGGGGCATTCCCTCTTAAAGTGTCCTTCCTCATTGCAGTAATAGCACTTAACGAACCTCCGGGGTCTTCCCTCTCTTGGATATCTTGGATTGTTTAGAGGAAGGTTTTGTTTTCTTTCCCCTCTGGATTCAGCATTCATCTGTCGGATAGTCTGTACCATAACCTTTGTCGCCCTCTTTTGATCTTCTTCTTCTCTCTGCACATATACTTTTTGTGCCTTTTTTAACAGGTCACTTAGGGGTTTCTCGCTCCAGTCCTCCTCCTTTTCTAGTTTCTTTCTAATATCTTGCCATGATTTGGAAACAAATTCAATTCGAATAAGCTGTTCACCCATTGGTGTACTAGGGTCCACGCCAGCATACTGTTGGACATTCTTTCTCACCCTCTCCAAAAAATCAGTAGGGGACTCGTCTTTCCCCTGGTGGTTCCCAAATGCCTTGGTAAAATTGTGACCCTTTGGCACAGCCTCCCGTATCCCTTTAATTGTCCACTCTCTATATTGTCTCATACTTGCCAATCCCTCGGGTGTTCGTTTGTCCCACCTGGGTTCATTTAAGGGATATTTTTGTTCATGGGGTCTGGGGTCCCCAGGTTGTTCATATTCCCACATGAGGAGGGCAGCCCGTCGAATCATCTGCCTCTCCTGGGGTGAGAATAATGTTCCCATTATTGCCTGCATCTCTTCCCACGTATATGTGTTTGGTCCCAGGAATTGGTCGAGCTGTTCAGCCAGTCCTATAGGATCTTCCAATAACTTTTTCATTTCTTTCTTAAATCCCCGCACCTCTGTACTAGTTAGGGGAACATTCACATATCCCGTTCCCCCTCCCGGTCCTCCCATAGGAACTTCTCTCAGGGGATTTAGGTTTATTGAAAACTTTGATGGTCCTGGACCAGTCTGGGATCTTGTCCAGGGTCGGTTTACCGGTGGAAGTTTAGGGTCCGACTCCCTTAATTCATCCTTTTTTTCCCGGCCCCCTTCGGGGCAATCAGATTCATCACCTTTCCCCTCCAGTAATAAGCTTTCCTCGGGCGCAGTAGGCACCGAGGGAATATAAGGAGGGGGAAGGTTGTCCAGAGGTTCCCATTTCTTTTCTTCCGCTACCCTCAATTTAAAACATTCTGTTAAGGATCCTGGCCAGGGAACCCAACAAAATGCATATGCTGACTCTTCTTGATTCACCTTTGGTCTCGAATTTACATATATGTTTAATGCTTGTCTAACCCAATCCTCATCAGATCCAAATTTCGGCCACCAGACCGAGGAACCTTTAATAGGTTGTTTTGACCAAAGGAGACAATATTGGACCATCTTTTTCTTGTTTTTGTCCCGATATCTTGTACTATCCCAATTTTCAAACATTCTCCCCAAAGGGCTGTCAAGGGGTACTCCCAGGAATTGTCCTGAATTTTCAGACGAGCCCTTAGATTTTGATCCTCCCATTTTCCCACCTAGATCTGTTTATCGTTGCTGAGGACCCTCTCGTTCTGGACCCTACTCCCTTCTTCTCAGACGCCTCGTCAGAGGTACTGTCCCTCCTTCGGTTACCGCTGAGGTTTCCCTGGGGTTGACCCCTCTCTTCTCGGCACTTCGTCGGAGGTGCTGTCCCTCCTTCGGTTACCGCCGAGATTTCCCTGGGGTCTATCCTAGAGTCCCGCGACAGGGTCCTCACGCCACGACAAAAGATCTATACCTAATCTATTACGTTAGGTTTTTATCCAAACAGGTGTATCCCGTTACACCTGTTACCCAATCCCCACACCACAATCGTAAGTCGTCACTTACCGGTGTCTTCCCGGGGATTGAACCGTCACCCTTCTCCTCTCCGTCTTGTCGTGTCACCTTGTCCGGATACCACTCGCTCAAGCCGCCCGAAGCGACGAGCAAGGGACTAGGAGCCGCTGAACTCAGCGGGGTGCACCGCCTCCGATGTCCCTCTTCTCGCCTCCCCTCACGGCCGGAGTGTAGATCCCGGACGAGCCCCCATTTGTCAGAAATAAAACTTCTCACACATGAGTCTCTTTAAAACTGATGACACGACAAGCTTTATTTACAAGTCTGCAGAGTTGGACTCAACTGGTTTCTCACCAGTTAAGCCCCGATACATACAGTGCATTGATTTTTATACCCTTATTGTTTGCCCTTCCCCTTCTTATTAATACTGTTTTAATTGGTTAGTATTACAAAAGCATTCTAAGTATAACTGCATTTTTAATTATCACGTTCGTTACGTACGCTGTGAACTCTACATACACTAAATTCTGTTTCTCACCCTTCTTATCAATCCTTTGTCTCCTGCATGTCTCTCACTATGACCATGAAAAGATAGGTTTAAAAAAACATATTCAGCAGATCCTTTTGTCCTTGACTGCTAGTAAACTCCCTGTCCGTTCTGGCTTCCCTGTTTATGATTAATCATCACATTTTAACTTAAGTCTTTTTAACCTAAATTCCTCCTGTTAATACTCTGTTTTCATTTGTCAAAATGGTGAAAGACCTAAGAACATTAACTATCACCACAGAAATGAGGCCACTCCTTGCTGAACAAGGAATACCTGAGCAAGTAGTATGTGACAATGGAGCACAGCTTACGTCACAAGAATTCAAAAAGCTGGCTGCAGAGTATGGGTTTGTTATCACTACATCATCCCCATATAACCCCAAAGGTCGTGGGTTCATTGAAGGACAGGTGCAAACTGTGAAACGCACATTAGTTAAGTGTTGCAAAACCAAAGAAGACCCATCCCTCGCTCGCATTACGAGCAATATCTTTAAAGGCTGACATGATCCCCGGCAGAACTTCTAAATGGCAGGAGATATAAAACAACTTTACCAAGCAAAATACACCCTCCAGAAGACCAGGAGGAAACCAGAAGACTGGGCTAACAGGCAAGAAGAAGGACGCCAGCATTCTAACCAACAAGCACAAACATTGCCCGAACTCTTCAGAGGGAAGCATGTGCATATTCAAGAGCCGATGTTGAAAACATGGACCCCAGCAAAGGTCATCAGAGAAGTGGATCCACGAAGATCATTCATTGTCTAGACAGACTCTGGCTATCAGCTGAGGAGGAACAGAATTCAAATCCGGCCGACACAAGCCTGCAACACCCATATCAAGTGAGGTATCAAGTGAAGAGACCACGACCACTAATACTAAAACATCAACACAACATTTGTCAGGTGAAGCACAACAAGCTCCATCACCTACACATGGACCAGCAACACAGAGCCCAATGGTCGCAGCCAAATCCACAAGATGGTGAAGGAACATACTGCTGCCAGCGCAATATCGATTAGAACTATTTAAAAATAGTTGTGTAAATAAACTAGTGGACAAGTTCAGTTACATCAGTTGCCCTGGAAATAAAGTGATAAAGAACACTAACATTTTCTTTATCTTGAGAAGAAGGGATGATATATAGTCATTTAAAACAGTTTTTCAATACAGTTGTTAAAATTGTATTTATTAATCATAATAAATCATACAATAAGAATATAAACAAATATGTGATATTTTACTCCACCCACCAACTCTAACCCACCCAACCCCCCTCTAAACTACCCCAAAAGAGATAAAGAAAAGGAAAGGTGATCAAATAACATAACAACCCTTCAGTTATTTACCATGGTTTGGGGGAACCACCATCAGTGTGTGGGAGAAAAAAAATTAATGATTCAACTGCATATATTCCATATATGGGCTCCAGGTTTTAACAAAAGAGGAATAATTATTATGTAAATTATATGATATATTTTCCAACAGAATACAAGATCTTATCTCTAAATGCCATCACTAAATACTCAAATTGGTCTCATTCTTCCAAATAATTCCCAAACATTTTGTAGCCACAGCTAAAGCTCATCTCATAAAAGCAATAAGAATTTTATTTAATCTTAAATCCAAGCTCAATTTTTTTAATATAACCCAATAAAAATACCAAAGGATCAAGTGAAATTTTAAATGTGAAAATAGCTTCTAAAAGTTCCTTAATTCACCGACTCACATAACCAAGTAGAATGTAAAAAAAAAACCCAACATCCTTATGACATCTGAAACATAAATCAGAAGAAGTAAACTTGTATTTCCTTAATTTCTCCGGAGTTGATGGAGAAAATTATAATGAAACAATCTGTACCTTACATTTACAATTTTAGTCATACTATCCTTACATAAAGTCATCCAATCATCCAGAGAGATAGATATGGACAAAACTTTTTCCCATTTTAATTTAGATTTATAAACATCCGGCTTGAGCATTTTATTCTGCAATAAAGCATACGTCTGAGATATAAATCTTTTCTTACCACCATCAGTGAGTAAAATTTCAAATTTAGACTACCTGGGTAGCTGTAACATACGCCCAAAATTATCCAACAGTAGGGCTTTAATTTGATTATAAGAAAAAAGAGTATTTGAAGATATTTCATATTTCTCTTTCATTCTTTGAAACAAAATAAAATATCCTGCTTCGTAACAATCTTATACCAATCGAATTCCTTTCTGTTCCCACAACTTCAAAAGTTGATTATTAAGTGTAAAAGGAAAAAGCTTATTTTGAAACAAAGGAATTTTAGCCAAAATTATACCTTCAGTACCTATAATTTCATTCTTCTAAGTCCATAGTTCCATTAAATGTTTCAACACTGGCAAATTCTAATTATATATTAACTGAGAATTGCATCTATAAATAAACTAATCCATCTTCATTTCATCAATCTGAGATCATTCAAAATTAACCCATGTCAAAGATTTATCTATTTCAAGCATCCTATTAATAAATTTCAACTGTGCCAATTCTTTGAACAATATGGATATGAAAGATTTTTTTTTACTGTTACAGAAGTGAGCGAAGCACTTCAGTCTATGCCTTCTATGCCTGGTGGGAAGCCTCCAGGGGATGATGGTTTTACTTCTGAATTTTATAAAGAATTTCAGGGTTTATTAATCCCTTTATTGATGAATGTATTGAAACAGGTGATGGAGACTGGTTCTTCCCCTGATTCCTTTTCTAAAGCAATTATCACATTTTTTCTTAAGAAGGATAGAGATCCATTAAAGCAAAATATTATAGACCTATTTCTTTATTGAATGTAGATTATAAAATTGTTGCCAAGGTTTTTGCTAATAAGTTAGCTAAATATTTACCAGTGTTGATTCATTTAGATCAGGCTGGTTTTATTAAAATCAATATTCAGCAGATAATATTGTAAAGTTGATTTCTTTAATTATTATTTCTCGGGAGCAATCCGACCAACCTATGGTAATTGTTTTTGATGCAGGAAAGGCCTTTGATACAGTGGAGTGGAGCTTTTTGTATCAAGTTTTGGAGAAGTTTTATTTTGGGCCTCTTTTATTGGTTGGAGTAAGACTTTGTATAAAAATCCCACTGCTAGGGTTGTGACAAATGGACAGGTGTCTTTACCTTTTATGTTATCTAGATCGACTAGGCAAGGCTGTCCTTTGTCACCAGCTCTATTTGCATTGGTTATTAAATCCTTGGCTCAGATGATTAGACAAGATGGTAATATTAAGGGATATTAAGGAGAAAGCTGATGAGTATAAATTATTCAGGATAATGTGTACTATTTTGTAACTGCGTAAGAATACACCTTTCTCACTGTAGTAACTGTAGTGCACCACTGTGGGGCAGATATATCTGTATATGAGTGTGTGAACAGTTTCCTAAGATGGTGGAAGACATCAGTAAGTAAAGTCTCTTCTGTTATTTGAATCTTGCATCTCTAAGTTATTTAAGAAGCTTCCTAAGTACCACAGAGACATAATAAATTGATGAACCCTCCCTCCTTGAAGCATTGCCTCCTTTCTCATGAAACTCCAGCCCAGTGAAGCTCCCTCCCTGCGATGCTCCCTAAGAAGGGGCAGTGTAGAGGCACTATGGAGAGAGAGGTGGAGAGAGTGAGGGAGATAAGGGGGGCAAGAGACTGGGGATGGAAAGAGGAAGAGAGAGGAGGAGAGTGAGGAGGAGAGTGGGGGAGAATGAGGGGGAGAGAGACCCCCTTAACTTCTGAGACATACCAGAGGATGGGTTGTAAACCTGGTCTTGGTCCCAGATTAGAGATTTAATTCCCTGCACCCATTTTGATTAGGAGAGATGTACAAACCCGCAGACACACTTCTCCTGGCTTTCAGTCACTGAAATTGTGCCAGATGTCCTGACACGAATATACTAGGCCCTACACTGCCCTGAAGGATCAGACAGTGAGGGATGTGTCGATGTTAAAGTGTGTCGTCGGATCCTCCAAGATGGGGTGGTCTTCTGAGATACTGCAGTCCTCCTCACACTGGTGGCGCTGTTGGCCTCTGCTTTACTTGGACCTTCAGGATGTTGAGGTAGTCAACTGGCTTCGTCATTAGCTGGATGGGAGAAGCCAGAGAGTGATGGTGGATGATTGCTTCTCAAACTAGAGGCCTGTGACTAGTGGTGTCCTTCAGGGATCGATGCTGGGTTCACTGATGTTTGTCATTTATATCAATGATCTGGATGATTTCTAATTGGATCAGCAAGTTTGCAGATGACACAAAGATTGAAGGCGTCGTGGACAGCGCGGAAGGCTTTCATACCTTGCAAAGGGATCTAATCTAATGTCAGAGAGATGGGAAGAAAAACCTGCCAGCTCTGTTTACCTCTATCACATTTCTCCTCATTCTTCTACACTCCAGAGATAAGGTCTGAGCTTGGTTACGCTTTTTTGTATATACCAAGCCAAAATATGAAACCCTTCCTATCTCACTACCCTCGATTCTTCTTTCATTCTATCCAAGTGTTCCCAATGTTTCAGTCTCCACCACCATCCCTGGCACTTTGTACATGTGCTTGTTACTCTCGTCCTGCGAAACAGGGCCTATTAAGGCTCTTTTCACCCTTCTTCACTCTGTCAACCCTGCCTCGTATTTTCCAATCCAGGCAATATCCTGGTAAATCTCCTCAGTACCCTCTCCACAGCTTCTACATGTCCAGTTACAATGTGAGCAGAACTGAAAACAATACACTTAGGGGGAGAGAGAATGATGAGACAGGGGTGGAGAGGAATTAGGAAAGAGAGAGGGATAGAGGGAGAAAGAATGGGAAGGGAGGGAGGAGAGAGGGTATAGAGAGGGGAAAGGGGAGAGGGAAGAGAGAGAGGGGAGAATGGGAGGAAAGAAAGGTGGAGTGGGTGGGAGAGGGGTTAGAGAGGGTAAGAGAAAAGAGGATTGAAGCGCAGAAAGAAACATTGTGTCATAAAGAGTGAGAGGGTGGGAGATCATATATATAGAGGGGAAGATGAAGGCCTGTGTGAGTGGAAGGGAGAGAGAAATGTGAACAGGTGGAAAGAGAGGGGAGAAGATGGAATGTAGGAGGGGCCACAGAGAGGGGGGAATGAGGTGAATGAGAAGGAAGGATAGAATGTGTGGAGCAAGGGGGGAAGTGGCGGGGAGGGGTTTAGTGGTAGGTGGGGAGGGGAGATGATGGGAACCAGGGATTCGAGGCTTGGGATAAATGGGGGTGAGATCCTGAATGTCCTGCAGTTCAGGAATCATTAGATTTGTGCATTCCCTTAAACTCAACCCCTTCCACTCTCCCTTCTCCACACAACCTCAACCTCTTACCATCTTAATCAACATCTCCCTCTCCCCATTCCCTCCCCGCGCCCTCTCTCCCCTTGCCCCCACTCTTCCACCTCACCCTCTCTAAGCCTCACCCCTCCTTTCTCCTCATTTTCTATCTTCTTTCTCTCTCCCCTATCTCTCCCTTCTGCCTCCCAACTGCTTCTCTCACTTCTCTCTCCCCTCATACACCCTGATCTCTTCCCTATCTCTCCTCTCTCCCCACTGTCTCTCACTCTACTCTCTCTACTGCTCTCTCCTACCCTCCATCAACCCCTCTCCCTCTCATTTCAAACACCTGACTCCCTGTGTCTTCCCTCCTCTCATCTCATTCTCCTCCTTTCCAACCTCTCTTCCCTCCTTCCCATCTCTCTGACTCCTTCCTCCATCTGTCCCCCTTAAACGACACCTCCCCACCCAGCGATGCTGATTCACTTGATGCCAATCCCTGCGATTATCTCTCACTCCTAATCCATGAACCAGGATTAGCAACTAATTCCCTAATGGGTTCTGCCATGGAGCAAAGCAAAGGAGGACAGATCGAGAGATGGAGAGAGAGTGGGAAAGAGGGGGATAGAGAGGTGTGAGACAGTGGGGGAAGAGAGTGGGGAGGGAAAGAGAGAGAGAAATGGATGAGAGTTCGGGAGGGAGAGAGGGGGAGAAAGGAGAGAGATAGGGAGTGATGGGGAGAGAGAGGAGGAGAGAGGGGTAGGAGGAATTGAGGGGAAAGTAGGGGAGAGAGAAGGAGAGAAAAGAAAGAATGGAGGAAAGAGAAGAGAGGGGAGAGTCGGAGAAAGAGGTGGAAGAGGGGAATTAGAAATGGAGATAGGAGAAAGAGATGGAGAGGGCAAGCGAGGAAGGAGAGCAGGAGAGATGGGAAGAGAGGTGAGCAAGGGGGGAGAGCATGGATATGAAGAGAGGGCAAGAGTGAGAGGGGAAAGAAAGGAGAGAGAGAGAGATAGAAAAGAGAGATAGAGAGAGGGTGAAATAGGTGGAAAGGGGGAGACAGGGGGACAGAGAGGAGATGGAGGTACGAGAGAAGAGACAGACATAGGTAAAAGAGGAGGGGAAAGAGGGGTAGAGAGAGGAAGAGAAAGGGTGAAAGAGGGGATAGAGTGGGGAGATGGTGAGAGAGACGGGATGAGAGAAGGGAGCAAAAGAAAGGGAGGAGAGACTGAAACGAGACAGGGGTAGGAAGACAGGAGGGAGAGGACGGAGAGGGTAGATAAAGGGGAGAGAGAGAAGAGAAAAAGGAGAAAGAAAGAAAGGAGAGAGGGGGATGAGTGATGGGTGGAGAAAATGTGGAAAAGTAAACGGGGGTGAGAGAGGGTAGAGAGAAAGGGGAAGGGGGGAGACAGTGGGAGGGAGATGGGAGAGAGGGTATAGAGAGAGGGGAGAATGAAAGGGAGAATGTGGGAGAGGTGGAGAGAGAAAACCTGGTGACAGTGGGGAGTGGGGAAAGGTATGGAGAGAGAAGTGGGTGAGAGAGAGGGCATAAAGGGTATGAGGAAGGAGGAGAGAGATAGATGGTGGAGGGAAGGGGAGAGAGGCATGAGAGGGGGCAGATGGGAAAAATAAAGTATAGAGAAGGGACAGAGGCAGCAAGGGGAGAGATTAAGTAATGAGAGGTGAATATTAAGTGGTAGAGGTGGGGAGAGAGGGGGCAGAGAGAAGCAAGAGATGGAGATGGAGATGGAGAGGGAGAAGGAGTGCAGGGGAGAAGGTGAGAGGGGGAAGGGAAGGGGAGAGAGGGGCATAAAGGGGGAGAATGAGGGAGAAAAGGTCAGAGAGAGAAGCCAGGAGGGGAGAGACAAAGAGATGGGTGGTGAGGGAGGAGACAGTAGGCTGGCAGAGGGGGAGTGATTTGGGGAAAGTGAAGAGTGGAAAGAAAGGGTGAGAGAGAGAGAGAAAGGGGGGGATGAGAGAGGGATGGAGAGAGAGAGAGAGAGTGAAGTGAGGGTGGGTGAATAGAGGGGGAGAGATTGGAGACTCAGAGAGGGATGAGAGACTTGCCAGGAAAGAGAGTGAAGGGAGTTTGGGTGAGACAGAGGGAAAAGGGGGAGGTAAAGGCAGGAGAAAGGAGAGTAAGTGAGAGAGAGAAAGGAGAGAGAGAAATAAGATGGGGAGACAGGGGCAAGAGGGAGTTAGAGAAAGTGAGGGAGGGGAAATAGATGGGGTGAGGGGAGATAGAGGGGGACAGAGGGGGAGGGAGTCGAGGGGAAAAAGTGGGCAAGAGTGTGTGGGAGATGGGAGGAGAGAGAGGGTGGGAGAGAGGGGGGAGAGAGGAGAGAAAGGGGGAGAGTGCGAGAGAGAGGCAAGAGGGAAGGACAGGGAGAGAGGAGAGGTGGAGAGAAAGAGGGGTTGAGTTGGGGAGAAGAGAGAGATAAAAGGAAAAGAGATGGAGAGAGGGGAAATAAATGGAGAGGAAGAGACGGAGTAAGGGACATACAGAGGAGGAAGACAGGAGAGAAGGGACACAAATAGGGGAGAGAGGAGAGAGCAGGGGCAGAGGTGAAAAAGAGAGCAGGACAGGCAGAAAGGAGAGAGAATGGATATCAGGGTAGATCGAGGGGAGAGATGGGGAAAGGAAGCAGAAAGAAGCAGGGTGATACATGGGAGAGAGGGGAAGATTGAGGATGAGAGGGGAGAGATAGAGACATAGGGGAAGAAGGAGAGGGGGCAGAGAGAGAAATGGAGAGATTAGAGCAAACAAAAAGAGGGGAGAGAAGGAGAAAAGGGAGTGAGAGGGTGTAGACAGAGGGGGAGAGGTTGGAGACAGAGGGGGAGAGTCTGGTTGAGAGGGTGAAAGAGGTAGGAGGGGAGAGAGAGGAGGCAGAAAGAAGCAGAGTAGGATGTAGGATGGGGAGAGGGAGAGGGGAGAGAGAGGAGTGAGGAGAGGGGAGAGGAGATGAAGAGAGAGTGAGAGAGGGTGATATAGAGAGGAGAAATAGAGTGTAAGAGAGGGGGAGAAGGGAAAGAGTAAAGACAGGGTGGTGTGTGAGTCAGGAAAGAGGGGACCGAAAAGGGATGTAACATAGAGGGGAGAGAGAATGGCAGAGAGTGGGGACAGAAGAGAAAGAGAGAGTAGAGAGGTGAAGAGGCAGACAGAGAAAGGGAAGAAACATAGGAGAGAGTGGAGGAGATCGACAGGAAAGAGCGTGGGAGAGAGCAGGGAGTGAGGGGAAAGAAAAGACAATTAATTGTCAGCTGATTGTACAAATACAAGGCGATGAAACAGCAATCTCTGGTCCTCGGTGAATAAACACGCAGACACACAACCAGACATGACAAACATACTCACATGCAGGAAAAGTATTATTCTCTTTGAAATAATTAAAGAAATATTGTTTTGGACAAATGAGAGTCTTGGAGAGAGAAGACAAAAGGAGAAAGGGGAGAGAAGGAATAGACAAAAATAGACGGGGAGAGAGGGGGAGCAAGGGGGAGTGAGGGCAGAGAGGAGGTGTGAGAGAAGGACATAGGTGGGGAGAGCAGGCAGGGAGAGAAGATTAGAACTGAGGTAGGAGGGGATAGATGGGAATAAATCTCTGAAGCATGCTAGAAATAGGGGTGGCCAGAGGGAAAAGATATGGGAAGAGAGAAAGGTAAAGAGAGGGAAAGAGATGATGAGAGAGAAGGGAACAGAGGGGAAAGAAGAGGGAGAAAGAGGAGAGACAGAGAGAGATGGGATGATAGAGGGGAGAGAGGAGTGGGAGAGAGAAGTGGGAGAGGGAAGAGGGAGAGGGAGGAGAGGGGTGAGGGAGGGGGAGAGAGATGAGGTGAGCGAGAGGTGGAGAGGGAGGGATAGAGAGGGAGAGAAGGGAGGAGAGAGGGAACAGAGAGGGTGGATAAAGGGGTAGAGAGACAACCTCAGGGTTGAACGGCATAGGCTTAGAAAAGAGATGGGAAGGAATTTCTTCATCCAGAGTGTTGTGAATCTGTGGAAATTGTTGCCACAGGTGGTTGTCAAAGCCAGGTTATTGATGTATTTAAGGTAGATATTTATAGGTTTTTGATTAGCCTGGGCATCAAAAATTATGGGGAAGGCCAGGTCATGTGTTTAAGTGGGAGAATGTATCAGCTCATGATTGAATGGCAGGGCAGATTCAATGGGCCGAACAGTCTATTTCTGCTTTCATGTCTTATGGACTAGGGAAGTTCACAGAGCATTGAGACAGGCGAATAATCAGGAGAGGGGAGAGAAGACAGGGATATGTTAAATGCCCTCTGGTAGTCAACACCCCAAAACATATTATACAAAATCCCTGTGGTTTTGGAGCCTTCCAGAAGGAAGATACATGGATCTCAGGAAGGCCTTTGTCAAGTCCCACATGGGAGGTTAGTCAAACGCTCTGTATTGATGTAAACTGAATTCGACATTGGCTGGACGGGAGAAGCCAGAGAGTTGTGGTGAATGGTTGCTTCTCAAACTGGAGGCTTGTGACTGGCTGATGTGCCTCAGGGATCGATCCAATGACTGATGCACCATCAATCACTCAGGAGACTATTGTGGAGAAACCTGTAGGCTTTAATTCACTTGTGAACATAATGTTGGGTTGTCCTGCACTGAGTAACAGGGGGCAGTGGAGCAGTCACCTTTACCCAGGAGCCTGTGGGGTGGGGTCACAGGTACAACCAGCCAAAAACCAAATAACAATTACAGTATGGAAACAGGCCATCTCGGCCCCTCTATTCTGCACCAATTTAAGGGAAACTCCACTAGTCCCACCTACCAACTCCTTGCCCATAACCCTCCAACCCTCTCACTCCCATGTACCTATTCAACCTTCTCTTAAATTACAAAATTGACCCTGCTGCAATCAGGAAGGTCATTCCACTCAGCCACCATTTTCTGAGTGAAGAAGCTTCTTCATATGTTACTTCTAAAGTTTTCCCCCTGAACCTTAACTTATGACTCTTTGTTCCAATTTCTCCTACCCTCAAGGGGAAGAGCCTATTCACATCTACTCTATCTATTCCCCCTCATAATTTTATATACCTCTATCAAATTCCCCCTCAACCTTCTATACTCCAATGAATAATGACACAGTCGACTCAATCTTTCTCCATATTCTAGATACTGTAATCCAAACAACATTTTAGTAGATCTTCTCTGCACCCTCTCTACCTTATTGATATCCTTCCTATAATTTGAGGACCAGAACTGCACACAATATTCCAAACTTGGCCTCACCAATGCCTTGAACAGTCTCAACATCACCTCCCAACTCCTATATTCTATGCTATGATTTATAAAGGCCAGCATACAGAAGCCTTCTTCACCACCCTATCTATGTGAGAATCCACTTTCAAAGAACAATGAACTGTTATTCCAAGATCTCTCTGTTCCTCTGCATTCCTCAATACCCTCCCCTTCACTGCATATGTCCTATTTTGATTATTCTTCCCAAAAAATGAAGCATTTCACACTTATCTATATTAAACTCCAACTGCCATCTTTCAGCCCACTCTTCTCAGCAGTCCAAATCCTTCTGCAGTCCCCAAAAACCATCCTCACTATCCACAACTCCCCCTATTTTTGTATCATCCACATATTTACTCACCCAATTTACCACCCCATCATCCAAATCATTAATGTAAATGACGAACAACAAGCGACCCAACTCCGATCCTGAGGCACACTGCTCATCACTGGCTTCCATCCCGATAGACAGTTATCCACCATGACTCTCTGGTGCCTATCTTCTAGCCACTGTTGAACCCATCTGACTATGTCAACATTAATCCCTAGTGCATGAACCTACCTTACCAATGTTCCATGTGGAACCTTATCAAATGCCTTACTGACATCCAGATAGACCACATCTTCTGTTCTATCCCCATCAACCTTTCTAGTCACTTCCTCAAAAATTTCAACAAGATTTGTCAAACATGACCTTTCCCTCACAAACTAATGATGGGTATCCATGAGCATGTTTGTGACACACCAATCCCGCAGCACCATACCTTCCTCCAGTGACTGTTGAAAAATCACTTCAGACCCTCCACTATTTCCTCCCTGTCTTCCCTTAAGATCCTGGGGAAAATCCCGTCAGGACCTGGATACTTGTCCATCTTTATATGCCTCATAAATCCCTCTTTCCTAATCCCTATGTTTTCCATAATTACCCCTTTTGCCTCACTTATCTTACACTTCTATATCCTTTTCTCTAGTGAATACCAATGAGAAGAACTCATTCAATATCTTCCCCATCTCATTTGGCTCCTCTCACATTTGTCCACTCTGATTCTCTAGTGGACCAATTCTATCCTTCACTCTCCTTTTGCTATTCACATATTTGTAAAAACCCTTCAGATTTACTTTCACCCTGTTCACTATAGCCACCTCGTACCTTTTCGCTTTCTTAATTTCATTCTTAAGCTTCTTTCTACAATCTCTGTATCTTTCAAGCATCTCGTCCATCCCTTGTTTCCTGTATTTAATGTAGGCATCCCTCTTATCTCAAACCAACTTCTTAATCTCTCCACGGCTCTCTTGAACATTTGGCCTTGCCTTTTATTCTAACAGGAATGTAAAGATTCTGCACCCTCAAAATCTCACCTTTAAATGCATCCAATTCTCCTCTACTTCCTTCCCAAAAAAACAAATCAGCCTAAACCACTCCCTGCAAATCCCTTCTCATTTCATCAAATCTGGCTTTCCCCCACTCAAAAACCTTCATCATCGGACTAGACCTATCCCTTTCTATATTTATGTTGAAACTAATGGTACCATGGTCACTGAATCTGAAGTGCTCCCCAACACACATCTCCGTCACCTGCCCTATTTCATTCCCCAACAGTAGATCCAACATTGCCCCCTCTCTAGTGGGTACCTCAACATATTGCTGCAAAAAACTATCCTGCACACATTTTACAAACTCTAAACCATCCAGCCCTTTCACTGACTGCGTTTCCCAATCTATATTAGAAAAATTAAAATCCCCAACTAACACAACTCTGTTCTTATTGCACATCTCAGCTATTTCCTTATACATTTGCTCCTCTAGTTCGCGCTCCCCATGAGGTGGTCTATAATACACCCCTATAATTGTAATTTCTCCTTTTCTATTTTTTAATTCCACCCACACCACCTCCCTTGATGACCCCTTCAATATATCATGCATTAGGATCGCTGTAATATTTTTCCTGACAAGTAATGCCACACCCCCTCCCACTTACCCCTCCAATTCTATCACACCTGAAGCAGCGAAATACCAGAATATTTAACTGCCTATCACACCCTTCCTGCAACCACGTCTCACTAATTGCCACCATGTCATACTGCCAAGTGTCTATCCACACCTTCAGCTCATCCACCTTCCTTACAACACACCTTGAATTGAAGTAAATGCATTTCAGAGATTTCCCACATCTTACCTTTTGTCTATCTGCCTCTTTACTGTCCACCAATTATTTGTTACCATTATTCCCCCTGCATCAGAGCACTGATCCCTTTCCTCCTCGATCAACTGCCCTTCAACCCCCAAATTTAGTCTACATGCTTTCTCTCTTTGCCAACAAACCTTCTATCTGTTGTCCTCCCTTATATAGACCCCTTCCCCCAACCATACTAGTTTAAGGACCCCTTAGCAGCCCTAGCAAATGCCCCACCAGGATCCTGGTCCCTCTGGGATTCAGACGCAACCCATTTTTTCGGTACAGGTCCCACCTCCCTCAGAATAGATCTCAGTGATCCAAGAACTCAAATCCCTGCCCCCTACTCCACCCCTTTAGCCAACTGATTCTATTTCTGCCCTCACTATCACATGGCACAGGAAGTAATCCAGAGATCACCCCCTTTGTGGTTCTTCTTCTCAGCTCCCTACTTAACTCCCTATAATCATCCTTTAGGACCACTTCCTTCTTCCTCCCTATGTCATGGTACCAACATGTACCATGACCTCTGGTTCATTACCCCCCCTCCCCCCCACCACATCATCAACATGAGAATTTACATCCCGGATCTTGGCACCAGGTAGGCAAACTACCTTCTGGTTTCCTCTATCATATCCACAGAATCCCCTATCAGTCCTCCTGATCGTCACCTATAACTATCACCCTCCTCTTCCTCTCCCTACCATCCCGGGCTACAGAGGCTGACCTTGTGCCAGAGGTACAGCCACCACTGCCTTCCCCAGCCTGACTGCCCCCCCTCCCAACAGTACTCAAGGAGGAGTACCGATTGTTGAGGACTACAGGCTCAGGGGCCCGCTCTTGAACCTGACCCTTCCCTTTACCCTTCCTAATCCTAACCCACTGATTCTCCTCCCATGGCCCTGACTATAACTCCTATCTATAATGGCCTCACTCTCCCTGACCAGAGGGAGGTTATCGAGCTGCGGCTCCAGTTCCCTGATTCGGTCCCTGAGACGCAGCAGCTGCAATAGGTGTTCCTGACCAGATAATTAAACATGAGTGGTTTACCACATTCACTCCTTGTTTTTTAAAAAAGAGGCCTGTGGGGTGAAGTGAAACTTACAAAGTTACAAATTTACAATTTATCAATTTAAAAAGTTATGTTCAGCCTATCAGGTGGATTGGTTGTTTGCTGGGACCGTGGTAGATGGGTGGGCGACATGCCTGGTGTATCCTCCTTGGGGCAGAGAGAGGACACCAGAGGTCGGGTGCATCATGTGCGTTCAATGGTGAGGAGGGTGTGGGGTGATCAGCAGCAGTCTCCAGGGTCCCTGAGGGAGCCAAGTCCCTGACGGAAATGGTGCCCTCGTGACTATCTGGCTATGCCACGTCGACATATTGGGGGTTGGAATAGAGGAGGTGGACCCTTTCCACCAATGGGTCAGACTTAGGCTTCCTCACATACCTCCAGAGCAGGATGGGCCCTGAGGTCATCAGCCATGCCAGTAGTGTGGACCATGTCACAGATTTCCCGGGGAAGGAAAACGTGTTCATGTGGTGTAGTGTTAATGGCAATGCACAGCAGGACATTATAAAGGATGGCCAGGCGGGTTGTGCAGAAGACACACTTGGCCTTGTAAGTTCAGTTAAGGAGCTTGGCTGTCTCGAGAAATTTCTGGAGATTGGCATCATGGTCCTGCAGGTCGTGGTCGCAGATGGTGACGTTGTCAAGATAAGGGGAAGTGACCCACAACTCGTATTGATCCACCATATTGTCCATCTCCCGCTGGAAGACCAAGACACCATTCGTGACACCAAAGGGGAAGTGGTAGAGGCGGCCATCCACCTTGAACGCCGTATACTGGCAGTTCTTTGAGTGGATGGGTAACTGATGATATGCTGACTTTAGGTTGATGGTCAAAAAAACTCGGTACTGTGCAATTTGGTTGACCATGTTGTCGATTAGTGGAAGGGGGTATGTGTCCAAATGAGTGTATCTATTAATGAGCTGACTGTAGTTGATGACCATCTATTCTTTTCCCCGTTCTGCACTGCCACTACCTGCACTCTCCAAAGACTGTTGCTGGCTTCAATAACCCCTTCCTTCAGTAAGCTCTGTACCTCTGCCCGGATGAAGGCCCTGTTCTCGGCACTGCACCATCTGCTTTTAATGGTGATGGGTTTGCAGTCAGGATGAGGTTGGTGAATAGTGACAGAAGGGGAACATTAAGTGTAGAGAACCCGTAAGTCATGAATGATGTGGTTGGTAGACATGTACAGCGGGGGGATGGGGGGGAAATTGCTGGTTATGAATGGTGAGGGGTGGATGGGGCCCATGAAAGTCCTTTTAAGGTGACATTGAAATTCAAGCCTCAACAATACAGCAGTGCAGAGCTGCAACCTGACCATCAGTCTAAAAGTTGTCAGATACAGTAGCCCACACTGTTAAAGTCACCACACAGAAACCCCGGGCATCCACTGTATACCACTTGGATGGCAAGGTGACCTTCTGGTTCACCAGTAGTTCTGTGAGAGAGAGGTACTGCACAGTGTCTGGATGAATAAAACTCTCCGTACTCCCGCTACTGAACAAGCAACACGACATGTGGCCATTTAGCTTGATGTCCATCACCGACCTGGCGAGTTGGTGCAAACTGTCTTGGTTGAGTGTGATGGAGGCCAGAGTCAGGTTGCTGCACATCGCTGCTGTAGAAGATGGTGGCATCCAAGATGGCGGCCCCCAGGGCCTGCACATGGTGTTGCCAGATCCCGAAGATGGCGCCTAAGATGGCAGCCTCCGTGGCCTGCATGTGGTGCAGCTGGGTCCTGAAGATGGCATCCAAAATGGCGGCCCCCATGGATTGCTACTGGCCCTGGGTGATGGAGGTCTTGCGGAAGATGGCCCCCATGATCTGCACGCGGTGCTGTGAGGAAGGGGTTTGGACTTGCACACTTCGGCATAGTGGTCCTTGTTTCTGCAATGAAGCAGATCAAATCCTTCACTGGCAATGTTTCCTCAGATGCTTGCCCAGGCTACAGAAGTAGCACTTTGGGGGTTTCCGGAACACTGCAGCTGTAGTTGGGTCATTACCAGATCAGGTCGAGAGCGTTGAAAGGCTTCCATGGAGCACTGCTTCTGTAGACAGGTCATTAGTGGAGTGGGGTGTGGTGCAGTGTCCCAGGATGGCTGCGAGCATGGTGACCATGAGGTAGCCATGTTGTCGGTCGAGTAGGCCTCCATGTTCTGGAGATCCACCTCCAATGTACCTGCCACCTCAACTGATCACCATAGACTGAGTTCCCCTTGTTCCAAATGTCTCAGTGGTATGTAGTTCAACCTGATCCCCGCAACGTAGGCGTCCCGGATCAGGTCATCTGTATACATCGCGGCGGATACAGCTTTACATTCACAGGCCCTGCCAAGTGCTCGCAAGGCCCGAAGATATTCAGCATTTGACTCAGCAGGAGGAGGTGTCTAGATTTTACACAGGTATTGTCTTTGAGGATGTCCATGGCCCCCTGGTACGATTTCGCCGTGGTGGTACACCACTGGCCTACTGCAGGGTAAAACCTCTGTACTTGCAGGAGTGTAAGGGGACAGGATAACACCTGGCTGCCTGTCAATCAGTCGGCCTGAATGGATTAGGCCCCACCTGGTCAGGTGTCAATCACCCTCCTGGATATAAGCCTGCACCAGCCTCCTGAGGCCTCACTCAGTTGCTGCAGCCACAGCCAGCCTGGCTCTGTGGAAGTCTTTGTGGATTAAAGCCTGTTGTACAGTCTTTACCTTGTGTGTGTCTGATTCTGGCTAACAGTGCACCACAATTTAATCCACAAAATTTTCCCACGGCGGCTATGGAAAAACTCTTGTGTGCAGGGAGCCTTGAGGTCAACCCACACCACCCGGAAACCCAAACACGCTTCGGGATCTGGCACACGAGGGCGACATCCTGGACTCCGATCGGAAGAGGTTGGTCCTAATCCAGTCAAAACAAGGTCCCCACGCCTTCCAGGTAACCAAAGGCTGCTCCACATACAAGAACGCAATGGACACTCTCAAGAACTTGTACAAGCCCCCCATGAATGTGGTCTGTGCAAGTTACCTCCTCAACACCCGAGCCCAGCAACTAGGGGAGACGAGAGTTGGCCTGACCGTGTCTGGCTGAACCTGGGGTAGGTGGAGAGGAGGTCGAGAGACTGATCTAGGATGCCTTCGTCTGAGGGCTACGCTCGAGGGCTTGGATTTCCAGTGCTACCTGCAGAGTTTCACCCTTGCCTTTGTGGGGCCCCAACCTCCACTCACATTGCACAACATGTCGACCTACCAGCCCCTGCCTCTCCACACTGCGCATCACCCCATCGGCGCTCTTTCCACATCTTGCACAAGGCTGCAAGCCTATCACCACCAGAAGTATTGCGCCGCAGACTGACTTCATCAAGGCGGAGGTGCGGCGACTCCTGGTGGAAGGTGTTATAGAGCCCAGTAACAGCCCTTGGAGAGCCCAAGTCCTGGTGGTCAAAGGGGGAAGTAAGCCAAGGATGGTTGGGGATTACAGCCAGACCATTAATCGGTACACCCAGCTGGATGCCTACCCACTGCTGAGGATCGCCGACATGGTCAATGAGATAGCCCGCTACCGGGTTTTCTTCACAATTGACCTGAAGTCGGTGTATCACCAAATTCCTATCCACCCAAAGGTCAAGCCCCACATCGCCTTTGAGGCGGATGGGCACCTGTATCAGTTCCGCTAGGTTCCTTTTGGGGTCATGGACGGGTTCTCCGTCTTCCAGTGGGAGATGGATTGCAGGGTAGAACGGCACAAGCTGAAGGTGACGTTCCCATATCTGGATAACGTCACTATCTGCGGCCGTGACCAGCTGGACCACGATGCTAACCTGGAAAATTCCTCCAGACGGCCGCGGAGCTGAACCTCACTTACCACAAGGAGAAGTGTGTGTTCTGCACCACCCGCTTCACCATCCTGGAGTACATCGTGACCCATGGAGTCATCGGCCCAGATCCAGAAAGGATGTACCCATTAATGGAGTTACCCCTCCCCCCCATGCTAAAGGCCCTCCGCAGGTGCCTGGGCCTGTTCTCTTATTACTCGCAGTGGGTCCCTCGCTTCTTGGACAAGATCCGCCCTCTGGCCCAAGCCACAACTTTTCCCCTCCCACCTGAGGCACAGGTAGCCTTCACCCGCCTCAGGCAAGACATCACGGATGCCACGATGCAGGACACCCCCTTCCAGGTGGAGAGCGATGCCTCCGAGGTGGCCCTCGCTGCTACCCTCAACCAAGGGGTGTACCCCATCACCTTCTTCTCCAGGACCCTCCACTGCTCCGAGCTAGGGCACTCCGCCATTGAAAAGGAGGCCCAGGCGATTGTGGAAGCGGTCCACCATTGGTGCCACTACCTGGACGGCAGGAGATTCACGCTTCTCACAGACCAGCAGGCCATGGCATTCGTGTTTAACACTACCCACAAGAGCAAGGTCAAGAACGACAAGATCCTGAGGTAGAGAGTCGAGCTAGCAACCTACAGCTATGACATCCAGAACCGCCCCAGGAAGTTTAACGATTCCCCCGATGCCCTCTCTTGCACCTGCGCATCTATGCATGACGACAGGTTGTCATCCAGGCGTCACCCGGTTGTACCATTTCATTAAGTCCTGAAATCTGCCGTACACCATCAGGGACGTCAGGGACATAACCAAGGCCTGTCAGGTCTGTGCGGAGTGTAAATCCCGCTTCTTCCACCCCGCCCCCCCCCCCCCCCACCCCAGGCTAATATTGTAAAGGCTACTCGGCCTTTCGAGCGTCTCGGCGTAGACTTCAAAGGGCCCCTGCCTTCCACGAACTGAAACATCTATTTCCTCACGGTAGTGGATGAATACTCACGCTTCGGCCACTGTTATCAGGGGCTTGGGGCAGATTTTCACCATGTTTGGCTACCCCGCTTTCATCCATAGTGACTGGATGTTCAGTTTAATGAGCAACGAGCTGCGCTGGAACATGACAGCGAGGGGCATCACGACCAGTCGCATGACAAGCTATAACCCGAGAGGCAACGGGCAAGTAGAACGCGAGAATGGGGTGGTCTGGAAGGCAGTCCTCCTGGCTCTCAGGTCAAAAGTGTGGGCTGTTGAGTACTGGCAGGATGCCTTGCCCGAGGCGCTCCATGCCATTCGGTCACTGCTGTGCATGGCTACCAATGAGACCCCTCACGAATGCCTGTTCTCATTCCCCAGGAGGTCAGCGATTGGAATGTCACTCCCAGCATGGTTCATGTCTCCGGATCCGGTGCTTCTGTGTAAGCATGTATGGACACAAAAGGCTGACGCCCTGATAGAGCAGGTTTCCCTCCCACATGCAAACCATAACTACGCTTAAATTAGGTTCGGCAGTGGCAGGTAGGACACCATCTCAACCAGGGACCTGGCACCAGCAGAAGCACCCACCACACCACACCACATTCCAACCCAGGATGATGCTGCCCATCCCCAGGCAGCTGCAGGGCCTGCAGGGCCTCCTTGACCACCAGGGGCCCACTTCAGCCTTAGGAGATGAACCCGCCCACCCCCATCCATGCAATACGACCCTCATACGTTGACCCCGGCCCCCCTGGCCACCCCTCCGCGCAGCACCACACCAGCCACATACACCCCTGGCGCCAGCACCCCCCACTTCCCCTCTGATCAGTGACTAGGAGCCAGTCCTAAGACAGTCACAGAGACCACGGCGGCCACCGAATCGTCTCAACCTGTAAATATTGTATGTACATAGTGGGTGCGATTCCTTGTAACTGCCCCCACCCACCCCTCTGGGACAATTTTAAAGAAGGGGGCCTATTGCAGAGGGCAACCTCTATACCTGCAGGAGTGTAAGGGGACAGGACAACACCTGGCCGGCTGTCAATCAATCGGCCTGAATGGATCAAGTCCCACCCGGTCGGGTGTCAATCACCCTCCGGGATATAACCCTGCGCCGGCCTCCCGAGGCCTCACTCAGAGTTGCTGCAGCTACAGCCAGGAAGTCTTTGTGGATTAAAGCCTGTTGTACAGTCTTTACCTTGTGTGTGTCTGATTCTGGCTAACAGTCGCATCCCTAATTATGGAGTGCACCAGGGTGCTGACCCAAGAGTGCAGCACTTGCAGTTTGTCAATCTCTAATCGCACAATGGTAAAGGAGACCTGCAGGGATGCTTCAAAACAGAGTAGCCAGAGCTCAAGGCTGGTCAATGCCTCAGGCAATTGAGGTTTGATTTCCAGCTTTTCTGGGCTTGAAGATCTGCTCCATTGTAGAAAACCAAGTGACTAAAATTGATGCCCCATCAATCACTCGAAAGACTACTGTAGAGAAACCAATAGGCTTGTATTCACTTAAGAACTTAGCATATCCCGACTGTTGGCTTATCCTACACTGAGTAACGGGGGTGTGGAACTTGTGGAGAGTAGAACCGGCCAATGGGTGTACCTGACCCAATAATTAAACAGAACATGGTTCACCACAGGGACCTTTGATGTTTGTCATCTATATCAATGATTTGAATAATAATGTGGTAATTGAATCAGAAACTTTGCAGATGAAACCAAGTTTTTAGCTGTTGGTAGGACAACATGGAAGGTTTTCATAGCTTCCAGAAGGCTCTCCTAACCTCAGTGGGCAAAGCCTGCTGCATTTACTCTGTGTATACCCTCATATTTTGTATACCTATATTTCCTCTCCCCTCATTCATCTACACTCCAGGGAAGAAAGTCTGAACCAGTTTGATTTTTTGAACATACCTAGCCAAAATTATAAACCCTTCCTACCTCGTAACTCTGAATTGTACTTTCAGCACTTATGTGCCCCATATGTTTGAGCCTCCACCACCAGTCCAGATCTTGCAAGGCATCGACCATTCACTGAGTAAAATAATTCGCCCTGACCTCTCCCCTAAACTTCTCTGGCTTCACTTTGTACAGATGTCGTCTGGTGTTTGCTACTCCCACCGTGGGAGAAAGGTCTTGACTGTCCACCCGATCTATGCCTTTAGTAGACCTTTATTAAGGCTCCTGCCTTCCTCTTCGCTCCAAATAAGAACGCTCCAGCTCTGCTAACCTGACCTCATAAGACGTATTTTCCAATCCAGGCCACATCCTGGTAAATCTCCTCTGCACCCTCTCCAAAGCTTCACATCCTTCCAGTAATGAGGTGAGTAGAGCAGAGAGCAAAACAATAAGGGGGAGAGACAGGAGGGAGAGAGGGGGTAAAAAGAGGGGTGAACAGAGAGAGGGTGGTGAGGGAGAGAGGGAAAATACAATAAGAGGGAGAGACAGGAGAGTGGGGGTAAAAAAGAGGGGTGAACAAGGACAGAGAGAGGATGGTGAGGGAGAGAGGGGAAAGAGAAAGTGGGAGAGAGTGAGGAAAGACAGAAAAAGAGGGAAAAGGTAGGAGAGAGAAGGATAGAGAGACAAGGAGAGAGAAGGATGGAGAGAGGCAGAGAAATGAGAGACAGAAAAGAAAGAATGAGAGGAGAAAGAGCAGAGAGCGAGAAGAATAGAGAGAGAGGGATGAGGAGTAGGGGAGAGAGGAGAAAGAATTGGGAAAGAAAGTGGAAGAGATGAGGAGAGAGAAGAGGAACAGAAGAGGAAGGGGAGAAAGGGGAGGGGGAGATAAAAGGTTGAGAATGTGGGGAGAGAGAAGGGGAGAGGGGGCAGAAGGAATGGTGGCAGAGCAGGGTAGAAGGGAGGAGAGGGGAAAAGAAAGGGGAAGAGGGGTAGAGGTTCAGGGGCAGAGGGTGGAGAAAGGGGTAGTGTGTATGAGGGAAAAAGGAAAGAGAAATGGTAGAGAGAGAGAGGAGGAGAAGGGAGAAGGGAGATGGAAGCAGGGAGAGAGAATAAAAATGGAGAGAGAGAGGAAGAGATAAGGTGGAGGGATAGGGGAAAAGAGGGGTAGAGAAAGGGGAAAGAGGGAAGAGAGGGGAGATGGAGGGGATTATGACAGAGAGAAGCAGGGTGAGATGGGGAGAGGTGGAGAGAGAGGGGAAGAGTGTGAGGGGTGAGATACAGGGAAGAGAGATGGGGAGAAGGGGAAAAAAGGGAGATAGGGGAGAGTGAAGGGAAATACAGGAGGGGGGACAGAGTGGGGGAGACAGGAAGGGGAGAGGGAGGGGTTAGATAGAGGAGAAATAGTAGTAAAAAGAGGGGATAGGGAGAAAGGGGATAGAGAGAGGATGGTGCAGGGGAAAGGGGATGAGAGAGATGGGGTCGAGAAAGGGGAGAGGAAGGATAAGTGGGAGGGAGAGGAGGATGGGGAAGGAGTGGGTGTGGGGGCAGAGAAAGGGAGAAAATATGTTGGGAGAGAGGGTAGAGATGTGGAGGAGTGAGGGGAAGAGAGGGGAAAGAAAACAGGGAGAGAGGGTTGAGAGGACCTAGAGAGGGGAAAGAGTGGGGAAAGAGAGGAGTGAGAGAGAGGAGGGTTAGGGAGGACAGAAAGAGAGAAGAGGAGGTGAGGAATTAAAAAGCAGCTGGAAAGAGGGGTAAAGAGAAAAAGGGATAGTGAAGGTGGAAAGAAGGGTGACAGTGGGGGAAAAGGGAAGAGAGAGAGGGGAGAGAGAGGGATAAGGAAGGGGAGGGTGTAGGAGAGATGAGAGAGGGGGAAGAATGAGAAGAGAATGGGGTAATGAGGGGGATAGAGTGGAAGAAAGTGGAGGGGGAGAGGCAGAAAATGGGGAATCGAAGAAGGGAAGAGAGGGGGATGAGAGGGGCAGAAAGGAAGAGATGGGGAGAGAGGGGAGATAGATGGAGAGGTGGGGAGAGAGCGAGTATGAAGAGAGGAAAAAGGTGGGAAAGATGGAGGGGAGTGGGAAGAAAGAGGGGGTAGTGGGAAGAGTGGTGTCAGAGGGAAAGAGGGTGAGATAGGGTGGAGAGGGGAGGGAAGGAGTGGGGAAGATGAGTTAGAAGAGAAAGATGTTGAGGGGGAGAGAATGGGGAAGAAATGCGGGAAAGTGGTAGGGAGAGAGGCAGGAGAGAAAGGAATGAGATGGGGATCAGAGAGAGGGGTAGTGAGGGCGAGAATGAGAGAGGGAATAGTGAAGGAGTGACAGGCTGCAGCAAATGGGGTAGAGTGGGATATAGGGGGTAAAAGAAAAGGTGAAGAGAGGGGAGAGAGAGTGGTGAGGGGGATAGAAACGAGAGAGAGAGTGAATTTAAGGCAGAGATAGATAAGTTCTTGATAATACAGGGCATCAAAGGTTTTGGGGGAAGGGCAGGAAGTGGGTATGAGTGGAAAAATAGAGGAATAGCAGGGCAGATTCTATTCCTGCACCAATGTATTATGGATGAGTGAGGTTCACAGAGAGATGAGACGAGGAATGGTCATCTAGAGGTGTGAGAGGAGATGGGGATCCCTCCTTCATGCCATCTGGTGATCAACACTCTTAAATCATTGGGGAGGGGGGAAGAGTTGGTAATCCTGTACATTATACAAGACCCTCGTGGTGTTGAAAGCTACTAGAAGGACTTCAGGAAGGCCCTTGACAAGTCTCATATGGGATGTTAGTCAGGAAGGTTCAGACGCTCAGTATTCATGGTGAGGTAGTAAACTAGATTCAACAATGACTGGACGGGAGAAGCCAGAGAGTAGTGGTGGATGACTGCTTCTTAGACTAGAGACCTGTGACCAGTGGTGCCCCTCAGCGATCGGTGATGGGACCTTTAGGTTTTTCATCTATATCAATAACCTGGATAATCAGGAGGTTGTAACGGCTGTGTATTGGGCCGAGTGAGCGACACCACCATGGTTCTGCGGGCCGCGGAACAACTAAACAAACAGATGAATATCCACCTAATGGAGTGGTACTGCGTGCTGGACAACAGCACGTTGTCCTGCTAAGTATCCTGCCGGAAGGTGCAGGGCACTCACAAGGATCATTTTAAACCTGCCGGTCCTGTGGATTGAAAGCTTTCCAATAGCAATGTCCCACCTTGTTCCGTGGAGTCCGGGGACGTGGGGTATAAAAGAACATTGTAAAACCTGAAGAAAACCAATCTTGAGTTGACTAATCTAGCATGTGTGTATGCATTACCTTAGTAGCTCTACCGAAGTTGTCGCTACAATTGATGATCCCGAATGTAAGATTCAGCTGAAGCTTGAATCTGTCCAGTTATCATGGACACCAACTACAGCAGCAGCAGCTGCCACCATGGCTTCAGTTAGTGCAGTGGGACTTCATTTGCCTCCTTTCTGGACCCATCAACTTCGGGTATGGCTTAATCAGGCTGAAATCCAGTTTTGTCTTTGTGGCATAACGGCAGAGGACACGAAGTTCTGGCACGTAGTAGGTGCATTGGATCCTGCTACAGCATCTCGAATAAGAGAATTTGTTGCCAATCCCCTGGCCGACAACCAGTACACCAGGTTTCCCCAATTTCTCCTGGACACACTGGAAGTGACTAGACATGAGCACGGCATGCAGCTTTTAAATATGGAGGGCATGGGTGATAGGAATCCATCTGATCTAATGAATGAGATGCTTGCATTAGGGGATGGTTATTCTCATTGCCTGCTCTTTGAAACACTATTTCTGTCCAAGCTCCCAGCTTGTGTTGCCATACCCATCACTAACATGGATTTCCGCCATCCCCATGACATAGTGTGGGAGGATGACAGGGTCTATCGTATTCCTACGCAAGAGTCTGCTCAAATGCAGCCTGTTTTGGCAGCAGATATATCTCCTGCATCTTAAGAGCCTCCTGCATCTGCAGTTCAGTCAAAGAAGGATGAACCTGCTGATAGATGTCAAGAATAGTGTTTATACTATCGCTGCTGGGGAAAAAAATGCCCATAACTGTGTACAGCTATGTACCTGTTACAGAACAAAGACAGGAAAATGAAAAAACGGCTGCCAGTAATGGCCTCAGCAGCTGGCACAAGTACTGGCCTATTGTATCTTCAAGACGACTCTGGTAAGCACAAGTTTCTTGTAGACATGGGTGCTGAGGTCAGTCTACTCCCGTAGACCTACTTTGAAAGAACACATTTGAGTGGCAAATGGAACTACCATTCCCGACGTTGTCATGCAACAGGTCATAATTGGAATAGGAGGGAACATGTTCCATTGGAATCGTGTCTTAGCCCATTTTAGGTGCAACTTTTTATGATCCCATGACTTACTGGTGGACATGAAATGGAGGAAATTGATTCATGTCACCACTTTTAAAACATACCCACTGGTCTGCAGCAAAAGGAGAGTTTCCCATCTCGGGGTGCATACCCTGCACAAAGATGCATATGCTGCCCTGCTCAATGAATTTCCCAGTATTCTCTCTCCTAATTTCAATGCCTCCAGAACAACCCATGGTGTGTCCCATTACATAGACACTTCAGGCCCACTGATTTACGCCAGGGATTGTTGTCTTCCACCTGAGAAACTGCTGCAAGCAAAGGCAGAGTTTACGGCAATGGAGGAGTTGGGTATCATTCAATGCTCCAACAGTCCTTGGGCATCACCATTACACATGATACCTAAAAAACAGGTGGATGGAGACCTTGCGGCGATTACTGTAGGCTTAATGATGTTACTACACTTGACAGGTTCCCAATTCTTCATATGTAGGATTTCACTGCCCATCTACACAATTACCACATTTTTTCCAAAGGTGATCTGGTCAAGGGATATAATCAGATACCAATCGATAAGGATGATATCCCTAAAATGGCAATTGTTATCCCTTTCGGGCTTTTAAAATTTCTTAGAATGCTGTTTGGATTGAAAAACGCCGCTCAAACCTTCCAGCGGCTAATGGCCACTTTATGCAGGGATTTGGAGTTTGCATACATTTATTTGGATGACATCCTCGTAGCCAGTCAAACTGAGCAAGATCACCACCCACATTTGCGCTGCCTTTTCCAATGGCGAGTGGAATTTGGTCTTACCATCAACCTTGGCAAATGTCAGTTTGGCAGATCCACAATTGACTTCCTAGGACGCAAGATAATGGCTGACGGTATATTTCCATTATCCAGCAACGTAGATGCAGTCCGTGCTTTTTCCAAACATACCACGGTTAAGGACCGCAGAAAATTTTGGACATGATAAACTTCTATCATTGGTTTATTCCTGCAGCTGCTGACATTCTTTGACCATGGTTTCAGATCCTCTCCACCAAGCACAGGGAAGTTACCTGGACAACAGAGGCAGAGGTTGCGTTTATGACTGCTAAATAAGCTTTGGCCAAAGCAGCAATGCTAACCCATCCCAACCCTGCCTTGGGGCTTAGCACAGATGCCTCAAGTATGGCCATGGGTGCGGTTCTTGACCAGTATGTTGATGGTCAATAAGGCCAGTGGAGATGAAATATAGGGCATTTGATCGGGAACTGTTGCATTGTATCTAGCCACATGGCACTTCCAATTTGTTTTGGAGGGTTGGCATTTCACAGACAGACCACAAGCCACTCGTTTTTGCCTTCCGCAAAATAACAGATCCATGGTCACTATCATGCATTTCAGAATTTACGACGGACGTGCACCATATTTCTGGAAAAAACAATCTCATCAATGATATGCTGTCCAGACTGACTGTATATCATATTCAGGGTGACATCGATATTCCTGAATTAGCCAGTGTACTGGCCATGGACCCTGATGTTCAGGCATACAGTATGGCCATTACTAAGCTGGACATACAATGGGTGCCCCCACGACTTGGCGGCCAACCCTACTTTTAGGACATGTCTTTGGACTACCCTAGACCATTGATTCTGGCATCATGGAGGCAACACTTTTTGACCAGATATGTGGCTTGTCTCATCCGTTCCATCAGAACATCAGTCAAGCTCATATCAAATAAATACATATGGCATGGACTGAAAAAAGACATCGCTCAATGGGCACGTACATGTACCTCATGCCAGATTGCCAAAATTCAACAGCCCACCAAGACACCTCTTCAGCCTTTTTCAGCGGTACACAGGAGGTTTGAACACATTCATGTGGACCTGTTTGGACCATTGCCAGTATTTCAAAACATGAGATGCATTCTAACAGTGGTGGAGCATTTCACGCGCTGGCCAGAGGCCGTCCCGTTGCCATCCAGTGACACTGAGACAAGCGTCAGAGCATTCATCGTCAATTCGATAGCTAGATTTGGTTTCCCGAAGTATATAACTTCAGACCACGGAGCACAATTCACCTCGGCATTATGGACTGCCTTTGTGCGGTTTTGTGGCACACACCTCCACCACACTATGGCATACCATCCACAGTCAACAGCCTTGTGGACCGTTTCCACCAGCAACTAAAGTCCACACTTAAGGCCCGACGCACCAGTCCTAATTAGGTCAATAATTTGCCATGGGTTCTATTGGGAGTTCACTCGGCCCCAAAGGAGTATTTGGCTGCATCATCTGCAGAGATGGTTTATGGTATGGTCCTTACAGTTCCAGGGAACATTCATTTTGCAACCAACTCTGACCTCGATGTCCTTCAGCAGATTCAATGTGGCATCACTAGTAGGAAACCTGTTCCTACCAACTGGCATTGAACCCTGAAGCAACATGTGTCCCCACCGTTCCTGGATGCTGATTTTGTTTTTGTGTGCAGACAGGTCCCAGGAGCGCCGTTACAATGACAGTAAGCGGTCCCTTTCTGTGTGGTTAAGAAGGTCAGGGTTGCATATACTTTAGACATTGGGGGGCATTCATAGCTGTTTAGTGTGGATAGACTCAAGCCTGCCCATGTGGATCCCACTTCACCCCATTCAATGTCCCCAGCCCAGATAGCGAGCACGTCCACCTAAGTTACATGCAGCTGGTGTTTCAGTTTCTGGTGACGGTTCTTGGGGGGTGGGGGGGTGGTGTAGCGGCTGTGAAACAGGCTGAGTGAGTGCACAGCATGATGTCATGAACCGTCGCCAGCACAACTAAACAAACAGATGAATACTCGCCTAATGAAACTGGGAAACACCGCGTTGTCCTGTTGAGTCTACTGCCGGAAGGCACAGATAAATCTAAATGGTTAGATTAAAGCTACAGGCCTAGTGGATCAAAAATATTCCAATCGCAATATCCCGCCTTGTCCCGTGGAGCCAGGGACATGCGGGGTATAAAGGAACATTGTAAAACCTGAATAAAATCAGTTGAGTTGACTGATCTGGTGTGTTTGTATAACTTCAGTAGCTCTACCATAGAGGACACTACAAGGTGATCTGGATAATCAGGCGTTGACGATCTGGATGATAAGGAGGTGATGATCTGGATAATCAGGAGGTGATGATCTGGAGGATCAGGCAGTGAGAAAGTGGATGATCAGGTGGTAACGATCTGGATAATCAGGGGGTGATTATCCAGATGATCAGGGGATGATGATCTGGATGATCAAGGGGTGACAATCTGCATGATCAGGGGGTGACGATCTGGATGATCAGGCGGTAACGATCTGGATGATCTGGGGGTGGATCTGGATGATCAGGCAGTGATGATCAAGATAATCAGGGGGAGACGATCTGGATGATCAGAGATGATGATCTAGATGATCTGGCTGTGATGATCTGGATGTTCAGGAGGTGATGATCTGGATGATTAGGCATTGATGATCAAGATAATCAGGGGGAGACGATCTGGATGATCAGAGATGATGATCTAGATGATCTGGCGGTGATGACCTGGATGATCCGGTGGTGATGATCTGGATGATCCGGCGGCGATGATCTTGATAATCAGGCATTGATGATCTGGAAGATCAGGGGGTGATGATCTGGGGGTGGATCTGAATAATCAGTGGATTATGATCTGGATAATCAGGGTGTGATGATCTGGATGATCATGTGGTGATAATCTGGATGATAAGGGGGTGATTATCTGGATTATCACGGAATGATGATCTGAATGATCAGGGGGTGATGATCTGGATAATCAGGGGGTGATGATCTGTATGATCAAGGGGTGATGATCTGGACGATCACGGGTGATGGTGTGGATAATCAGGTGGTGATGATTTGGATAATCAGGGGGTGACAATATGGATGAACAGGGTGTGATGATCTGGATAATCAGGTGTTTATGATCTGGATGATCAGCTGTGACAATGTGGATAATCAGGTGGTCATGATTTCGGATGATCTGGCGGTGATAATCTGGATATTCAGGGGGTGGAACTGAATGATCAGGTGGTGATGATCTGGATGATCATGCGGTGATGATCTTGATGATCAGGATGTGATGATCTGGATGATCATGGTGTGACGATCTGGATGATCAGGGGGTAACGATCTGGATGACCAGGGGTTGACGATCTGGATGATTAATGGGTGACCATGTGGATGATCATTGGTTGATAATCTGGATGATCAGGTGGTTATGATCTGGATAATCAAGCGGTGATGATCTGGATGATAGGGGTGTGATGATTTGAATAATTAGGGAACAGCGATCTGCATAATCAGAAGGTGACAAACTAGATGATCATGGGGTAATCATCTGGATAATCAGGGTGTGTTGATCTGGATGATCAGGCGGTGGTGATCTGAATGATCAGGCGGTGGTGATCTGAATGATCAGGCGGTGATGATCTGAATGATCAGGCGGTGATGATCTGAATGATCAGGCGGTGATGATCTGAATATTGAGGCCGTGATGATCTGAATGATCTGGCGGTGATGATCAGGATCATCATGGGGTGATGATCAGGATCATCATGGGGTGATGATATGGTTGATCAGTGATGATCTGGATGATCTGGTCATGATGATCTGGATGATGTGGACATGATGAACTGGATGATCTGGTGGTGACGATCTGGATGATCTGGTGGTGATGATCTGGATGATCAGGAGGTGTTGATCTGGATGAGCAGGCGGTGATAATCTGGATGATACGGTGGTGATGATCTGGATGATCCGGCGGTGATGATCTGGATGATCTGGCAGTTATGATCTGGATGATTTGGGTTTGTGATCTGGATGATCATGGGGTGAAGATCTGGATGATCACGGGGTGACGATCTGGATGATCAAGGGGTGACGATCTGGATGATCAGGCGGTGATGATCTGGATGATCCGGTGGTGATGATCTGGATTATCCATCAGTGATGACCTGGATGATTTGGGTTTGTGATCTGGATGATCATGGGGTGAAGATCTGGATGATCAGGGGGTGACGATCTGGATGATCAAGGGGTGACGTTCTGGATGATCAGGCGGTGATGATCTGGATAATCAGGGGTTGATGATCCGGATGATAAGGGGATAATGATCTGGATGGTCAGGGGGGTGACAATCTGGATGATCAGGGGGTGATGATCTGGATTAATATGGGGAGATGACCTTGATGAACAGGTGTTGACGATCTGGATGATCTGGCAGTGATGATCTGGATGATTTGGGTTTGTGATCTAGATGATCATGGGGTGAAGATCTGGATGATCAGGGGGTGATGATCTGGATGATCAAGGGGTGATGATCTGGATGATCAGGTGTTGATGATCCGGATAATCAGGGGTTGATGATCTGGATGATAAGTTGGTGATTATCTGGATAATCAGGCTGTGAAAATCTGGATAATCACACGGTGATGATTTGGATAATCAGGGGGTCACAATATGGATGATCACGGGGTTATGATCTGGATCTTGAGGTGGTGATGATCTCGATGATCTGGCGGTGACGATCTGGATGATAAGGGGGTGACGATCTGGATAATAATGGGGTGATGATCTGGAGGATAAAGGTGTGATGATCTGGATGATCAGGGGGTGAGGATCTGGATGATCAGCGGGTGAGGATCTGGATGATCAGGGGGTGAGGATCTGGATGATCAGTCTGTGATGATCTGGATGATCTGGCGGTGATTATCTGGATTAACTTGCGGTGATGAAGTGGATGATCAGGGGGTGGATTTGGGTGATCAGGCACTGATGATCTGGATGATCAGGGGGAGATGATCTGGATGATAGAGGTGATGATCTAGATGATCTGGTGGTTATGATCTGGATGATAATGGGGTGATTATCTGGATGATCACGGAATGATGATCTGAATGATCTGGCGGTGATGATCTGGATGATCTGGCAGTTATGATCTGGATAAACAGGGAGTGATGATCTGGATGATCAAGAGGTGATGTTCTGGATAACCAGGAGATGATGATCTGGATGATCAGGCAGTAAGAAAGCGGATGATCAGACGGTGATGATCTGGATGATCAGGGGGTGATGATCTGGATAATCAGGGGGTGATGATCTGGATGATCAGGGGGTGATGATCTGGATGATCAGGGGGTGATGATCTGGATAATCAGGGGGTGATGATCTGGATGATCAGGGGGTGATGATCTGGATAATCAGGGGGTGACAATATGGATGAACAGGGGGTGATGATGCGGATAATCAGTTGTTGATGATCTGGATGATCAGCTGTGACAATGTGGATAATCAGGTGGTCATGATTTCGGATGATCTGGCGGTGATGATCTGGATATTCAGGGGGTGGAACTGGATGATCAGGAGGTAATGATCTGGATGATCATGTGGTGACGATCTGGATGATCATGTAAAGACAATCTGGATGATCAAGCAGTGATGATCTAGATGATCATGCAGCGATGATCTGGATGATCATGCGGTGATGATCTGGATGATCAGGGTGTGACGATCTGGATGATCAGGGTGTAATGATCTGGATGACCAGGGGTTGACGATCTGGATGATCAATGGGTGACCATGTGGATGATCAATGGTTGATAATCTGGATGATCAGGTGGTTATGATCTGGATAATCAGGCGGTGACGATCTGGATGATAAGGGTGTGATGATTTGAATAATTAGTGAACGGCAATCTGGATAATCAGGGAGTTACAAACTAGATGATCATGGGGTAATCATCTGGATAATCAGAGGGCGATGATCTGGATGATAATTTGGTGATGATCTTGACAATCAGGGGGTGAATGATCTGGATAATCAGAGGATGATGATCTGGATAATCAGGGTGTGATGATCTGGATGACCAGGCAGTGAACATCTGGGTGATGAGGGGGTGGATCTGGATGATCAGCGGGTGAGGATCTGGATGATCAGGGGGTGGATTTGGGTGATCAGGCACTGATGATCTGGATGATCAGGGGGAGATGATCTGGATGATAGAGGTGATGATCTAGATGATCTGGCGGTTATGATCTGGATGATAATGGGGTGATTATCTGGATGATCACGGAATGATGATCTGAATGATCTGGCGGTGATGATCTGGATGATCTGGCAGTTATGATCTGGATAAACAGGGAGTGATGATCTGGATGATCAAGAGGTGATGTTCTGGATAACCAGGAGATGATGATCTGGATGATCAGGCAGTAAGAAAGCGGATGATCAGACGGTGATGATCTGGATGATCAGGGGGTGATGATCTGGATGATCAGGGGGTGATGATCTGGATGATCAGGGGGTGATGATCTGGATGATCAGGGGGTGATGATCTGGATGATCAGGGGGTGATGATCTGGATAATCAGGGGGTGATGATCTGGATGATCAGGGGGTGATGATCTGGATAATCAGGGGGTGACAATATGGATGAACAGGGGGTGATGATGCGGATAATCAGTTGTTGATGATCTGGATGATCAGCTGTGACAATGTGGATAATCAGGTGGTCATGATTTCGGATGATCTGGCGGTGATGATCTGGATATTCAGGGGGTGGAACTGGATGATCAGGAGGTAATGATCTGGATGATCATGTGGTGACGATCTGGATGATCATGGGATGACAATCTGGATGATCAAGTGGTGATGATCTAGATGATCATGCAGCGATGATCTGGATGATCATGCGGTGATGATCTGGATGATCAGGGTGTGACGATCTGGATGATCAGGGTGTAATGATCTGGATGACCAGGGGTTGACGATCTGGATGATCAATGGGTGACCATGTGGATGATCAATGGTTGATAATCTGGATGATCAGGTGGTTATGATCTGGATAATCAGGCGGTGACGATCTGGATGATAAGGGTGTGAAGATTTGAATAATTAGTGAACGGCAATCTGGATAATCAGGGAGTGACAAACTAGATGATCATGGGGTAATCATCTGGATAATCAGAGGGCGATGATCTGGATGATAATTTGGTGATGATCTTGACAATCAGGGGGTGAATGATCTGGATAATCAGAGGATGATGATCTGGATAATCAGGGTGTGATGATCTGGATGACCAGGCAGTGAACATCTGGGTGATGAGGGGGTGGATCTGGATGATCAGGCAGAGATTATCTGGATGATCAGGCAGAGATGATCTGAATGATCAGGCGGTGGTGATCTGAATGATCAGGTGGTGGTGATCTGAATGATCAGGCTGTTGTGATCTGAATGATCAGGCGGTGGTGAACTGAATGATCAGGCGGTGATGATCTGAATGATCAGGCGATGATGATCTGAATGATCAGGCGGTGATGATCTGAATGATCAGGCGGTGATGATCTGAATGATCTGGTCGTGATGATCTGGATGATTGGACGTGATGATCTGGATGATCTGGTGGTACCGATCTGAATGTTCAGGGGGTGACCATCTGGATGATCAGGGCGTTACGATCTGGATGATCTGGTGGTGAAGATCTGGACGATCATGGGGAGATGATCTGGATGATAAGGGGGTGATAATCTGAACGATCCGCGTGTGATGATCTGGTTGATCATGGGGTGACGATCTTGATGATCAGTCTGTGATGATCTTGATGATCTGGCGGTGATTATCTGGACGATGTTGCAGTGATGAAGTGGATGATCAGGGGGTGGATCTGGATGATCAGGCACTGATGATCTGGATGATTAGGGGGAGATCATCTGGATGATAGAGGTGATGATCTAGATGATCTGGCGGTTATGATCTGGATGTTCAGGCGGTGATGATCTGGATAATCATGGTTTATGATCTGGATAATCATGTGGTGAAGATCTGGATGATAACAGGGTGATTATCTGGATGATCATGGAATGATGATCTGAATGATCTGGCGGTGATGATTTGGATAATCAGGGGGTGATGATCTGGATGATCAAGAGGTGATGATCTGGATAACCAGGAGATGATGATCTGGATAATCAGGCAGTGAGAAAGCGGATGATGAGACGGTGATGATATGGATTATCAGGGGGTGATGATATGGATTATCAGGGGGTGATGATCTGGATAATCAGGGGGTGATGATCTGGATGATCAAGGGGTGATGATCTGGATAAACAGGTGGTGATTATTTGGATAATCAGGGGGTGACAATATGGATGGACAGGGGGTGATGATCTGGACAATCAGGTGTTGATGATCTGGATGATCAGCTGTGACAATGTGGATAATCAGGTGGTCATGATTTCGGATGATCATGCGGTGATGATCTGGATGATCATGCGGTGATGATCTGGATGATCATGCGGTGCTGATCTTGATGATCAGGATGTGATGATCTGGATGATCAGGGGGTAATGATCTGGAGGTCCAGGGGTTGACGATCTGGATGATCAATAGGTGACCATGTGGATGATCAATGGTTGATAATCTGGATGATCAAGAAGTTATGATCTGGATAATCAGGCGGTGATGATCTGGATGATAAGGTTGTGATGATTTGAATAATTATGGAACAGCGATCTGGATAATCAGGGGGTGACAAACTAGATGATCATGGGGTAATCATCTGGATAATCAGAGGGTAACGATCTGGATGATAATTTGGTGATGATCTTGACAATCAGGGGGTGAATGATCTGGATAATCAGGGGATGACGATCTGAATTATCAGGGTGTGATGATCTGGATGATCAGGCAGTGACCATCTGGGTGATCAAGGGGTGGATCTGGATGATCAGGCAGTGACCATCTGGGTGATCAAGGGGTGGATCTGGATGATCAGGCAGTGACCATCTGGGTGATCAAGGGGTGGATCTGGATGATCAGGCAGAGATTATCTGGATGATCAGGCAGAGATGATCTGAATGATCAGGTGGTGGTGATCTGAATGATCAGGTGGTGGTGATCTGAATGATCAGGCGGTGGTGATCTGAATTATCAGGCGGTGGTGATCTGAATGATCAGGCTGTGATGATCTGAATGATCAGGCTGTGATGATCTGAATGATCTGTTGGTGATGATGTGGTTGATCAGTGATGATCTGGATGATCTGGTCGTGATGATCTGGATGATGTGGATGTGATGATCTGGATGATCTGGTGGTGACGATCTGAATGTTCAGGTGGTGACGATCTGGATGATCAGGGCATTATGTTCTGGATGATTTGGTGGTGAAGATCTGGATGATCTGCTGGCAATTATCTGGATGATCAGTTTGTGATGATCTGGATGATCAGTTGGTGATGATCTGGATGATCAGGAGGTGTTGATCTGGATGAGCAGGGTGAGATGTTCTACATGATATGGGGCTGATGATCTGGATGACTAGGTTGTGATGATCTGGATGATCAGGTGGTGTTGATCTGGTTGATCAGGGGATGATGATCTGGATGACTGGGTTGTGATGAACTAGCTGATCAGGCGGTGATGATCTGGATGACCAGGTGGAGATAATCTGGATGATCAGGCAGTGAATATCTTGATGATCAGGCAGTGATAATCTGGATGATCCGGTGGTGATGATGTGGATGATCCGGCGGTGATGATCTGGATGATCCGGCAGTGATGATCTGGATGATTTGGGTTTGTGATATGGATGATCATGGGGTGAAGATCTGGATGATCAGGGGGTGACGATCTGGATGATCAAGGGGTGACGATTTGGATGATCAGGCGGTGATGATCTGGATAATCAGGAGGTGATGATCTGGATAACCAGGCAGTGGGAAAGTCGATGATTAGGCGGTGTTGATCTGGATGATCAGTGGGTGATGATCTGGATGATCAGGCAGTGAACATCTGGATGATCAAAGGGTGACGATCTGGAAAATTAGGATGTGATGATCTCGATCATCAGGCGTTGATGATCTGGATAATCAGGGGGGTGACAGTCTGGATGATCAGGGGGAGACGTCCTAGATGATCAGGCGGTGACGAGCTGGATGATCAAGCGGAGAAGATCTTGATGTTCAGGTGTTGATGATCTGGACAATAAAAGGGTGATAATCTGCATGATCAGGGGGTAAAGACATGGATGATCAAGGGATGACGATCTGGATCATCAATGAGTGACGATCTGGATCATCAGGGGGTGACGATCTGGATCATCTGGGGTGACGATCTGGATCATCAGGGGTGACGATCTGGATCATCAGGGGGTGGCGATCTGGATAATCAGGGGGTGGCGATCTGGATAATCAGGGGGTGGCGATCTGGATAATCAGGGGGTGGCGATCTGGATAATCAGGGGGTGATGATCTGGATAATCAGGGGGTTAAATATGTATGATCCGGGGGTGATGATCTGGATAATCAGGTGGTGATGATCTGGATGATCAGGCGGTGATGATCTTGATAATCAGGCATTGATGATCTGGAAGATGAGGGGGTGATGATCTGGGGGTGGATCTGGATAATCAGTGGATGATGATCTGGATAATCAGGGGGAGATGATCTAGATGATCAGGGGGTGACAATCTGGATGATAAGGGGATGATGATCTGGTTGATCATGGGGTGAGGATCTTGATGATCAGTCTGTGATGATCTGGATGATCTGGAGGTGATTATCTGGATGATCATGGTGTGATGATGTGGTTGATCAGTGATGATCTGGATGATCTGGTCATGATGATCTGGATGATGTGGATGTGATCATCTGGATGATCTGGTGGTGACGATCTGAATGTTCAGGTGGCGACGATCTGGATGATCAGGGCATTATGTTCTGGATGATTTGGTGGTGAAGATCTGGATGAACTGCTGGCAATTATCTGGATGATCAGTTTGTGATGATCTGGATGATCAGTTGGTGATGATCTGGATGATCAGGAGGTGTTGATGTGGATGAGTAGGGTGAGATGTTCTAGATGATATGGGGCTGATGATCTGTATGACTAGGTTGTGATGATCTGGATGATCAGGTGGTGTTGATCTGGATGATTAGGGGATGATGATCTGGATGACTGGGTTGTGATGAACTAGCTGATCAGGCGGTGATGATCTGGATGACCAGGTGGAGATAATCTGGATGATCAGGCAGTGAATATCTTGATGATCAGGCAGTGATAATCTGGATGATCCGGTGGTGATGATGTGGATGATCCGGCGGTGATGATCTGGATGATCCGGCAGTGATGATCTGGATGATTTGGGTTTGTGATATGGATGATCATGGGGTGAAGATCTGGATGATCAGGGGGTGACGATCTGGATGATCAAGGGGTGACGAGTTGGATGATTAGGCGGTGATGATCTGGATAATCAGGAGGTGATGATCTGGATAACCAGGCAGTGGGAAAGTCAACGATTAGGCGGTGTTGATCTGGATGATCAGTGGGTGATGATCTGGATGATCAGGCAGTGAACATCTGGATGATCAAAGGGTGACGATCTGGAAAATTAGGATGTGATGATCTCGATCATCAGGCGTAGATGATCTGGATAATCAGGGGGGTGACAGTCTGGATGATCAGGGGGAGACGTCCTAGATGATCAGGCGGTGACGAGCTGGATGATCAAGCGGAGAAGATCTTGATGTTCAGGCGGTGATGATCCGGATGATAAAAGGGTGATAATCTGCATGATCAGGGGGTAAAGACATGGATGATCAAGGGATGACGATCTGGATCATCACTGAGTGACGATCTGGATCATCAGGGGGTGACGATCTGGATCATCAGGGGTGACGATCTGGATCATCAGGGGTGACGATCTGGATCATCAGGGGGTGGCGATCTGGATAATCAGAGGGTGATGATCTGGATAATCAGGGAGTGGCGATCTGGGTAATCAGGGGGTGATGATCTGGATAATCAGGGGGTTAAAATACGTATGATCCGGGGGTGATGATCTGGATAATCAGGTGGTGATGATCTGGATGATCAGGCGGTGATGATCTTGATAATCAGGCATTGATGATCTGGAAGATGATGGGGTGATGATCTGGGGGTGGATCTGGATAATCAGTGTATGATGATCTGGATAATCAGGGGGAGATGATCTGGATGATCAGGGGGTGACAATATGGATGATCAGGGGATGATGATCTGGTTGATCATGGGGTGTCGATCTTGATGATCAGTCTGTGATGATCTGGATGATCTGGTGGTGACGAACTGAATGTTCAGGGGGTGACGATCTGGATGATCAGGGCATTATGATCTGGATGATTTGGTGGTGAAGATCTGGATGATCTGCTGGCAATTATCTGGATGATCAGTTTGTGATGATCTGGATGATCAGTTGGTGATGATCTGGATGATCAGGAGGTGTTGATCTGGATAAGCATGGTGAGAAGTTCTAGATGATATGGGGCTGATGAGCTGGATGACTTGGTTGTGATGGTCTGGATGATCAGGTGGTGTTGATCTGGATGATCAGGGGATGATGATCTGGATGACAGGGTTGTGATGAACTAGCTGATCATGCGGTGATGATCTGGATGATCAGGTGGAGATAATCTGGATGATCAGGCAGTGAATATCTTGATGATCAGGCAGTGATAATCTGGATGATCCGGTGGTGATGTTCTGGATGATCCCTCAGTGATGATCTGGATGATCCGGCAGTGATGATCTGGATGATTTGGGTTTGTGATCTGGATGATCATGGGGTGAAGATCTGGATGATCCGGCAGTGATGATCTGGATGATTTGGGTTTGTGATCTGGATGATCATGGGGTGAAGATCTGGATGATCATGGGGTGAAGATCTGGATGATCAGTCGGTGACGATTTGGATGATCAAGGCGTGAAGATTTGGATGATCAGGTGGTGATGATCTGGATAATCATGAGGTGATGATCTGGATAACCAGGCAGTGGGAAAGTCGACGATTAGGCGGTGTTGATCTGGATGATCAGTGGGTGATGATCTGGATGATCAGGCAATGAACATCTGGATGATCAAAGGGTGACGATCTGGAAAATTAGGATGTGATGATCTCGATCATCAGGCATTGATGATCTGGATAATCAGGGGGGTGACAGTCTGGATGATCAGGGGGAGACGTTCTAGATGATCAGGCGGTGACGAGCTGGATGATCAAGCGGAGAAGATCTCGATGTTCAGGCAGTGATGATCTGGATGATAAAAGGGTGATAATCTGCATGATCAGGGGGTAAAGACATGGATGATCAGGGGGTGACGATCTGGATCATCAGGGGGTGGCGATCTGGATAATCAGGGGGTGATGATCTGGATAATCAGGGGGTGATGATCTGGATAATCAGAGAGTGACAATATGTATGATTCAGGGGTGATGATCTGGATGATCTGGTGGTGACGATCTGAATGTTCAGGGGGTGACGATCTGGATGATCAGGGCATTATGATCTGGATGATTTGGTGGTGAAGATCTGGATGATCTGCTGGCAATTATCTGGATGATCAGTTTGTGATGATCTGGATGATCAGTTGGTGATGATCTGGATGATCAGGAGGTGTTGATCTGGATAAGCAGGGTGAGATGTTCTAGATGATATGGGGCTGATGATCTGGATGACTAGGTTGTGATGATCTGGATGATCAGGTGGTGTTGATCTGGATGATCAGTGGGTGATGATCTGGATAATCAGGCAATGAACATCTGGATGATCAAAGGGTGACGATCTGGAAAATTAGGATGTGATGATCTCGATCATCAGGCATTGATGATCTGGATAATCGGGGGGTGACAGTCTGGATGATCAGGGGGAGACGTTCTAGATGATCAGGCGGTGACGAGCTGGATGATCAAGCGGAGAAGATCTCGATGTTCAGGCAGTGATGATCTGGACGATAAAAGGGTGATAATCTGCATGATCAGGGGGTAAAGACATGGATGATCAGGGGGTGACGATCTGGATCATCAGGGGGTGACGATCTGGATCATCAGGGGGTGGCGATCTGGATAATCAGGGGGTGATGATCTGGATAATCAGGGGGTGATGATCTGGATAATCAGAGAGTGACAATATGGATGATCTTGCGGTGATGAAGTGGATGATCAGGGGGTGGATTTGGGTGATGAGGCACTGATGATCTGGATGATCTGTCAGTGATGATCTGGATGATCATGGGGTGATGATGTGGTTGATCAGTGATGATCTGGATGATCTGGTCGTGATGATCTGGATGATGTGGATATGATGATCCGGATGATCTGGTAGTGACGATCTGAATGTTCAGGGGGTGACGATCTGGATGATCAGGGCATTATGATCTGGATGATTTGGTGGTGAAGATCTTGATGATCTGCTGGCAATTATCTGGATGATCAGTTTGTGATGATCTGGATGATCAGTTGGTGATGATCTGGATGATCAAGAGGTGTTGATCTGGATGAGCAGGGTGAGATGTTCTAGATGATATGGGGCTGATGATCTGGATGACTAGGTTGTGATGATCTGGATGATCAGGTGGTGTTGATCTGGATGATCAGTGGGTGATGATCTGGATGATCAGGCAGTGAACATCTGGATGATCAAAGGGTGACGATCTGGAAAATTAGGATGTGATGATCTCAATCATCAGGCGTTGATGATCTGGATAATCGGGGGGTGACAGTCTGGATGATCAGGGGGAGACGTTCTAGATGATCAGGCGGTGACGAGCTGGATGATCAAGCGGAGAAGATCTCGATGTTCAGGCGGTGATGATCTGGATGATAAAAGGGTGATAATCTGAATGATCAGGGGGTAAAGACATGGATGATCAGGGGATGACGATCTGGATCATCAGGGGTGACGATCTGGATCATCAGGAGGTGACGATCTGTATCATCAGGAGGTGACGATCTGTATCATCAGGGGGTGGCGATCTGGATAATCCAGGGGTGACAATATGTATGATCCGGGGGTGATGATCTGGATAATCAGGTGGTGATGATCTGGATGATCAGGCGGTGATGATCTTGATAATCAGGCATTGATGATCTGGAAGATGGGGGGGTGATGATCTGGGGGTGGATCTGGATAATCAGTGGATGATGATCTGGGTAATCAGGGGGAGATGATCTGGATGATAAGGGGGTGACAATCTGGATGATCAGGTGGTGATGATCTGGTTGATCATGGGGTGACGATCTTGATGATCAGTCTGTGATGATCTGGATGATCTGGTGGTGATTATCTGGATGATTTTGCGGTGATAAAATGGATGATCAGGGGGTGGATCTGGATGATCAAGCACTGCTGATCTGGATGATCGGGGGAGATGATCTGGATGATAGAGGCAATGATCTAGATGATCTGGCGGTTATGATCTGGATGTTCAGGCAGTGATGATCTGGATAATCATGGTTTATGATCTAGATGATCATGTGTTGAAGATCTGGATGATAAGGGGGTGATTATCTGGTTTATCACGGAATGATGATCTGAATGATCTGGCGGCGATGATATGGATGATCTGGCATTGATGATCTGGATAATCAGGTGGTGATGATCTGGATGATCAAGAGGTGATGATCTGTATAAACAGGAGGTGATGATCTTGATGATTAGGCAGTGAGCAAGCGGATGATCAGACGGTGATGATCTGGATGATCAGGGGGTGATGATCTGGATAATCAGCGGGTGACAATATGGATGAACAGGGGGTGATGATCTGGATAATCAGGTGTTGATGATCTGGATGATCAGCTATGACAATGTGGATAATGAGGTGGTCATGATTTCACATGATCTGACGGTGATGATCTGGATATTCAGGGGGTGGAACTGGATGATCAGGAGGTGATGATCTGGATAATCATGTGGTGACAATGTGGATGATCATGGGATGACGATCTGGATGATCATGCGGTGATGATCTGGATGATCATGCGGTGATGATCTGGATGATCATGCGGTGATGATCTGGATGATCATGCGGTGATGATCTTGATGATCAGGATGTGATAATCTGGATGATCAGGGTGTGACGATCTGGATGATCAGGGGGTAACGATCTGGATGACCAGGGGTTGACGATCTGGATGATCAATGGGTGACCATGTAGATGATCAGTGGTTGATAATCTGGATGATCAGGTGGTTATGATCTCGATAATCAGGCGGTGATGATCTGGATGATAAGGGTGTGATGATTTGAATAATTAGGGAACGGTGATCTGGATAATCGGGGGGTGACAAACTAGACGATCATGGGGTAATCATCTGGATAATCAGAGGATGACGATCTGGATGATAATTTGGTGATGATCTTGACAATCAGGGGGTGAATGATCTGGATAATCAGGGGATGACTATCTGGATAATCAGGGTGTGATGATCTGGATGATCAGGCAGTGACCATCTGGGTGATCAAGGGGTGGGTCTGGATGATCAGGCAGAGATTATCTGGATGATTAGACAGAGATGATCTGAATGATCAGGCGTTGGTGATCTGAATGAGCAGGCGGTGGTGATCTGAATGATCAGGCAGTTGTGATCTGAATGATCAGGCGGTGATGATCTGGATGATCAGGAGGTGATGATCTTGATAATCAGGCATTGATGATCTGGAAGATGGGGGGGTGATGATCTGGGGGTGGATCTGGATAATCAGTGGATGATGATCTGGATAATCAGGGGGAGATGATCTGGATGATAAGGGGGTGACAATCTGGATGATCAGGTGGTGATGATCTGGTTGATCATGGGGTGACGATCTTGATGATCAGTCTGTGATGATCTGGATGATCTGGTGGTGATTATCTGGATGATTTTGCGGTGATAAAATGGATGATCAGGGGGTGTATCTGGATGATCAAGCACTGCTGATCTGGATGATCGGGGGAGATGATCTGGATGATAGAGGCAATGATCTAGATGATCTGGCGGTTATGATCTGGATGTTCAGGCAGTGATGATCTGGATAATCATGGTTTATGATCTAGATGATCATGTGGTGAAGATCTGGATGATAAGGGGGTGATTATCTGGTTTATCACGGAATGATGATCTGAATGATCTGGCGGCGATGATATGGATGATCTGGCATTGATGATCTGGATAATCAGGTGGTGATGATCTGGATGATCAAGAGGTGATGATCTGTATAAACAGGAGGTGATGATCTTGATGATTAGGCAGTGAGCAAGCGGATGATCAGACGGTGATGATCTGGATGATCAGGGGGTGATGATCTGGATAATCAGCGGGTGACAATATGGATGAACAGGGGGTGATGATCTAGATAATCAGGTGTTGATGATCTGGATGATCAGCTATGACAATGTGGATAATGAGGTGGTCATGATTTCACATGATCTGACGGTGATGATCTGGATATTCAGGGGGTGGAACTGGATGATCAGGAGGTGATGATCTGGATAATCATGTGGTGACAATGTGGATGATCATGGGATGACGATCTGGATGATCATGCGGTGATGACCTGGATGATCATGCGGTGATGATCTGGATGATCATGCGGTGATGATCTGGATGATCATGCGGTGATGATCTTGATGATCAGGATGTGATAATCTGGATGATCAGGGTGTGACGATCTGGATGATCAGGGGGTAACGATCTGGATGACCAGGGGTTGACGATCTGGATGATCAATGGGTGACCATGTAGATGATCAGTGGTTGATAATCTGGATGATCAGGTGGTTATGATCTCGATAATCAGGCGGTGATGATCTGGATGATAAGGGTGTGATGATTTGAATAATTAGGGAACGGTGATCTGGATAATCGGGGGGCGACAAACTAGACGATCATGGGGTAATCATCTGGATAATCAGAGGATGACGATCTGGATGATAATTTGGTGATGATCTTGACAATCAGGGGGTGAATGATCTGGATAATCAGGGGATGACTATCTGGATAATCAGGGTGTGATGATCTGGATGATCAGGCAGTGACCATCTGGGTGATCAAGGGGTGGGTCTGGATGATCAGGCAGAGATTATCTGGATGATTAGACAGAGATGATCTGAATGATCAGGCGTTGGTGATCTGAATGAGCAGGCGGTGGTGATCTGAATGATCAGGCGGTGATGATCTGAATGATCAGGCGGTGATGATCTGAATGATCAGGCGGTGATGATCTGAATATTGAGGCCATGATGATCTGAATGATCTGGCGGTGATGATCAGGATCATCATGGGGTGATGATCAGGATCATCATGGGGTGATGATCAGGATCATCATGGGGTGATGATCAGGATCATCATGGGGTGATGATATGGTTGATCAGTGATGAGCTGGATGATCTGGTCATGATGATCTGGATGATGTGGACATGATGAACTGGATGATCTGGTGGTGACGATCTGGATGATCTGGTGGTGATGATCTGGATGATCAGGAGGTGTTGATCTGGATGAGCAGGCGGTGATAATCTGGATGATACGGTGGTGATGATCTGGATGATCCGGCGGTGATGATCTGGATGATCTGGCAGTTATGATCTGGATGATTTGGGTTTGTGATCTGGATGATCATGGGGTGAAGATCTGGATGATCACGGGGTGACGATCTGGATGATCAAGGGGTGACGATCTGGATGATCAGGCGGTGATGATCTGGATGATCCGGTGGTGATGATCTGGATTATCCATCAGTGATGACCTGGATGATTTGGGTTTGTGATCTGGATGATCATGGGGTGAAGATCTGGATGATCAGGGGGTGACGATCTGGATGATCAAGGGGTGACGTTCTGGATGATCAGGCGGTGATGATCTGGATAATCAGGGGTTGATGATCCGGATGATAAGGGGATAATGATCTGGATGGTCAGGGGGGTGACAATCTGGATGATCAGGGGGTGATGATCTGGATTAATATGGGGAGATGACCTTGATGAACAGGTGTTGACGATCTGGATGATCAGGCGGTGATGATCTGGATGATCAGGTGGAGATGATCTGGATGATACGGTGGTGATGATCTGGATGATCCGGCGGTGATGATCTGGATGATCTGGCAGTGATGATCTGGATGATTTGGTTTTGTTATCTGGATGATCATGGAGTGAAGATCTGGATGATCATGGGGTGAAGATCTGGATGATCAAGGCGTGACGATCTGCAAAATTAGGATGTGATGATCTCGATTATCAGGGGTTGATGATCTGGATAATCAGAGGGTTGACAATCTGGATGATCAGGGGGAGACGTTCTAGATGATCAGGCAGTGACGAGTTGGATGATCAAGCGGAGACGACCTCGATGTTCAGGCGGTGATGATCTGGACGATAAAAGCGTGATAATCTGGATGATCAGGGGGTAAAGACATGGATGATCAGGGGATGACAATCTGGATCATCAGGGGCTGACGATCTGGATCATCAGGGGGTGACGATCTGGATCATCAGGGGGTGACGATCTGGATCATCAGGGGGTGACGATCTGGATCATCACGGGGTGACGATCTGGATCATCGGGGGGTGACGATCTGGATAATCAGGGGGTGACAATACGTATGATCCGGGGGTGATGATCTGGATAATCAGGTGGTGATGATCTGAATGATCAGGCTGTGATGATCTGAATGATCTGGCTGTGATAATCTGGATGATCCGGTGGTGATGATCTGGATGATCCAGCGGTGATGATCTGGATGATCTGGCAATGATGATCTGGATGATTTGGTGTTGTGATCTGGATGATCAGGGGGTGATGATCTGGATGATAGAGGTGATGATCTAGATGATCTGGCGGTTATGATCTGGATGTTCAGGCGGTGATGATCTGGATAATCATTGTTTATTATCTGGATGATCATGTGGTGAAGATCTGGATGGTAAGGGGATGATTAACTGGATGATCACGGAATGATGATCTGAATGAGCTGGCGGTGATGATCTGGATGATCTGGCAGTGGTTATCTGGATAATCAGGGTGTGATGATCTGGATGATCAAGAGGTGATGATCTGGATAACCAGGAGATGATGATCTGGATGATCAGGCAGTGAGAAAGTGGATGATCAGACGGTGATGATCTGGATGATCAGGGGGTGATGATCTGGATAATCAGGGGGTGATGATCTTGATGATCAAGGGATGATGATCTAGACGATCACGGGTGATGGTGTGGATAATCAGGGGGTGACAATATGGATGACCAGGGGGTGATGATCTGGATAATCAGGTGTTGATGATCTGGATGATCAGCTGTTACAATGTGGAAGATCAGGTGGTCATGATTTCGGATGATCTGGCGGTGATGATCTGGATATTCTGGGGGTGGAACTGGATTATCAGGAGGTGATAATCTGGATGATCATGCGGTGATGATCTGAATGATCAGGCGGTGGTGATCTGGATGATCATGGGGATGACGATCTGGATGATCAGGGTGTGATGATCTGGATGATCAGGCAGTGACCATCTGGGTGATCAGGGGGTGGAACTGGATGATCAGGCAGAGATTACCTGGATGATCAGGCAGAGATGATCTGAATGATCAGGTGATGGTGATCTGAATGATCAGGCGGTGTTGATTTTAATGATCAGGCGGTGATGATCTGAATGATCTGGCGGTGACCATCTGGGTGATCAGGGGGTGGAACTGGATGATCAGGCAGAGATTATCTGGACGATCAGGCAGAGATGATCTGAATGATCAGGTGATGGTGATCTGAATGATCAGGCGGTGTTGATCTTAATGATCAGGCTGTGATGATCTGAGTGATCTGGCGGTGATGATCTGGATGATCATGGGGTGATGATGTGGTTGATCAGTGATGATCTGTATGATCTGGTCGTGATGATCTGGATGATGTGGATGTGATGATCTGGATGATCCGGCGGTGATGATCTGGATGATTTGGGTTTGTGATCTGGATGATCATTGGGTGAAGATCTGGATGATCAGGGGGTAACGATCTGGATGATCAAGGGGTGACGATCTGGATGATCAGGCGGTGATGATCTGGATAATCAGGAGGTGATGATCTGGATAACCAGGCAGTGGGAAAGTCGACGATTAGGCAGTGTTGATCTGGGTGATCAGTGGGTGATGATCTGGATGATCAGGCAGTGAACATCTGGATGATCAAAGGGTGACGATCTGGAAAATTAGGATGTGATGATCTCGATCATCAGGCGTTGATGATCTGGATAATCAAGGGGGTGACAGTCTGGATGATCAGGGGGAGACGTTCTAGATGATCAGGCGGTGACGAGCTGGATGATCAAGCGGAGAAGATCTTGATGTTCAGGCGGTGATGATCTGGACGATAAAAGGGTGATAATCTGCATGATCAGGGGGTAAAGACATGGATGATCAGGGGATGACGATCTGGATCATCACTGAGTGATGATCTGGATCATCAGGGGGTGACGATCTGGATCATCAGGGGTGACGATCTGTATCATCAGGAGGTGACGATCTGGATCATCAGGAGGTGACGATCTGTATCATCAGGGGGTGGCAGTCTGGATAATCAGGGGGTAATGATCTGGATAATCAGGAGGTGATGATCTGGATAACCAGGAAGTGGGAAAGTCGACGATTAGGCGGTGTTGATCTGGATGATCAGTGGGTGATGATCTGGATGATCAGGCAGTGAACATCTGGATGATCAAAGGGTGACAATCTGGAAAATTAGGATGTGATGATCTCGATCATCAGGCGTAGATGATCTGGATAATCAGGGGGGTGACACTCTGGATGATCAGGGGGAGACGTTCTAGATGATCAGGCGGTGACGAGCTGTATGATCAAGCGGAGAAGATCTTGATGTTCAGGCGGTGATGATCTGGATGATAAAATGGTGATAATCTGCATGATCAGGGGGTAAAGACATGGATGATCAGGGGATGACGATCTGGACCATCACTGAGTGATGATCTGGATCATCAGGGGGTGACGAACTGGATCATCAGGGGTGACGATCTGGATCATCAGGAGGTGACGATCTGTATCATCAGGGGGTGGTGATCTGAATAATCAGAGGGTGATGATCTCGATAATTAGGGGGTGACAATACGTATGATCCGGGGGTGATGATCTGGATAATCAGGTGGTGATGATCTGGATGATCAGGCGGTGATGATCTTGATAATCAGGCATTGATGATCTGGAAGATCAGGGGGTGATGATCTGGGGGTGGATCTGGATAATCAGTGGATGATGATCTGGATAATCAGGGGGAGATGATCTGGATAATCAGGGGGAGATGATCTGCATGATCAGGGAGTGACAATCTGGATGGTCAGGGGGTGGTGATCTGAATAATCAGGGGGTGATGATCTGGATAATTAGGGGGTGACAATACGTATGATCCGGGGGTGATGATCTGGATAATCAGGTGGTGATGATCTGGATGATCAGGCGGTGATGATCTTGATAATCAGGCATTGATGATCTGGAAGATCAGGGGGTGATGATCTGGGGGTGGATCTGGATAATTAGTGGATGATGATCTGGATAATCAGGGGGAGATGATCTGGATAATCAGGGGGAGATGATCTGGATGATCAGGGGGTGACAATCTGGATGGTCAGGGGGTGATGATCTGGTTGATCATGGGATGACGATCTTGATGATCAGTCTGTGATGATCTGGATGATCTGGCGGTGATTATCTGGATGATCTTGCGGTGATGAAGTGGATGATCAGGGGGTGGATTTGGGTGATCAGGCACTGATGATCTGGATGATCTGTCAGTGACAATCTGGATGATCATGCGGTGACGATCTGGATGATCATGCGGTGACAATCTGGATGATCATGGGATGACGATCTGGTTGATCATGCGGTGATGATCTGGATGATCAGGGTGTGACGATCTGGATGATTAGGGGGTGACCATGTGGATGATCAGTGGTTGATAATCTGGATGATCAGGAGGTTATGATCTGGATAATCAGGCGGTGACGATCTGGATGATAAGGGTGTGACTATTTGAATAATTAGGGAACGGCGTTCTGGATAATCAGGGGGTGACAAACTAGATGATCATGGGGTAATCATCTGGATAATCAGAGGGTGACGATCTGGATGAAAATTTGGTGATGATCTTGACAATCAGGGGGTGAGTGATCTAGATAATCAGGGGATGATGATCTGGATAATCAGGGTGTGATGATCTGGATGATCAGGCAGTGACCATCTGGGTGATCAGGGGTTGGATGTGTATGACCAGGCAGAGATTATCTGGATGATCAGGCAGAGATGATCTGAATGATCGGGCGGTGGTGATCTGAATAATCGGGCGGTGGTGATCTGAATGATCGGGCAGTGGTGATCTGAATGATCAGGCGGTGGTGATCTGAATGATCAGGCGGTGGTGATCTGAATGATGAGGCGGTGGTGATCTGAATGATCAGGTGATGGTGATCTGAATGATGAGGCGGTGGTGATCAGGATGATCATGGGGTGATGATGTGGTTGATCAGTGATGATCTGGATGATCCGGCGGTGATGATCTGGATGATCCGGCAGTGAGGATCTGGATGATTTCGGTTTGTGATCTGGATGATCATGAGGTGTTGATCTGGATGAGCAGGGTGAGATGATCTAGATGATCAGAGGCTGATGATCTGGATGACTATGTTGTGATGATCTGGATGATCAGGCGGTGATGATCTGGCTGATCCAGTGGTGATAATCTGGATGATCCGGCGGTGATGATCTGGATGATTTGGTTTTGTTATCTGGATGATCATGGGGTGAAGATCTGGATGATCAGGGGTTGACGATCTGGATGATCAAGGCGTGACGATCTGGAAAATTAGGATGTGATGATCTCGATTATCAGGGGTTGATGATCTGGATAATCAGAGGGTTGACAATCTGGATGATCAGGGGGAGACGTTCTAGATGATCAGGCAGTGACGAGCTAGATGATCAAGCGGAGACGACCTCGATGTTCAGGCGGTGATGATCTGGACGATAAAAGCGTGATAATCTGGATGATCAGGGGGTAAAGACATGGATGATCAGGGGATGACAATCTGGATCATCAGTGGGTGACGATCTGGATCATCAGGAGGTGACGAACTGGATCATCAGGGGGTGACGAACTGGATCATCAGGGGTGACGATCTGGATCATCAGGAGGTGACGATCTGTATCATCAGGGGGTTGCGATCTGGATAATCAGGGGGTTGACAATCTGGATGATCAGGGGGAGACGTTCTAGATGATCAGGCAGTGACGAGCTAGATGATCAAGCGGAGACGACCTCGATGTTCAGGCGGTGATGATCTGGACGATAAAAGCGTGATAATCTGGATGATCAGGGGGTAAAGACATGGATGATCAGGGGATAACAATCTGGATCATCAGTGGGTGACGATCTGGATCATCAGGAGGTGACGAACTGGATCATCAGGGGGTGACGAACTGGATCATCAGGGGTGACGATCTGGATCATCAGGAGGTGACGATCTGTATCATCAGGGGGTTGCGATCTGGATAATCAGGGGGTGATGATCTGGATAATTAGGGGGTGACAATACGTATGATGCGGGGTTGATGTTCTGGATAATCAGGTGGTGATGATCTGGAGGATCAGGCGGTGATGATCTTGATAATCAGGCATTGATGATCTGGAAGATCAGGGGGTGATGATCTGGGGGTGGATCTGGATAATCAGTGGATGATGATCTGGATAATCAAGGGGAGATGATCTGGATAATCAGGGGGAGATGATCTGGATGATTGGGGGTGACAATCTGGATGGTCAGGCAGTGATGATCTGGTTGATCATGGGATGACGATCTTGATGATCAGTCTGTGATGATCTGGATGATCTGGCGGTGATTATCTGGATGATCTTGCGGTGATGAAGTGGATGATCAGGGGGTGGATTTGGGTGATCAGGCACTGATGATCTGGATGATCTGTCAGTGACGAACTGGATGATCATGCGGTGACGATCTGGATGATCATGCGGTGACAATCTGGATGATCATGGGATGACGATCTGGTTGATCATGCGGTGATGATCTGGATGATCAGGGTGTGATGATCTGGATGATTAGGGGGTGACCATGTGGATGATCAGTGGTTGATAATCTGGATGATCAGGAGGTTATGATCTGGATAATCAGGCGGTGACGATCTGGATGATAAGGGTGTGACTATTTGAATAATTAGGGAACGGCGTTGTGGATAATCAGGGGGTGACAAACTAGATGATCATGGGGTAATCATCTGGATAATCAGAGGGTGACGATCTGGATGATAATTTGGTGATGATCTTGACAATCAGGGGGTGAATGATCTGGATAATCAGGGGATGACGATCTGGGTAATCAGGGTGTGATGATCTGGATGATCAGGCAGTGACCATCTGGGTGATCAGGGGTTGGATGTGTATGACCAGGCAGAGATTATCTGGATGATCAGGCAGAGATGATCTGAATGATCGGGCGGTGGTGATCTGAATAATCGGGCGGTGTTGATCTGAATGATCGGGCAGTGGTGATCTGAATGATCGGGCGGTGGTGATCTGAATGATCAGGCGGTGGTGATCTGAATGATCAGGCGGTGGTGATCTGAATGATCAGGCGGTGGTGATTTGACTGATCAGGCGGTGGTGATCTGAATGATCAGGTGGTGGTGATCTGAATGATGAGGCGGTGGTGATCAGGATGATCATGGAGTGATGATGTGGTTGATCAGTGATGATCTGGATGATCCGGCGGTGATGATCTGGATGATCCGGCGGTGAGGATTTGGATGATTTGGGTTTGTGATCTGGATGATCATGAGGTGTTGATCTGGATGAGCAGGGTGAGATGATCTAGATGATCAGGGGTTGATGATCTGGATAATCAGAGGGTTGTCAATCTGGATGATCAGGGGGAGACGTTCTAGATGATCAGGCAGTGACGAGCTGGATGATCAAGCGGAGACGACCTCGATGTTCAGGCGGTGATGATCTGGACGATAAAAGCATGATAATCTGGATGATCAGGGGGTAAAGACATGGATGATCAGGGGATGACAATCTGGATCATCAGGGACTGACGATCTGGATCATCAGGGGGTGACGATCTGGATCATCAGGGGGTGACGATCTGGATCATCAGGGGGTGACAATCTGGATCATTAGGGGGTGACGATCTGAATGGTCAGGCAGTGATGATCTGAATAATCAGGCTGTGATGATCTGAATGATCTGGCCGTGATAATCTGGATGATCAGGTAGTGATGATCTGAATGATCTGGCCGTGATAATCTGGATGATCCAGTGGTGATAATCTGGATGATCCAGTGGTGATGATCGGATGATCCGGCGGTGATTATCTGGATGATCTGGCAGTTATGATCTGGATGATTTGGTTATGTTATCTGGATGATCATGGGGTGAAGATCTGGATGATCAGGGGTTGACGATCTGGATGATCAAGGCGTGACGATCTGGAAAATTAGGATGTGATGATCTCGATTATCAAGGGTTGATGATCTGGATAATCAGAGGGTTGACAATCTGGATGATCAGGGGGAGTCGTTCTAGATGATCAGGCAGTGACGAGCTAGATGATCAAGCGGAGACGACCTCGATGTTCAGGCGGTGATGATCTGGACGATAAAAGCGTGATAATCTGGATGATCAGGGGGTAAAGACATGGATGATCAGGGGATGACAATCTGGATCATCAGTGGGTGACGATCTGGATCATCAGGAGGTGACGAACTGGATCATCAGGGGGTGACGAACTGGATCATCAGGGGTGACGATCTGGATCATCAGGAGGTGACGATCTGTATCATCAGGGGGTTGCGATCTGGATAATCAGGGGGTGATGATCTGGATAATTAGGGGGTGACAATACGTATGATGCGGGGTTGATGTTCTGGATAATCAGGTGGTGATGATCTGGAGGATCAGGCGGTGATGATCTTGATAATCAGGCATTGATGATCTGGAAGATCAGGGGGAGATGATCTGGGGGTGGATCTGGATAATCAGTGGATGATGATCTGGATAATCAGGGGGAGATGATCTGGATAATCAGGGGGAGATGATCTGGATGATTGGGGGTGACAATCTGGATGGTCAGGCGGTGATGATCTGGTTGATCATGGGATGACGATCATGATGATCAGTCTGTGATGATCTGGATGATCTGGCGGTGATTATCTGGATGATCTTGCGGTGATGAAGTAGATGATCAGGGGGTGGATTTGGGTGATCAGGCACTGATGATCTGGATGATCTGTCAGTGACGAACTGGATGATCATGCGGTGACGATCTGGATGATCATGCGGTGACAATCTGGATGATCATGGGATAACGATCTGGTTGATCATGCGTTGATGATCTGGATGATCAGGGTGTGATGATCTGGATGATTAGGGGGTGTCCATGTGGATGATCAGTGGTTGATAATCTGGATGATCAGGAGGTTATGATCTGGATAATCAGGCGGTGACGATCTGGATGATAAGGGTGTGACTATTTGAATAATTAGGGAACGGCGTTGTGGATAATCAGGGGGTGACAAACTAGATGATCATGGGGTAATCATCTGGATAATCAGAGGGTGACGATCTGGATGATAATTTGGTGATGATCTTGACAATCAGGGGGTGAATGATCTGGATAATCAGGGGATGACGATCTGGATAATCAGGGTGTGATGATCTGGATGATCAGGCAGTGACCATCTGGGTGATCAGGGGTTGGATGTGTATGACCAGGCAGAGATTATCTGGATGATCAGGCAGAGATGATCTGAATGATCGGGCGGTGGTGATCTGAATAATCGGGCGGTGGTTATCTGAATGATCGGGCAGTGGTGATCTGAATGATCGGGCGGTGGTGATCTGAATGATCAGGCGGTGGTGATCTGAATGATCAGGCGGTGGTGATTTGAATGATCAGGCGGTGGTGATCTGAATGATCAGATGGTGGTGATCTGAATGATGAGGCGGTGGTGATCAGGATGATCATGGAGTGATGATGTGGTTGATCAGTGATGATCTGGATGATCCGGCGGTGATGATCTGGATGATCCGGCGGTGATGATCTGGATGATCCGGCGGTGAGGATTTGGATGATTTGGGTTTGTGATCTGGATGATCATGAGGTGTTGATCTGGATGAGCAGGGTGAGATAATCTAGATGATCAGGGGCTGATGATCTGGATGACTGGGTTGTGATGATCTGGCTGATCAGGCGGTGATGATCTGGATGATCAGGTGGAGATTATCTGGATGATCAGGTAGTGATGACCTGGATGATCAGGCAGTGATAATCTGGATGATCCAGTGGTGATGATCTGGATGATCCGGCGGTGATGATCTGAATGATTTGATTTTGTTATCTGGATGATCATGGGGTGAAGATCTGGATGATCAGGGGGTGACGATCTGGATGATCAAGGCGTGACGATCTGGAAAATTAGGATGTGATGATCTCGATTATCTGGGGTTGATGATCTGGATAATCAGAGGGTGACGATCTGGATGATAATTTGGTGATGATCTTGACAATCAGGGGGTGAATGATCTGGATAATCAGGGGATGACGATCTGGGTAATCAGGGTGTGATGATCTGGATGATCAGGCAGTGACCATCTGGGTGATCAGGGGTTGGATGTGTATGACCAGGCAGAGATTATCTGGATGATCAGGCAGAGATGATCTGAATGATCGGGCGGTGGTGATCTGAATAATCGGGCGGTGTTGATCTGAATGATCGGGCAGTGGTGATCTGAATGATCGGGCGGTGGTGATCTGAATAATCGGGCGGTGTTGATCTGAATGATCGGGCAGTGGTGATCTGAATGATCGGGCGGTGGTGATCTGAATGATCAGGCGGTGGTGATCTGAATGATCAGGCGGTGGTGATCTGAATGATCAGGCGGTGGTGATTTGAATGATCAGGCGGTGGTGATCTGAATGATCAGGTGGTGGTGATCTGAATGATGAGGCGGTGGTGATCAGGATGATCATGGAGTGATGATGTGGTTGATCAGTGATGATCTGGATGATCCGGCGGTGATGATCTGGATGATCCGGCGGTGAGGATTTGGATGATTTGGGTTTGTGATCTGGATGATCATGAGGTGTTGATCTGGATGAGCAGGGTGAGATGATCTAGATGATCAGGGGTTGATGATCTGGATAATCAGAGGGTTGTCAATCTGGATGATCAGGGGGAGACGTTCTAGATGATCAGGCAGTGACGAGCTGGATGATCAAGCGGAGACGACCTCGATGTTCAGGCGGTGATGATCTGGACGATAAAAGCATGATAATCTGGATGATCAGGGGGTAAAGACATGGATGATCAGGGGATGACAATCTGGATCATCAGGGACTGACGATCTGGATCATCAGGGGGTGACGATCTGGATCATCAGGGGGTGACGATCTGGATCATCAGGGGGTGACAATCTGGATCATTAGGGGGTGACGATCTGAATGGTCAGGCAGTGATGATCTGAATAATCAGGCTGTGATGATCTGAATGATCTGGCCGTGATAATCTGGATGATCAGGTAGTGATGATCTGAATGATCTGGCCGTGATAATCTGGATGATCCAGTGGTGATAATCTGGATGATCCAGTGGTGATGATCGGATGATCCGGCGGTGATTATCTGGATGATCTGGCAGTTATGATCTGGATGATTTGGTTATGTTATCTGGATGATCATGGGGTGAAGATCTGGATGATCAGGGGTTGACGATCTGGATGATCAAGGCGTGACGATCTGGAAAATTAGGATGTGATGATCTCGATTATCAAGGGTTGATGATCTGGATAATCAGAGGGTTGACAATCTGGATGATCAGGGGGAGTCGTTCTAGATGATCAGGCAGTGACGAGCTAGATGATCAAGCGGAGACGACCTCGATGTTCAGGCGGTGATGATCTGGACGATAAAAGCGTGATAATCTGGATGATCAGGGGGTAAAGACATGGATGATCAGGGGATGACAATCTGGATCATCAGTGGGTGACGATCTGGATCATCAGGAGGTGACGAACTGGATCATCAGGGGGTGACGAACTGGATCATCAGGGGTGACGATCTGGATCATCAGGAGGTGACGATCTGTATCATCAGGGGGTTGCGATCTGGATAATCAGGGGGTGATGATCTGGATAATTAGGGGGTGACAATACGTATGATGCGGGGTTGATGTTCTGGATAATCAGGTGGTGATGATCTGGAGGATCAGGCGGTGATGATCTTGATAATCAGGCATTGATGATCTGGAAGATCAGGGGGAGATGATCTGGGGGTGGATCTGGATAATCAGTGGATGATGATCTGGATAATCAGGGGGAGATGATCTGGATAATCAGGGGGAGATGATCTGGATGATTGGGGGTGACAATCTGGATGGTCAGGCGGTGATGATCTGGTTGATCATGGGATGACGATCATGATGATCAGTCTGTGATGATCTGGATGATCTGGCGGTGATTATCTGGATGATCTTGCGGTGATGAAGTAGATGATCAGGGGGTGGATTTGGGTGATCAGGCACTGATGATCTGGATGATCTGTCAGTGACGAACTGGATGATCATGCGGTGACGATCTGGATGATCATGCGGTGACAATCTGGATGATCATGGGATAACGATCTGGTTGATCATGCGTTGATGATCTGGATGATCAGGGTGTGATGATCTGGATGATTAGGGGGTGTCCATGTGGATGATCAGTGGTTGATAATCTGGATGATCAGGAGGTTATGATCTGGATAATCAGGCGGTGACGATCTGGATGATAAGGGTGTGACTATTTGAATAATTAGGGAACGGCGTTGTGGATAATCAGGGGGTGACAAACTAGATGATCATGGGGTAATCATCTGGATAATCAGAGGGTGACGATCTGGATGATAATTTGGTGATGATCTTGACAATCAGGGGGTGAATGATCTGGATAATCAGGGGATGACGATCTGGATAATCAGGGTGTGATGATCTGGATGATCAGGCAGTGACCATCTGGGTGATCAGGGGTTGGATGTGTATGACCAGGCAGAGATTATCTGGATGATCAGGCAGAGATGATCTGAATGATCGGGCGGTGGTGATCTGAATAATCGGGCGGTGGTTATCTGAATGATCGGGCAGTGGTGATCTGAATGATCGGGCGGTGGTGATCTGAATGATCAGGCGGTGGTGATCTGAATGATCAGGCGGTGGTGATTTGAATGATCAGGCGGTGGTGATCTGAATGATCAGATGGTGGTGATCTGAATGATGAGGCGGTGGTGATCAGGATGATCATGGAGTGATGATGTGGTTGATCAGTGATGATCTGGATGATCCGGCGGTGATGATCTGGATGATCCGGCGGTGATGATCTGGATGATCCGGCGGTGAGGATTTGGATGATTTGGGTTTGTGATCTGGATGATCATGAGGTGTTGATCTGGATGAGCAGGGTGAGATAATCTAGATGATCAGGGGCTGATGATCTGGATGACTGGGTTGTGATGATCTGGCTGATCAGGCGGTGATGATCTGGATGATCAGGTGGAGATTATCTGGATGATCAGGTAGTGATGACCTGGATGATCAGGCAGTGATAATCTGGATGATCCAGTGGTGATGATCTGGATGATCCGGCGGTGATGATCTGAATGATTTGATTTTGTTATCTGGATGATCATGGGGTGAAGATCTGGATGATCAGGGGGTGACGATCTGGATGATCAAGGCGTGACGATCTGGAAAATTAGGATGTGATGATCTCGATTATCTGGGGTTGATGATCTGGATAATCAGAGGGTGACGATCTGGATGATAATTTGGTGATGATCTTGACAATCAGGGGGTGAATGATCTGGATAATCAGGGGATGACGATCTGGGTAATCAGGGTGTGATGATCTGGATGATCAGGCAGTGACCATCTGGGTGATCAGGGGTTGGATGTGTATGACCAGGCAGAGATTATCTGGATGATCAGGCAGAGATGATCTGAATGATCGGGCGGTGGTGATCTGAATAATCGGGCGGTGTTGATCTGAATGATCGGGCAGTGGTGATCTGAATGATCGGGCGGTGGTGATCTGAATGATCAGGCGGTGGTGATCTGAATGATCAGGCGGTGGTGATCTGAATGATCAGGCGGTGGTGATTTGAATGATCAGGCGGTGGTGATCTGAATGATCAGGTGGTGGTGATCTGAATGATGAGGCGGTGGTGATCAGGATGATCATGGAGTGATGATGTGGTTGATCAGTGATGATCTGGATGATCTGGCGGTGATGATCTGGATGATCCGGCGGTGAGGATTTGGATGATTTGGGTTTGTGATCTGGATGATCATGAGGTGTTGATCTGGATGAGCAGGGTGAGATGATCTAGATGATCAGGGGCTGATGATCTGGATGACTGGGTTGTGATGATCTGGCTCATCAGGCGGTGATGATCTGGATGATCAGGTGGAGATTATCTGGATGATTTGATTTTGTTATCTGGATGATCATGGGGTGAAGATCTGGATGATCAGGGGGTGACGATCTGGATGATCAAGGCGTGACGATCTGAAAAATTAGGATGTGATGATCTCGATTATCAGGGGTTGATGATCTGGATAATCAGAGGGTTGTCAATCTGGATGATCAGGGGGAGACGTTCTAGATGATCAGGCAGTGACGAGCTGGATGATCAAGCGGAGACGACCTCGATGTTCAGGCGGTGATGATCTGGACGATAAAAGCATGATAATCTGGATGATCAGGGGGTAAAGACATGGATGATCAGGGGATGACAATCTGGATCATCAGGGGCTGACGATCTGGATCATCAGGGGGTGACGATCTGGATCATCAGGGGGTGACGATCTGGATCATCAGGGGGTGACAATCTGGATCATCAGGGGGTGACGATCTGAATGGTCAGGCAGTGATGATCTGGATGATCTGGCAGTGAGAAAGTGGATGATCAGACGGTGATGATCTGGATGACCAGGGGGTGATGATCTGGATAATCAGCTGTGACAATGTGGAAGATCAGGTGGTCATGATTACGGATGATGTGGCGTTGATGATCTGGATATTCTGGGGGTGGAACTGGATGATCAGGAGGTGATAATCTGGATGATCATGCGGTGATGATCTGAATGATCAGGCGGTGGTGATCTGGATGATCATCGGGATGACGATCTGGATGATCAGGGTGTGATGATCTGGATGATCAGGCAGTTACCATCTGGGTGATCAGGGGGTGGAACTGGATGATCAGGCAGAGATTATCTGGATGATCAGGCAGAGATTATCTGGATGATCAGGCAGAGATGATCTGAATGATCAGGTGATGGTGATCTGAATGATCAGGCGGTGTTGATCTTAATGATCAGGCTGTGATGATCTGGATGATCATGGGGTGATGATGTGGTTGATCAGTGATGATCTGTATGATCTGGTCGTGATGATCTGGATGATGTGGATGTGATGATCTGGATGATCCGGCAGTGATGATCTGGATGATTTGGGTTTGTGATCTGGATGATCATGGGGTGAAGATCTGGATGATCAGGCGGTGATGATCTGGATAATCAGGAGGTGATGATCTGGATAACCAGGCAGTGGGAAAGTCGACGATTAGGCGGTGTTGATCTGGATGATCAGTGGGTGATGATCTGGATGATCAGGCAGTGAACATCTGGATGATCAAAGGGTGACGATCTGGAAAATTAGGATGTGATGATCTCGATCATCAGGCGTTGATGATCTGGATAATCAGGGGGGTGACAGTCTGGATGATCAGGGGGTGACAATCTGGATGATCAGGGGGAGACGTTCTAGATGATCAGGCGGTGACGAGCTGGATGATCAAGCGGAGAAGATCTTGATGTTCAGGCGGTGAATATCTGGACGATAAAAGGGTGATAATCTGCATGATCAGGGGGTAAAGACATGGATGATCAGGGGATGACGATCTGGATCATCAGGGGTGATGATCTGGATCATCAGGAGGTGAGGATCTGGATCATCAGGAGGTGACGATCTGGATAATCAGGAGGTGACGATCTGGATAATCAGGGGGTGATGATCTGGATAACCAGGCAGTGGGAAAGTCGACGATTAGGCGGTGTTGATCTGGATGATCAGTGGGTGATGATCTGGATGATCAGGCAGTGAACATCTGGATGATCAAAGGGTGACGATCTGGAAATTTAGGATGTGATGATCTCGATCATCAGGCGTAGATGATCTGGATAATCAGGGGGGTGACAGTCTGGATGATCAGGGGGAGACGTTCTAGATGATCAGGCGGTGACGAGCTGGATGATCAAGCGGAGAAGATCTTGATGTTCAGGCGGTGATGATCTGGATGATAAAAGGGTGATAATCTGCATGATCAGGGGGTAAAGACATGGATGATCAAGGGATGACGATCTGGATCATCACTGAGTGATGATCTGGATCATCAGGGGGTGACGAACTGAATCACCAGGGGTGACGATCTGGATCATCAGGAGGTGACGATCTGTATCATCAGGGGGTGGCGATCTGGATAATCAGGGGGTGATGATCTGGATAATTAGTGGGTGACAATACATATGATCCGGGGGTGATGATCTGGATAATCAGGTGGTGATGATCTGGATGATCAGGCGTTGATGATCTTGATAATCAGGCATTGATGATCTGGAAGATCAGGGGGTGATGATCTGGGGGTGGATCTGGATAATCAGTGGATGATGATCTGGATAATCAGGGGGAGATGATCTGGATAATCAGGGGGAGATGATCTGGATGATCAGGGGGTGACAATCTGCATGGTCAGGGGGTGATGATTTGGTTGATCATGGGATGACAATCTTGATGATCAGTCTGTGACGATCTGGTTGATCATGCGGTGATGATCTGGATGATCAGTGTGTGACGATCTGGATGATTAGGGGGTGACCATGTGGATGATCAGTGGTTGATAATCTGGATGATCAGGAGGTTATGATCTGGATAATCAGGCGGTGACGATCTGGATGATAAGGGTGTGACTATTTGAATAATTAGGGAACGGTGTTCTGGATAATCAGGGGGTGACAAACTAGATGATCATGGGGTAATCATCTGGATAATCAGAGGGTGACGATCTGGATGATAATTTGGTGATGATCTTGACAATCAGGGGGTGATTGATCTGGATAATCAGGGGATGACGATCTGGATAATCAGGGTGTGATGATCTGGATGATCAGGCAGTGACCATCTGGGTGATCAGGGGTTGGATGTGTATGACCAGGCAGAGATTATCTGGATGATCAGGCAGAGATGATCTGAATGATTGGGCAGTGGTGATCTGAATGATCAGGTGGTGGTGATCTGAATGATCAGGCTGTGGTGATCTGAATGATCAGGCGGTGGTGATCTGAATGATCAGGCGGTGGTGATCTGAATGATCAGGCGGTGGTGATTTGAATGATCAGGCGGTCGTGATTTGAATGATCAGGCGGTGGTGATCTGAATGATCAGGTGGTGGTGATCTGAATGATGAGGCGGTGGTGATCAGGATGATCATGGGGTGATGATGTGGTTGATCAGTGATGATCCGGATGATCAGGGGGTGATGATCTGGATGATCAGGGGGGTGACAATCTGGATGATCAGGGGGTGATGACCTGGATTAAAAGGGGGTGACGACCTTGATGAACAGGTGTTGACGATCTGGATGAACAGGCGGTGATGATCTGGATGATATGGCAGTGATTATCTGGATGATCTGGCGGTGATGATCTATGTGATCAGGGACTGACGATCTGTATGATCAAGCAGTGAGAAAGTGGATGATCAGGCGGTGATGATCTGGATAATCAGGTGGTGATGATCTGGATGACCAGGCAGTGTGAAAGTTGATGATTAGGCGGCATTGATCTGGATGATCAAATGGTAACGATGTGGAAAATTAGGATGTGTTGATCTCGATTATCAGGGGTTGATGATCTGCATAATCAGGGAGGGTGACAATCTGGATGATCAGGCGGAGACGTTCTAGATGATCAGGCGGTCACGAGCTGGATGATCAAGCAGAGATGATCTCGATGTTCAGGCTGTGATAATCTGGATGATAAAAGGGTGATAATCTGGATGATCAGGGGATGACGATCTGGATCATCAGGGGGTGACGATCTGGATCATCAGGGGGTGATGATCTGGATAATCAGGGGGTGACAATATGTATGATCCGGGGGTGATGATCTGGATAATCAGGTGGTGATGATGTGGATAATCAGGTGGTCATGATTTCAGATGATCTGGCAGTGAAGATCTGGATGATCAGGGGATGGATCTGGATGATATGGTGGCGATGGTCTGGCATTGACGATATGGATGATCAGGGGGTGATAATGAGGGGATGATGATCTTGATAATCAGGGGATGATGATCTGGATAATCATGGGGAGACGATCTGGATGATAAGGCGGTGATGATCTGGATGATCATGGGGTGATGATGTGGTTGATCAGTGATGATCTGGATGATCTGGTCGTGATGATCTGGATGATGTGGATGTGATGACCTGGATGATCTGGTGGTACCGATCTGAATGTTCAGGGGTTGGCGATCTGGATGATCAGGGCGTGATGATCTGGATGATCTGGTGGTGAAGATCTGGATGATCTGGTGGCGATGATCTGGATGATCAGTTGGTGATGATCTTGATGATCAGGTGGTGTTGATCTGGCTGATAATGTGGTGATGATCTGGATGATCAGGTGGAGATGATCGGGATGATCCGGCAGTGATGATCTGGATAATCAGGTGGTGATGATGTGGATAATCAGGTGGTCATGATTTAGGATGATTTGGCGGTGATGATCTGGATGATCAGGGCGTTGATCTGGATGATCAGGCGGTGATGATCTGGCTGATCAGGCGGTGATGATCTGGAAGATTTGGTTTTGTTTTCTGGATGATCATGGGGTGAAGATCTGGACGATCAGGGGTTGACGATCTGGATGATCAAGGCGTGACGTTCTGGAAAATTAGGATGTGATGATCTCGATTATCAGGGGTTGATGATCTGGATAATCAGAGGGTTGACAATCTGGATGATCAGGGGGAGACGTTCTAGATGATCAGGCAGTGACGAGCTGGATGATCAAGCGGAGACGACCTCGATGTTCAGGTGGTGATGATCTGGACGATAAAAGCGTGATAATCTGGATGATCAGGGGGTAAAGACATGGATGATCAGGGGATGACAATCTGGATCATCAGGGGCTGACGATCTGGATCATCAGGGGGTGACGAACTGGATCATCAGGGGTGACGATCTGGATCATCAGGAGGTGACGATCTGTATCATCAGGGGGTGGCGATCTGGATAATCAGGGGGTGATGATCTGGATAATTAGGGGGTGACAATACGTATGATCCGGGGGTGATGATCTGGATAATCAGGTGGTGATGATCTGGATGATCAGGCGGTGATGATCTTGATAATCAGGCATTGATGATCTGGAAGATCAGGGGGTGATGATCTGGGGGTGGATCTGGATAATTAGTGGATGATGATCTGGATAATCAGGGGGAGATGATCTGGATAATCAGGGGGAGATGATCTGGATGATCAGGGGGTGACAATCTGGATGGTCAGGGGGTGATGATCTGGTTGATCATGGGATGACGATCTTGATGATCAGTCTGTGATGATCTGGATGATCTGGCGGTGATTATCTGGATGATCTTGTGGTGATGAAGTGGATGATCAGGGGGTGGATTTGGGTGATCAGGCACTGATGATCTGGATGATCTGTCAGTGACGATCTGGATGATCATGCGGTGACGATCTGGATGATCATGCGGTGACAATCTGGATGATCATGGGATGACGATCTGGTTGATCATGCGGTGATGATCTGGATGATCAGGGTGTGACGATCTGGATGATTAGGGGGTGACCATGTGGATGATCAGTGGTTGATAATCTGGATGATCAGGAGGTTATGATCTGGATAATCAGGCGGTGACGATCTGGATGATAAGGGTGTGACTTTTTGAATAATTAGGGAACGGCGTTGTGGATAATCAGGGGGTGACAAACTAGATGATCATGGGGTAATCATCTGGATAATCAGAGGGTGACGATCTGGATGATAATTTGGTGATGATCTTGACAATCAGGGGGTGAGTGATCTGGATAATCAGGGGATGACGATCTGGATAATCAGGGTGTGATGATCTGGATGATCAGGCAGTGACCATCTGGGTGATCAGGGGTTGGATGTGTATGACCAGGCAGAGATTATCTGGATGATCAGGCAGAGATGATCTGAATGATCGGGCGGTGGTGATCTGAATGATCGGGCGCTGGTGATCTGAATGATCGGTCAGTGGTGATCTGAATGATCGGGCGGTGGTTATCTGAATGATCAGGCGGTGGTGATCTGAATGATCAGGCGGTGGTGATTTGAATGATCAGGCGGTGGTGATCTGAATGATGATGCGGTGGTGATCAGGATGATCATGGGGTGATGATGTGGTTGATCAGTGATGATCTGGATGATCCAGTGGTGATGATCGGATGATCCGGCGGTGATTATCTGGATGATCTGGCAGTTATGATCTGGATGATTTGGTTTTGTTATCTGGATGATCATGGGGTGAAGATCTGGATGATCAGGGGTTGACGATCTGGATGATCAAGGCGTGACGATCTGGAAAATTAGGATGTGATGATCTCGATTATCAAGGGTTGATGATCTGGATAATCAGAGGGTTGACAATCTGGATGATCAGGGGGAGTCGTTCTAGATGATCAGGCAGTGACGAGCTAGATGATCAAGCGGAGACGACCTCGATGTTCAGGCGGTGATGATCTGGACGATAAAAGCGTGATAATCTGGATGATCAGGGGGTAAAGACATGGATGATCAGGGGATGACAATCTGGATCATCAGTGGGTGACGATCTGGATCATCAGGAGGTGACGAACTGGATCATCAGGGGGTGACGAACTGGATCATCAGGGGTGACGATCTGGATCATCAGGAGGTGACGATCTGTATCATCAGGGGGTTGCGATCTGGATAATCAGGGGGTGATGATATGGATAATTAGGGGGTGACAATACGTATGATGCGGGGTTGATGTTCTGGATAATCAGGTGGTGATGATCTGGAGGATCAGGCGGTGATGATCTTGATAATCAGGCATTGATGATCTGGAAGATCAGGGGGAGATGAACTGGGGGTGGATCTGGATAATCAGTGGATGATGATCTGGATAATCAGGGGGAGATGATCTGGATAATCAGGGGGAGATGATCTGGATGATTGGGGGTGACAATCTGGATGGTCAGGCGGTGATGATCTGGTTGATCATGGGATGACGATCTTGATGATCAGTCTGTGATGATCTGGATGATCTGGCGGTGATTATCTGGATGATCTTGCGGTGATGAAGTGGATGATCAGGGGGTGGATTTGGGTGATCAGGCACTGATGATCTGGATGATCTGTCAGTGACGAACTGGATGATCATGCGGTGACGATCTGGATGATCATGCGGTGACAATCTGGATGATCATGGGATGACGATCTGGTTGATCATGCGGTGATGATCTGGATGATCAGGGTGTGACGATCTGGATGATTAGGGGGTGACCATGTGGATGATCAGTGGTTGATAATCTGGATGATCAGGAGGTTATGATCTGGATAATCAGGCGGTGACGATCTGGATGATAAGGGTGTGAATATTTGAATAATTAGGGAACGGCGTTCTGGATAATCAGGGGGTGACAAACTAGATGATCATGGGGTAATCATCTGGATAATCAGAGGGTGACGATCTGGATGATGATTTGGTGATGATCTTGACAATCAAGGGGTGAATGATCTGGATAATCAGGGGATGACGATCTGGATAATCGGGGTGTGATGATCTGGATGATCAGGCAGTGACCATCTGGGTGATCAGGGGTTGGATGTGTATGACCAGGCATAGATTATCTGGATGATCAGGCAGAGATGATCTGAATGATCGGGCGGTGGTGATCTGAATAATCGGGCGGTGGTGATCTGAATGGTCGGGCGGTGGTGATCTGAATGATCGGGCGGTGGTGATCTGAATGATCAGGCGGTGGTGATCTGAATGATCAGGCGGTGGTGATTTGAATGATCAGGCGGTGGTGATCTGAATGATCAGGCGGTGGTGATCTGAATGATCAGGTGGTGGTGATCTGAATGATGAGGCGGTGGTGATCAGGATGATCATGGGGTGATGATGTGGTTGATCAGTGATGATCCGGATGATCAGGGGGTGATGATCTGGATGATCAGGGGGGTGACAATCTGGATGATCAGGGGGTGATGACCTGGATTAAAAGGGGGTGACGACCTTGATGAACAGGTGTTGACGATCTGGATGAACAGGCGGTGATGATCTGGATGATATGGCAGTGATTATCTGGATGATCTGGCGGTGATGATCTATGTGATCAGGGACTGACGATCTGTATGATCAAGCAGTGAGAAAGTGGATGATCAGGCGGTGATGATCTGGATAATCAGGTGGTGATGATCTGGATGACCAGGCAGTGTGAAAGTTGATGATTAGGCGGCATTGATCTGGATGATCAAATGGTGACGATGTGGAAAATTAGGATGTGTTGATCTCGATTATCAGGGGTTGATGATCTGCATAATCAGGGAGGGTGACAATCTGGATGATCAGGCGGAGACGTTCTAGATGATCAGGCGGTCACGAGCTGGATGATCAAGCAGAGATGATCTCGATGTTCAGGCTGTGATGATCTGGATGATAAAAGGGTGATAATCTGGATGATCAGGGGATGACAATCTAGATAATCGGTGGTGATGATCTGGATCATCAGTGGGTGATGATCTGAATAATCATGGGGTGATGATCTGAATAATCAGGGGGTGATGATCTGTATAATCAGGGTGTGATGATCTGGATAATCAGGGGGTGACAATATGTATGATCCGGGGTTGATTATCTGGATAATCAGGGGGAGACGATCTGGATGATAAGGCGGTGATGATCTGGATGATCATGGGGTGATGATGTGGTTGATCAGTGATGATCTGGATGATCTGGTCGTGATGATCTGGATGATGTGGATGTGATGATCTGGATGATCTGGTGGTACCGATCTGAATGTTCAGGGGTTGGTGATCTGGATGATCAGGGCGTGATGATCTGGTGGTGAAGATCTGGGTGATCTGGTGGCGATGATCTGGATGATCAGTTGGTGATGATCTGGATGATCAGGTGGAGATGATCGGGATGATCCTGCCGTGATGATCTGGATAATCAGGTGGTGATGATGTGGATAATCAGGTGGTCATGATTTAGGATGATTTGGCGGTGATGATCTGGATGATCAAGGGGTGATGATATGGATAATCAGGCTGTGAAAATCTGGATAATCACACGGTGATGATTTGGATAATCAGAGGGTCACAATATGGATGATCAGGGGGTTATGATCTGGACATTCAGGTGGTGATGATCTGGATGATCAGGCGGTGACAATCTGGATGATCAGGGGGTGATGATCTGGATAATCAGGGGGAGATGATCTGGATGATCAGGCGGTGACAATCTGGATGATCAGGGGGTGATGATCTGGATAATCAGGATTTTATTATCCCGATGATCAGGGGGTGACTATCTGGTTGATCATGGGGTGACAATCTTGATGATCAGTCTGTGATGATCTGGATGATTTGGCAGTGATTATCTGGATGATCTTGCGGTGACGATCTGGATGATCATGCGGTGACGATCTGGATGATCATGCGGTGACAATCTGGATGATCATGGGATGATGATCTGGTTGATCATGCGGTGATGATCTGGATGATCAGGGTGTGATGATCTGGATGATTAGGGGGTGACCATGTGGATGATCAGTGGTTGTTAATCTGGATGATCAGGAGGTTATGATCTGGATAATCAGGCGGTGACGATCTGGATGATAAGGGTGTGACTATTTGAATAATTGGGGAACGGCGTTCTGGATAATCAGGGGCTGACAAACTAGATGATCATGGGGTAATCATCTGGATAATCAGAGGGTGACGATCTGGATAATCAGTGTGTGATGATCTGGATGATCACGCAGTGACCATCTGGGTGATCACGGGTTGGATGTGTATGACCAGGTAGAAATTATCTGAATGATCAGGCGGTGGTGATCTGAATGATCAGGTGGTGGTGATCTGAATGATCCAGCGGTGATGATCTGAATGATCAGGCGGTGGTGATCTGGATGATCACGGGGTGATGATGTGGTTGATCAGTGATGATCTGGATGATCTGGTCGTGATGATCTGAATGATTTGGACGTGATGATCTGGATGATCTGGTGGTGCCGATCTGAATGTTCAGGGGTTGATGATATGGATGATCAGGGCGTGATGATCTGGATGATCTGGTGGTGAAGATCTGGATGATCTGGTAGCGATGATCTGGATGATCAGTTGATGATGATCTGGATGATCAGTTGTTGATGATCTGGATGATCAGTTGGTGATGATATGGATGATCAGGTGGTGATGATCTGGATGATCAGGTGGTGTTGATCTGGATGATCAGGGGATGATGATCTGGATGACTGGGTTATGTTGATCTGGCTGATCAGGCGGTGATGATCTGGATGATTTGGGTTTGTGATCTGGATGATCATGGGGTGAATATCTGGAATATCAGGGGGTGACGATCTGGAATATCAGGGGGTGACGATCTGGATGATCAGGCGGTGATGATCTGGATAATCAGGGGTTGATGCTCCGGATGATCAGGGTGGTGATGATCTGGATGATCAGGGGGTGACAATCTGGATTAAAAGGGGGTGACGACCTTGATGAACAGGTGTTGACGATCTGGATGATCAGGCGGTGATTATCTGAATGATCAGGCAGTGATGATCTGGATGATCATGGGGTGATGATGAGGTTGATCAGTGATGATGTGGATGATCTGGTGGTGAAGATCTGGATGATCAGTTGGTGATGAACTGGATGATCAGTTGGTGATGATCTGGATGATCAGTTGGTGATGATCTGAATGATCGGGCGGTGGTGATCTGAGTGATCGGGCGGTGGTGATCTGAGTGATCGGGCGGTGGTTATCTGAGTGATCGGGCGGTGGTGATCTGAGTGATCGGGCGGTGGTGATCTGAGTGATCGGGCGGTGGTGATCTGAGTGATCGGGCGGTGGTGATCTGAGTGATCGGGCGGTGGTGATCTGAGTGATCGGGCGGTGGTGATCTGAGTGATCGGGCGGTGGTGATCTGAGTGATCGGGCGGTGGTGATCTGAGTGATCGGGCGGTGGTGATCTGAGTGATCGGGCGGTGGTGATCTGAATGATCGGGCGCTGAAGATCTGAATGATCAGTTGGTGGTGATCTGGATGATCCAGCGGTGATGATCTGGATGATCTGGTGGTGATGATCTGGATAATCAGGATTTTATTATCCAGATAATCAGGGGGTGACAATCTGGTTGATCATGGGGTGACAATCTTGATGATCAGTCTGTGATGATCTGGATGATCGGTGGTGATTATCTGGATGATCTTGCGGTGATGAACTTGATGATCATGCGGTGACGAGCTGGATGATCATGCAGTTATAAGCTGGATGATCATGGGATGATGATCTGGTTGAACATGCGGTGATGATCTGGATGATCAGGGTGTGATGATCTGGATGATCAGGGGGTGGATCTGGATGACCAGGCAGAGATGATCTGGATGATCAGGCAGAGAGGATCTGAATGATCAGGCGGTGGTGATCTGAATGATCAGGCGGTGGTGATCTGAATGATCAGGCGGTGGTGATCTGAATGATCAGGCGGTGGTGATCTGAATGATCAGGCGGTGGTGATCTGAATGATCAGGCGGTGTTGATCTGAATGATCAGGCGGTGGTGATCTGAATGATCAGGCGGTGGTGATCTGGATGATCATGTGGTGATGATGTGGTTGATCAGTAATGATCTGGATGAATCGGCGGTGATGATCGGATGATCCGGCAGTGATGATCTGGATGATTTAGGTTTGTGATCTGGATGATCATGGGGTGAAGATCTGGATGATCAGGCGGTCACGAGCTGGATGATCAAGCAGAGATGATCTCGATATTCAGGCTGTGATGATCTGGATGATAAAAGGGTGATAATCTGGATGATCAGGGGATGACAATCTAGATCATCGGGGGTGACGATCTGGATCATCAGGGGGTAACGATCTGGATCATCACGGGGTGACGATCTGGATCATCAGTGGGTGATGATTTGAATAATCAGGGGGTGATGATCTGTATAATCAGTGTGTGATGATCTGGATAATCAGTGGGTGATGATGTGGATAATCAGGGGGTGATGATCTGGATGATAAGGTGGTGATGATCTGGATGATCAAGGGGTGATGATCTGGATAATCAGGCTGTGAAAATCTGGATAATCACACGGTGATGATTTGGATAATCAGAGGGTCACAATATGGATGATCAGGGGGTTATGATCTGGACATTCAGGTGGTGATGATCTGGATGATCAGGCGGTGACAATCTGGATGATCATGGGATGACGATCTGGTTGATCATGCGGTGATGATCTGGATGATCAGGGTGTGACGATCTGGATGATTAGGGGGTGACCATGTGGATGATCAGTGGTTGATAATCTGGATGATCAGGAGGTTATGATCTGGATAATCAGGCGGTGACGATCTGGATGATAAGGGTGTGACTATTTGAATAATTATGGAACGGCGATCTGGATAACCAGAGGGTGACAAACGAGATGATCATGGGGTAATCATCTGGATAATCAGAGGGTGACGATCTGGATGATAATTTGGTGATGATCTTGACAATCAGGGGATGAATGATCTGGATAATCAGGGGATGACGATCTGGATAATCAGGGTGTGATGATCTGGATGATCAGGCAGAGATGATCTGAATGATCATGTGGTGGTGATCTGAATGATCAGGCGGTGGTGATCTGAATGATCAGGCGGTGGTGATCTGAATGATCAGGCGGTGATGATCTGAATGATCAGGCGGTGGTGATCTGGATGATCATGGGGTGATGATCTGAATGATCGGGCGGTGATGATCTGAGTGATCGGGCGGTGGTGATCTGAGTGATCGGGCGGTGGTGATCTGAGTGATCGGGCGGTGGTGATCTGAGTGATCGGGCGGTGGTGATCTGAGTGATCGGGCGGTGGTGATCTGAGTGATCGGGCGGTGGTGATCTGAGTGATCGGGCGGTGGTGATCTGAGTGATCGGGCGGTGGTGATCTGAGTGATCGGGCGGTGGTGATCTGAGTGATCGGGTGGTGAAGATCTGAATGATCAGGCATTGGTGATCTGGATGATCATGGGGTGATGATGTGGTTGCTCAGTGATGATCTGGATGATCCAGCGGTGATGATCTGGATGATCAGGTGGTGATGATCTGGATAATCAGGATTTTATTATCCAGGTGATCAGGGGGTGACAATCTGGTTGATCATGGGGTGACAATCTTGATGATCAGTCTGTGATGACCTGGATGATCGGCGGTGATTATCTGGATGATCTTGCGGTGATGAACTTGATGATCATGCGGTGACGAGCTGGATGATCATGCGGTTACAAGCTGGATGATCATGGGATGACGATCTGGTTGATCATGCGGTGATGATCTGGATGATCAAGGTGTGATGATCTGGATGATCAGGGGGTGGATCTGGATGACCAGGCAGAGATTATCTGGATGATCAGGCAGAGATGATCTGAATGATCATGTGGTGGTGATCTGAATGATCAGGCGGTGGTGATCTGAATGATCAGGTGGTGGTGCTCTGAATGATCAGGCGGTGGTGATCTGAATGATCAGGCGGTGGTGATCTGAATGATCAGGCGGTGGTGATCTGAATGATCAGGCGGTGATGATCTGAATGATTAGGCGGTGGTGATCTGGATGATCATGGGGTGATGATGTGGTTGATCAGTGATGATCTGGATGATCCAGCGGTGATGATCTGAATGATCAGGTGGTGTTGATCTGGATAATCAGGAATTTATTATCCAGATGATCAGGGGGTGACAATCTGGTTGATCATGGGGTGACAATCTTGATGATCAGTCTGTGATGATCTGGATGATCGTCGGTGATTATCTGGATGATCTTGCGGTGATGAACTTGATGATCATGCGGTGACGAGCTGAATGATCATGCGGTTACAAGCTGGATGATCATGGGATGATGATCTGGTTGATCATGTGGTGACGATCTGGATCATCAGTGGGTGATGATTTGAATAATCAGGGGGTGATGATCTGTATAATCAGTGTGTGATGATCTGGATAATCAGGGGGTTACAATATGTATGATCCGGGGGTGATGATCTGGATAATCAGATGGTGAAGATGTGGATAATCAGGTGGTCATGATTTAGCATGATCTGGCAGTGAAGATCTGGATGATCAGGGGATGGATCTGGATGATATGGTGGCGATGATCTGGCATTGACGATATGGATGATCAGGGGGTGATAATGAGGGGATGATGATCTTGATAATCAGGGGGAGACGATCTGGATGATAAGGCGGTGATGATCTGGATGATCATGGGGTGATGATCTGGATAATCAGGCTGTGAAAATCTGGATAATCACACGGTGATGATTTAGATAATCAGAGGGTCACAATATGGATGATCAGGGGGTTATGACCTGGACAATCAGGTGGTGATGATCTGGATGATCAGGCAGTGACAATCTGGATGATCAGGGGGTAATGATCTGGATAATCAGAGGGAGATGATCTGGATGATAAGGGGGTGACAATCTGGATGATCAGGGGGTGATTATCTGGATAATCAGGATTTGATTATCCCGATGATCAGGGGGTGACAATGGGGTGACAATCTTGATGATTAGTCTGTGATGATATGGATGATTTGGCGGTGACGAACTGGATGATCATGCGGTGACGATCTGGATGATCATGCGGTGACGATCTGGATGATCATGCGGTGACGATCTGGATGATCATGGGATGACGATCTGGTTGATCATGCGGTGATGATCTGGATGATCAGGGTGTGACGATCTGGATGATTAGGGGGTGACCATGTGGATGATCAGTGGTTGATAATCTGGATGATCAGGAGGTTATGATCTGGATAATCAGGCGGTGACGATCTGGATGATAAGGGTGTGACTATTTGAATAATTATGGAACGGCGATCTGGATAATCAGAGGGTGACAAACTAGATGATCATGGGGTAATCATCTGGATAATCAGAGGGTGACGATCTGGATGATAATTTGGTGATGATCTTGACAATCAGGGGGTGAATGATCTGGATAATCAGGGGATGACGATCTGGATAATCAGGGTGTGATGATCTGGATGATCAGGCAGAGATGATCTGAATGATCATGTGGTGGTGATCTGAATGATCAGGCGGTGGTGATCTGAATGATCAGGCGGTGGTGATCTGAATGATCAGGCGGTGGTGATCTGAATGATCAGGCGGTGATGATCTGAATGATCAGGCGGTGGTGATCTGGATGATCATGGGGTGATGATCTGAATGATCAGGCGGTGATGATCTGAATGATCGGGCGGTGGTGATCTGAGTGATCGGGTGGTGGTGATCTGAGTGATCGGGCGGTGGTGATCTGAGTGATCGGGCGGTGGTGATCTGAGTGATCGGGCGGTGGTGATCTGAGTGATCGGGCGTTGGTGATCTGAGTGATCGGGTGGTGAAGATGTGAATGATCAGGCATTGGTGATCTGGATGATCATGGGGTGATGATGTGGTTGCTCAGTGATGATCTGGATGATCCAGCGGTGATGATCTGGATAATCAGGTGGTGATGATCTGGATAATCAGGATTTTATTATCCAGGTGATCATGGGGTGACAATCTTGATGATCGGTCTGTGATGATCTGGATGATCGGCGGTGATTATCAGGATGATCTTGCGGTGATGAACTTGATGATCATGCGGTGACGAGCTGGATGATCATGCGGTTACAAGCTGGATGATCATGGGATGACGATCTGGTTGATCATGCGGTGATGATCTGGATGATCAAGGTGTGATGATCTGGATGATCAGGGGGTGGATCTTGATGACCAGGCAGAGATTATCTGGATGATCAGGCAGAGATGATCTGAATGATCATGTGGTGGTGATCTGAATGATCAGGCGGTGGTGATCTGAATGATCAGGTGGTGGTGATCTGAATGATCAGGCGGTGGTGATCTGAATGATCAGGCGGTGGTGATCTGAATGATCAGGCGGTGATGATCTGAATGATTAGGCGGTGGTGATCTGGATGATCATGGGGTGATGATGTGGTTGATCAGTGATGATCTGGATGATCCAGCGGTGATGATCTGGATGATCAGGTGGTGATGATCTGGATAATCAGGATTTTATTATCCATATGATCAGGGGGTGACAATCTGGTTGATCATGCGGTGACGATCTGGATCATCAGGGGGTAACGATCTGGATCATCACGGGGTGACGATCTGGATCATCAGTGGGTGATGATTTGAATAATCAGGGGGTGATGATCTGTATAATCAGTGTGTGATGATCTGGATAATCAGGGGGTGACAATATGTATGATCCGGGGGTGATGATCTGGATGATCAGTTGGTGATGATCTGGATGATCAGGTGGTGTTGATCTGGCTGGTCATGCGGTGATGATCTGGATGATCAGGTGGTGATGATCTGGATGATCAGGGCGTGGATCTGGATGATCAGGCGGTGATGATCTGGATGATATGGTGGTGATGATCTGGATGATCAAGGGGTGATGATCTGGATAATCAGGCTGTGAAAATTTGGATAATCACACGGTGATGATTTGGATAATCAGAGGGTCACAATATGGATGATCAGGGGGTGATGATCTGGACATTCAGGTGGTGAGAATCTGGACGATCAGGCGGTGACAATCTGGATGATCAAGGGGTGATGATCTCAATAATCAGTGGGAGATGATCTGGATGATCAGGCGGTGACAATCTGGATGATCAGTGGGTGATGATCTGGATAATCAGGATTTGATTATCCCGATGATCATGGGGTGACAATCTGGTTGATCATGGGGTGACAATCTTGATGATCAGTCTGTGATGATCTGGATGATTTGGCGGTGATTATCTGGATGATCTTGCGGTGACGAACTGGATGATCATGCGGTGACGATCTGGATGATCATGCGGTGACAATCTGGATGATCATGGGATGACGATCTGGTTGATCATGCGGTGATGATCTGGATGGTCAGGGTGTGACGATCTGGATGATTAGGGGGTGACCATGTGGATGATCTGTGGTTGATAATCTGGATGATCAGGAGGTTATGATCTGGATAATCAGGCGGTGATGATCTGGATGATAAGGGTGTGACTATTTGAATAATTATGGAACGGCGATCTGGATAATCAGAGGGTGACAAACTAGATGATCATGGGGTAATCATCTGGATAATCAGAGGGTGACGATCTGGATGATAATTTGGTGATGATCTTGACAATCAGGGGGTGAATGATCTGGATAATCAGGGGATGACGATCTGGATAATCAGGGTGTGATGATCTGGATGATCAGGCAGAGATGATCTGAATGATCATGTGGTGGTGATCTGAATGATCAGGCGGTGGTGATCTGAATGATCAGGCGGTGGTGATCTGAATGATCAGGCGGTGGTGATCTGAATGATCAGGCGGTGATGATCTGAATGATCAGGCGGTGGTGATCTGGATGATCATGGGGTGATGATCTGAATGATCGGGCGGTGATGATCTGAGTGATCAGGCGGTGGTGATCTGAGTGATCGGGCGGTGGTGATCTGAGTGATCGGGCGGTGGTGATCTGAGTGATCGGGCGGTGGTGATCTGAGTGATCGGGCGGTGGTGATCTGAGTGATCGGGCGGTGGTGATCTGAGTGATCGGGCGGTGGTGATCTGAGTGATCGGGCGGTGGTGATCTGAGTGATCGGGCGGTGGTGATCTGAGTGATCGGGCGGTGGTGATCTGAGTGATCGGGTAGTGAAGATCTGAATGATCAGGCATTGGTGATCTGGATGATCATGGGGTGATGATGTGGTTGCTCAGTGATGATCTGGATGATCCAGCGGTGATGATCTGGATGATCAGGTGGTGATGATCTGGATAATCAGGATTTTATTATCCAGGTGATCAGGGGGTGACAATCTGGTTGATCATGGGGTGACAATCTTGATGATCAGTCTGTGATGATCTGGATGATCGGCGGTGATTATCTGGATGATCTTGCGGTGATGAACTTGATGATCATGCGGTGACGAGCTGGATGATCATGCGGTTACAAGCTGGATGATCATGGGATGACGATCTGGTTGATCATGCGGTGATGATCTGGATGATCAAGGTGTGATGATCTGGATGATCAGGGGGTGGATCTGGATGACCAGGCAGAGATTATCTGGATGATCAGGCAGAGATGATCTGAATGATCATGTGGTGGTGATCTGAATGATCAGGCGGTGGTGATCTGAATGATCAGGTGGTGGTGATCTGAATGATCAGGCGGTGGTGATCTGAATGATCAGGCGGTGGTGATCTGAATGATCAGGCGGTGATGATCTGAATGATTAGGCGGTGGTGATCTGGATGATCATGGGGTGATGATGTGGTTGATCAGTGATGATCTGGATGATCCAGCGGTGATGATCTGGATGATCAGGTGGTGATTATCTGGATAATCAGGATTTTATTATCCAGATGATCAGGGGGTGACAATCTGGTTGATCATGGGGTGACAATCTTGATGATCAGTCTGTGATGATCTGGATGATCGTCGGTGATTATCTGGATGATCTTGCGGTGATGAACTTGATGACCATGCGGTGACGAGCTGGATGATCATGCGGTTAAAAGCTGGATGATCATGGGATGATGATCTGGTTGATCATGCGGTGACGATCTGGATCATCAGGGGGTAACGATCTGGATCATCACGGGGTGACGATCTGGATCATCAGTGGGTGATGATTTGAATAATCAGAGGGTGATGATCTGTATAATCAGTGTGTGATGATCTGGATAATCAGGGGGTGGTGATCTGAATGATCGGGCGTTGGTAATCTGAATGATCGGGCGTTGGTGATCTGAATGATCGGGCGGTGGTGATCTGAATGATCGGGCGTTGGTGATCTGAATGATCGGGCGGTGGTGATCTTAATGATTGGGTGGTGGTGATCAGAATGATCGGGCGGTGGTGATCAGAATGATCGGGCGGTGGTGATCAGAGTGATCGGGCGGTGGTGATCAGAGTGATCGGGCGGTGGTGACCTGAGTGATCGGGCGGTGGTGACCTGAGTGATCGGGCGGTGGTGACCTGAGTGATCGGGCGGTGGTGACCTGAGTGATCGGGCGGTGGTGACCTGAGTGATCGGGCGGTGGTGACCTGAGTGATCGGGCGGTGGTGACCTGAGTGATCGGGCGGTGGTGACCTGAGTGATCGGGCGGTGGTGACCTGAGTGATCGGGCGGTGGTGACCTGAGTGATCGGGCGGTGGTGACCTGAGTGATCGGGCGGTGGTGACCTGAGTGATCGGGCGGTGGTGACCTGAGTGATCGGGCGGTGGTGACCTGAGTGATCGGGCGGTGGTGACCTGAGTGATCGGGCGGTGGTGACCTGAGTGATCGGGTGGTGAAGATCTGAATGATCAGGCGGTGTTGATCTGGATGATCATGGGGTGATGATGTGGTTGATCAGTGATGATCTGGATGATCCGGCGGTGATGATCTGGATGATCAGGTGGTGATGATCTGGATAAACAGGATTTTATTATCCAGATGATCAGGGGGTGAGAATCTGGTTGATCATGGGGTGACGACCTTGATGAACAGGTGTTGACGATCTGGATGATCAGGCTGTGATTATCTGAATGATCAGGCGGTGATGATCTGAATGATCAGGCGGTGATGATCTGAATGATCAGGCGGTGATGATCTGGATGATCATGGGGTGATGATGTGGTTGATCATTGATGATCTGGATGATCTGGTGGTGAAGATCTGGATGATCAGTTGGTGATGAACTGGATGATCAGTTGGTGATGATCTGGATGATCAGGTAGTGGTGATCTGGATGATCGGGCGTTGGTGATCAGAATGATCGGGCGGTGGTGATCTTAATGATCGGGCGGTGGTGATCAGAATGATCGGGCGGTGGTGATCAGAATGATCTGGCGGTGGTGATCAGAATGATCGGGCGGTGGTGATCTGAATGATCAGGCGGTGGTGATCTGAATGATCAGGCGGTGATGATCTGAATGATCAGGCGGTGGTGATCTGGATGATCATGGGGTGATGATCTGAATGATCGGGCGGTGATGATCTGAGTGATCGGGCGGTGGTGATCAGAGTGATCGGGCGGTGGTGACCTGAGTGATCGGGCGGTGGTGACCTGAGTGAACGGGCGGTGGTGACCTGAGTGATCGGGCGGTGGTGACCTGAGTGATCGGGCGGTGGTGACCTGAGTGATCGGGCGGTGGTGACCTGAGTGATCGGGCGGTGGTGACCTGAGTGATCGGGCGGTGGTGACCTGAGTGATCGGGCGGTGGTGACCTGAGTGATCGGGCGGTGGTGACCTGAGTGATCGGGCGGTGGTGATCTGGATGATCAGGGGGTGATGATGTGGTTGATCAGTGATGATCTGGATGATCCTGCGGTGATGATCTGGATGATCAGGTGGTGATGATCTGGATAATCAGGATTTTATTATCCAGATGATCAGGGGGTGACAATCTGGTTGATCATGGGGTGACAATCTTGATGATCAGTCTGTGATGATCTGCATGATCGGCGGTGATTATCTGGATGATCTTGTGGTGATGAACTGGATGATCATGTGGTGATGAGCTGGATGATCATGCGGTGACAAGCTAGATGATCATGGGATGATGATGATCTGGTTGATCATGCGGTGATGATCTGAATGATCAGGCAGTGGTGATCTGAATGATCAGGCGGTGGTGATCTGAATGATCAGGCGGTGGTGATCTGAATGATCAGGCGGTGGTGATCTGAATGATCAGGCGGTGGTGAGCTGAATGATCAGGCGGTGGTGATCTGAATGATCAGGCGGTGGTGATCTGAATGATCAGGCGGTGGTGATCTGAATAATCAGGCGGTGGTGATCTGAATGATCAGGCGGTGGTGATCTGAATGATCAGGCGGTGGTGATCTGAATGATCAGGCGGTGGTGATCTGAATGATCAGGCGGTGGTGATCTGAATGATCAGGCGGTGGTGATCTGAATGATCAGGCGGTGGTGATCTGTATGATCATGGGGTGATGATGTGGTTGGTCAGTAATGATCTGGATGATCCGGCGGTGATGATCGGATGATCCGGCAGTGATGATCTGGATGATTTGGGTTTGTGATCTGGATGATCATGGGGTGAAGATCTGGATGATTAGGGGGTGACGATCTGGCTGATCAAATGGGTGACGATCTGGCTGATCAAATGGGTGACGATCTGGCTGATCAAATGGGTGACGATCTGGCTGATCAAATGGGTGACGATCTGGATGATCAGGCGGTGATGATCTGGATGATCAGGGGTTGATGATCCGGATGATCAGGGGGTGATGATCTGGATGATCAGGGCTGTGACAATCTGGATGATCAGGGGGTGACGATCTGGATTAAAAGGTGGTGACGACCTTGATGAACAGGTGTTGACGATCTGGATGATCAGGCGGTGATGATCTGGATGATATGGCGGTGATTATCTGGATGATCTGGCGGTGATGACTATGTGATCAGGGGCTGACGATCTGCATGATCAGGCAGTTAGAAAGTGGATGATCAGGCGGTGATGATCTGGATAATCAGGGGATGGATCTGGATGATATGGTGGCGATGATCTAGCATTCGCGATATGCATGATCAGGGGGTGATTATCAGGGGATGATGATCTTGATAATCAGGGGATGATGATCTGGATAATCTGAGGGAATCGATCTGGATGATAAGGTGGTGATGATCTGGATGATCAAGGGGTGATGATATGGATAATCAGGCTGTGAAATCTGGATAATCACACGGTAATGATTTGGATAATCAGAGGGTCACAATATGGATGATCAGGGGGTTATGATCTGGACATTCAGGTGGTGATGATCTGGATGATCAGGCGGTGATGATCCTGATAATCAGGCATTGATGATCTGGAAGTTCAGGGATTGATGATCTTGGGGTGGATCTGGATAATCAGGGGATGATGATCTGGATAATCATGGGGAGATGATCTGGATGATAAGGGGGTGACAATCTGGATGATCAGGGGGTGATGATCTGGATAATCAGGATTTTATTATCCAGATGATCAGGGGGTGACAATCTCGTTGATCATGGGGTGACATTCTTGAGGATCAGTTTGTGATGATCTGGATGATCTGGCGGTGATTATCTGGATAATCAGGAGGTGATGATCTGGATGAACATGCGGCGACGATCTGGATGATCATGGGATGACGATCTGGTTGATCATGCGGTGATTATCTGGATAATCAGGAGGTGATGATCTGGATAACCAGGCAGTGAGAAAGTCGACGATTAGGCGGTGTTGATCTGGATGATCAACGGGTGATGATCTGGAAAATTAGGATGTGATGATCACGATTATCAGGGGTTGATGATCTGGATAATCAGGGGGGTGACAATCTGGATGATCAAGGGGAGTCGTTCTAGATGATCAGTTGGTGACGAGCTGGCTGATCAAGCGGAGACGATCTCGGTGTTCTGGCTGTGATGATCTGGACGATAAAAGGGTGATAATCTGGATGATCAGGGGGTGATGATCTGGATAATCAGGGGGTGATGATCTGGATAATCAGGAGGTGATGATCTGGATGACCAGGCGGTGATGATCTGGACGATAAAAGGATGACGATCTGGATCATCGGGGGTGACGATATGGTTCATCAGGGGGTGACGATCTGGATCATCAGGTGTTGACGATCTGGATCATCAGGGGGTGACGATCTGGATGATCAGGGGATGACGATCTGGATCATCAGGGGTGACGATCTGGATCATCAGGGGTGATGATCTGGATCATCAGGGGGTGACGATCTGGATGATCAGGGGATGACGATCTGGATCATCGGGGGTGACGATCTGGATCATCGGGGGTGACGATCTGGATCATCGGGGGTGACGATCTGGATCATCGGGGGTGACGATCTGGATCATCGGGGGTGACGATCTGGATCATCGGGGGTGACGATCTGGATCATCGGGGGTGACGAGCTGAATCATCAGGGGGTGATGATCTGGATCATCAGTGGGTGACAATAAGTATGATCGGGAGTGATGATCTGGATAATCAGGTGGTGATAATCTGGCTGATCAGGCGTTGATGATCTGGATGATCAGGGGTAACGATGTGGATAATCAGGTCATCATGATTTCGGGTGATCTGGCACTGATCATCTGGATGATCAGGGGGTGATGATCTGGATAATCAGGGGGTGATGATCTGGATAATCAGGAGGTGATGATCTGGATGACCAGGCGGTGATGATCTGGACGATAAAAGGATGATGATCTGAATCATCGGGGGTGACGATATGGTTCATCAGGGGGTGACGATCTGGATCATCAGGGGTTGACAATCTGGATCATCAGGGGGTGACGATCTGGATGATCAGGGGATGACGATCTGGATGATCAGGGGTGACGATCTGGATCATCAGGGGGTGACGATCTGGATGATCAGGGGATGACGATCTGGATCATCGGGGGTGACGATCTGAATCATCGGGGGTGACGATCTGGATCATCGGGGGTGACGATCTGGATCATCGGGGGTGACGATCTGGATCATCGGGGGTGACGATCTGGATCATCGGGGGTGACGATCTGGATCATCGGGGGTGACGATCTGGATCATCGGGGGAGACGAGCTTAATCATCAGGGGGTGATGATCTGGATAATCAGTGGGTGACAATAAGTATGATCGGGGGTGATGATCTGGATAATCAGGTGGTGATAATCTGGCTGATCAGGCGTTGGTGATCTGGATGATCAGGGGTAATGGTGTGGATAATCAGGTCATCATGATTTCGGGTGATCTGGCAGTGATCATCTGGATGATCAGGGGGTGATGATCTGGATAATCAGGGGGTGATGATCTGGATAATCAGGAGGTGATTATCTGGATGACCAGGGGGTGATGAAATGGATGATCAGTGGGTGATGATCTGGATCATCGGGGGTGACGATATGGTTCATCAGGGGGTGACGATCTGGATCATCAGGTGTTGACAATCTGGATCATCATGGGGTGACGATCTGGATGATCAGGGGATGACGATCTGGATCATCAGGGGTGACGATCTGGATCATCAGGGGGTGACGATCTGGATCATCGGGGGTGACGATCTGGATCATCGGGGGTGACGATCTGGATCATCGGGGGTGACGATCTGGATCATCGGGGGTGACGATCTGGATCATCGGGGGTGACGATCTGGATCATCGGGGGTGACGAGCTGGATCATCGGGGGTGACGAGCTGGATCATCGGGGGTGACGATCTGGATCATCGGGGGTGACGAGCTGGATCTTCGGGGGTGACGAGCTGGATCATCGGGGGTGACGAGCTGGATCATCGGGGGTGACGAGCTGGATCATCGGGGGTGACGAGCTGGATCATCGGGGGTGACGAGCTGGATCATCGGGGGTGACGAGCTGGATCATCGGGGGTGACGAGCTGGATCATCGGGGGTGACGAGCTGAATCATCAGGGGGTGATAATCTGGATCATCAGTGGGTGACAATAAGTATGATCGGGGGTGATGATCTGGATAATCAGGTGGTGATAATCTGGCTGATCAGGCGTTGATGATCTGGATGATCAGGGGTAACGATGTGGATAATCAGGTCATCATGATTTCGGGTGATCTGGCACTGATCATCTGGATGATCAGGGGGTGATGATCTGGATAATCAGGGGGTGATGATCTGGATAATCAGGAGGTGATGATCTGGATGACCAGGCGGTGATGATCTGGACGATAAAAGGATGATGATCTGAATCATCGGGGGTGACGATATGGTTCATCAGGGGGTGACGATCTGGATCATCAGGGGTTGACAATCTGGATCATCAGGGGGTGACGATCTGGATGATCAGGGGATGACGATCTGGATGATCAGGGGTGACGATCTGGATGATCAGGGGGTGATGATCTGGATGATCAGGGGATGACGATCTGGATCATTGGGGGTGACAATCTGAATCATCGGGGGTGACGATCTGGATCATCGGGGGTGACGATCTGGATCATCGGGGGTGACGAGCTGAATCATCAGGGGGTGATGATCTGGATAATCAGTGGGTGACAATAAGTATGATCGGGGGTGATGATCTGGATAATCAGGTGGTGATAATCTGGCTGATCAGGCGTTGATGATCTGGATGATCAGGGGTAACGATGTGGATAATCAGGTCATCGTGATTTCGGGTGATCTGGCAGTGATCATCTGGATGATCAGGGGGTGATGATCTGGATAATCAGGGGGTGATGATCTGGATAATCAGGAGGTGATGATCTGGATGACCAGGCGGTGATGATCTGGACGATAAAAGGATGATGATCTGAATCATCGGGGGTGACGATATGGTTCATCAGGGGGTGACGATCTGGATCATCAGGGGTTGACAATCTGGATCATCAGGGGGTGACGATCTGGATGATCAGGGGATGACGATCTGGATCATCAGGGGTGACGATCTGGATCATCAGGGGGTGACGATCTGGATGATCAGGGGATGACGATCTGGATCATCGGGGATGACGATCTGGATCATCGGGGGTGACGATCTGGATCATCGGGGGTGACGATCTGGATCATCAGGGGTGACGAGCTGAATCATCAGGGGGTGATGAACTGGATAATCAGTGGGTGACAATAAGTATGATCGGGGGTGATGATCTGGATAATCAGGTGGTGATAATCTGGCTGATCAGGCGTTGATGATCTGGATGATCAGGGGTAATGATGTGGATAATCAGGTCATCATGATTTCGGGTGATCTGGCAGTGATCATCTGGATGATCAGGGGGTGATGATCTAGATAATCAGGGGGTGATGATCTGGATAATCAGGAGGTGATGATCTGGATGACCAGGCGGTGATGATCTGGACGATAAAAGGATGATGATCTGAATCATCGGGGGTGACGATCTGGATCATCAGGGGTTGATAATCTGGATCATCAGGGGGTGACGATCTGGATGATCAGTGGGTGACGATCTGGATGATCAGGGGATGACGATCTGGATCATCGGGGGTGACGATCTGAATCATCGGGGGTGACGATCTGGATCATCGGGGGTGACGATCTGGATCATCGGGGGTGACGATCTGGATCATCGGGGGTGACGATCTGGATCATCGGGGGTGACGATCTGGATCATCGGGGGTGACGATCTGGATCATCGGGGGTGACGATCTGGATCATCGGGGGTGACGAGCTGAATCATCAGGGGGTGACGATCTGGATAATCAGTGGGTGACAATAAGTATGATCGGGGGGTGATGATCTGGATAATCAGGTGGTGATAATCTGGCTGATCAGGAGTTGGTGATCTGGATGATCAGGGGTAATGGTGTGGATAATCAGGTCATCATGATTTCGGGTGATCTGGCAGTGATCATCTGGATGATCAGGGGGTGATGATCTGGATAATCAGGGGGTGATGATCTGGATAATCAGGGGGTGATGATCTGGATAATCAGGAGGTGATGATCTGGATGACCAGGGGGTGATGAAATGGATGATCAGTGGGTGATGATCTGGATGATTTTGTGGTGATGAACTGGATAATCAGGGGGTGGATCTGGATGATCAGGCGGTGATGATCTGGATGATCAGGGGTTGGATCTGGATGATCAGGTGGTGATGATCTGGATAATCAGGCTGTGAAAATATGGATAATCACACGGTGATGATTTGGATAATCAGGGGGTCACAATATGGATGATCAGGTGGTTATGATTTGGATATTCAGGTGGTGATGATTTGGATGATCAGGCGGTGATGATCCTGATAATCAGGCATTGATGATCTGGAAGATCAGGGGGTGATGATCTGGGGGTGGATCTGGATAATCAGTGGATGATGATCTGGATAATCAGGGGGAGATGATCTGGATGATCAGGGGGTGACAATCTGGATGATCAGGGGGTGATTATCTGGATGATCTTGTGGTGATGAACTGGATGATCAGGGGGTGGATCTGGATGATCAGGCACTGATGATCTGGATGATCAGGAGGAGATGATCTGGATAATAGAGGTGATGATCTAGATGATCTGGCAGTTATGATCTGGATATTCAGGCGGTGATGATCTGGATAATCATGGTTTATGATCTGGATGATCATGGGGTGAAGATCTGGATGATAAGGGGGTGATTATCTGCATGATCGGAGTGATGATCTGAATAATCAGGCAGTTACGATCTGGATGATAAGGGTGTGATGATTTGAATAATTTGGGAATGACGATCTGGATAATCAGTGGGTGACAATCTGGATAATCAGGCAGAGATGATCTGGATGATCAGGCAGTGATGATCTGGGTGATCTGGGGGTGGATCTGGATGATCAGGGGGTGGATCTGGATGATCAGGCAGAGATGATCTGAATGATCAGGCGGTGGTGATCTGGATGATCAGGCGGTGATGATCTGAATGATCAGGCGGTGATTATCTGAATGATCAGGCGGTGATGATCTGAATGATCAGGTGGTGATGATCTGGATGATCAGGCGGTGATGATCTGGATGATCTGCGGATGGATCTGGGTGATCAGATGGTGAGGATCTGGATGATCTGGCGGTGACGATCTGGATGATAAGGGGGTTACGATCTGGATAATCATGGGGTGATGATCTGGATAATCAGGATGTGATGATCTGGGTGATCAGGGTGTGATGATCTGTATGATCAGGCAATGAGAAAGTGGATAACCAAGCAGTTACAATCTGGATGATCAGGGGGTGAGGATCTGAATGATCAGGGGGTGAGGATCTGGATGATCAGGGGGTGAGGATCTGGATGATCAGGGGGTGAGGATCTGGATGATCAGGGGGTGAGGATCTGGATGATCAGGGGGTGAAGATCTGGATGATCAGGGGGTGAGGATCTGGATGATCAGGGGGTGAGGATCTGGATGATCAGGGGGTGAGGATCTGGATGATCAGGGGGTGAAGATCTGGATGATCAGGGGGTGAGGATCTGGATGATCAGGGGGTGAGGATCTGGATGATCAGGGGGTGAGGATCTGGATGATCAGGGGGTGAGGATCTGGATGATCAGGGGGTGAGGATCTGGATGATCAGGGTGTGGATCTGGATGTTCAGGCGGTGATGATCAGGATGATCTGGCGGTGATGAACTGGATGATCTGTGGGTGGATCTGGATGATCAGGTGGTGAGGATCTGGATGATAAGGGGATGATGATCAGGATGATCAGGATGATCTGGCGGTGATGAACTGGATGATCTGGGCGTGGATCTGGATGATCAGGTGGTGAGGATCTGGATGATCAGGGTGTGACGATCTGGATGATGAGGGGGTGACGATCTGGATGATCAGGGAGTGATGTTCTGGATAATCATGGAGTGATGTTCTGGCTGATCAGGTGGTAACGATTTGGATAATGAGTTTGATCATATATCTGAGAGTGTCGTTGACTATGAGAATGTCTTTCACTGCTTCCAGCAAGATTTCACTTAGCATCAATGGGGAAAGCCTTTTTGTAGTTGCTCTGTCTACACTCCCCATACTTTTGTCTACTTTATTACATCTTCTCTCATTCTTCAACACTCCGGGGAAATAACATCTGATCCTGCTTAACTTTGTTATATGTACTTAGCTAAAGTGAGAAACCCTACCTACCTCACAACACTCGAGTTTACTCTTAAGAATCCTGAATGCTTCAGCCTCCAGCAGCAGACTTGACCTGCCAAGTTATTCCAGGCACCCACCACTCTCTGTATAGAAGAATTACTCTCCTGACCTCTCCCCTGAACATCCCTCCCTTCATCCTGAACAGATGTATTCTGGTGTTAGCTATTCCTGCCCTGGGAAAGAGGAAGTTGCTGTCCGCCCATTCTATGCTGCCAATAGACCTCTCTTAATGCTTCTCTAATTTTTTTTTTCAGCACATTGAAGAGCCCCAGTTCTCCTCATCTTGCTTCATAAGACTTATTTTGTAATTCAGGCCACATCCTAGTCCATCTCCTCTGCGCCCTGTCTAAACTTCCATGTCATTTCAGTTTTGTGTGCAGAACAGAAAGCAATGCAATAACGGGTAGAGATGGGGGAGAGAGGGGCTATAAGATAGATGAGGATGGACAGAGTGAGGGCTGATAGAGTGGGGAATGGGGGGAGGGGAGGAATGAGAGGAAGAGATAGGAAAGCGTGGGAGAGTGAGGGAAGATGAGAGGAAAAAGATGCTGAGAAAGAAAAAGAGATGGGGAGAAAGAAAGAGGGGATAGAGGTAAGAAGAGTAAGGTAGAAAGGGAGAGGTGTATAGAGGGGAGAGGAAGAGGAAGCAAGAGGCATAACAGAGGGAGGGATGAGTGCAAAGAGAGGGGAATGAGACAGTAGAGAGAGAGAAGGGAAGACAGAGGTGGACAGAGGGGGTTGAGAGAGACCAGGGATTCAAAGATTGAGAGGGGTGCCAGATCGTATATTAAAAGCAGAGGGGAAGATTGAGGCCGGTGTGAGGCAAGGGAGAGTGAATGATGAACGGGTGGAAACAGAGGTGGGAGAAAAGAGTGGAGGCAGAGATCGGTTATTGGTGATGAATCGGAAGGGAGGAGAGGTGTGTGCAAGGAGGGGAGGGGGAGTGGAGTGGAGGAGTTTAGTGGTAGATGGGGAGGAGACATGATAGAAGGCAGGTTAAGGAAACAGGAATTTGAGGCTCGGGATAAGTGTGGGCAAGATCCTGAATGTGCTGTCATTCAGGAATCATTGGGATTTTGCACCATCTCAGACATGACGTCTCCCTCTATCACCTCCACTCTCCCTTCTCTCCACCACATGGACCAACCACACACTCCCATCCTAATGAATATGCAAGTCTTCTTCTCACCTCTTGTCCACTGCCTCCCTTCTCTTCACCACCTCTCTCTCACCTCTACCCCCACTCTATCCCCACAATCTCCTCTTGCTTCCCCTTACTCCCCATTTTTTCCACCGTCTCTCCCCTCTCTGTCTCTTTATACTTTCTCCCTCTCTTTCTCCACCCCTTTCTCTCTCACCACCTCTCTTCCCATCTCCTCTCATTCCCTTCTCCCCTCTCTTACCTCTCTCACCTCCCTCCGATCTCTCTCTCTCTCTCTCTCTCTCTCTCTCTCTCTCTCTCTCTCTCTCTTCCCCCCCGCCCCCATCTGTCCCCTTTACACCATACCTCTCCATCCAGCGATGCCGATTCACTTAATGCTGTGATCCCTGCGATTATCTCTCACTGATAATCCGGGAACCAGGATTTAGCAACTAATTCCCTAATGAATTCTTCTGTGGATGAAAGCAGATCTGGACTGATGGGGAGTGGAAAATATGGTTAGAGAGAGGGAGTGAAAGAAGGGGGAGAGAGAGAGGGAAAGGAGGAGAGAGAAAGGAGGAGTGGGGAGAGATAGAGGACAGGAAGGGAGCAGGGACAAAGAGAGGGGAGACACTAAGGAAAAGAAAGAGGGGGGACTGAAGGGGAGAGAGAGAGAGAGCGCGATGGAGAGGGGGCAGAGACAGGGGTTACAGAGTGGAGTGAGGAGGCAAAAAGGAGATGGGTTAAGAATGGGAAAGAGGGCATGGAGAAAGGAGGAAGAGAATGGGGATATGGAGAAGAACAAATGGGAGAATGGGGAGAGAGAGGAGAAAGGGGTGAACGAGGGGAAGGATGGAAAGAGATGGAAGAGGGGAGAGTGGGCAGAGAGTGGGGGAAGACAAGGGGTGTGAGAGTGGGGAGAGGAGAAGGAGAAGAGAAAGGGATGTGGGGGGGAAGACAAGGGGTAAAGAAGGGAAGAGGTAGAGAGAGGGGGCAGAGAAGGAGAGAGAAGGGGATGAGTGGGGGAGAGGAGTGAGGTAGAGGGGAGGAGTAGGGGAGACAGGGAGAAATGGGTGAGAGGGGAGATCGAGGGGAAGAGAGGGGAGATTGAGGGTGGGAGAGAGGCGAGGGTTGGGTGGTAGAGGGGCAGAGAAGTGTATTGAGAGCAGGGAGAGAGGGGAAAGAGAGGGGGATTGAGGGGGTGAGGGTGTGAGAGAGGATAAAGGTGAGATGGAGATGCACCAGGAGGGAGGGGGACTGAAGGATTGATTATGTGAGAGGGTGAGATGGGGAGAGAGTGTGGTGAGAGTGGTGGAGAGGAGAAATAGAGTGTGGTGAGAGTGGAGTGTGGAGAGATGGGAAGATGGAGAGAGTGAGGAGTGGAGTGGAGTGGTGAGAGGGGGATAGAGGAGTGGAGAGAGGGGAAAGAGAGGGGAGAGAGAGGAGGAGACAGAAAGGGGGAGAGTGGGCAGAGTGGAGGAATAGATGAGGGCGTGGTAGAGAGGGGTAAGAGAGATGGGGAAGAGAGAGGGATGTGAGAAAGGAGGGACCACATTGAAGGGTGGGTGAGAGAGAGGAAGTTATGAGGATAGGGGAAGAGGGGGCAGAGAGAGAGGGGGAGAGAAGTTGGTGGGAGAGAGTGGAGGGAGAGAGGGAGGGAGAGAATTGCAAGAGAAGGGGAGAGAGGGGGTGAAGGAAGGGGAGATAGGAGAGGGTAGTAAGAATGTGTGACAGAGGGGAAAGGGGAAGATGGAGCGGAGAGTGCGGGCGAGAGATAGGGGCCATAGAGTGGGTGTGGAGAAGCGGGATGAGGGGGAAAAAAGGGGAGAGAAGGGGTGAGGGTGAGAGATGGTGAGAGGGGGAAGATGTAGGGAAGGGGAAGAAACTGGGGAGAGGGGCAGAGAGTGGAGTGAGAGAGAAGTGGGGTGAAAAAGAGGGAGAGGGGAGAGAGATTAGTGAGAGAAAGGGGTATAGAGGGGGAGTGTATAGCAGAGAGAGAGAACATAGTGGAAAGAGAGAAAAGAGAGGGGGAGCCATGGAGAAAGGGGAGAGGGATGTGAGAGAGGAGGGATTGTGTTGAGGGGTGGGTGAGAGAGAGAGAGAGATGAGGGTAGGAGAAGAGGGGGCCGAGAGAGAGGGGAGAGAGATAATGAGAGGGAGCGGGAATAAAAAGGCCAGATAGAAGCATAGTGAGATGGAGAGGAAATGGGTAGAGAGTGAAATTGAGTGCGAGGGATAGGGGTGAGAGAGGGGGAGAGAGAAAAAGGGAAAGAGGAGCGGTGGGGAGAGAAGTGTAGACAAAGGGGAGAGAGAAGGGAGAGATGGAGCAGAGGGGGAGAAAAGGGGTGTGAGAAAGTGGGGAGAGTGGAGAGGGAGAAAGGAGAGAAAGAGATAGGAAAGAGGGGGTAGATAGTATTAGGGAGGGGAGAGAACAGCGACAGTGAGGGAGAGAGTGGTGAAAGAGGCTAGAGATAGATGGGGAGATATGGGAGTGACCGAGGGAGACAGAAGGAGAAAGGGTTAACGGAGAGGGGTAGAGATGGGGGCGGGAGAGAGGCAGAGAGGAGTCGGAGAGGTGTTAAAGGGGGGGAGAGAGAGAGTGGGAGTGAGTGGGGAGAGGGTATGAGAGAAAGTGAGAAAGCACTGATAGAGTGGTGAGTGGAGAGGGGGGATAGGTGTGTTTAGAGAGGGGAAAGAGAAGGTGAAAGGGAGAGAGGAAAGAGAGAGAGAGGCAGGGAGGGCAAAAAAAGGAGAGACAGGAGAGATTTGGTAAAGTGGGGGAGAGAGCGGTGAGGGAGTGAGGAGGAGAGAGTGAGACCATGAGGGGGAGAGGGGGTGAGAGAGGAGAAGAGGGAGGAGGCAAGGCAGAAAGAGAGGGGTAGAGAGGAGGAGAAAAGGAGTGATAAACAGGGATAGGTGAGAGAGATGGGAGTAGGGGGGGAGAGAGGGTGGAGAATGGGGTGTGAGGGGAAGAGAGGAGAGAGAGAAGGGGAAAGAGGGGACAGAGACAGGGTACGAGAAGGAGGTGTGAGATAGTGGAGAGAAATTAGTGAGAGGGGGAGAGCAGTGTAGAGAGAGGCAGGGTGGAGGCCAGAGAGAGGGAAAGTGGTGCAGAGAGAAGGGGTTGTGAGTTGAAAGAGTTCAGGGAGAGGGGAGATGGGGAGAGAGATGGAAGTGTACAGGGAGAAGGGGAGAGAATGGGGGAGAGAGGGTGGGCAGGCAGGGAAAGAGAGGGGGTGAGACATTGAGGAGAGAGGGATGAGGGGGAAAGATCAGCGATGGAGGTAGGAGAGGGGGTGAGAGGGGAGAGTCAGAGAGAGAGTGAGCGTCAGAGAGAGAGGGAGCAGAGAGGGTAAGATATAGGGGAGGGAGCAAAATTGGGGGAGAGGGAGAGAATGGGGTGAAAGGGCTGGGGTAAAGAGGGAGGGGTGAGGAGGGGGAGTTTGTGGCAGAAAGAGGGGACAGAGGGGAGAGAAAGGGGAGTTAGGGAGAAAAGCGAGAGACATTGGGGAACGGAGAGGGTAGAGGGAGAGAGGGATGGAGAGAGAGTGCAGGGGAGAGAGTGAAGGCGAGTGAGGCAGAGAGGATGTGAGAGAGAGAGAGGGTAGAAAGGGAGAGATGGGGAGAGGGAGAAAGGGGAAGAAGGGGTAGAGAGAGGGGAGAATGAGGGAGAATGGTGGAGATGGGGAGAGAGAATGGGGAGAGGAAAAAGAGAAAGGGGGAAAGAATGGGATGTGAGAATGGGGAGAGAGAGGAGGGAGAGAAAGGAAGAGAGGGTGAAGAGTTGGACAGAGAGAGGGGAGAGTGGGGGCAGAAGTGGTATGAGAAGGGGGTGTGAGAGATTGGGAGAGAGAGGAGTGAGAAGGGTGACAAAGGGAGAAAGGGGGTGAGAGTGCAAAGAGAGGCGGAGACCAATGGGGGCAGGAGAGGGGGCATAGAGAAGCAGAGTGAGAGGGGTAGAGAGGGGGAGTGTGGGGGTGCGAGAGTGAGGAAGATAGGGTAAGAGTGAGAGTGGGGAGAGGTGGAGAGATGGGGAGAGAGAGGGAATAGGTGGGGAGATAGTGGGAGGGAGGGGGAAAGAATAGAACCATAGAACGCGAGAATATTAAAGCACAGAAACGGGCCCCTTCGGCCCTTCTAGTCATTGCTGAAACATTTTTTCTGCCTAGTCCCACTGACCTACACCCAGTCCATACCCCACCATGCCTCACCCACTCCTGTACCTGTCCAAATTCATCTGGAAACTCGTTTCACACCCACACCACTCTCTGTGCTCCCCCTAATGTTCCCCTTAAACTTTTCCACTATCACCCTTAACCCACGTCCTCTGGTTTGTATCTCACCCAACCTCAGTGGAAAAAGCCGACCTATATTTACTCTGTCAATCTCCTCATAATTTTAAATATCTCTATTAAATCTCCTTTCATTCTTCTACACTCCAGGGAATAAAGTCCTAACCTATCTAAACTTTCCCTGTAGCTCAGTTCCTGAAGTCCTGACAACACCTTAGTAAATCTTTTCTGCACTCTATCTATCTTATTGATATCTTCCCTGTAGTTAGGCAACCAAAACTGCACACAATACTCCAAATTTGGCCTCACCAATGTCTTCTACAATTTTATCATAACATCCCAACACCTGTACTCAGTTCTTTGATTTTTGAAGCCCAATATGCCAAAAGCTCTCTTTACAACCCAACCCCCTGTGACACCAAGATAGGGAGAGAGAGGGGTGGGGGGGGGGGAGAGAGGAGAAGGAGGGGGACAGAAGGGAAAAAGTGAGTGGAAATAGGAAAAGGGGAGGAATGGAGGGGAGAGGGGACAGAGTGAAGGGGTGAGGGGTAGAGGATGGACAGAGAGAGGGGAATAAGGGGCAGGAGGAGTGAGGGAGAGTGAAAGAGAGAATGGGAGAGGGACAGTGACATGGGTGAGATTGGAGAAGAGAGGGTGGAGAGAGAAAGGGACAGTAACAGGGAGAGGGAGTGAGAGAGAGTGAGGGGTAGGGGGGGATGAGGGGGAGAGAGAGCAGGGAGTGGTGAGATGGGAGAGATAGGTGTGAGAGAAAGGGGAAGACAGTGAGGAGAGTAGGATGAGAGATTGGGGAGAGAGGGGGAGAGAATGGGAGGATAGATAAGCAGAGAGGGGAAGAGAGGAAGTGTAAGAGGAGGTTTGAGAGGGGAGAGGGAAAGAGAAGGAGCAGAGAGAAAGGGATCTAAGAGAGTGGGGGAGAGACGGGGAGACTGAGATAAGGGGAGAGAGAGGAGGGGAGAGAGCAAAGGAAATGGGAGAGAGAGAGGGGAAGATAGAGAGGGACAGAGATGGAAAGAGAGGGAGCAGAGATAATGGGGAGGGAGAGAGTGGGAGAGGGAGAGGGGTGAAACAGTGGAAAAGAGGGGCTGAGAGACAGGGGATGAAGGGGGAGAGAGGGAAGAGACAGAGAATTTCAACCTCCATCATCAGACCTGGCAATACATTCCAGGCACACACAACTCTGTGTAAAAATAAATTACCCCTGAATTCTGTCCTAAACTCCCCTCCCTTCACTCTGTACAGATGTCCTCTGGTGTTTGGTACTCCCTCCCTGGTAAATAGATGCTGCCTTTCCACCTTATCTATGTCCATCATATCTCCTCTCATCATTTTATGCTCACAAGAGAAAATCCCCCACATCCTGGTGAATCTTCTCTACACCCTCTCCAAAGCTTCCACATCTTTCCTGTAATGAGGTGACTAGAACTGAACACAATACACTGAGGGGGAGGGGAGAGGAGGCAGAGAGGGGGTGAAGATAGGGGGAGAGATTGGGAGAGAGCAAAAGAGGAAATGATAAGAGATGGCAAGTAATAGTGGGAGAAAAGAGAGGGGGAGAGAGTGCAGGAAGAGAGGGAAGAAAGGAGGAGAGAGGGGAGATGGGGGCGAGCCGCTAGAGAGAGGACAAAGAGGGAAGATGGGGAGTAAATGGAAGAGACAGAGAGGGGAGGGGAGGGGGGGCACACAGAGGGGGGCAGAGAAAGAATAGGTAGAGGGTGGAGAGAGAGGGGAAATAGCCAGGTTGAATGAGGAGAGATAGGGGAACAAGAAGGGAGAGAGGGGTTAGAGAGAGGGGATGAGAGAGGTGGCTGAGAGGGGTCAAGGAGAGATGGGGCAAAAAGCGTGAGAGGGACAGTAGATCATACATTAATAATTGAGGGGAAGATGCAAGGGAAAGGGAGAGGGAAAGATGAACAGGTGGAAAGAGAGGGCGAGACGATGGAGAGGAGTGGACAAGTGTAGAGGGAAGGGAGAGCAGAGACAGAAGTGGAGGGGGGTTAATGGTAGATGGAGAAGACTCATTAGGGGGCCCAGGGATTCGAGAAAGCTCGGGATAAATGGAGGCGAGATCCTGAATGTCCTGAAGTTCAAAACACTTTGGAATTGTGCACTCCGTCAAAATGTACCTGCAATCTCCCTTCTCTCCACAACCTCAAATTCTTACCACTGAATCATCCACATCTCCATCTCCCCCACTCGCTCGTTTCCCTCCACCTCTCCTCTCATCCACCTCCCCCACTCCCTCACACATCCCCCCTTTGTCACTCACCACCTCTCTTCCCCACTCTCTCCCCCACTCTCTCCTCCTCTCTCACTGTCTCTCCTCCTCTCCCTCCCCACTCTATCTTCCCACTCAATCCACCCCTCCCCCTCAATCCACCCCTCCCTTCTTCCCCTTCTCTCCCCTGTTTCCTCACTGTCTCCCTGCACTCTCTTCAACTTCACTCTCCCTCTCTTCCCCTCTCTGTAACCGCCTCTCTCTACACCCTCTAATCACGTTCAATTCTCGTCCTCACCACCTCTCTCCCCTCCTTCCCATCTCTCTGACTCCCCCCTTCCATCTGTCCCCCTTACACCACACCTCCCCTCCCATCAGTGATGCTGATTCATGAGCTGATTCCTGCGATCATCTCTCACCAGGATTAGTAACTAATTCCCTAATGGGTTCTGATGTGGAGCAAAGTGGAGGGGAAGAGAGAGAGAGAACAGGAGAGGAAGAGAGGGGGAGGGAGGGGAAAAGAGGAGGGGAGAGAGAGGGTTTGAGATTGGTTGGTGAGGGAGAGAGATAGGTGGAACAAGGGGGAGTGAGAGGGAAAGTGAGGTGGTGGAGGGAGTGAGAGAGGTGGGTCAAGGGAGAGAGTGAAGAGAGGGGGAAATGAGAAGGGAGAGAGAGAGAGGGGTAGAGAGAGAGGGGTAGAGAGAGAGGGGTAGAGAGAGAGGGGTAGAGAGAGAGGGGTAGAGAGAGAGGGGTAGAGAGAGAGGGGTAGAGAGAGAGGGGTAGAGAGAGGGGTAGAGAGAGAGGGGTAGAGAGAGAGGGGTAGAGAGAGAGGGGTAGAGAGAGAGGGGTAGAGAGAGAGGGGTAGAGAGAGAGGGGTAGAGAGAGAGGGGTAGAGAGAGAGGGGTAGAGAGAGAGGGGTAGAGAGAGAGGGGTAGAGAGAGAGGGGTAGAGAGAGAGGGGTAGAGAGAGAGGGAGAGGTGGACAGAGGAGGCAAGGAGAGGCTGGGAATGAAAAGAGTGAGAGGAGTGGGAGAACCTTATTAACAGTGGAGGAGAAGGTGTGAGGGGAAGGGAGAGGGAAAGGTAAACAGGTGGAAAGTGAGGGGAGAAGGAAATGAGTGGACATAGAAAGGGGTGAATTGGGCTGAATGGGCATGGAGGAGAGAACAGGTGTGGAGGGGAGGAAGAGTGGGGGGGGTTAGTAGTAGATAGGGATGGGAGATGATGGAAGGCAGGTTGGGAACTAAGAACTCGAGGCTCGGGAATATGTATGGTCAAGATCTTGAATGGCAAGCAGTTCAGGAATCTTTAGAATTGTGCATTCCCTCAAATTTTACACCCTCCCCTCTCCCTTCTCCACAACCACACCCTCTCACCCTCTCCCATCTTAATCAACATCACATTTCTCTCTTCACTCCCTTCCACACCTACTCTCACCCTCCCTCCTCTCCCCTCTACCCCACTCACGCAACACTTCTCCCACCTCCCCTTCACTCTCACCCATCCCCCTTACTCTCCCCACTCTCTCCTCTCTTAGCCTCTCTCCCCCTCTTCCACCTTCCCTCCCCACTCTATCTCTCCACTATTTCCTCCCCTCAGTTCTCTCTCTCCCATCTCCCCACTTTCTGCCGCACTGCTCTCTTTCCCCCCTCTCTCGTACTTTCTCCAACCTCACTATCCCTCTCTCTCCAACCTTCTCTCCCCCTCTTTCTCACAGCCTCTTTCCTCTTCTTTTCTCCATCCCCTCCTCCTCTCCCTCCTCTCTCCCTTCCTTTTCATCTCTCTCTGTCTCCTTTACACTACCCATGATGCTGTGATCCCTGCAATTATCTCTCAATCTTAATCTCTGAACCAGGATTAGCAACTAATTCCCCAATGGGTTCTGCTATGGACCCACGCAGAGCTGGACAGGTCAGGAAGTGGGAGAGAGAGGGGGGAGAGAGATAGAGTGTCTGCGGGAGAGGAGAGAAGGAAGGAGTGAGGCAGGAGAGACAGCAGTAGAAGAGAGAGTGGGAGTCAGGTGAGAGAGGGCAGAAAGGGGAGGGAGAGAAAAGAATGGGGAGTGTGAGAATGTGTGACAGAGAGAGGGGAAAGAGAGTATTGAGGAGGAAGAGGGGAAGTAGAGAGATCAGGAGAAGGGGAGTGAGAGGGGAGAGAAAGGAGAGGGAGTGTGATAGAGCGGAAGGGAATGGAGAGAGATAGGGAGGGAGTGGAGATTGGAAGGAGAGAGAGGGGAGAGAGGGCCGTAAGAGAGGGGAGAGAGAGAAAGGGGAAATTCGGAAGGAAGAATGTGGGAGACGGGGTTAGGGAATTGGGGAGAGAAAAATGAGAGAGAGGGTGAAGAGAAATGGAAGATAGGAAGGGGGAGAGAATGAAAGATAGACAGACGAGGAGGGAGAGGAGAGCACAGATGGAGAGGGGAGAGGAAGAGAAAGAGGTGAAGAGCGGATATAGTGGAAGGATAGGGGAGAGGGGAAATAGAGAATGGGGAAAAAGAGGGAGAGAGCAGAGAGAAATGGGAGAGAGGGAAGACAGTTGGAGAGAGGGGAGAGAGAGGGGAGAGAGAGGGGAGAGAGAGGGGAGAGAGAGGGGAGAGAGAGGGGAGAGAGAGGGGAGAGAGAGGGGAAGAGATAGAACATAGAAAATAACAGCACAGTACAGGCCCTTTGGCCCTCAATGTTGTGCCGACCTATTTAAAAAAAAAGTACTAAACCCTCCCTCCCTGTCACCCCCTATTTTTCTTCCACCCATGTGTCTGTCTAAGCATCTCTTAAATGCTCCTAATGTTTCAGTCTCCACCACCAACCCTGGCCAGGTATTCCAGGCACCCACAGCTCTCTGTGTATAAAAAAAAACATACCCCCAATATCTCCCCTAAACCTCCCTCCCTTCACTCTGTACCATCATCCTCTGGTATTTGCTGATCCTGCCCTGGGAAACATGTGCTGGCCTGTCCACCTATGCCTCTCATCATCTTGTATACCTTTATCAAGTCTCCTCTCATCCTTCTATGCTCCAAAGAGAAAAAGCTCAGCTCTGCTAAATTTGCCTCATAAGACTTATTTCTCAATCCTGGTAAATCTCCTCTGCACTCTCTCCATAGCTTCCACATCCTTCCTATAATGTGGTGACCAGAATTGAACACAATACGTGTGGTCGCGCCAGAAATCTGGAGAGTTGTAACATGACCTCCTTACTCCTGAACCTCTACTACTGAATTCAATACCCTTATTAATGAATGCCAGCATCTCACAGGCCTTCTTAACTATCCTATCAACCTGTGTAGTGACCTTAAGAGATGTATGGATTTGGACCCTAAGGACCTCTTGTCCACACTCTTAAGTAACTGACCATTAACCCTGTACTCAGCCTTCTGGTTTGTTCTTCCAAAATGCATCACCTCACACTTAACCAGATTGAAATCCAAGTGCCACTTTTCCGCCCACCTCTGCATCCTGACTAAATCCTCTTAACCTTCCACAACCTTCAGCTCCACCCACAACTCCTCCAACTTCATGTCATCCACAAACTTACTGACCTGTCCTTCCGCCTCCCCATCCAGGTCATTTATAAAAACCACAAAGATCAGGGGTCCCAGAACAGATCCCTGCAGCCCCTCCATTAGTCAATGACCTCCAAGCAGAATAATTTCTTTCCACTACTACTCTCTGCTTTCTTCCTGTAAGCCAATATTTTATCCAATGACTTATGACTTTCTGGATGAACCTCCTTGGGTGCAATTCATCTGTTCAGTTGGGTCCTGAGAGTCTGTGAGGACCTGAGAGGGCTGTGAGGTGCCCATGGAACCCCTCCACGAATCAGTTGGCTTGTGGGTGATATTCTGTTGTCTGGTGGTGTTGGTTTTCAAGGGCATTGGCCAAAACTGTCCATAGACTGAATTGAATTGGGCTCCTCTATTGGAGGTGCAATGTTTTGGGACCCCAAAGCTTACCACCTAGTTCTTTAGCAGGGCCTAGCACACATCTCGGTGGATACCTCAGGTAACGGACTGCTTCGGGCCACTTGATTGAATGGTCTACAATAGTGAGCAGGTATCGGGTACCCTGTGAGTCAACAATGTTCAAAGTTCAGGAGAGGGGCCTTAACGTGTCTCTGGATCTTTTCAGAGTCAGGGGATAAGTCAGGGGATAAAATATTGGCTTACAGGAAGAAAGCAGAGAGTAGTAGTGGAAGGAAATTATTCTGCTTGGAGGTCAGTGACTAGTGGAGGGGCTGCAGGGATCTGTTCTGGGACCCCTGCTCTTTGTGGTTTTTATAAATGACCTGGATGAGGAGGTGGAAGGACAGCTACCATTCTGACAGTGGTCCTAATGGAGGAATGTGCCAGATTGTGGACCATGTCAAAAATTTGTCTTTTCCAATTAGCCCAGATGATTGGGTGTGGCTTATTGGTAGCTGTGTCACACAGAAGAGTCATTTCTCCTGGGATGTCCTCCAGCTACAGTCTGATAAGCAGGATGTCGGGATCCACTTGTTGTGCTTTCACCAGGGCCATGTAGTCGATGCATGGGGCAGGGGCATGTATGGTGGAAATGGTGGGTTGGGACAATGAGTCAACCACCATATTGGATTTTCCTGTGATGTGACTAATGTTGGTGGAGAATTATGAAATATATAAAAGGTGTCTCTGTTGCCTGACTGACCATGGATCGGAAACTTTGCTGGAAGCAACGATAAGTAGTTTATGGCCAGTGAAAATCTAGAATTCTCTGCCCTTTGGAAAATATTGAAAATACCTCACTGCCAGGTACAGAACCAACATTTTATGGTTGAACACATTGTATTTCAGTTCTGGTGGCCGGAAGTGCTTGCTAAATGGCTGGTGTAATCATAGTGATCATGTTTGCATGGCCACTAGCAATGCCTTACCGTTTGATGAGACTTGGCTGCCAAACACAGTATGTTAGACCTGTAATGGAGATTTGCAGTCCCATTGGTTCATGGTGCTGCTTTCAATAACTTTAAAGTAAATAACCTTTTCCTTCATCCATGTGTTGTCTAAAAATTCACACATATGAATACAAGATGAAACATGGTGTCAGAAGTGAGATAAAAGAAATTAGAAGGAAATACTTTAAAAGATAAAATCTAAAGTCAGCAACTGACCAGCGAAGAGAAGTTAACAAAGAGAAAAATGAAAGGATTAAACCCACCAGCGAAACTTCAGCTGACAGGTTATGTGGCTGAAAATTGGAACAGATTTAAACAGTGTTTTGGATCGTATTTAGCAGCAGTCAGAGGTGACGACAAAAGTGATAAAGTAAAAGAATCAGTTTTCTTATATCTCATGGGTGATGAAGCCCTAAGAGTGTAGAACAAATTCATATTTTCTGCTGATGAGACAAAATGGAACTGGAAAAAATAGTGGAACAGTTCAAGGCATACTGCATACCTAAATGTATTGTGACATTTGAGAGGCACAGATTTTTTTCCATGTGCAAAGAAAATGAAAGTAAGTATAGATCAATATGTGACTGAATTGAGAAACAGAAGCAAAACACGTGAATTTGGTGGACTGACAGACTCGCTGATAAAAGACACATGTGTGTGGTGTGACAGATATATTTTAGGGAGAAAAGTTGGGAAAGGTTTATTAGAGTAGGTTACATACAAACATTTTAAAACAGATCTTATTTGAAATACTGGAGATCACCTAATACTAGGCATAACGGTGAAACAGATTAATGCCACAGTGTGGTCTCCCTGAAATAGATTAATCCCACAGTGTGTGCTCCCTGAAACAGATTAATCCCACAGTGTGCTATCCCTGAAACAGATTAATCCCACAGTGTGTGTTCCCTGAAACAGATTAATCCCACAGTGTGCTCTCCCTGAAACAGATTAATCCCACAGTGTGAGGCTCCCAGAAACAGATTAGTCCCACAGTATGGGCTCCCTGAAACAGATTAATCCCACATTGTGTGCTCCCTGAAACAGATTAATCCCACAGTGTGGTCTCCCTGAAACAGATTAATCCCACAGTGCGGTCTCCCAGAAAGAGAGTAATCCCACAGTGTGGTCTCCCTAAAACAGATTAATCCCACAGTGTGGGCTCCCTAAAACAGATTAATCCCACAGTGTGGTCTCCCTGAAACAGATTAATCCCACAGTGCGGGCTGCCTGAAACAGATTAATCCCACAGTGTGGTCTCCCTGAAACAGATTAATCCCACAGTGTCTTCTCCCTGAAACAGATTAATCCCACAGTGTCTTCTCCCTGAAATTAATCCCACAGTGTGGGTTCCCTGAAACAGATTAATCCCACAGTGTGGGCTCCCTGAAACAGATTAATCCCACAATGTGGTCTCCCTAAAACAAATTAATCCCACAGTGTCTTCTCCCTGAAACAGATTAATCCCACAGTGTGGTCTCCCTAAAACAGATTAATCCTACAGTGTGGTCTCCCTGAAACAGATTAATCCCACAGTGTGGTCTCCCTGAAACAGATTAATCCCACAGTGTGGTCTCCCTGAAACAGATTAATCCCACAGTGTGGTCTCCCTGAAACAGATTAATCCCACAGTGTGGTCTCCCTGAAACACATTAATCGCACAGTGTGGTCTCCCTGAAACAGATTAATACCAGTGTGGTCCCCCTGAAACAGATTAATCCCACCATGTGGGCTCCCTGAAACAGATTAATCCCACAGTGTGGGCTCCCTGAAACAGATTAATCCCACAGTGTGGTCTCCCTAAAACAGATTAATCCCACAGTGTGGGGTCCCTGAAACAGATTAATCCCACAATGTGGTCTCCCTGAAACAGATTAATCAAACAATGTGGTCTCCCTGAAACAGATTAATCCAACAGTGTGGGCTCCCTAAAACAGATTAATCCCACAGTGTCTTCTCCTTGAAACAGATTAATCCCACAGTGTGGTCTCCCTAAAACAGATTAATCCCACAGTGTGAACTCCCTGAAACAGATTAATCCCGCAGTGCGGTCTGCCTGAAACAGATTAATCCCGCAGTGAGGTCTCCCTGAAACAGATTAATCCCACAGTGTGGGCTCCCTAAAACAGATTAATCCCACAGTGTGGGCTCCCTGAAACAGATTAATCACACAATGTGGTCTCCCTGAAACAGATTAATCCAACAGTGTGGGCTCCCTAAAACAGATTAATCCCACAGTGTCTTCTCCCTGAAACAGATTAATCCCACAGTGTGGTCTCCATAAAACAGATTAATCCCACAGTGTGGTCTCCCTAAAACAGATTAATCCCACAGTTTGGGCTCCCTAAAACAGATTAATCCCACAGTGCGGTCTCCCTAAAACAGATTAATCCCACAGTTTGGGCTCCCTAAAACAGATTAATCCCACAGTGTGGGGTCCCTGAAACAGATTAATCCCACAGTGTGGGCTGCCTGAAGGAGATTAATCCCACAGTGTGGGCTCCCTGAAACAGATTAATCACACAATGTGGTCTCCCTGAACCAGATTAATCCAACAGTGTGGGCTCCCTAAAACAGATTAATCCCACAGTGTCTTCTCCCTGAAACAGATTAATCCCACAGTGTGGTCTCCCTAAAACAGATTAATCCCACAGTGTGAACTCCCTGAAACAGATTAATCCCGCAGTGCGGTCTGCCTGAAACAGATTAATCCCGCAGTGCGGTCTCCCTGAAACAGATTAATCCCACAGTGTGGGCTCCCTGAAACACAGTAATCCCACAGTGTGGTCACCCTAAAACAGATTAATCCCACAGTGTGGTCTCCCTAAAACAGATTAATCCCACAGTTTGGGCTCCCTAAAACAGATTAATCCCACAGTGCGGTCTCCCTGAAACAGATTAATCCCACAGTGTTGGCTCCATGAAACAGATTAATCCCACCATGTGGGCTCTCTGAAACAGATTAATCCCACAGTGTCTTCTCCCTGAAACAGATTAATCCCACAGTGTCTTCTCCCTGAAAATTAATCCCACAGTGTGGGGTCCCTGAAACAGATTAATCCCACAGTGTGGGCTGCCTGAAGGAGATTAATCCCACAGTGTGGGCTCCCTGAAACAGATTAATCGCACAATGTGGTCTCCCTGAAACAGATTAATCCAACAGTGTGGGCTCCCTAAAACAGATTAATCCCACAGTGTCTTCTCCCTGAAACATATTAATCCCACAGTGTGGTCTCCCTAAAACAGATTAATCCCACAGTGTGAACTCCCTGAAACAGATTAATCCCACAGTGCGGTCTGCCTGAAACAGATTAATCCCGCAGTGCGGTCTCCCGGAAACAGATTAATCCCACAGTGTGGGCTCCCTGAAACACAGTAATCCCACAGTGTGGTCTCCCTAAAACAGATTAATCCCACAGTGTGGTCTCCCTAAAACAGATTAATCCCACAGTTTGGGCTCCCTAAAACAGATTAATCCCACAGTGCGGTCTCCCTGAAACAGATTAATCCCACAGTGTTGGCTCCCTGAAACAGATTAATCCCACAGTGTGGTCTCCCTAAAACAAATTAATCCCACAGTGCGGTCTCCCTAAAACAGGTTAATCCCACAGTGTGGGCTCCCTGAAGGAGATTAATCCCACAGTGTGGGCTCCCTGAAACAGATTAATCCCACAGTGTGGGCTCACCAAAACAGAATAATCCCACAGTGCGGTCTCCCTGAAACAGATTAATCCCACAGTGTGGTCTCCCTGAAACAGATTAATCCCACAGTGTGGTCTCCCTGAACGAGATTAATCCCACAGTGTGGTCTCCCTGAAATAAATTAATCCCACAGTGTGGGCTCCCTGAAATAGATTAATCCCACAGTGTGGGCTCCCTGAAAAAAATTAATCCAACAGTGTGGTCTCCCTGAAACAGATAAATCCCACAGTGTGGACTCCCTAAAACAGATTAATCCCACAGTGTGGTCTCCCTAAAACAGATTAATCCCACAGTGTATTCACCCTAAACAGATTAATCCCACAGTGTGGTCTCCCTGAAACAGTTTAATCCACAGTGTGGTCTCCCAGAAACAGATTAATCCCTCAGTGTGGTCTCCCTGAAACAGATTAATCCCACAGAGCGGTCTCCCTGAAACAGATTAATTCCACAGTGCGGTCTCCCTGAAACAGATTAATCCCTCAGTGTTGGCTCCCTGAAACAGATTAATCCCACAGTGTGGTCTCCCTAAAACAGATTAATCCCACAGTGTGGTCTCCCTAAAACAGATTAATCCCACAGTGTGGTCTCCCTGAAACAGATTAATCCCACAGTTCGGTCTCCCTGAAACAGATTAATCTCACAGTGAGGTCTCCCTGAAACAGATTAATCCCACAGTGTGGTCTCCCTGAAACAGATTAATCCCACAGTACGGTCTCCATGAAACAGATTAATCCCTCAGTGTGGGCTCCCTGAAACAGAGTAATCCCACAGTGTGGTCTCCCTAAAACAGATTAATCCCACAGTGTGGTCTCCCTAAAACAGATTAATCCCACAGTGTGGGCTCTCTAAAATTGATTAATCGCACAGTGCGGTCTCCCTGAAACAGATTAATCCCACAGTGTGGGCTGCCTGAAGGAGATTAATCCCACAGTGTGGGCTCCCTGAAACAGATTAATCACACAATGTGGTCTCCCTGAAACAGATTAATCCAACAGTGTGGGCTCCCTAAAACAGATTAATCCCACAGTGTCTTCTCCCTGAAACAGATTAATCCCACAGTGTGGTCTCCATAAAACAGATTAATCCCACAGTGTGGTCTCCCTAAAACAGATTAATCCCACAGTTTGTGCTCCCTAAAACAGATTAATCCCACAGTGCGGTCTCCCTGAAACAGATTAATCCCACAGTGTGGCTCCCTGAAACAGATTAATCCCACAGTGTGGTCTCCCTGAAACAGATTAATACCAGTGTGGTCTCCCTGAAACAGATTAATCCCACCATGTGGGCTCCCTGAAACAGATTAATCCCACAGTGTGGTCTCCCTAAAACAGATTAATCCCACAGTGTGGGGTCCCTGAAACAGATTAATCCCACAGTGTGGGCTGCCTGAAGGAGATTAATCCCACAGTGTGGGCTCCCTGAAACAGATTAATCACACAATGTGGTCTCCCTGAACCAGATTAATCCAACAGTGTGGGCTCCCTAAAACAGATTAATCCCACAGTGTCTTCTCCCTGAAACAGATTAATCCCACAGTGTGGTCTCCCTAAAACAGATTAATCCCACAGTGTGAACTCCCTGAAACAGATTAATCCCGCAGTGCGGTCTGCCTGAAACAGATTAATCCCGCAGTGCGGTCTCCCTGAAACAGATTAATCCCACAGTGTGGGCTCCCTGAAACACAGTAATCCCACAGTGTGGTCACCCTAAAACAGATTAATCCCACAGTGTGGTCTCCCTAAAACAGATTAATCCCACAGTTTGGGCTCCCTAAAACAGATTAATCCCACAGTGCGGTCTCCCTGAAACAGATTAATCCCACAGTGTTGGCTCCATGAAACAGATTAATCCCACAGTGTGGTCTCCCTAAAACAAATTAATCCCACAGTGCGGTCTCCCTAAAACAGGTTAATCCCACAGTGTGGGCTCCCTGAAGGAGATTAATCCCACAGTGTGGGCACCCTGAAACAGATTAATCCCACAGCGTGGGCTCCCCAAAACAGATTAATCCCACAGTGCGGTCTCCCTGAAACAGATTAATCCCACAGTGTGGTCTCCCTGAAACAGATTAATCCAACAGTGTGGTCTCCCTGAACGAGATTAATCCCACAGTGTGGTCTCCCTGAAACAAATTAATCCCACAGTGTGGACTCCCTGAAATAGATTAATCCCACAGTGTGGGCTCCCTGAAAAAAATTAATCCCACAGTGTGGTCTCCCTGAAAGAGATAAATCCCACAGTGTGGACTCCCTAAAACAGATTAATCCCACAGTGTGGTCTCCCTGAAACAGATTAATCCCACAGCGTGGTCTCCCTAAAACAGATTAATCCCACAGTGTGGTCTCCCTGAAACAGATAAATCCCACAGTGTGGTCTCCCTGAAACAGATTAATCCCACAGTGTGGTCTCCCTGAAACAGATAAATTCCACAGTGTGGGCTCCCTAAAACAGATTAATCCCACAGTGTGGTCTCCCTAAAACAGATTAATCCCACAGTGTATTCACCCTAAACAGATTAATCCCACAGTGTGGTCTCCCTGAAACAGTTTAATCCATAGTGTGGTCTCCCTGAAACTGATTAATCCCTCAGTGTGGTCTCCCTGAAACAGATTAATCCCACAGAGCGGTCTCCCTGAAACAGATTAATTCCACAGTGCGGTCTCCATGAAACAGATTAATCCCACAGTGTGGGCTCCCTGAAACAGAGTAATTCCACAGTGTGGTCTCCCTAAAACAGATTAATCCCACAGTGTGGTCTCCCTAAAACACATTAATCCCACAGTGTGGGCTCCCTAAAACTGATTAATCCCACAGTGCAATCTCCCTGAAACAGATTAATCCCACAGTGTTGGCTCCCTGAAACAGATTAATCCCACAGTGTGCTCTCCCTGAAACAGATTAATCCCACAATGTGGTCTCCCTGAAACAGATTAATCCCACAGTGCGGTCTCCCTAAAACAGATTAATCCCACAGTGTCTTCTCCCTAAAACAGATTAATCCCACAGTGTCTTCTCCCTGAAACAGATTAAACCCACAGTGTGGTCTCCCTAAAACAGATTAATCCCACAGTGTGGTCTCCCTGAAACAGATTAATCCCACAGTTCGGTCTCCCTGAAACAGATTAATCTCACAGTGAGGTCTCCCTGAAACAGATTAATCCCACAGTGCGGTCTCTCAGAAACAGATTAATCCAGCAGTGTGGGCTCCCTGAAGGAGATAAATCCCACAGTGTGGGCTCCCTGAAACAGATTAATCCCACAATGTGGTCTCCCTGAAACAGATTAATCCCACAGTGCGGTCTCCCTAAAACAGATTAATCCCACAGTGTCTTCTCCCTGAAACAGATTAATCCCACAGTGCGGTCTCCCTAAAACAGATTAATCCCACAGTGTGGTCTCCCTGAAACAGATTAATCCCACAGTTCGGTCTCCCTGAAACAGATTAATCTCACAGTGTGGTCTCCCTGAAACAGATTAATCCCACAGTGTGGTCTCCCTGAAACAGATTAATCCCACAGTACGGTCTCCATGAAACAGATTAATCCCACAGTGTGGGCTCCCTGAAACAGATTAATCCCACAGTGTGGTCTCCCTAAAACAGATGAATCCCACAGTGTGGGCTCTCTAAAACTGATTAATCGTACAGTGCGGTCTCCCTGAAACAGATTAATCCCACAGTGTGGTCTCCCTAAAACAGATTAATCCCACAGTGTGCTCTCCCTGAAACAGATTAATCCAACAGTGTGAGGCTCCCAGAAACAGATTAATCCCACGTTATGGGCTCCCTGAAACAGATTAATCCCACAGTGTGTGCTCCCTGAAACAGATTAATCCCACAGTGTGGTCTCCCTGAAACAGATTAATCCCACAGTGTGGTGTCCCAGAAAGAGAGTAATCCCACAGTGTGGTCTCCCAAAAATAGATTAATCCCACAGTGTGGGCTCCCTAAAACAGATTAATCCCACAGTGTGGTCTCACTGAAACAGATTAATCCCACAGTGTGGGCTGCCTGAAACAGATTAATCCCACAGTGTGGTCTCCCTGAAACAGATTAATCCCACAGTGTCTTCTCCCTGAAACAGATTAATCCCACAGTGTCTTCTCCCTGAAAATTAATACCACAGTGTGGTCTCCCTGAAACAGATTAATCCCACAGTGTGGGCTCCCTGAAACAGATTAATCCCACAGTGTGGGCTCCCTGGAACAGATTAATCCCACAGTGTGGTCTCCCTAAAACCAATTAATCCCACAGTGTCTTCTCCCTAAAACAGATTAATCCCACAGCGTGGTCTCCCTAAAACAGTTTAATCCCACAGTGCGGTCTCCCTAAAACAGGTTAATCCCACAGTGTGGGCTCCCTGAAGGAGATTAATCCCACAGTGTGGGCACCCTGAAACAGATTAATCCCACAGTGTGGGCTCCCCAAAACAGATTAATCCCACAGTGCGGTCTCCCTGAAACAGATTAACCCCACAGTGTGGTCTCCCTGAAACAGATTAATCCAACAGTGTGGTCTCCCTGAACGAGATTAATCCCACAGTGTGGTCTCCCTGAAACAAATTAATCCCACAGTGTGGGCTCCCTGAAACAGATAAATCCCACAGTGTGGACTCCCTAAAACAGATTAATCCCACAGTGTGGTCTCCCTAAAACAGATTAATCCCACAGTGTATTCACCCTAAACAGATTAATCCCACAGTGTGGTCTCCCTGAAACAGATTAATCCCACAGTTCGGTCTCCCTGAAACAGATTAATCTCACAGTGAGGTCTCCCTGAAACAGATTAATCCCACAGTGTGGTCTCCCTGAAACAGATTAATCCCACAGTACGGTCTCTCTGAAACAGATTAATCCCACAGTGTGGTCTCCCTAAAACCAATTAATCCCACAGTGTCTTCTCCCTGAAACAGATTAATCCCACAGCGTGGTCTCCCTAAAACAGATTAATCCCACAGTGTGGTCTCCCTGAAACAGATAAATCCCACAGTGTGGTCTCCCTGAAACAGATTAATCCCACAGTGTGGTCTCCCTGAAACAGATAAATTCCACAGTGTGGGCTCCCTAAAACAGATTAATCCCACAGTGTGGTCTCCCTAAAACAGATTAATCCCACAGTGTATTCACGCTAAACAGATTAATCCCACAGTGTGGTCTCCCTGAAACAGATTAATCCACAGTGTGGTCTCCCTGAAACTGATTAATCCCTCAGTGTGGTCTCCCTGAAACAGATTAATCCCACAGAGCGGTCTCCCTGAAACAGATTAATTCCACAGTGCGGTCTCCATGAAACAGATTAATCCCACAGTGTGGGCTCCCTGAAACAGAGTAATTCCACAGTGTGGTCTCCCTAAAACAGATTAATCCCACAGTGTTGTCTCCCTAAAACAGATTAATCCCACAGTGTGGGCTCCCTAAAACTGATTAATCCCACAGTGCAGTCTCCCTGAAACAGATTAATCCCACAGTGTTGGCTCCCTGAAACAGATTAATCCCACAGTGTGGTCTCCCTAAAACAGATTAATCCCACAGTGTGCTCTCCCTGAAACAGATTAATCCCACAATGTGGTCTCTCTGAAACAGATTAATCTCACAGTGAGGTCTCCCTGAAACAGATTAATCCCACAGTTCGGTCTCCCTGAAACAGATTAATCTCACAGTGAGGTCTCCCTGAAACAGATTAATCCCACAGTGCGGTCTCTCAGAAACAGATTAATCCAGCAGTGTGGGCTCCCTGAAGGAGATTAATCCCACAGTGTTGGCTCCCTGAAACAGATTAATCCCACAATGTGGTCTCCCTGAAACAGATTAATCCCACAGTGCGGTCTCCCTAAAACAGATTAATCCCACAGTGTCTTCTCCCTGAAACAGATTAATCCCACAGTGTGGTCTCCCTAAAACAGATTAATCCCACAGTGTGGTCTCCCTAAAACAGATTAATCCCACAGTGTATTCACCCTAAACAGATTAATCCCACAGTGTGGTCTCCCTGAAACAGTTTAATCCACAGTGTGGTCTCCCTGAAACTGATTAATCCCTCAGTGTGGTCTCCCTGAAACAGTTTAATCCCACAGAGCGGTCTCCCTGAAGCAGATTAAATCCACAGTGCGGTCTCCATGAAACAGATTAATCCCACAGTGTGGGCTCCCTGAAACAGAGTAATTCCACAGTGTGGTCTCCCTAAAACAGATTAATCCCACAGTGTGGTCTCCCTAAAACAGATTAATCCCACAGTGTGGGCTCCCTAAAACTGATTAATCCCACAGTGCGGTCTCCCTGAAACAGATTAATCCCACAGTGTTGGCTCCCTGAAACAGATTAATCCCACAGTGTGGTCTCCCTAAAACAGATTAATCCCACAGTGTGCTCTCCCTGAAACAGATTAATCCCACAATGTGGTCTCCCTGAAACAGATTAATCCCACAGTGCGGTCTCCCTAAAACAGATTAATCCCACAGTGTCTTCTCCCTGAAACAGATTAAACCCACAGTGTGGTCTCCCTAAAACAGATTAATCCCACAGTGTGGTCTCCCTGAAACAGATTAATCCCACAGTTCGGTCTCCCTGAAACAGATTAATCTCACAGTGAGGTCTCCCTGAAACAGATTAATCCCACAGTGCGGTCTCTTAGAAACAGATTAATCCAGCAGTGTGGGCTCCCTGAAGGAGATTAATCCCACAGTGTGGGCTCCCTGAAACAGATTAATCCCACGATGTGGTCTCCCTGAAAAATATTAATCCCACAGTGCGGTCTCCCTAAAACAGATTAATCCCACAGTGTCTTCTCCCTGAAACAGATTAATCCCACAGTGCGGTCTCCCTAAAACAGATTAATCCCACAGTGTGGTCACCCTGAAACAGATTAATCCCACAGTTCGGTCTCCCTGAAACAGATTAATCTCACAGTGAGGTCTCCCTGAAACAGATTAATCCCACAGTGTGGTCTCCCTGAAACAGATTAATCCCACAATAAGGTCTCCATGAAACAGATTAATCCCACAGTGTGGGCTCCCTGAAACAGATTAATCCCACAGAGTGGTCTCCCTAAAACAGATGAATCCCACAGTGTGGGCTCTCTAAAACTGATTAATCGCACAGTGCGGTCTCCCTGAAACAGATTAATCCCACAGTGTGGTCTCCCTAATACAGATTAATCCCACAGTGTGCTCTCCCTGAAACAGATTAATCCCACAGTGTGAGGCTCCCAGAAACAGATTAATCCCACAGTATGGGCTCCCTGAAACAGATTAATCCCACAGTGTGGGCTGCCTGAAACAGATTAATCCCACAGTGTGGTCTCCCTAAAACAGATTAATCCCACCATGTGGGCTCTCTGAAACAGATTAATCCCACAGTGTCTTCTCCCTGAAACAGATTAATCCCACAGTGTCTTCTCCCTGAAAATTAATCCCACAGTGTGGGGTCCCTGAAACAGATTAATCCCACAGTGTGGGCTGCCTGAAGGAGATTAATCCCACAGTGTGGGCTCCCTGAAACAGATTAATCGCACAATGTGGTCTCCCTGAAACAGATTAATCCAACAGTGTGGGCTCCCTAAAACAGATTAATCCCACAGTGTCTTCTCCCTGAAACATATTAATCCCACAGTGTGGTCTCCCTAAAACAGATTAATCCCACAGTGTGAACTCCCTGAAACAGATTAATCCCACAGTGCGGTCTGCCTGAAACAGATTAATCCCGCAGTGCGGTCTCCCTGAAACAGATTAATCCCACAGTGTGGGCTCCCTGAAACACAGTAATCCCACAGTGTGGTCTCCCTAAAACAGATTAATCCCACAGTGTGGTCTCCCTAAAACAGATTAATCCCACAGTTTGGGCTCCCTAAAACAGATTAATCCCACAGTGCGGTCTCCCTGAAACAGATTAATCCCACAGTGTTGGCTCCCTGAAACAGATTAATCCCACAGTGTGGTCTCCCTAAAACAAATTAATCCCACAGTGCGGTCTCCCTAAAACAGGTTAATCCCACAGTGTGGGCTCCCTGAAGGAGATTAATCCCACAGTGTGGGCTCCCTGAAACAGATTAATCCCACAGTGTGGGCTCACCAAAACAGAATAATCCCACAGTGCGGTCTCCCTGAAACAGATTAATCCCACAGTGTGGTCTCCCTGAAACAGATTAATCCCACAGTGTGGTCTCCCTGAACGAGATTAATCCCACAGTGTGGTCTCCCTGAAATAAATTAATCCCACAGTGTGGGCTCCCTGAAATAGATTAATCCCACAGTGTGGGCTCCCTGAAAAAAATTAATCCCACAGTGTGGTCTCCCTGAAACAGATAAATCCCACAGTGTGGACTCCCTAAAACAGATTAATCCCACAGTGTGGTCTCCCTAAAACAGATTAATCCCACAGTGTATTCACCCTAAACAGATTAATCCCACAGTGTGGTCTCCCTGAAACAGTTTAATCCACAGTGTGGTCTCCCAGAAACAGATTAATCCCTCAGTGTGGTCTCCCTGAAACAGATTAATCCCACAGAGCGGTCTCCCTGAAACAGATTAATTCCACATTGCGGTCTCCCTGAAACAGATTAATCCCTCAGTGTTGGCTCCCTGAAACAGATTAATCCCACAGTGTGGTCTCCCTAAAACAGATTAATCCCACAGTGTGGTCTCCCTAAAACAGATTAATCCCACAGTGTGGTCTCCCTGAAACAGATTAATCCCACAGTTCGGTCTCCCTGAAACAGATTAATCTCACAGTGAGGTCTCCCTGAAACAGATTAATCCCACAGTGTGGTCTCACTGAAACAGATTAATCCCACAGTACGGTCTCCATGAAACAGATTAATCCCACAGTGTAGGCTCCCTGAAACAGAGTAATCCCACAGTGTGGTCTCCCTAAAACAGATTAATCCCACAGTGTGGTCTCCCTAAAACAGATTAATCCCACAGTGTGGTCTCCCTAAAACAGATTAATCCCACAGTGTGGGCTGCCTGAAGGAGATTAATCCCACAGTGTGGGCTCCCTGAAACAGATTAATCACACAATGTGGTCTCCCTGAAACAGATTAATCCAACAGTGTGGGCTCCCTAAAACAGATTAATCCCACAATGTCTTCTCCCTGAAACAGATTAATCCCACAGTGTGGTCTCCATAAAACAGATTAATCCCACAGTGTGGTCTCCCTAAAACAGATTAATCCCACAGTTTGTGCTCCCTAAAACAGATTAATCCCACAGTGCGGTCTCCCTGAAACAGATTAATCCCACAGTGTGGCTCCCTGAAACAGATTAATCCCACAGTGTGGTCTCCCTGAAACAGATTAATACCAGTGTGGTCTCCCTGAAACAGATTAATCCCACCATGTGGGCTCCCTGAAACAGATTAATCCCACAGTGTGGGCTCCCTGAAACAGATTAATCCCACAGTGTGGTCTCCCTAAAACAGATTAATCCCACAGTGTGGGGTCCCTGAAACAGATTAATCCCACAGTGTGGGCTGCCTGAAGGAGATTAATCCGACAGTGTGGGCTCCCTGAAACAGATTAATCACACAATGTGGTCTCCCTGAACCAGATTAATCCAACAGTGTGAGCTCCCTAAAACAGATTAATCCCACAGTGTCTTCTCCCTGAAACAGATTAATCCCACAGTGTGGTCTCCCTAAAACAGATTAATCCCACAGTGTGAACTCCCTGAAACAGATTAATCCCGCAGTGCGGTCTCCCTGAAACAGATTAATCCCACAGTGTGGGCTCCCTAAAACAGATTAATCCCACAGTGCGGTCTCCCTGAAACAGATTAATCCCACAGTGTGGCTCCCTGAAACAGATTAATCCCGCAGTGCGGTCTCCCTGAAACAGATTAATCCCACAGTGTGGGCTCCCTGAAACACAGTAATCCCACAGTGTGGTCTCCCTAAAAGAGATTAATCCCACAGTGTGGTCTCCCTAAAACAGATTAATCCCACAGTGTGGGCTGCCTGAAACAGATTAATCCCACAGTGTGGTCTCCCTAAAACAGATTAATCCCACCATGTGGGCTCTCTGAAACAGATTAATCCTACAGTGTCTTCTCCCTGAAACAGATTAATCCCACAGTGTCTTCTCCCTGAAAATTAATCCCACAGTGTGGGGTCCCTGAAACAGATTAATCCCACAGTGTGGGCTGCCTGAAGGAGATTAATCCCACAGTGTGGGCTCCCTGAAACAGATTAATCGCACAATGTGGTCTCCCTGAAACAGATTAATCCAACAGTGTGGGCTCCCTAAAACAGATTAATCCCACAGTGTCTTCTCCCTGAAACATATTAATCCCACAGTGTGGTCTCCCTAAAACAGATTAATCCCACAGTGTGAACTCCCTGAAACAGATTAATCCCACAGTGCGGTCTGCCTGAAACAGATTAATCCCGCAGTGCGGTCTCCCTGAAACAGATTAATCCCACAGTGTGGGCTCCCTGAAACACAGTAATCCCACAGTGTGGTCTCCCTAAAACAGATTAATCCCACAGTGTGGTCTCCCTAAAACAGATTAATCCCACAGTTTGGGCTCCCTAAAACAGATTAATCCCACAGTGCGGTCTCCCTGAAACAGATTAATCCCACAGTGTTGGCTCCCTGAAACAGATTAATCCCACAGTGTGGTCTCCCTAAAACAAATTAATCCCACAGTGCGGTCTCCCTAAAACAGGTTAATCCCACAGTGTGGGCTCCCTGAAGGAGATTAATCCCACAGTGTGGGCTCCCTGAAACAGATTAATCCCACAGTGTGGGCTCACCAAAACAGAATAATCCCACAGTGCGGTCTCCCTGAAACAGATTAATCCCACAGTGTGGTCTCCCTGAAACAGATTAATCCCACAGTGTGGTCTCCCTGAACGAGATTAATCCCACAGTGTGGTCTCCCTGAAATAAATTAATCCCACAGTGTGGGCTCCCTGAAATAGATTAATCCCACAGTGTGGGCTCCCTGAAAAAAATTAATCCCACAGTGTGGTCTCCCTGAAACAGATAAATCCCACAGTGTGGACTCCCTAAAACAGATTAATCCCACAGTGTGGTCTCCCTAAAACAGATTAATCCCACATTGTATTCACCCTAAACAGATTAATCCCACAGTGTGGTCTCCCTGAAACAGTTTAATCCACAGTGTGGTCTCCCAGAAACAGATTAATCCCTCAGTGTGGTCTCCCTGAAACAGATTAATCCCACAGAGCGGTCTCCCTGAAACAGATTAATTCCACAGTGCGGTCTCCCTGAAACAGATTAATCCCTCAGTGTTGGCTCCCTGAAACAGATTAATCCCACAGTGTGGTCTCCCTAAAACAGATTAATCCCACAGTGTGGTCTCCCTAAAACAGATTAATCCCACAGTGTGGTCTCCCTGAAACAGATTAATCCCACAGTTCGGTCTCCCTGAAACAGATTAATCTCACAGTGAGGTCTCCCTGAAACAGATTAATCCCACAGTGTGGTCTCCCTGAAACAGATTAATCCCACAGTACGGTCTCCATGAAACAGATTAATCCCACAGTGTGGGCTCCCTGAAACAGAGTAATCCCACAGTGTGGTCTCCCTAAAACAGATTAATCCCACAGTGTGGTCTCCCTAAAACAGATTAATCCCACAGTGTGGGCTGCCTGAAGGAGATTAATCCCACAATGTGGTCTCCCTGAAACAGATTAATCACACAATGTGGTCTCCCTGAAACAGATTAATCCAACAGTGTGGGCTCCCTAAAACAGATTAATCCCACAATGTCTTCTCCCTGAAACAGATTAATCCCACAGTGTGGTCTCCATAAAACAGATTAATCCCACAGTGTGGTCTCCCTAAAACAGATTAATCCCACAGTTTGTGCTCCCTAAAACAGATTAATCCCACAGTGCGGTCTCCCTGAAACAGATTAATCCCACAGTGTGGCTCCCTGAAACAGATTAATCCCACAGTGTGGTCTCCCTGAAACAGATTAATACCAGTGTGGTCTCCCTGAAACAGATTAATCCCACCATGTGGGCTCCCTGAAACAGATTAATCCCACAGTGTGGGCTCCCTGAAACAGATTAATCCCACAGTGTGGTCTCCCTAAAACAGATTAATCCCACAGTGTGGGGTCCCTGAAACAGATTAATCCCACATTGTGGGCTGCCTGAAGGAGATTAATCCCACAGTGTGGGCTCCCTGAAACAGATTAATCACACAATGTGGTCTCCCTGAACCAGATTAATCCAACAGTGTGAGCTCCCTAAAACAGATTAATCCCACAGTGTCTTCTCCCTGAAACAGATTAATCCCACAGTGTGGTCTCCCTAAAACAGATTAATCCCACAGTGTGAACTCCCTGAAACAGATTAATCCCGCAGTGCGGTCTCCCTGAAACAGATTAATCCCACAGTGTGGGCTCCCTGAAACACAGTAATCCCACAGTGTGGTCTCCCTAAAAGAGATTAATCCCACAGTGTGGTCTCCCTAAAACAGATTAATCCTACAGTTTGGGCTCCCTAAAACAGATTAATCCCACAGTGCGGTCTCCCTGAAACAGATTAATCCCACAGTGTTGGCTCCATGAAACAGATTAATCCCACAGTGTGGTCTCCCTAAAACAAATTAATCCCACAGTGCGGTCTCCCTAAAACAGGTTAATCCCACAGTGTGGGCTCCCTGAAGGAGATTAATCCCACAGTGTGGGCACCCTGAAACAGATTAATCCCACAGTGTGGGCTCCCCAAAACAGATTAATCCCACAGTGCGGTCTCCCTGAAACAGATTAATCCCACAGTGTGGTCTCCCTGAAACAGATTAATCCAACAGTGTGGTCTCCCTGAACGAGATTAATCCCACAGTGTGGTCTCCCTGAAACAAATTAATCCCACAGTGTGGGCTCCCTGAAATAGATTAATCCCACAGTGTGGGCTCCCTGAAAAAAATTAATCCCACAGTGTGGTCTCCCTGAAAGAGATAAATCCCACAGTGTGGACTCCCTAAAACAGATTAATCCCACAGTGTGGTCTCCCTGAAACAGATTAATCCCACAGCGTGGTCTCCCTAAAACAGATTAATCCCACAGTGTGGTCTCCCTGAAACAGATAAATCCCACAGTGTGGTCTCCCTGAAACAGATTAATCCCACAGTGTGGTCTCCCTGAAACAGATAAATTCCACAGTGTGGGCTCCCTAAAACAGATTAATCCCACAGTGTGGTCTCCCTAAAACAGATTAATCCCACAGTGTATTCACCCTAAACAGATTAATCCCACAGTGTGGTCTTCCTGAAACAGTTTAATCCACAGTGTGGTCTCCCTGAAACTGATTAATCCCTCAGTGTGGTCTCCCTGAAACAGATTAATCCCACAGAGCGGTCTCCCTGAAACAGATTAATTCCACAGTGCGGTCTCCCTGAAACAGATTAATCCCACAGTGTTGGCTCCATGAAACAGATTAATCCCACAGTGTGGTCTCCCTAAAACAGATTAATCCCACAGTGTGGTCTCCCTAAAACAGATTAATCCCACAGTGTGGGCTCCCTAAAACTGATTAATCCCACAGTGCGGTCTCCCTGAAACAGATTAATCCCACAGTGTTGGCTCCCTGAAACAGATTAATCCCACAGTGTGGTCTCCCTGAAACAGATTAATCCCACAGTTCGGTCTCCCTGAAACAGATTAATCTCACAGTGAGGTCTCCCTGAAACAGATTAATCCCACAGTGCGGTCTCTCAGAAACAGATTAATCCAGCAGTGTGGGCTCCCTGAAGGAGATAAATCCCACAGTGTGGGCTCCCTGAAACAGATTAATCCCACAATGTGGTCTCCCTGAAACAGATTAATCCCACAGTGCGGTCTCCCTAAAACAGATTAATCCCACAGTGTCTTCTCCCTGAAACAGATTAATCCCACAGTGCGGTCTCCCTAAAACAGATTAATCCCACAGTGTGGTCTCCCTGAAACAGATTAATCCCACAGTTCGGTCTCCCTGAAACAGATTAATCTCACAGTGAGGTCTCCCTGAAACAGATTAATCCCACAGTGTGGTCTCCCTGAAACAGATTAATCCCACAGTACGGTCTCCATGAAACAGATTAATCCCACAGTGTGGGCTCCCTGAAACAGATTAATCCCACAGTGTGGTCTCCCTAAAACAGATGAATCCCACAGTGTGGGCTCTCTAAAACTGATTAATCGCACAGTGCGGTCTCCCTGAAACAGATTAATCCCACAGTGTGGTCTCCCTAAAACAGATTAATCCCACAGTGTGCTCTCCCTGAAACAGATTAATCCCACAGTATGGGCTCCCTGAAACAGATTAATCCCACAGTGTGTGCTCCCTGAAACAGATTAATCCCACAGTGTGGTCTCCCTGAAACAGATTAATCCCACAGAGTGGTCTCCCAGAAAGAGAGTAATCCCACAGTGTGGTCTCCCAAAAATAGATTAATCCCACAGTGTGGGCTCCCTAAAACAGATTAATCCCACAGTGTGGTCTCACTGAAACAGATTAATCCCACAGTGTGGGCTGCCTGAAACAGATTAATCCCGCAGTGTGGTCTCCCTGAAACAGATTAATCCCACAGTGTCTTCTCCCTGAAACAGATTAATCCCACAGTGTCTTCTCCCTGAAAATTAATACCACAGTGTGGTCTCCCTGAAACAGATTAATCCCACAGTGTGGGCTCCCTGAAACAGATTAATCCCACAGTGTGGTCTCCCTAAAACCAATTAATCCCACAGTGTCTTCTCCCTAAAACAGATTAATCCCACAGCGTGGTCTCCCTAAAACAGTTTAATCCCACAGTGCGGTCTCCCTAAAACAGGTTAATCCCACAGTGTGGGCTCCCTGAAGGAGATTAATCCCACAGTGTGGGCACCCTGAAACAGATTAATCCCACAGTGTGGGCTCCCCAAAACAGATTAATCCCACAGTGCGGTCTCCCTGAAACAGATTAATCCCACAGTGTGGTCTCCCTGAAACAGATTAATCCAACAGTGTGGTCTCCCTGAACGAGATTAATCCCACAGTGTGGTCTCCCTGAAACAAATTAATCCCACAGTGTGGGCTCCCTGAAACAGATAAATCCCACAGTGTGGACTCCCTAAAACAGATTAATCCCACAGTGTGGTCTCCCTAAAACAGATTAATCCCACAGTGTATTCACCCTAAACAGATTAATCCCACAGTGTGGTCTCCCTGAAACAGATTAATCCCACAGTTCGGTCTCCCTGAAACAGATTAATCTCACAGTGAGGTCTCCCTGAAACAGATTAATCCCACAGTGTGGTCTCCCTGAAACAGATTAATCCCACAGTACGGGGTCTCTGAAACAGATTAATCCCACAGTGTGGTCTCCCTAAAACCAATTAATCCCACAGTGTTTTCTCCCTGAAACAGATTAATCCCACAGCGTGGTCTCCCTAAAACAGATTAATCCCACAGTGTGGTCTCCCATAAACAGATAAATCCCACAGTGTGGTCTCCCTGAAACAGATTAATCCCACAGTGTGGTCTCCCTGAAACAGATAAATTCCACAGCGTGGGCTCCCTAAAACAGATTAATCCCACAGTGTGGTCTCCCTAAAACAGATTAATCCCACAATGTATTCACGCTAAAGAGATTAATCCCACAGTGTGGTCTCCCTGAAACAGATTAATTCCACAGTGCGGTCTCCATGAAACAGATTAATCCCACAGTGTGGGCTCCCTGAAACAGAGTAATTCCACAGTATGGTCTCCCTAAAACAGATTAATCCCACAGTGTGGTCTCCCTAAAACAGATTAATCCCACAGTGTGGGCTCCCTAAAACTGATTAATCCCACAGTGCGGTCTCCCTGAAACAGATTAATCCCACAGTGTTGGCTCCCTGAAACAGATTAATCCCACAGTGTGGTCTCCCTAAAACAGATTAATCCCACAGTGTGCTCTCCCTGAAACAGATTAATCCCACAATGTGGTCTCTCTGAAACAGATTAATCTCACAGTGAGGTCTCCCTGAAACAGATTAATACCACAGTTCGGTCTCCCTGAAACAGATTAATCTCACAGTGAGGTCTCCCTGAAACAGATTAATCCCACAGTGCGGTCTCTCAGAAACAGATTAATCCAGCAGTGTGGGCTCCCTGAAGGAGATTAATCCCACAGTGTTGGCTCCCTGAAACAGATTAATCCCACAATGTGGTCTCCCTAAAACAGATTAATCCCACAGTGTCTTCTCCCTGAAACAGATTAATCCCACAGTGTGGTCTCCCTAAAACAGATTAATCCCACAGTGTGGTCTCCCTAAAACAGATTAATCCCACAGTGTATTCACCCTAAACAGATTAATCCCACAGTGTGGTCTCCCTGAAACAGTTTAATCCACAGTGTGGTCTCCCTGAAACTGATTAATCCCTCAGTGTGGTCTCCCTGAAACAGATTAATCCCACAGAGCGGTCTCCCTGAAACAGATTAAATCCACAGTGCGGTCTCCATGAAACAGATTAATCCCACAGTGTGGGCTCCCTGAAACAGAGTAATTCCACAGTGTGGTCTCCCTAAAACAGATTAATCCCACAGTGTGGTCTCCCTAAAACAGATTAATCCCACAGTGTGGGCTCCCTAAAACTGATTAATCCCACAGTGCGGTCTCCCTGAAACAGATTAATCCCACAGTGTTGGCTCCCTGAAACAGATTAATCCCACAGTGTGGTCTCCCTAAAACAGATTAATCCCACAGTGTGCTCTCCCTGAAACAGATTAATCCCACAATGTGGTCTCCCTGAAACAGATTAATCCCACAGTGCGGTCTCCCTAAAACAGATTAATCCCACAGTGTCTTCTCCCTGAAACAGATTAAACCCACAGTGTGGTCTCCCTAAAACAGATTAATCCCACAGTGTGGTCTCCCTGAAACAGATTAATCCCACAGTTCGGTCTCCCTGAAACAGATTAATCTCACAGTGAGGTCTCCCTGAAACAGATTAATCCCACAGTGCGGTCTCTCAGAAACAGATTAATCCAGCAGTGTGGGCTCCCTGAAGGAGATTAATCCCACAGTGTGGGCTCCCTGAAACAGATTAATCCCACAATGTGGTCTCCCTGAAACAGATTAATCCCACAGTGCGGTCTCCCTAAAACAGATTAATCCCACAGTGTTGTCTCCCTGAAACAGATTAATCCCACAGTTCGGTCTCCCTGAAACAGATTAATCTCACAGTGAGGTCTCCCTGAAACAGATTAATACCACAGTGCGGTCTCTCAGAAACAGATTAATCCAGCAGTGTGGGCTCCCTGAAGGAGATTAATCCCACAGTGTGGGCTCCCTGAAACAGATTAATCCCACAATGTGGTCTCCCTGAAACAGATTAATCCCACAGTGCGGTCTCCCTAAAACAGATTAATCCCACAGTGTCTTCTCCCTGAAACAGATTAATCCCACAGTGCGGTCTCCCTAAAACAGATTAATCCCACAGTGTGGTCTCCCTGAAACAGATTAATCCCACAGTTCGGTCTCCCTGAAACAGATTAATCCCACAGTGTGGTCTCCCTGAAACAGATTAATCCCACAATACGGTCTCCATGAAACAGATTAATCCCACAGTGTGGGCTCCCTGAAACAGATTAATCCCACAGTGTGGTCTCCCTAAAACAGATGAATCCCACAGTGTGGGCACTCTAAAACTGATTAATCGCACAGTGCGGTCTCCCTGAAACAGATTAATCCCACAGTGTGGTCTCCCTAATACAGATTAATCCCACAGTGTGCTCTCCCTGAAACAGATTAATCCCACAGTGTGAGGCTCCCAGAAACAGATTAATCCCACAGTATGGGCTCCCTGAAACAGATTAATCCCACAGTGTGTGCTCCCTGAAACAGATTAATCCCACAGTGTGGTCTCCCTGAAACAGATTAATCCCACAGTGTGGTCTCCCAGAAAGAGAGTAATCCCACAGTGTGGTCTCCCAAAAATAGATTAATCCCACAGTGTGGGCTCCCTAAAACAGATTAATCCCACAGTGTGGTCTCACTGAAACAGATTAATCCCACAGTGTGGGCTGCCTGAAACAGATTAATCCCACAGTGTGGTCTCCCTGAAACAGATTAATCCCACAGTGTCTTCTCCCTGAAACAGATTAATCCCACAGTGTCTTCTCCCTGAAAATTAATACCACAGTGTGGTCTCCCTGAAACAGATTAATCCCACAGTGTGGGCTCCCTGAAACAGATTAATCCCACAGTGTGGGCTCCCTGAAACAGATTAATCCCACAGTGTGGTCTCCCTAAAACCAATTAATCCCACAGTGTCTTCTCCCTAAAACAGATTAATCCCACAGCGTGGTCTCCCTAAAACAGATTAATCCCACAGTGCGGTCTCCCTAAAACAGGTTAATCCCACAGTGTGGGCTCCCTGAAGGAGATTAATCCCACAGTGTGGGCACCCTGAAACAGATTAATCCCACAGTGTGGGCTCCCCAAAACAGATTAATCCCACAGTGCGGTCTCCCTGAAACAGATTAATCCCACAGTGTGGTCTCCCTGAAACAGATTAATCCAACAGTGTGGTCTCCCTGAACGAGATTAATCCCACAGTGTGGTCTCCCTGAAACAAATTAATCCCACAGTGTGGGCTCCCTGAAACAGATAAATCCCACAGTGTGGACTCCCTAAAACAGATTAATCCCACAGTGTGGTCTCCCTAAAACAGATTAATCCCACAGTGTATTCACCCTAAACAGATTAATCCCACAGTGTGGTCTCCCTGAAACTGATTAATCCCACAGTTCGGTCTCCCTGAAACAGATTAATCTCACAGTGAGGTCTCCCTGAAACAGATTAATCCCACAGTACGGTCTCTCTGAAACAGATTAATCCCACAGTGTGGTCTCCCTAAAACCAATTAATCCCACAGTGTCTTCTCCCTGAAACAGATTAATCCCACAGCGTGGTCTCCCTAAAACAGATTAATCCCACAGTGTGGTCTCCCTGAAACAGATAAATCCCACAGTGTGGTCTCCCTGAAACAGATTAATCCCACAGTGTGGTCTCCCTGAAACAGATAAATTCCACAGTGTGGGCTCCCTAAAACAGATTAATCCCACAGTGTGGTCTCCCTAAAACAGATTAATCCCACAGTGTATTCACGCTAAACAGATTAATCCCACAGTGTGGTCTCCCTGAAACAGTTTAATCCACAGTGTGGTCTTCCTGAAACTGATTAATCCCTCAGTGTGGTCTCCCTGAAACAGATTAATCCCACAGAGCGGTCTCCCTGAAACAGATTAATTCCACAGTGCGGTCTCCATGAAACAGATTAATCCCACAGTGTGGGCTCCCTGAAACAGAGTAATTCCACAGTGTGGTCTCCCTAAAACAGATTAATCCCACAGTGTGGTCTCCCTAAAACAGATTAATCCCACAGTGTGGGCTCCCTAAAACTGATTAATCCCACAGTGCGGTCTCCCTCAAACAGATTAATCCCACAGTGTTGGCTCCCTGAAACAGATTAATCCCACAGTGTGGTCTCCCTGAAACAGATTAATCCCACAGTGTGGTCTCCCTGAAACAGATAAATTCCACAGTGTGGGCTCCCTAAAACAGATTAATCCCACAGTGTGGTCTCCCTAAAACAGATTAATCCCACAGTGTATTCACCCTAAACAGATTAATCCCACAGTGTGGTCTTCCTGAAACAGTTTAATCCACAGTGTGGTCTCCCTGAAACTGATTAATCCCTCAGTGTGGTCTCCCTGAAACAGATTAATCCCACAGAGCGGTCTCCCTGAAACAGATTAATTCCACAGTGCGGTCTCCCTGAAACAGATTAATCCCACAGTGTTGGCTCCATGAAACAGATTAATCCCACAGTGTGGTCTCCCTAAAACAGATTAATCCCACAGTGTGGTCTCCCTAAAACAGATTAATCCCACAGTGTGGGCTCCCTAAAACTGATTAATCCCACAGTGCGGTCTCCCTGAAACAGATTAATCCCACAGTGTTGGCTCCCTGAAACAGATTAATCCCACAGTGTGGTCTCACTAAAACAGATTAATCCCACAGTGTGCTCTCCCTGAAACAGATTAATCCCACAATGTGGTCTCCCTGAAACAGATTAATCCCACAGTGCGGTCTCCCTAAAACAGATTAATCCCACAGTGTCTTCTCCCTAAAACAGATTAATCCCACAGTGTCTTCTCCCTGAAACAGATTAAACCCACAGTGTGGTCTCCCTAAAACAGATTAATCCCACAGTGTGGTCTCCCTGAAACAGATTAATCCCACAGTTCGGTCTCCCTGAAACAGATTAATCTCACAGTGAGGTCTCCCTGAAACAGATTAATCCCACAGTGCGGTCTCTCAGAAACAGATTAATCCAGCAGTGTGGGCTCCCTGAAGGAGATAAATCCCACAGTGTGGGCTCCCTGAAACAGATTAATCCCACAATGTGGTCTCCCTGAAACAGATTAATCCCACAGTGCGGTCTCCCTAAAACAGATTAATCCCACAGTGTCTTCTCCCTGAAACAGATTAATCCCACAGTGCGGTCTCCCTAAAACAGATTAATCCCACAGTGTGGTCTCCCTGAAACAGATTAATCCCACAGTTCGGTCTCCCTGAAACAGATTAATCTCACAGTGAGGTCTCCCTGAAACAGATTAATCCCACAGTGTGGTCTCCCTGAAACAGATTAATCCCACAGTGTGGTCTCCCTAAAACAGATTAATCCCACAATGTATTCACGCTAAAGAGATTAATCCCACAGTGTGGTCTCCCTGAAACAGATTAATTCCACAGTGCGGTCTCCATGAAACAGATTAATCCCACAGTGTGGGCTCCCTGAAACAGAGTAATTCCACAGTATGGTCTCCCTAAAACAGATTAATCCCACAGTGTGGTCTCCCTAAAACAGATTAATCCCACATTGTGGGCTCCCTAAAACTGATTAATCCCACAGTGCGGTCTCCCTGAAACAGATAAATCCCACAGTGTTGGCTCCCTGAAACAGATTAATCCCACAGTGTGGTCTCCCTAAAACAGATTAATCCCACAGTGTGCTCTCCCTGAAACAGATTAATCCCACAATGTGGTCTCTCTGAAACAGATTAATCTCACAGTGAGGTCTCCCTGAAACAGATTAATACCACAGTTCGGTCTCCCTGAAACAGATTAATCTCACAGTGAGGTCTCCCTGAAACAGATTAATCCCACAGTGCGGTCTCTCAGAAACAGATTAATCCAGCAGTGTGGGCTCCCTGAAGGAGATTAATCCCACAGTGTTGGCTCCCTGAAACAGATTAATCCCACAATGTGGTCTCCCTGAAACAGATTAATCCCACAGTGCGGTCTCCCTAAAACAGATTAATCCCACAGTGTCTTCTCCCTGAAACAGATTAATCCCACAGTGTGGTCTCCCTGAAACAGTTTAATCCACAGTGTGGTCTCCCTGAAACTGATTAATCCCTCAGTGTGGTCTCCCTGAAACAGATTAATCCCACAGAGCGGTCTCCCTGAAACAGATTAAATCCACAGTGCGGTCTCCATGAAACAGATTAATCCCACAGTGTGGGCTCCCTGAAACAGAGTAATTCCACAGTGTGGTCTCCCTAAAACAGATTAATCCCACAGTGTGGTCTCCCTAAAACAGATTAATCCCACAGTGTGGGCTCCCTAAAACTGATTAATCCCACAGTGCGGTCTCCCTGAAACAGATTAATCCCACAGTGTTGGCTCCCTGAAACAGATTAATCCCACAGTGTGGTCTCCCTAAAACAGATTAATCCCACAGTGTGCTCTCCCTGAAACAGATTAATCCCACAATGTGGTCTCCCTGAAACAGATTAATCCCACAGTGCGGTCTCCCTAAAACAGATTAATCCCACAGTGTCTTCTCCCTGAAACAGATTAAACCCACAGTGTGGTCTCCCTAAAACAGATTAATCCCACAGTGTGGTCTCCCTGAAACAGATTAATCCCACAGTTCGGTCTCCCTGAAACAGATTAATCTCACAGTGAGGTCTCCCTGAAACAGATTAATCCCACAGTGCGGTCTCTCAGAAACAGATTAATCCAGCAGTGTGGGCTCCCTGAAGGAGATTAATCCCACAGTGTGGGCTCCCTGAAACAGATTAATCCCACAATGTGGTCTCCCTGAAACAGATTAATCCCACAGTGCGGTCTCCCTAAAACAGATTAATCCCACAGTGTGGTCTCCCTGAAACAGATTAATCCCACAGTTCGGTCTCCCTGAAACAGATTAATCTCACAGTGAGGTCTCCCTGAAACAGATTAATCCCACAGTGCGGTCTCTCAGAAACAGATTAATCCAGCAGTGTGGGCTCCCTGAAGGAGATTAATCCCACAGTGTGGGCTCCCTGAAACAGATTAATCCCACAATGTGGTCTCCCTGAAACAGATTAATCCCACAGTGCGGTCTCCCTAAAACAGATTAATCCCACAGTGTCTTCTCCCTGAAACAGATTAATCCCACAGTGCGGTCTCCCTAAAACAGATTAATCCCACAGTGTGGTCTCCCTGAAACAGATTAATCCCACAGTTCGGTCTCCCTGAAACAGATTAATCTCACAGTGAGGTCTCCCTGAAACAGATTAATCCCACAGTGTGGTCTCCCTGAAACAGATTAATCCCACAATACGGTCTCCATGAAACAGATTAATCCCACAGTGTGGGCTCCCTGAAACAGATTAATCCCACAGTGTGGTCTCCCTAAAACAGATGAATCCCACAGTGTGGGCTTTCTAAAACTGATTAATCGCACAGTGCGGTCTCCCTGAAACAGATTAATCCCACAGTGTGGTCTCCCTAATACAGATTAATCCCACAGTGTGCTCTCCCTGAAACAGATTAATCCCACAGTGTGAGGCTCCCAGAAACAGATTAATCCCACAGTATGGGCTCCCTGAAACAGATTAATCCCACAGTGTGTGCTCCCTGAAACAGATTAATCCCACAGTGTGGTCTCCATGAAACAGATTAATCCCACAGTGTGGTCTCCCAGAAAGAGAGTAATCCCACAGTGTGGTCTCCCAAAAATAGATTAATCCCACAGTGTGGGCTCCCTAAAACAGATTAATCCCACAGTGTGGTCTCACTGAAACAGATTAATCCCACAGTGTGGGCTGCCTGAAACAGATTAATCCCACAGTGTGGTCTCCCTGAAACAGATTAATCCCACAGTGTCTTCTCCCTGAAACAGATTAATCCCACAGTGTCTTCTCCCTGAAAATTAATACCACAGTGTGGTCTCCCTGAAACAGATTAATCCCACAGTGTGGGCTCCCTGAAACAGATTAATCCCACAGTGTGGGCTCCCTGAAACAGATTAATCCCACAGTGTGGTCTCCCTAAAACCAATTAATCCCACAGTGTCTTCTCCCTAAAACAGATTAATCCCACAGCGTGGTCTCCCTAAAACAGATTAATCCCACAGTGCGGTCTCCCTAAAACAGGTTAATCCCACAGTGTTGGCTCCCTGAAGGAGATTAATCCCACAGTGTGGGCACCCTGAAACAGATTAATCCCACAGTGTGGGCTCCCCAAAACAGATTAATCCCACAGTGCGGTCTCCCTGAAACAGATTAATCCCACAGTGTGGTCTCCCTGAAACAGATTAATCCAACAGTGTGGTCTCCCTGAACGAGATTAATCCCACAGTGTGGTCTCCCTGAAACAAATTAATCCCACAGTGTGGGCTCCCTGAAACAGATAAATCCCACAGTGTGGACTCCCTAAAACAGATTAATCCCACAGTGTGGTCTCCCTAAAACAGATTAATCCCACAGTGTATTCACCCTAAACAGATTAATCCCACAGTGTGGTCTCCCTGAAACTGATTAATCCCACAGTTCGGTCTCCCTGAAACAGATTAATCTCACAGTGAGGTCTCCCTGAAACAGATTAATCCCACAGTACGGTCTCTCTGAAACAGATTAATCCCACAGTGTGGTCTCCCTAAAACCAATTAATCCCACAGTGTCTTCTCCCTGAAACAGATTAATCCCACAGCGTGGTCTCCCTAAAACAGATTAATCCCACAGTGTGGTCTCCCTGAAACAGATAAATCCCACAGTGTGGTCTCCCTGAAACAGATTAATCCCACAGTGTGGTCTCCCTGAAACAGATAAATTCCACAGTGTGGGCTCCCTAAAACAGATTAATCCCACAGTGTGGTCTCCCTAAAACAGATTAATCCCACAGTGTATTCACGCTAAACAGATTAATCCCACAGTGTGGTCTCCCTGAAACAGTTTAATCCACAGTGTGGTCTTCCTGAAACTGATTAATCCCTCAGTGTGGTCTCCCTGAAACAGATTAATCCCACAGAGCGGTCTCCCTGAAACAGATTAATTCCACAGTGCGGTCTCCATGAAACAGATTAATCCCACAGTGTGGGCTCCCTGAAACAGAGTAATTCCACAGTGTGGTCTCCCTAAAACAGATTAATCCCACAGTGTGGTCTCCCTAAAACAGATTAATCCCACAGTGTGGGCTCCCTAAAACTGATTAATCCCACAGTGCGGTCTCCCTCAAACAGATTAATCCCACAGTGTTGGCTCCCTGAAACAGATTAATCCCACAGTGTGGTCTCCCTGAAACAGATTAATCCCACAGTGTGGTCTCCCTGAAACAGATAAATTCCACAGTGTGGGCTCCCTAAAACAGATTAATCCCACAGTGTGGTCTCCCTAAAACAGATTAATCCCACAGTGTATTCACCCTAAACAGATTAATCCCACAGTGTGGTCTTCCTGAAACAGTTTAATCCACAGTGTGGTCTCCCTGAAACTGATTAATCCCTCAGTGTGGTCTCCCTGAAACAGATTAATCCCACAGAGCGGTCTCCCTGAAACAGATTAATTCCACAGTGCGGTCTCCCTGAAACAGATTAATCCCACAGTGTTGGCTCCATGAAACAGATTAATCCCACAGTGTGGTCTCCCTAAAACAGATTAATCCCACAGTGTGGTCTCCCTAAAACAGATTAATCCCACAGTGTGGGCTCCCTAAAACTGATTAATCCCACAGTGCGGTCTCCCTGAAACAGATTAATCCCACAGTGTTGGCTCCCTGAAACAGATTAATCCCACAGTGTGGTCTCACTAAAACAGATTAATCCCACAGTGTGCTCTCCCTGAAACAGATTAATCCCACAATGTGGTCTCCCTGAAACAGATTAATCCCACAGTGCGGTCTCCCTAAAACAGATTAATCCCACAGTGTCTTCTCCCTAAAACAGATTAATCCCACAGTGTCTTCTCCCTGAAACAGATTAAACCCACAGTGTGGTCTCCCTAAAACAGATTAATCCCACAGTGTGGTCTCCCTGAAACAGATTAATCCCACAGTTCGGTCTCCCTGAAACAGATTAATCTCACAGTGAGGTCTCCCTGAAACAGATTAATCCCACAGTGCGGTCTCTCAGAAACAGATTAATCCAGCAGTGTGGGCTCCCTGAAGGAGATAAATCCCACAGTGTGGGCTCCCTGAAACAGATTAATCCCACAATGTGGTCTCCCTGAAACAGATTAATCCCACAGTGCGGTCTCCCTAAAACAGATTAATCCCACAGTGTCTTCTCCCTGAAACAGATTAATCCCACAGTGCGGTCTCCCTAAAACAGATTAATCCCACAGTGTGGTCTCCCTGAAACAGATTAATCCCACAGTTCGGTCTCCCTGAAACAGATTAATCTCACAGTGAGGTCTCCCTGAAACAGATTAATCCCACAGTGTGGTCTCCCTGAAACAGATTAATCCCACAGTACGGTCTCCATGAAACAGATTAATCCCACAGTGTGGGCTCCCTGAAACAGATTAATCCCACAGTGTGGTCTCCCTAAAACAGATGAATCCCACAGTGTGGGCTCTCTAAAACTGATTAATCGCACAGTGCGGTCTCCCTGAAACAGATTAATCCCACAGTGTGGTCTCCCTAAAACAGATTAATCCCACAGTGTGCTCTCCCTGAAACAGATTAATCCCACAGTGTGAGGCTCCCAGAAACAGATTAATCCCACAGTATGGGCTCCCTGAAACAGATTAATCCCACAGTGTGTGCTCCCTGAAACAGATTAATCCCACAGTGTGGTCTCCCTGAAACAGATTAATCCCACAGAGTGGTCTCCCAGAAAGAGAGTAATCCCACAGTGTGGTCTCCCAAAAATAGATTAATCCCACAGTGTGGGCTCCCTAAAACAGATTAATCCCAGAGTGTAGTCTCACTGAAACAGATTAATCCCACAGTGTGGGCTGCCTGAAACAGATTAATCCCACAGTGTGGTCTCCCTGAAACAGATTAATCCCACAGTGTCTTCTCCCTGAAACAGATTAATCCCACAGTGTCTTCTCCCTGAAAATTAATACCACAGTGTGGTCTCCCTGAAACAGATTAATCCCACAGTGTGGGCTCCCTGAAACAGATTAATCCCACAGTGTGGGCTCCCTGAAACAGATTAATCCCACAGTGTGGTCTCCCTAAAACCAATTAATCCCACAGTGTCTTCTCCCTAAAACAGATTAATCCCACAGCGTGGTCTCCCTAAAACAGTTTAATCCCACAGTGCGGTCTCCCTAAAACAGGTTAATCCCACAGTGTGGGCTCCCTGAAGGAGATTAATCCCACAGTGTGGGCACCCTGAAACAGATTAATCCCACAATGTGGGCTCCCCAAAACAGATTAATCCCACAGTGCGGTCTCCCTGAAACAGATTAATCCCACAGTGTGGTCTCCCTGAAACAGATTAATCCAACAGTGTGGTCTCCCTGAACGAGATTAATCCCACAGTGTGGTCTCCCTGAAACAAATTAATCCCACAGTGTGGGCTCCCTGAAACAGATAAATCCCACAGTGTGGACTCCCTAAAACAGATTAATCCCAGAGTGTGGTCTCCCTAAAACAGATTAATCCCACAGTGTATTCACCCTAAACAGATTAATCCCACAGTGTGGTCTCCCTGAAACAGATTAATCCCACAGTTCGGTCTCCCTGAAACAGATTAATCTCACAGTGAGGTCTCCCTGAAACAGATTAATCCCACAGTGTGGTCTCCCTGAAACAGATTAATCCCACAGTACGGTCTCTCTGAAACAGATTAATCCCACAGTGTGGTCTCCCTAAAACCAATTAATCCCACAGTGTCTTCTCCCTGAAACAGATTAATCCCACAGCGTGGTCTCCCTAAAACAGATTAATCCCACAGTGTGGTCTCCCATAAACAGATAAATCCCACAGTGTGGTCTCCCTGAAACAGATTAATCCCACAGTGTGGTCTCCCTGAAACAGATAAATTCCACAGTGTGGGCTCCCTAAAACAGATTAATCCCACAGTGTGGTCTCCCTAAAACAGATTAATCCCACAATGTATTCACGCTAAAGAGATTAATCCCACAGTGTGGTCTCCCTGAAACAGATTAATTCCACAGTGCGGTCTCCATGAAACAGATTAATCCCACAGTGTGGGCTCCCTGAAACAGAGTAATTCCACAGTATGGTCTCCCTAAAACAGATTAATCCCACAGTGTGGTCTCCCTAAAACAGATTAATCCCACAGTGTGGGCTCCCTAAAACTGATTAATCCCACAGTGCGGTCTCCCTGAAACAGATTAATCCCACAGTGTTGGCTCCCTGAAACAGATTAATCCCACAGTGTGGTCTCCCTAAAACAGATTAATCCCACAGTGTGCTCTCCCTGAAACAGATTAATCCCACAATGTGGTCTCCCTGAAACAGATTAATCCCACAGTGAGGTCTCCCCAAAACAGATTAATCCCACAGTGTCTTCTCCCTGAAACAGATTAAACCCACAGTGTGGTCTCCCTAAAACAGATTAATCCCACAGTGTGGTCTCCCTGTAACAGATTAATCCCACAGTTCGGTCTCCCTGAAACAGATTAATCTCACAGTGAGGTCTCCCTGAAACAGATTAATCCCACAGTGCGGTCTCTCAGAAACAGATTAATCCAGCAGTGTGGGCTCCCTGAAGGAGATTAATCCCACAATGTGGTCTCCCTGAAACAGATTAATCCCACAGTGCGGTCTCCCTAAAACAGATTAATCCCACAGTGTCTTCTCCCTGAAACAGATTAATTCCACAGTGCGGTCTCCCTAAAACAGATTAATCCCACAGTGTGGTCTCCCTGAAACAGATTAATCCCACAGTTCGGTCTCCCTGAAACAGATTAATCTCACAGTGAGGTCTCCCTGAAACAGATTAATCCCACAGTGTGGTCTCCCTGAAACAGATTAATCCCACAATACGGTCTCCATGAAACAGATTAATCCCACAGTGTGGGCTCCCTGAAACAGATTAATCCCACAGTGTGGTCTCCCTAAAACAGATGAATCCCACAGTGTGGGCTCTCTAAAACTGATTAATCGCACAGTGCGGTCTCCCTGAAACAGATTAATCCCACAGTGTGGTCTCCCTAATACAGATTAATCCCACAGTGTGCTCTCCCTGAAACAGATTAATCCCACAGTGTGAGGCTCCCAGAAACAGATTAATCCCACAGTATGGGCTCCCTGAAACAGATTAATCCCACAGTGTGTGCTCCCTGAAACAGATTAATCCCACAGTGTGGTCTCCCTGAAACAGATTAATCCCACAGTGTGGTCTCCCAGAAAGAGAGTAATCCCACAGTGTGGTCTCCCAAAAATAGATTAATCCCACAGTGTGGGCTCCCTAAAACAGATTAATCCCACAGTGTGGTCTCACTGAAACAGATTAATCCCACAGTGTGGGCTGCCTGAAACAGATTAATCCCACAGTGTGGTCTCCCTGAAACAGATTAATCCCACAGTGTCTTCTCCCTGAAACAGATTAATCCCACAGTGTCTTCTCCCTGAAAATTAATACCACAGTGTGGTCTCCCTGAAACAGATTAATCCCACAGTGTGGGCTCCCTGAAACAGATTAATCCCACAGTGTGGGCTCCCTGAAACAGATTAATCCCACAGTGTGGTCTCCCTAAAACCAATTAATCCCACAGTGTCTTCTCCCTAAAACAGATTAATCCCACAGCGTGGTCTCCCTAAAACAGATTAATCCCACAGTGCGGTCTCCCTAAAACAGGTTAATCCCACAGTGTGGGCTCCCTGAAGGAGATTAATCCCACAGTGTGGGCACCCTGAAACAGATTAATTCCACAGTGTGGGCTCCCCAAAACAGATTAATCCCACAGTGCGGTCTCCCTGAAACAGATTAATCCCACAGTGTGGTCTCCCTGAAACAGATTAATCCAACAGTGTGGTCTCCCTGAACGAGATTAATCCCACAGTGTGGTCTCCCTGAAACAAATTAATCCCACAGTGTGGGCTCCCTGAAACAGATAAATCCCACAGTGTGGACTCCCTAAAACAGATTAATCCCACAGTGTGGTCTCCCTAAAACAGATTAATCCCACAGTGTATTCACCCTAAACAGATTAATCCCACAGTGTGGTCTCCCTGAAACTGATTAATCCCACAGTTCGGTCTCCCTGAAACAGATTAATCTCACAGTGAGGTCTCCCTGAAACAGATTAATCCCACAGTACGGTCTCTCTGAAACAGATTAATCCCACAGTGTGGTCTCCCTAAAACCAATTAATCCCACAGTGTCTTCTCCCTGAAACAGATTAATCCCACAGCGTTGTCTCCCTAAAACAGATTAATCCCACAGTGTGGTCTCCCTGAAACAGATAAATCCCACAGTGTGGTCTCCCTGAAACAGATTAATCCCACAGTGTGGTCTCCCTGAAACAGATAAATTCCACAGTGTGGGCTCCCTAAAACAGATTAATCCCACAGTGTGGTCTCCCTAAAACAGATTAATCCCACAGTGTATTCACGCTAAACAGATTAATCCCACAGTGTGGTCTCCCTGAAACAGTTTAATCCACAGTGTGGTCTTCCTGAAACTGATTAATCCCTCAGTGTGGTCTCCCTGAAACAGATTAATCTCACAGAGCGGTCTCCCTGAAACAGATTAATTCCACAGTGCGGTCTCCATGAAACAGATTAATCCCACAGTGTGGTCTCCCTGAAACAGATTAATCCCACAGTTCGGTCTCCCTGAAACAGATTAATCTCACAGTGAGGTCTCCCTGAAACAGATTAATCCCACAGTGCGGTCTCTCAGAAACAGATTAATCCAGCAGTGTGGGCTCCCTGAAGGAGATTAATCCCACAGTGTGGGCTCCCTGAAACAGATTAATCCCACAATGTGGTCTCCCTGAAACAGATTAATCCCACAGTGCGGTCTCCCTAAAACAGATTAATCCCACAGTGTCTTCTCCCTGAAACAGATTAATCCCACAGTGTGGTCTCCCTAAAACAGATTAATCCCACAGTGTGGTCTCCCTGAAACAGATTAAGACCACAGTTCGGTCTCCCTGAAACAGATTAATCTCACAGTGAGGTCTCCCTGAAACAGATTAATCCCACAGTGTGGTCTCCCTGAAACAGATTAATCCCACAGTACGGTCTCCATGAAACAGATTAATCCCACAGTGTGGGCTCCCTGAAACAGATTAATCCCACAGTGTGGTCTCCCTAAAACAGATGAATCCCACAGTGTGGGCTCTCTAAAACTGATTAATCGCACAGTGCGGTCTCCCTGAAACAGATTAATCCCACAGTGTGGTCTCCCTAATACAGATTAATCCCACAGTGTGCTCTCCCTGAAACAGATTAATCCCACAGTGTGAGGCTCCCAGAAACAGATTAATCCCACAGTATGGGCTCCCTGAAACAGATTAATCCCACAGTGTGTGCTCCCTGAAACAGATTAATGCCACAGTATGGTCTCCCTGAAACAGATTAATCCCACAGTGTGGTCTCCCAGAAAGAGAGTAATCCCACAGTGTGGTCTCCCAAAAATAGATTAATCCCACAGTGTGGGCTCCCTAAAACAGATTAATCCCACAGTGTGGTCTCACTGAAACAGATTAATCCCACAGTGTGGGCTGCCTGAAACAGATTAATCCCACAGTGTGGTCTCCCTGAAACAGATTAATACCACAGTGTCTTCTCCCTGAAACAGATTAATCCCACAGTGTCTTCTCCCTGAAAATTAATACCACAGTGTGGTCTCCCTGAAACAGATTAATCCCACAGTGTGGTCTCCCTGAAACACATTAATCCCACAGTGTGGGCTCCCTGAAACAGATTAATCCCACAGTGTGGGCTCCCTGAAACAGAGTAATTCCACAGTGTGGTCTCCCTAAAACAGATTAATCCCACAGTGTGGTCTCCCTAAAACAGATTAATCCCACAGTGTGGGCTCCCTAAAACTGATTAATCCCACAGTGCGGTCTCCCTGAAACAGATTAATCCCACAGTGTTGGCTCCCTGAAACAGATTAATCCCACAGTGTGGTCTCCCTAAAACAGATTAATCCCACAGTGTGCTCTCCCTGAAACAGATTAATCCCACAATGTGGTCTCCCTGAAACAGATTAATCCCACAGTGCGGTCTCCCTAAAACAGATTAATCCCACAGTGTCTTCTCCCTGAAACAGATTAAACCCACAGTGTGGTCTCCCTAAAACAGATTAATCCCACAGTGTGGTCTCCCTGAAACAGATTAATCCCACAGTTCGGTCTCCCTGAAACAGATTAATCTCACAGTGAGGTCTCCCTGAAACAGATTAATCCCACAGTGCGGTCTCTCAGAAACAGATTAATCCAGCAGTGTGGGCTCCCTGAAGGAGATTAATCCCACAGTGTGGGCTCCCTGAAACAGATTAATCCCACAATGTGGTCTCCCTGAAACAGATTAATCCCACAGTGCGGTCTCCCTAAAACAGATTAATCCCACAGTGTGGTCTCCCTGAAACAGATTAATCCCACAGTTCGGTCTCCCTGAAACAGATTAATCTCACAGTGAGGTCTCCCTGAAACAGATTAATCCCACAGTGCGGTCTCTCAGAAACAGATTAATCCAGCAGTGTGGGCTCCCTGAAGGAGATTAATCCCACAGTGTGGGCTCCCTGAAACAGATTAATCCCACAATGTGGTCTCCCTGAAACAGATTAATCCCACAGTGCGGTCTCCCTAAAACAGATTAATCCCACAGTGTCTTCTCCCTGAAACAGATTAATCCCACAGTGCGGTCTCCCTAAAACAGATTAATCCCACAGTGTGGTCTCCCTGAAACAGATTAATCCCACAGTTCGGTCTCCCTGAAACAGATTAATCTCACAGTGAGGTCTCCCTGAAACAGATTAATCCCACAGTGTGGTCTCCCTGAAACAGATTAATCCCACAATACGGTCTCCATGAAACAGATTAATCCCACAGTGTGGGCTCCCTGAAACAGATTAATCCCACAGTGTGGTCTCCCTAAAACAGATGAATCCCACAGTGTGGGCTCTCTAAAACTGATTAATCGCACAGTGCGGTCTCCCTGAAACAGATTAATCCCACAGTGTGGTCTCCCTAATACAGATTAATCCCACAGTGTGCTCTCCCTGAAACAGATTAATCCCACAGTGTGAGGCTCCCAGAAACAGATTAATCCCACAGTATGGGCTCCCTGAAACAGATTAATCCCACAGTGTGTGCTCCCTGAAACAGATTAATCCCACAGTGTGGTCTCCCTGAAACAGATTAATCCCACAGTGTGGTCTCCCAGAAAGAGAGTAATCCCACAGTGTGGTCTCCCAAAAATAGATTAATCCCACAGTGTGGGCTCCCTAAAACAGATTAATCCCACAGTGTGGTCTCACTGAAACAGATTAATCCCACAGTGTGGGCTGCCTGAAACAGATTAATCCCACAGTGTGGTCTCCCTGAAACAGATTAATCCCACAGTGTCTTCTCCCTGAAACAGATTAATCCCACAGTGTCTTCTCCCTGAAAATTAATACCACAGTGTGGTCTCCCTGAAACAGATTAATCCCACAGTGTGGGCTCCCTGAAACAGATTAATCCCACAGTGTGGGCTCCCTGAAACAGATTAATCCCACAGTGTGGTCTCCCTAAAACCAATTAATCCCACAGTGTCTTCTCCCTGAAACAGATTAATCCCACAGCGTTGTCTCCCTAAAACAGATTAATCCCACAGTGTGGTCTCCCTGAAACAGATAAATCCCACAGTGTGGTCTCCCTGAAACAGATTAATCCCACAGTGTGGTCTCCCTGAAACAGATAAATTCCACAGTGTGGGCTCCCTAAAACAGATTAATCCCACAGTGTGGTCTCCCTAAAACAGATTAATCCCACAGTGTATTCACGCTAAACAGATTAATCCCACAGTGTGGTCTCCCTGAAACAGTTTAATCCACAGTGTGGTCTTCCTGAAACTGATTAATCCCTCAGTGTGGTCTCCCTGAAACAGATTAATCTCACAGAGCGGTCTCCCTGAAACAGATTAATTCCACAGTGCGGTCTCCATGAAACAGATTAATCCCACAGTGTGGTCTCCCTGAAACAGATTAATCCCACAGTTCGGTCTCCCTGAAACAGATTAATCTCACAGTGAGGTCTCCCTGAAACAGATTAATCCCACAGTGCGGTCTCTCAGAAACAGATTAATCCAGCAGTGTGGGCTCCCTGAAGGAGATTAATCCCACAGTGTGGGCTCCCTGAAACAGATTAATCCCACAATGTGGTCTCCCTGAAACAGATTAATCCCACAGTGCGGTCTCCCTAAAACAGATTAATCCCACAGTGTCTTCTCCCTGAAACAGATTAATCCCACAGTGTGGTCTCCCTAAAACAGATTAATCCCACAGTGTGGTCTCCCTGAAACAGATTAAGACCACAGTTCGGTCTCCCTGAAACAGATTAATCTCACAGTGAGGTCTCCCTGAAACAGATTAATCCCACAGTGTGGTCTCCCTGAAACAGATTAATCCCACAGTACGGTCTCCATGAAACAGATTAATCCCACAGTGTGGGCTCCCTGAAACAGATTAATCCCACAGTGTGGTCTCCCTAAAACAGATGAATCCCACAGTGTGGGCTCTCTAAAACTGATTAATCGCACAGTGCGGTCTCCCTGAAACAGATTAATCCCACAGTGTGGTCTCCCTAATACAGATTAATCCCACAGTGTGCTCTCCCTGAAACAGATTAATCCCACAGTGTGAGGCTCCCAGAAACAGATTAATCCCACAGTATGGGCTCCCTGAAACAGATTAATCCCACAGTGTGTGCTCCCTGAAACAGATTAATGCCACAGTATGGTCTCCCTGAAACAGATTAATCCCACAGTGTGGTCTCCCAGAAAGAGAGTAATCCCACAGTGTGGTCTCCCAAAAATAGATTAATCCCACAGTGTGGGCTCCCTAAAACAGATTAATCCCACAGTGTGGTCTCACTGAAACAGATTAATCCCACAGTGTGGGCTGCCTGAAACAGATTAATCCCACAGTGTGGTCTCCCTGAAACAGATTAATACCACAGTGTCTTCTCCCTGAAACAGATTAATCCCACAGTGTCTTCTCCCTGAAAATTAATACCACAGTGTGGTCTCCCTGAAACAGATTAATCCCACAGTGTGGTCTCCCTGAAACACATTAATCCCACAGTGTGGGCTCCCTGAAACAGATTAATCCCACAGTGTGGGCTCCCTGAAACAGAGTAATTCCACAGTGTGGTCTCCCTAAAACAGATTAATCCCACAGTGTGGTCTCCCTAAAACAGATTAATCCCACAGTGTGGGCTCCCTAAAACTGATTAATCCCACAGTGCGGTCTCCCTGAAACAGATTAATCCCACAGTGTTGGCTCCCTGAAACAGATTAATCCCACAGTGTGGTCTCCCTAAAACAGATTAATCCCACAGTGTGCTCTCCCTGAAACAGATTAATCCCACAATGTGGTCTCCCTGAAACAGATTAATCCCACAGTGCGGTCTCCCTAAAACAGATTAATCCCACAGTGTCTTCTCCCTGAAACAGATTAAACCCACAGTGTGGTCTCCCTAAAACAGATTAATCCCACAGTGTGGTCTCCCTGAAACAGATTAATCCCACAGTTCGGTCTCCCTGAAACAGATTAATCTCACAGTGAGGTCTCCCTGAAACAGATTAATCCCACAGTGCGGTCTCTCAGAAACAGATTAATCCAGCAGTGTGGGCTCCCTGAAGGAGATTAATCCCACAGTGTGGGCTCCCTGAAACAGATTAATCCCACAATGTGGTCTCCCTGAAACAGATTAATCCCACAGTGCGGTCTCCCTAAAACAGATTAATCCCACAGTGTGGTCTCCCTGAAACAGATTAATCCCACAGTTCGGTCTCCCTGAAACAGATTAATCTCACAGTGAGGTCTCCCTGAAACAGATTAATCCCACAGTGCGGTCTCTCAGAAACAGATTAATCCAGCAGTGTGGGCTCCCTGAAGGAGATTAATCCCACAGTGTGGGCTCCCTGAAACAGATTAATCCCACAATGTGGTCTCCCTGAAACAGATTAATCCCACAGTGCGGTCTCCCTAAAACAGATTAATCCCACAGTGTCTTCTCCCTGAAACAGATTAATCCCACAGTGCGGTCTCCCTAAAACAGATTAATCCCACAGTGTGGTCTCCCTGAAACAGATTAATCCCACAGTTCGGTCTCCCTGAAACAGATTAATCTCACAGTGAGGTCTCCCTGAAACAGATTAATCCCACAGTGTGGTCTCCCTGAAACAGATTAATCCCACAATACGGTCTCCATGAAACAGATTAATCCCACAGTGTGGGCTCCCTGAAACAGATTAATCCCACAGTGTGGTCTCCCTAAAACAGATGAATCCCACAGTGTGGGCTCTCTAAAACTGATTAATCGCACAGTGCGGTCTCCCTGAAACAGATTAATCCCACAGTGTGGTCTCCCTAATACAGATTAATCCCACAGTGTGCTCTCCCTGAAACAGATTAATCCCACAGTGTGAGGCTCCCAGAAACAGATTAATCCCACAGTATGGGCTCCCTGAAACAGATTAATCCCACAGTGTGTGCTCCCTGAAACAGATTAATCCCACAGTGTGGTCTCCCTGAAACAGATTAATCCCACAGTGTGGTCTCCCAGAAAGAGAGTAATCCCACAGTGTGGTCTCCCAAAAATAGATTAATCCCACAGTGTGGGCTCCCTAAAACAGATTAATCCCACAGTGTGGTCTCACTGAAACAGATTAATCCCACAGTGTGGGCTGCCTGAAACAGATTAATCCCACAGTGTGGTCTCCCTGAAACAGATTAATCCCACAGTGTCTTCTCCCTGAAACAGATTAATCCCACAGTGTCTTCTCCCTGAAAATTAATACCACAGTGTGGTCTCCCTGAAACAGATTAATCCCACAGTGTGGGCTCCCTGAAACAGATTAATCCCACAGTGTGGGCTCCCTGAAACAGATTAATCCCACAGTGTGGTCTCCCTAAAACCAATTAATCCCACAGTGTCTTCTCCCTAAAACAGATTAATCCCACAGCGTGGTCTCCCTAAAACAGATTAATCCCACAGTGCGGTCTCCCTAAAACAGGTTAATCCCACAGTGTGGGCTCCCTGAAGGAGATTAATCCCACAGTGTGGGCACCCTGAAACAGATTAATCCCACAGTGTGGGCTCCCCAAAACAGATTAATCCCACAGTGCGGTCTCCCTGAAACAGATTAATCCCACAGTGTGGTCTCCCTGAAACAGATTAATCCAACAGTGTGGTCTCCCTGAACGAGATTAATCCCACAGTGTGGTCTCCCTGAAACAAATTAATCCCACAGTGTGGGCTCCCTGAAACAGATAAATCCCACAGTGTGGACTCCCTAAAACAGATTAATCCCACAGTGTGGTCTCCCTAAAACAGATTAATCCCACAGTGTATTCACCCTAAACAGATTAATCCCACAGTGTGGTCTCCCTGAAACTGATTAATCCCACAGTTCGGTCTCCCTGAAACAGATTAATCTCACAGTGAGGTCTCCCTGAAACAGATTAATCCCACAGTACGGTCTCTCTGAAACAGATTAATCCCACAGTGTGGTCTCCCTAAAACCAATTAATCCCACAGTGTCTTCTCCCTGAAACAGATTAATCCCACAGCGTGGTCTCCCTAAAACAGATTAATCCCACAGTGTGGTCTCCCTGAAACAGATAAATCCCACAGTGTGGTCTCCCTGAAACAGATTAATCCCACAGTGTGGTCTCCCTGAAACAGATAAATTCCACAGTGTGGGCTCCCTAAAACAGATTAATCCCACAGTGTGGTCTCCCTAAAACAGATTAATCCCACAGTGTATTCACGCTAAACAGATTAATCCCACAGTGTGGTCTCCCTGAAACAGTTTAATCCACAGTGTGGTCTTCCTGAAACTGATTAATCCCTCATTGTGGTCTCCCTGAAACAGATTAATCCCACAGAGCGGTCTCCCTGAAACAGATTAATTCCACAGTGCGGTCTCCATGAAACAGATTAATCCCACAGTGTGGGCTCCCTGAAACAGAGTAATTCCACAGTGTGGTCTCCCTAAAACAGATTAATCCCACAGTGTGGTCTCCCTAAAACAGATTAATCCCACAGTGTGGGCTCCCTAAAACTGATTAATCCCACAGTGCGGTCTCCCTCAAACAGATTAATCCCACAGTGTTGGCTCCCTGAAACAGATTAATCCCACAGTGTGGTCTCCCTGAAACAGATTAATCCCACAGTGTGGTCTCCCTGAAACAGATAAATTCCACAGTGTGGGCTCCCTAAAACAGATTAATCCCACAGTGTGGTCTCCCTAAAACAGATTAATCCCACAGTGTATTCACCCTAAACAGATTAATCCCACAGTGTGGTCTTCCTGAAACAGTTTAATCCACAGTGTGGTCTCCCTGAAACTGATTAATCCCTCAGTGTGGTCTCCCTGAAACAGATTAATCCCACAGAGCGGTCTCCCTGAAACAGATTAATTCCACAGTGCGGTCTCCCTGAAACAGATTAATCCCACAGTGTTGGCTCCATGAAACAGATTAATCCCACAGTGTGGTCTCCCTAAAACAGATTAATCCCACAGTGTGGTCTCCCTAAAACAGATTAATCCCACAGTGTGGGCTCGCTAAAACTGATTAATCCCACAGTGCGGTCTCCCTGAAACAGATTAATCCCACAGTGTTGGCTCCCTGAAACAGATTAATCCCACAGTGTGGTCTCACTAAAACAGATTAATCCCACAGTGTGCTCTCCCTGAAACAGATTAATCCCACAATGTGGTCTCCCTGAAACAGATTAATCCCACAGTGCGGTCTCCCTAAAACAGATTAATCCCACAGTGTCTTCTCCCTAAAACAGATTAATCCCACAGTGTCTTCTCCCTGAAACAGATTAAACCCACAGTGTGGTCTCCCTAAAACAGATTAATCCCACAGTGTGGTCTCCCTGAAACAGATTAATCCCACAGTTCGGTCTCCCTGAAACAGATTAATCTCACAGTGAGGTCTCCCTGAAACAGATTAATCCCACAGTGCCGTCTCTCAGAAACAGATTAATCCAGCAGTGTGGGCTCCCTGAAGGAGATAAATCCCACAGTGTGGGCTCCCTGAAACAGATTAATCCCACAATGTGGTCTCCCTGAAACAGATTAATCCCACAGTGCGGTCTCCCTAAAACAGATTAATCCCACAGTGTCTTCTCCCTGAAACAGATTAATCCCACAGTGCGGTCTCCCTAAAACAGATTAATCCCACAGTGTGGTCTCCCTGAAACAGATTAATCCCACAGTTCGGTCTCCCTGAAACAGATTAATCTCACAGTGAGGTCTCCCTGAAACAGATTAATCCCACAGTGTGGTCTCCCTGAAACAGATTAATCCCACAGTACGGTCTCCATGAAACAGATTAATCCCACAGTGTGGGCTCCCTGAAACAGATTAATCCCACAGTGTGGTCTCCCTAAAACAGATGAATCCCACAGTGTGGGCTCTCTAAAACTGATTAATCGCACAGTGCGGTCTCCCTGAAACAGATTAATCCCACAGTGTGGTCTCCCTAAAACAGATTAATCCCACAGTGTGCTCTCCCTGAAACAGATTAATCCCACAGTGTGAGGCTCCCAGAAACAGATTAATCCCACAGTATGGGCTCCCTGAAACAGATTAATCCCACAGTGTGTGCTCCCTGAAACAGATTAATCCCACAGTGTGGTCTCCCTGAAACAGATTAATCCCACAGAGTGGTCTCCCAGAAAGAGAGTAATCCCACAGTGTGGTCTCCCAAAAATAGATTAATCCCACAGTGTGGGCTCCCTAAAACAGATTAATCCCACAGTGTGGTCTCACTGAAACAGATTAATCCCACAGTGTGGGCTGCCTGAAACAGATTAATCCCACAGTGTGGTCTCCCTGAAACAGATTAATCCCACAGTGTCTTCTCCCTGAAACAGATTAATCCCACAGTGTCTTCTCCCTGAAAATTAATACCACAGTGTGGTCTCCCTGAAACAGATTAATCCCACAGTGTGGGCTCCCTGAAACAGATTAATCCCACAGTGTGGGCTCCCTGAAACAGATTAATCCCACAGTGTGGTCTCCCTAAAACCAATTAATCCCACAGTGTCTTCTCCCTAAAACAGATTAATCCCACAGCGTGGTCTCCCTAAAACAGTTTAATCCCACAGTGCGGTCTCCCTAAAACAGGTTAATCCCACAGTGTGGGCTCCCTGAAGGAGATTAATCCCACAGTGTGGGCACCCTGAAACAGATTAATCCCACAATGTGGGCTCCCCAAAACAGATTAATCCCACAGTGCGGTCTCCCTGAAACAGATTAATCCCACAGTGTGGTCTCCCTGAAACAGATTAATCCAACAGTGTGGTCTCCCTGAACGAGATTAATCCCACAGTGTGGTCTCCCTGAAACAAATTAATCACACAGTGTGGGCTCCCTGAAACAGATAAATCCCACAGTGTGGACTCCCTAAAACAGATTAAATCCACAGTGTGGTCTCCCTAAAACAGATTAATCCCACAGTGTATTCACCCTAAACAGATTAATCCCACAGTGTGGTCTCCCTGAAACAGATTAATCCCACAGTTCGGTCTCCCTGAAACAGATTAATCTCACAGTGAGGTCTCCCTGAAACAGATTAATCCCACAGTGTGGTCTCCCTGAAACAGATTAATCCCACAGTACGGTCTCTCTGAAACAGATTAATCCCACAGTGTGGTCTCCCTAAAACCAATTAATCCCACAGTGTCTTCTCCCTGAAACAGATTAATCCCACAGCGTGGTCTCCCTAAAACAGATTAATCCCACAGTGTGGTCTCCCATAAACAGATAAATCCCACTGTGTGGTCTCCCTGAAACAGATTAATCCCACAGTGTGGTCTCCCTGAAACAGATAAATTCCACAGTGTGGGCTCCCTAAAACAGATTAATCCCACAGTGTGGTCTCCCTAAAACAGATTAATCCCACAATGTATTCACGCTAAAGAGATTAATCCCACAGTGTGGTCTCCCTGAAACAGATTAATTCCACAGTGCGGTCTCCATGAAACAGATTAATCCCACAGTGTGGGCTCCCTGAAACAGAGTAATTCCACAGTATGGTCTCCCTAAAACAGATTAATCCCACAGTGTGGTCTCCCTAAAACAGATTAATCCCACAGTGTGGGCTCCCTAAAACTGATTAATCCCACAGTGCGGTCTCCCTGAAACAGATTAATCCCACAGTGTTGGCTCCCTGAAACAGATTAATCCCACAGTGTGGTCTCCCTAAAACAGATTAATCCCACAGTGTGCTCTCCCTGAAACAGATTAATCCCACAATGTGGTCTCCCTGAAACAGATTAATCCCACAGTGCGGTCTCCCCAAAACAGATTAATCCCACAGTGTCTTCTCCCTGAAACAGATTAAACCCACAGTGTGGTCTCCCTAAAACAGATTAATCCCACAGTGTGGTCTCCCTGTAACAGATTAATCCCACAGTTCGGTCTCCCTGAAACAGATTAATCTCACAGTGAGGTCTCCCTGAAACAGATTAATCCCACAGTGCGGTCTCTCAGAAACAGATTAATCCAGCAGTGTGGGCTCCCTGAAGGAGATTAATCCCACAATGTGGTCTCCCTGAAACAGATTAATCCCACAGTGCGGTCTCCCTAAAACAGATTAATCCCACAGTGTCTTCTCCCTGAAACAGATTAATCCCACAGTGCGGTCTCCCTAAAACAGATTAATCCCACAGTGTGGTCTCCCTGAAACAGATTAATCCCACAGTTCGGTCTCCCTGAAACAGATTAATCTCACAGTGAGGTCTCCCTGAAACAGATTAATCCCACAGTGTGGTCTCCCTGAAACAGATTAATCCCACAATACGGTCTCCATGAAACAGATTAATCCCACAGTGTGGGCTCCCTGAAACAGATTAATCCCACAGTGTGGTCTCCCTAAAACAGATGAATCCCACAGTGTGGGCTCTCTAAAACTGATTAATCGCACAGTGCGGTCTCCCTGAAACAGATTAATCCCACAGTGTGGTCTCCCTAATACAGATTAATCCCACAGTGTGCTCTCCCTGAAACAGATTAATCCCACAGTGTGAGGCTCCCAGAAACAGATTAATCCCACAGTATGGGCTCCCTGAAACAGATTAATCCCACAGTGTGTGCTCCCTGAAACAGATTAATCCCACAGTGTGGTCTCCCTGAAACAGATTAATCCCACAGTGTGGTCTCCCAGAAAGAGAGTAATCCCACAGTGTGGTCTCCCAAAAATAGATTAATCCCACAGTGTGGGCTCCCTAAAACAGATTAATCCCACAGTGTGGTCTCACTGAAACAGATTAATCCCACAGTGTGGGCTGCCTGAAACAGATTAATCCCACAGTGTGGTCTCGCTGAAACAGATTAATCCCACAGTGTCTTCTCCCTGAAACAGATTAATCCCACAGTGTCTTCTCCCTGAAAATTAATACCACAGTGTGGTCTCCCTGAAACAGATTAATCCCACAGTGTGGGCTCCCTGAAACAGATTAATCCCACAGTGTGGGCTCCCTGAAACAGATTAATCCCACAGTGTGGTCTCCCTAAAACCAATTAATCCCACAGTGTCTTCTCCCTAAAACAGATTAATCCCACAGCGTGGTCTCCCTAAAACAGATTAATCCCACAGTGCGGTCTCCCTAAAACAGGTTAATCCCACAGTGTGGGCTCCCTGAAGGAGATTAATCCCACAGTGTGGGCACCCTGAAACAGATTAATTCCACAGTGTGGGCTCCCCAAAACAGATTAATCCCACAGTGCGGTCTCCCTGAAACAGATTAATCCCACAGTGTGGTCTCCCTGAAACAGATTAATCCAACAGTGTGGTCTCCCTGAACGAGATTAATCCCACAGTGTGGTCTCCCTGAAACAACTTAATCCCACAGTGTGGGCTCCCTGAAACAGATAAATCCCACAGTGTGGACTCCCTAAAACAGATTAATCCCACAGTGTGGTCTCCCTAAAACAGATTAATCCCACAGTGTATTCACCCTAAACAGATTAATCCCACAGTGTGGTCTCCCTGAAACTGATTAATCCCACAGTTCGGTCTCCCTGAAACAGATTAATCTCACAGTGAGGTCTCCCTGAAACAGATTAATCCCACAGTACGGTCTCTCTGAAACAGATTAATCCCACAGTGTGGTCTCCCTAAAACCAATTAATCCCACAGTGTCTTCTCCCTGAAACAGATTAATCCCACAGCGTTGTCTCCCTAAAACAGATTAATCCCACAGTGTGGTCTCCCTGAAACAGATAAATCCCACAGTGTGGTCTCCCTGAAACAGATTAATCCCACAGTGTGGTCTCCCTGAAACAGATAAATTCCACAGTGTGGGCTCCCTAAAACAGATTAATCCCACAGTGTGGTCTCCCTAAAACAGATTAATCCCACAGTGTATTCACGCTAAACAGATTAATCCCACAGTGTGGTCTCCCTGAAACAGTTTAATCCACAGTGTGGTCTTCCTGAAACTGATTAATCCCTCAGTGTGGTCTCCCTGAAACAGATTAATCTCACAGAGCGGTCTCCCTGAAACAGATTAATTCCACAGTGCGGTCTCCATGAAACAGATTAATCCCACAGTGTGGGCTCCCTGAAACAGAGTAATTCCACAGTGTGGTCTCCCTAAAATAGATTAATCCCACAGTGTGGTCTCCCTAAAACAGATTAATCCCACAGTGTGGGCTCCCTAAAACTGATTAATCCCACAGTGCGGTCTCCCTCAAACAGATTAATCCCACAGTGTTGGCTCCCTGAAACAGATTAATCCCACAGTGTGGTCTCCCTAAAACAGATTAATCCCACAGTGTGCTCTCCCTGAAACAGATTAATCCCACAATGTGGTCTCCCTGAAACAGATTAATCCCACAGTGCGGTCTCCCTAAAACAGATTAATCCCACAGTGTCTTCTCCCTGAAACAGATTAAACCCACAGTGTGGTCTCCCTAAAACAGATTAATCCCACAGTGTGGTCTCCCTGAAACAGATTAATCCCACAGTTCGGTCTCCCTGAAACAGATTAATCTCACAGTGAGGTCTCCCTGAAACAGATTAATCCCACAGTGCGGTCTCTCAGAAACAGATTAATCCAGCAGTGTGGGCTCCCTGAAGGAGATTAATCCCACAGTGTGGGCTCCCTGAAACAGATTAATCCCACAATGTGGTCTCCCTGAAACAGATTAATCCCACAGTGCGGTCTCCCTAAAACAGATTAATCCCACAGTGTCTTCTCCCTGAAACAGATTAATCCCACAGTGTGGTCTCCCTAAAACAGATTAATCCCACAGTGTGGTCTCCCTGAAACAGATTAAGACCACAGTTCGGTCTCCCTGAAACAGATTAATCTCACAGTGAGGTCTCCCTGAAACAGATTAATCCCACAGTGTGGTCTCCCTGAAACAGATTAATCCCACAGTACGGTCTCCATGAAACAGATTAATCCCACAGTGTGGGCTCCCTGAAACAGATTAATCCCACAGTGTGGTCTCCCTAAAACAGATGAATCCCACAGTGTGGGCTCTCTAAAACTGATTAATCGCACAGTGCGGTCTCCCTGAAACAGATTAATCCCACAGTGTGGTCTCCCTAATACAGATTAATCCCACAGTGTGCTCTCCCTGAAACAGATTAATCCCACAGTGTGAGGCTCCCAGAAACAGATTAATACCACAGTATGGGCTCCCTGAAACAGATTAATCCCACAGTGTGTGCTCCCTGAAACAGATTAATGCCACAGTATGGTCTCCCTGAAACAGATTAATCCCACAGTGTGGTCTCCCAGAAAGAGAGTAATCCCACAGTGTGGTCTCCCAAAAATAGATTAATCCCACAGTGTGGGCTCCCTAAAACAGATTAATCCCACAGTGTGGTCTCACTGAAACAGATTAATCCCACAGTGTGGGCTGCCTGAAACAGATTAATCCCACAGTGTGGTCTCCCTGAAACAGATTAATCCCACAGTGTCTTCTCCCTGAAACAGATTAATCCCACAGTGTCTTCTCCCTGAAAATTAATACCACAGTGTGGTCTCCCTGAAACAGATTAATCCCACAGTGTGGTCTCCCTGAAACACATTAATCCCACAGTGTGGGCTCCCTGAAACAGATTAATCCCACAGTGTGGTCTCCCTAAAACCAATTAATCCCACAGTGTCTTCTCCCTGAAACAGATTAATCCCACAGTGTGGTCTCCCTGAAACAGATAAATCCCACAGTGTGGTCTCCCTGAAACAGATAAATCCCACAGTGTGGTCTCCCTGAAACATTTTAATCCCACAGTGTGGTCTCCCTGAAACAGATTAATCCCACAGTGTGGGCTCCCTGAAACAGATTAATCCGACAGTGCGGTCTCCCTGAAACAGATTAATTCCACAGTGTGGTCTCCCTAAAACAGATTAATCCCACAGTGTGGTCTCCCTGAAACAGATAAATCCCACAGTGTGGTCTCCCTGAAACAGATTAATCCCACAGTGTGGTCTCCCTGAAACAGATTAATCCCACAGTGTGGGCTCCTTGAAACAGATTAATCCGACAGTGCGGTCTCCCTGAAACAGATTAATTCCACCATGTGGGCACCCTGAAACAGATTAATCCCACAGTGTGGGATCCCTGAAACAGAGTAATCCCACAGTGAGGTCTCCCTAAAACAGATTAATCCCACAGTGTGGGCTCCCTAAAACAGATTAATCCCACAGTGCGGTCTCCCTTAAACAAATTAATCCCACAGTGTGGGCTCCCTGAAACAGATTAATCTGACAGTGCGGTCTCCCTGAAACAGATTAATTCCACCATGTGGGCACCCTGAAACAGATTAACCCAACAGTGCGGTCTCCCTGAAACAGATTAATCCCACAGTGTGGGCTCCCTAAAACAGATTTATCCCACAGTGCGGTCTCCCTGAAACAGATTAATCCCACAGTGCTGGCTCCCTGAAACAGATTAATCCCACAGTGTGGTCTCCCTAAAACAAATTAATCCCACAGTGCGGTCTCCCTAAAACAGGTTAATCCCACATTGTGGGCTCCCTAAAACAGATTAATCCCACAGTGCAGTCTCCCTGAAACAGATTAATCCCACAGTGTGGTCTCCCTGAAACAGATTAATCCCACAGTGTGGTCTCCCTGAACGAGATTAATCCCACAGTGTGGTCTCCCTGAAACAAATTAATCCCACAGTGTGGGCTCCCTGAAATAGATTAATCCCACAGTGTGGGCTCCCTGAAAAAAATTAATCCCACAGTGTGGTCTCCCTGAAACAGATAAATTCCACAGTGTGGGCTCCCTAAAACAGATTAATCCCACAGTGTGGTCTCCCTAAAACAGATTAATCCCACAGTGTATTCACCCTAAACAGATTAATCACACAGTGTGGTCTCCCTGAAACAGTTTAATCCACAGTGTGGTCTCCCTGAAACTGATTAATCCCTCAGTGTGGTCTCCCTGAAACAGATTAATCCCACAGAGCGGTCTCCCTGAAACAGATTAATTCCACAGTGCGGTCTCCATGAAACAGATTAATCCCACAGTGTGGGCTCCCTGAAACAGAGTAATTCCACAGTGTGGTCTCCCTAAAACAGATTAATCCCGCAGTGTGGTCTCCCTAAAACAGATTAATCCCACAGTGTGGACTCCCTAAAACTGATTAATCCCACAGTGCGGTCTCCCTGAAACAGATTAATCCCACAGTGTTGGCTCCCTGAAACAGATTAATCCCACAGTGTGGTCTCCCTAAAACAGATTAATCCCACAGTGTGGTCTCCAAGAAAGAGAGTAATCCCACAGTGTGGTCTCCCAAAAATAGATTAATCCCACAGTGTGGGCTCCCTAAAACAGATTAATCCCACGGTGTGGTCTCACTGAAACAGATTAATCCCACAGTGTGGGCTGCCTGAAACAGATTAATCCCACAGTGTGGTCTCCCTGAAACAGATTAATCCCACAGTGTCTTCTCCCTGAAACAGATTAATCCCACAGTGTCTTCTCCCTGAAAATTAATACCACAGTGTGGTCTCCCTGAAACAGATTAATCCCACAGTGTGGGCTCCCTGAAACATATTAATCCCACAGTGTGGGCTCCCTGAAACAGATTAATCCCACAGTGTGGTCTCCCTAAAACCAATTAATCCCACAGTGTCTTCTCCCTGAAACAGATTAATCCCACAGCGTGGTCTCCCTAAAATAGATTAATCCCACAGTGTGGTCTCCCTGAAACAGATAAATCCCACAGTGTGGTCTCCCTGAAACAGATTAATCCCACAGTGTGGTCTCCCTGAAACAGATTAATCCCACAGTGTGGGCTCCCTGAAACAGATTAATCCGACAGTGCGGTCTCCCTGAAACAGATTAATTCCACCATGTGGGCACCCTGAAACAGATTAATCCCACAGTGTGGGATCCCTGAAAAAGATTAATCCCACAGTGTGGTCTCCCTAAAATAGATTAATCCCACAGTGTGGGCTCCCTGAAACAGATTAATCCCACAGTGTGGGCTCCCTGAAACAGATTAATCGCACAATGTGGTCTCCCTGAAACAGATTAACCCAACAGTGCGGTCTCCCTGAAACAGATTAATCCCACAGTGTGGGCTCCCTGAAACACATTAATTCCACAGTGTGGTCTCCCTAAAACAGATTAATCCCACAGTGTAGGCTCCCTGAAACAGATTAATCCCACGGTGTGGGCTCCCTGAAACAGATTAATCGCACAAAGTGGTCTCCCTGAAACAGATTAACCCAACAGTGCGGTCTCCCTGAAACAGATTAATCCCACAGTGTGGGCTCCCTAAAACAGATTAATCCCACAGTGCGGTCTCACTGAAACAGATTAATCCCACAGTGTGGTCTCCCTGTAACAGATTTATCCCACAGTGTGGTCTCCCTGAAACAGATTTATCCCACAGTGTGAGGCTCCCAGAAACAGATTAATCCCACAGTATGGGCTCCCTGAAACAGATTAATCCCACAGTGTGTGCTCCCTGAAACAGATTAATCCCACAGTGTGGTCTCCCTGAAACAGATTGATCCCACAGTGTGGTCTCCCAGAAAGAGAGTAATCCCACAGTGTGGTCTCCCAAAAATAGATTAATCCCACAGTGTGGGCTCCCTAAAACAGATTAATCCCACAGTGTGGTCTCACTGAAACAGATTAATCCCACAGTGTGGGCTGCCTGAAACAGATTAATCCCACAGTGTGGTCTCCCTGAAACAGATTAATCCCACAGTGTCTTCTCCCTGAAACAGATTAATCCCACAGTGTCTTCTCCCTGAAAATTAATACCACAGTGTGGTCTCCCTGAAACAGATTAATCCCACAGTGTGGGCTCCCTGAAACAGATTAATCCCACAGTGTGGGCTCCCTGAAACAGATTAATCCCAAAGTGTGGTCTCCCTAAAACCAATTAATCCCACAGTGCCTTCTCCCTGAAACAGATTAATCCCACAGCGTGGTCTCCCTAAAACAGATTAATCCCACAGTGTGGTCTCCCTGAAACAGATAAATCCCACAGTGTGGTCTCCCTGAAACAGATTAATCCCACAGTGTGGTCTCCCTGAAACAGATTAATCCCACAGTGTGGGCTCCCTGAAACAGATTAATCCGACAGTGCGGTCTCCCTGAAACAGATTAATTCCACCATGTGGGCACCCTGAAACAGATTAATCCCACAGTGTGGGATCCCTGAAACAGATTAATCCCACAGTGTGGTCTCCCTAAAACAGATTAATCCCACAGTGTGGGCTCCCTGAAACAGATTAATCCCACAGTGTGGGTTCCCTGAAACAGATTAATCGCACAATGTGGTCTCCCTGAAACAGATTAATCCCACAGTGTGGTCTCCCTAAAACAGATTAATCCCACAGTGTGGTCTCCCTGAAACAGATTAATCCCACAGTGTGGGCTCCCTGAAACAGAGTAATCCCACAGTGAGGTCGCCCTAAAACAGATTAATCCCACAGTGTGGTCTCCCTTAAACAGATTAATCCCACAGTGTGGGCTCCCTAAAACAGATTAATCCCACAGTGCGGTCTCCCTGAAACAAATTAATCCCACAGTGTGGTCTCCCTGAAACAGATTAATCCCACAGTGTGGCCTCCCTAAAACAGATTAATCCCACAGTTTGGGCTCCCTAAAACAGATTTATCCCACAGTGCGGTCTCCCTGAAACAGATTAATCCCACAGTGCTGGCTCCCTGAAACAGATTAATCCCACAGTGTGGTCTCCCTAAAACAAATTAATCCCACAGTGCGGTCTCCCTAAAACAGGTTAATCCCACATTGTGGGCTCCCTAAAACAGATTAATCCCACAGTGCGGTCTCCCTGAAACAGATTAATCCCACAGTGTGGTCTCCCTGAAACAGATTAATCCCACAGTGTGGTCTCCCTGAACGAGATTAATCCCACAGTGTGGTCTCCCTGAAACAAATTAATCCCACAGTGTTGGCTCCCTGAAATAGATTAATCCCACAGTGTGGGCTCCCTGAAAAAAATTAATCCTACAGTGTGGTCTCCCTGAAACAGATAAATTCCACAGTGTGGGCTCCCTAAAACAGATTAATCCCACAGTGTGGTCTCCCTAAAACAGATTAATGCCACAGTGTATTCACCCTAAACAGATTAATCCCACAGTGTGGTCTCCCTGAAACAGTTTAATCCACAGTGTGGTCTCCCTGAAACTGATTAATCCCTCAGTGTGGTCTCCCTGAAACAGATTAATCCCACAGAGCGGTCTCCCTGAAATAGATTAATTCCACAGTGCGGTCTCCATGAAACAGATTAATCCCACAGTGTGGGCTCCCTGAAACAGAGTAATTCCACAGTGTGGTCTCCCTAAAACAGATTAATCCCGCAGTGTGGTCTCCCTAAAACAGATTAATCCCACAGTGTGGGCTCCCTAAAACTGATTAATCCCACAGTGCGGTCTCCCTGAAACAGATTAATCCCACAGTGTTGGCTCCCTGAAACAGATTAATCCCACAGTGTGGTGTCCCTAAAACAGATTAATGCCACAGTGTGCTCTCCCTGAAACAGATTAATCCCACAGTGTGAGGCTCACAGAAACAGATTAATCCCACAGTATGGGCTCCCAGAAACAGATTAATCCCACAGTGTTGGCTCCCTGAAACAGATTAATCCCACAGTGTGGTCTCCCAGAAAGAGAGTAATCCCACAGTGTGGTCTCACTGAAACAGATTAATCCCACAGTGTGGGCTGCCTGAAACAGATTAATCCCACAGTGTGGTCTCCCTGAAACAGATTAATCCCACAGTGTCTTCTCCCTGAAACAGATTAATCCCACAGTGTCTTCTCCCTGAAAATTAATACCACAGTGTGGTCTCCCTGAAACAGATTAATCCCACAGTGTGGGCTCCCTGAAACAGATTAATCCCACAGTGTGGGCTCCCTGAAACAGATTAATCCCACAGTGTGGTCTCCCTAAAACCAATTAATCCCACAGTGTCTTCTCCCTGAAACAGGTTAATCCCACAGCGTGGTCTCCCTAAAACAGATTAATCCCACAGTGTGGTCTCCCTGAAACAGATAAATCCCACAGTGTGGTCTCCCTGAAACAGATTAATCCCACAGTGTGGTCTCCCTGAAACAGATTAATTCCACAGTATGGGCTCCCTGAAACAGATTAATCCGACAGTGCGGTCTCCCTGAAACAGATTAATTCCACCATGTGGGCACCCTGAAACAGATTAATCCCACAGTGTGGGATCCCTGAAAAAGATTAATCCCACAGTGTGTTCTCCCTAAAACAGATTAATCCCACAGTGTGGGCTCCCTGAAACAGATTAATCCCACAGTGTGGGCTCCCTGAAACAGATTAATCCCACAGTGTGGTCTCCCTAAAACAGATTAATCCCACAGTGTAGGCTCCCTGAAACAGATTAATCCCACGGTGTGGGCTCCCTGAAACAGATTAATCGCACAATGTGGTCTCCCTGAAACAGATTAACCCAACAGTGCGGTCTCCCTGAAACAGATTAATCCCACAGTGCGGTCTCCCTGAAACAGATTAATCCCAAAGTGTGGTCTCCCTGTAACAGATTAATCCCACAGTGTGGTCTCCCTGAAACAGATTAATCCCACAGTGTGAGGCTCCCAGAAACAGATTAATCCCACAGTATGGGCTCCCTGAAACAGATTAATCCCACAGTGTGTGCTCCCTGAAACAGATTAATCCCACAGTGTGGTCTCCCTGAAACAGATTAATCCCACAGTGTGGTCTCCCAGAAAGAGAGTAATCCCACAGTGTGGTCTCCCAAAAATAGATTAATCCCACAGTGTGGGCTCCATAAAACAGATTAATCCCACAGTGTGGTCTCACTGAAACAGATTAATCCCACAGTGTGGGCTGCCTGAAACAGAGTAATCCCACAGTGAGGTCTCCCTAAAACAGATTAATCCCACAGTGTGGTCTCCCTTAAACAGATTAATCCCACAGTGTGGGCTCCCTAAAACAAATTAATCCCATAGTCCGGTCTCCCTTAAACAAATTAATCCCACAGTGCGGTCTCCCTAAAACAGATTAATCCCACAGTTTGGGCTCCCTAAAACAGATTTATCCCACAGTGCGGTCTCCCTGAAACAGATTAATCCCACAGTGCTGGCTCCCTGAAACAGATTAATCCCACAGTGTGGTCTCCCTAAAACAAATTAATCCCACAGTGCGGTCTCCCTAAAACAGGTTAATCCCACATTGTGGGCTCCCTAAAACAGATTAATCCCACAGTGCGGTCTCCCTGAAACAGATTAATCCCACAGTGTGGTCTCCCTGAAACAGATTAATCCCACAGTGTGGTCTCCCTGAACGAGATTAATCCCACAGTGTGGTCTCCCTGAAACAAATTAATCCCACAGTGTGGGCTCCCTGAAATAGATTAATCCCACAGTGTGGGCTCCCTGAAAAAAATTAATCCCACAGTGTGGTCTCCCTGAAACAGATAAATTCCACAGTGTAGGCTCCCTAAAACAGATTAATCCCACAGTGTGGTCTCCCTAAAACAGATTAATCCCACAGTGTATTCACCCTAAACAGATTAATCACACAGTGTGGTCTCCTTGAAACAGTTTAATCCACAGTGTGGTCTCCCTGAAACTGATTAATCCCTCAGTGTGGTCTCCCTGAAACAGATTAATCCCACAGAGCGGTCTCCCTGAAACAGATTAATTCCACAGTGCGGTCTCCATGAAACAGATTAATCCCACAGTGTGGGCTCCCTGAAACAGAGTAATTCCACAGTGTGGTCTCCCTAAAACAGATTAATCCCGCAGTGTGGTCTCCCTAAAACAGATTAATCCCACAGTGTGGACTCCCTAAAACTGATTAATCCCACAGTGCAGTCTCCCTGAAACAGATTAATCCCAAAGTGTTGGCTCCCTGAAACAGATTAATCCCATAGTGTGGTCTCCCTAAAACAGATTAATCCCACAGTGTGGTCTCCAAGAAAGAGAGTAATCCCACAGTGTGGTCTCCCAAAAATAGATTAATCCCACAGTGTGGGCTCCCTAAAACAGATTAATCCCACAGTGTGGTCTCACTGAAACAGATTAATCCCACAGTGTTGGCTGCCTGAAACAGATTAATCCCACAGTGTGGTCTCCCTGAAACAGATTAATCCCACAGTGTCTTCACCCTGAAACAGATTAATCCCACAGTGTCTTCTCCCTGAAAATTAATATTACAGTGTGGTCTCCCTGAAACAGATTAATCCCACAGTGTGGGCTCCCTGAAACATATTAATCCCACAGTGTGGGCTCCCTGAAACAGATTAATCCCACAGTGTGGTCTCCCTAAAACCAATTAATCCCACAGTCTCTTCTCCCTGAAACAGATTAATCCCACAGCGTGGTCTCCCTAAAACAGATTAATCCCACAGTGTGGTCTCCCTGAAACAGATAAATCCCACAGTGTGGTCTCCCTGAAACAGATTAATCCCACAGTGTGGTCTCCCTGAAACAGATTAATCCCACAGTGTGGGCTCCCTGAAACAGATTAATCCGACAGTGCGGTCTCCCTGAAACAGATTAATTCCACCATGTGGGCACCCTGAAACAGATTAATCCCACAGTGTGGGATCCCTGAAAAAGATTAATCCCACAGTGTGGTCTCCCTAAAACAGATTAATCCCACAGTGTGGGCTCCCTGAAACAGATTAATCCCACAGTGTGGGCTCCCTGAAACAGATTAATCGCACAATGTGGTCTCCCTGAAACAGATTAACCCAACAGTGCGGTCTCCCTGAAACAGATTAATCCCACAGTGTGGGCTCCCTGAAACAGATTAATCCCACAGTGTGGTCTCCCTAAAACAGATTAATCCCACAGTGTAGGCTCCCTGAAACAGATTAATCCCACGGTGTGGGCTCCCTGAAACAGATTAATCGCACAATGTGGTCTCCCTGAAACAGATTAACCCAACAGTGCGGTCTCCCTGAAACAGATTAATCCCACAGTGTGGGCTCCCTAAAACAGATTAATCCCACAGTGCGGTCTCCCTGAAACAGATTAATCCCACAGTGTCGTCTCCCTGTAACAGATTAATCCCAAAGTGTGGTCTCCCTGAAACAGATTAATCCCACAGTGTGAGGCTCCCAGAAACAGATTAATCCCACAGTATGGGCTCCCTGAAACAGATTAATCCCACAGTGTGTGCTCCCTGAAACAGATTAATCCCACAGTGTGGTCTCCCTGAAACAGATTAATCCCACAGTGTGGTCTCCCAGAAAGAGAGTAATCCCACAGTGTGGTCTCCCAAAAATAGATTAATCCCACAGTGTGGGCTCCCTAAAACAGATTAATCCCACAGTGTGGTCTCACTGAAACAGATTAATCCCACAGTGTGGGCTGCCTGAAACAGATTAATCCCACAGTGTGGTCTCCCTGAAACAGATTAATCCCACAGTGTCTTCTCCCTGAAACAGATTAATCCCACAGTGTCTTCTCCCTGAAAATTAATACCACAGTGTGGTCTCCCTGAAACAGATTAATCCCACAGTGTGGGCTCCCTGAAACAGATTAATCCCACAGTGTGGGCTCCCTGAAACAGATTAATCCCAAAGTGTGGTCTCCCTAAAACCAATTAATCCCACAGTGTCTTCTCCCTGAAACAGATTAATCCCACAGCGTGGTCTCCCTAAAACAGATTAATCCCACAGTGTGGTCTCCCTGAAACAGATAAATCCCACAGTGTGGTCTCCCTGAAACAGATTAATCCCACAGTGTGGTCTCCCTGAAACAGATTAATCCCACAGTGTGGGCTCCCTGAAACAGATTAATCCGACAGTGCGGTCTCCCTGAAACAGATTAATTCCACCATGTGGGCACCCTGAAACAGATTAATCCCACAGTGTGGGATCCCTGAAACAGATTAATCCCACAGTGTGGTCTCCCTAAAACAGATTAATCCCACAGTGTGGGCTCCCTGAAACAGATTAATCGCACAATGTGGTCTCCCTGAAACAGATTAATCCCACAGTGTGGTCTCCCTAAAACAGATTAATCCCACAGTGTGGTCTCCCTGAAACAGATTAATCCCACAGTGTGGGCTCCCTGAAACAGATTAATCGCACAATGTGGTCTCCCTGAAACAGATTAATCCCACAGTGTGGTCTCCCTAAAACAGATTAATCCCACAGTGTGGTCTCCCTGAAACAGATTAATCCCACAGTGTGGGCTCCCTGAAACAGAGTAATCCCACAGTGAGGTCTCCCTAAAACAGATAAATCCCACAGTGTGGTCTCCCTTAAACAGATTAATCCCACAGTGTGGGCTCCCTAAAACAGATTAATCCCACAGTGCGGTCTCCCTGAAACAAATTAATCCCACAGTGTGGTCTCCCTGAAACAGATTAATCCCACAGTGTGGTCTCCCTAAAACAGATTAATCCCACAGTTTGGGCTCCCTAAAACAGATTTATCCCACAGTGCGGTCTCCCTGAAACAGATTAATCCCACAGTGCTGGCTCCCTGAAACAGATTAATCCCACAGTGTGGTCTCCCTAAAACAAATTAATCCCACAGTGCGTTCTCCCTAAAACAGGTTAATCCCACATTGTGGGCTCCCTAAAACAGATTAATCCCACATTGCGGTCTCCCTGAAACAGATTAATCCCACAGTGTGGTCTCCCTGAAACAGATTAATCCCACAGTGTGGTCTCCCTGAACGAGATTAATCCCACGGTGTGGTCTCCCTGAAACAAATTAATCCCACAGTGTTGGCTCCCTGAAATAGATTAATCCCACAGTGTGGGCTCCCTGAAAAAAATTAATCCCACAGTGTGGTCTCCCTGAAACAGATAAATTCCACAGTGTGGGCTCCCTAAAACAGATTAATCCCACAGTGTGGTCTCCCTAAAACAGATTAATCCCACAGTGTATTCACCCTAAACAGATTAATCCCACAGTGTGGTCTCCCTGAAACAGTTTAATCCACAGTGTGGTCTCCCTGAAACTGATTAATCCCTCAGTGTGGTCTCCCTGAAACAGATTAATCCCACAGAGCGGTCTCCCTGAAATAGATTAATTCCACAGTGCGGTCTCCATGAAACAGATTAATCCCACAGTGTGGGCTCCCTGAAACAGAGTAATTCCACAGTGTGGTCTCCCTAAAACAGATTAATACCGCAGTGTGGTCTCCCTAAAACAGATTAATCCCACAGTGTGGGCTCCCTAAAACTGATTAATCCCACAGTGCGGTCTCCCTGAAACAGATTAATCCCACAGTGTTGGCTCCCTGAAACAGATTAATCCCACAGTGTGGTCTCCCTAAAACAGATTAATCCCACAGTGTGCTCTCCCTGAAACAGATTAATCCCACAGTGTGAGGCTGACAGAAACAGATTAATCGCACAGTATGGGCTCCCAGAAACAGATTAATCCCACAGTGTTGGCTCCCTGAAACAGATTAATCCCACAGTGTGGTCTCCCAGAAAGAGAGTAATCCCACAGTGTGGTCTCCCAAAAATAGATTAATCCCACAGTGTGGGCTCCCTAAAACAGATTAATCCCACAGTGTGGGCTGCCTGAAACAGATTAATCCCACAGTGTGGTCTCCCTGAAACAGATTAATCCCACAGTGTCTTCTCCCTGAAACAGATTAATCCCACAGTGTCTTCTCCCTGAAAATTAATACCACAGTGTGGTCTCCCTGAAACAGATTAATCCCACAGTGTGGGCTCCCTGAAACAGATTAATCCCACAGTGTGGGCTCCCTGAAACAGATTAATCCCACAGTGTGGTCTCCCTAAAACCAATTAATCCCACAGTGTCTCCTCCCTGAAACAGGTTAATCCCACAGCGTGGTCTCCCTAAAACAGATTAATCCCACAGTGTGGTCTCCCTGAAACAGATAAATCCCACAGTGTGGTCTCCCTGAAACAGATTAATCCCACAGTGTGGTCTCCCTGAAACAGATTAATCCCACAGTGTGGGCTCCCTGAAACAGATTAATCCGACAGTGCGGTCTCCCTGAAACAGATTAATTCCACCATGTGGGCACCCTGAAACAGATTAATCCCACAGTGTGGGATCCCTGAAAAAGATTAATCCCACAGTGTGATCTCCCTAAAACAGATTAATCCCACAGTGTGGGCTCCCTGAAACAGATTATTCCCACAGTGTGGGCTCCCTGAAACAGATTAATCCCACAGTGTGGTCTCCCTAAAACAGATTAATCCCACAGTGTAGGCTCCCTGAAACAGATTAATCCCACGGTGTGGGTTCCCTGAAACAGATTAATCGCACAATGTGGTCTCCCTGAAACAGATTAACCCAACAGTGCGGTCTCCCTGAAACAGATTAATCCCACAGTGCGGTCTCCCTGAAACAGATTAATCCCACAGTGTGGTCTCCCTGTAACAAATTAATCCCACAGTGTGGTCTCCCTGAAACAGATTAATCCCACAGTGTGAGGCTCCCAGAAACAGATTAATCCCACAGTATGGGCTCCCTGAAACAGATTAATCCCACAGTGTGTGCTCCCTGAAACAGATTAATCCCACAGTGTGGTCTCCCTGAAACAGATTAATCCCACAGTGTGGTCTCCCAGAAAGAGAGTAATCCCACAGTGTGGTCTCCCAAAAATAGATTAATCCCACAGTGTGGGCTCCATAAAACAGATTAATCCCACAGTGTGGTCTCACTGAAACAGATTAATCCCACAGTGTGGGCTGCCTGAAACAGATTAATCCCACAGTGTGGGCTCCCTCAAACAGATTAATCCGACAGTGCGGTCTCCCTGAAACAGATTAATTCCACCATGTGGGCACCCTGAAACAGATTAATCCCACAGTGTGGGATCCCTGAAACAGATTAATCCCACAGTGTGGTCTCCCTAAAACAGATTAATCCCACAGTGTGGTCTCCCTAAAACAGATTAATCCCACAGTGTGGTCTCCCTAAAACAGATTAATCCCACAGTGTGGGCTCCCTGAAACAGATTAATCCCACAGTGTGTGCTCCCTGAAACAGATTAATCCCACAGTATGGGCTCCCTAAAATAGATTAATCCCACAGTGTGGTCTCACTGAAACAGATTAATCCCACAGTGTGGGCTGCCTGAAACAGATTAATCCCACAGTGTGGTCTCCCTGAAACAGATTAATCCCACAGTGTCTTCTCCCTGAAACAGATTAATCCCACAGTGTCTTCTCCCTGAAAATTAATACCACAGTGTGGTCTCCCTGAAACAGATAAATCCCACAGTGTGGTCTCCCTGAAACAGATTAACCCAACAGTGCGGTCTCCCTGAAACAGATTAATCCCACAGTGTGGGCTCCGTGAAACAGAGTAATCCCACAGTGAGGTCTCCCTAAAACAGATTAATCCCACAGTGTGGTCTCCCTTAAACAGATTAATCCCACAGTGTGTGCACCCTGAAACAGATTAATCCAACAGTATGGGCTCCCTAAAATAGATTAATCCCACAGTGTGGGCTCCCTAAAACAGATTAATTCCACAGTATGGGGTCCCTGAAACAGATTAATCCGACAGTGCGGTCTCCCTGAAACAGATTAATTCCACCATGTGGGCACCCTGAAACAGATTAATCCCACAGTGTGGGATCCCTGAAAAAGATTAATCCCACAGTGTGGTCTCCCTAAAACAGATTAATCCCACAGTGTGGGCTCCCTGAAACAGATTAATCCCACAGTGTGGGCTCCCTGAAACAGATTAATCCCACAGTGTGGTCTCCCTAAAACAGATTAATCCCACAGTGTAGGCTCCCTGAAACAGATTAATCCCACGGTGTGGGCTCCCTGAAACAGATTAATCGCACAATGTGGTCTCCCTGAAACAGATTAACCCAACAGTGCGGTCTCCCTGAAACAGATTAATCCCACAGTGCGGTCTCCCTGAAACAGATTAATCCCAAAGTGTGGTCTCCCTGTAACAGATTAATCCCACAGTGTGGTCTCCCTGAAACAGATTAATCCCACAGTGTGAGGCTCCCAGAAACAGATTAATCCCACAGTATGGGCTCCCTGAAACAGATTAATCCCACAGTGTGTGCTCCCTGAAACAGATTAATCCCACAGTGTGGTCTCCCTGAAACAGATTAATCCCACAGTGTGGTCTCCCAGAAAGAGAGTAATCCCACAGTGTGGTCTCCCAAAAATAGATTAATCCCACAGTGTGGGCTCCATAAAACAGATTAATCCCACAGTGTGGTCTCACTGAAACAGATTAATCCCACAGTGTGGGCTGCCTGAAACAGAGTAATCCCACAGTGAGGTCTCCCTAAAACAGATTAATCCCACAGTGTGGTCTCCCTTAAACAGATTAATCCCACAGTGTGGGCTCCCTAAAACAAATTAATCCCATAGTCCGGTCTCCCTTAAACAAATTAATCCCACAGTGCGGTCTCCCTAAAACAGATTAATCCCACAGTTTGGGCTCCCTAAAACAGATTTATCCCACAGTGCGGTCTCCCTGAAACAGATTAATCCCACAGTGCTGGCTCCCTGAAACAGATTAATCCCACAGTGTGGTCTCCCTAAAACAAATTAATCCCACAGTGCGGTCTCCCTAAAACAGGTTAATCCCACATTGTGGGCTCCATAAAACAGATTAATCCCACAGTGCGGTCTCCCTGAAACAGATTAATCCCACAGTGTGGTCTCCCTGAAACAGATTAATCCCACAGTGTGGTCTCCCTGAACGAGATTAATCCCACAGTGTGGTCTCCCTGAAACAAATTAATCCCACAGTGTGGGCTCCCTGAAATAGATTAATCCCACAGTGTGGGCTCCCTGAAAAAAATTAATCCCACAGTGTGGTCTCCCTGAAACAGATAAATTCCACAGTGTAGGCTCCCTAAAACAGATTAATCCCACAGTGTGGTCTCCCTAAAACAGATTAATCCCACAGTGTATTCACCCTAAACAGATTAATCACACAGTGTGGTCTCCCTGAAACAGTTTAATCCACAGTGTGGTCTCCCTGAAACTGATTAATCCCTCAGTGTGGTCTCCCTGAAACAGATTAATCCCACAGAGCGGTCTCCCTGAAACAGATTAATTCCACAGTGCGGTCTCCATGAAACAGATTAATCCCACAGTGTGGGCTCCCTGAAACAGAGTAATTCCACAGTGTGGTCTCCCTAAAACAGATTAATCCCGCAGTGTGGTCTCCCTAAAACAGATTAATCCCACAGTGTGGACTCCCTAAAACTGATTAATCCCACAGTGCAGTCTCCCTGAAACAGATTAATCCCAAAGTGTTGGCTCCCTGAAACAGATTAATCCCATAGTGTGGTCTCCCTAAAACAGATTAATCCCACAGTGTGGTCTCCAAGAAAGAGAGTAATCCCACAGTGTGGTCTCCCAAAAATAGATTAATCCCACAGTGTGGGCTCCCTAAAACAGATTAATCCCACAGTGTGGTCTCACTGAAACAGATTAATCCCACAGTGTTGGCTGCCTGAAACAGATTAATCCCACAGTGTGGTCTCCCTGAAACAGATTAATCCCACAGTGTCTTCTCCCTGAAACAGATTAATCCCACAGTGTCTTCTCCCTGAAAATTAATACCACAGTGTGGTCTCCCTGAAACAGATTAATCCCACAGTGTGGGCTCCCTGAAACATATTAATCCCACAGTGTGGGCTCCCTGAAACAGATTAATCCCACAGTGTGGTCTCCCTAAAACCAATTAATCCCACAGTCTCTTCTCCCTGAAACAGATTAATCCCACAGCGTGGTCTCCCTAAAACAGATTAATCCCACAGTGTGGTCTCCCAGAAACAGATAAATCCCACAGTGTGGTCTCCCTGAAACAGATTAATCCCACAGTGTGGTCTCCCTGAAACAGATTAATCCCACAGTGTGGGCTCCCTGAAACAGATTAATCCGACAGTGCGGTCTCCCTGAAACAGATTAATTCCACCATGTGGGCACCCTGAAACAGATTAATCCCACAGTGTGGGATCCCTGAAAAAGATTAATCCCACAGTGTGGTCTCCCTAAAACAGATTAATCCCACAGTGTGGGCTCCCTGAAACAGATTAATCCCACAGTGTGGGCTCCCTGAAACAGATTAATCGCACAATGTGGTCTCCCTGAAACAGATTAACCCAACAGTGCGGTCTCCCTGAAACAGATTAATCCCACAGTGTGGGCTCCCTGAAACAGATTAATCCCACAGTGTGGTCTCCCTAAAACAGATTAATCCCACAGTGTAGGCTCCCTGAAACAGATTAATCCCACGGTGTGGGCTCCCTGAAACAGATTAATCGCACAATGTGGTCTCCCTGAAACAGATTAACCCAACAGTGCGGTCTCCCTGAAACAGATTAATCCCACAGTGTGGGCTCCCTAAAACAGATTAATCCCACAGTGCGGTCTCCCTGAAACAGATTAATCCCACAGTGTCGTCTCCCTGTAACAGATTAATCCCAAAGTGTGGTCTCCCTGAAACAGATTAATCCCACAGTGTGAGGCTCCCAGAAACAGATTAATCCCACAGTATGGGCTCCCTGAAACAGATTAATCCCACAGTGTGTGCTCCCTGAAACAGATTAATCCCACAGTGTGGTCTCCCTGAAACAGATTAATCCCACAGTGTGGTCTCCCAGAAAGAGAGTAATCCCACAGTGTGGTCTCCCAAAAATAGATTAATCCCACAGTGTGGGCTCCCTAAAACAGATTAATCCCACAGTGTGGTCTCACTGAAACAGATTAATCCCACAGTGTGGGCTGCCTGAAACAGATTAATCCCACAGTGTGGTCTCCCTGAAACAGATTAATCCCACAGTGTCTTCTCCCTGAAACAGATTAATCCCACAGTGTCTTCTCCCTGAAAATTAATACCACAGTGTGGTCTCCCTGAAACAGATTAATCCCACAGTGTGGGCTCCCTGAAACAGATTAATCCCACAGTGTGGGCTCCCTGAAACAGATTAATCCCAAAGTGTGGTCTCCCTAAAACCAATTAATCCCACAGTGTCTTCTCCCTGAAACAGATTAATCCCACAGCGTGGTCTCCCTAAAACAGATTAATCCCACAGTGTGGTCTCCCTGAAACAGATAAATCCCACAGTGTGGTCTCCCTGAAACAGATTAATCCCACAGTGTGGTCTCCCTGAAACAGATTAATCCCACAGTGTGGGCTCCCTGAAACAGATTAATCCGACAGTGCGGTCTCCCTGAAACAGATTAATTCCACCATGTGGGCACCCTGAAACAGATTAATCCCACAGTGTGGGATCCCTGAAACAGATTAATCCCACAGTGTGGTCTCCCTAAAACAGATTAATCCCACAGTGTGGGCTCCCTGAAACAGATTAATCGCACAATGTGGTCTCCCTGAAACAGATTAATCCCACAGTGTGGTCTCCCTAAAACAGATTAATCCCACAGTGTGGTCTCCCTGAAACAGATTAATCCCACAGTGTGGGCTCCCTGAAACAGATTAATCGCACAATGTGGTCTCCCTGAAACAGATTAATCCCACAGTGTGGTCTCCCTAAAACAGATTAATCCCACAGTGTGGTCTCCCTGAAACAGATTAATCCCACAGTGTGGGCTCCCTGAAACAGAGTAATCCCACAGTGAGGTCTCCCTAAAACAGATAAATCCCACAGTGTGGTCTCCCTTAAACAGATTAATCCCACAGTGTGGGCTCCCTAAAACAGATTAATCCCACAGTGCGGTCTCCCTGAAACAAATTAATCCCACAGTGTGGTCTCCCTGAAACAGATTAATCCCACAGTGTGGTCTCCCTAAAACAGATTAATCCCACAGTTTGGGCTCCCTAAAACAGATTTATCCCACAGTGCGGTCTCCCTGAAACAGATTAATCCCACAGTGCTGGCTCCCTGAAACAGATTAATCCCACAGTGTGGTCTCCCTAAAACAAATTAATCGCACAGTGCGTTCTCCCTAAAACAGGTTAATCCCACATTGTGGGCTCCCTAAAACAGATTAATCCCACAGTGCGGTCTCCCTGAAACAGATTAATCCCACAGTGTGGTCTCCCTGAAACAGATTAATCCCACAGTGTGGTCTCCCTGAACGAGATTAATCCCACAGTGTGGTCTCCCTGAAACAAATTAATCCCACAGTGTTGGCTCCCTGAAATAGATTAATCCCACAGTGTGGGCTCCCTGAAAAAAATTAATCCCACAGTGTGGTCTCCCTGAAACAGATAAATTCCACAGTGTGGGCTCCCTAAAACAGATTAATCCCACAGTGTGGTCTCCCTAAAACAGATTAATCCCACAGTGTATTCACCCTAAACAGATTAATCCCACAGTGTGGTCTCCCTGAAACAGTTTAATCCACAGTGTGGTCTCCCTGAAACTGATTAATCCCTCAGTGTGGTCTCCCTGAAACAGATTAATCCCACAGAGCGGTCTCCCTGAAATAGATTAATTCCACAGTGCGGTCTCCATGAAACAGATTAATCCCACAGTGTGGGCTCCCTGAAACAGAGTAATTCCACAGTGTGGTCTCCCTAAAACAGATTAATACCGCAGTGTGGTCTCCCTAAAACAGATTAATCCCACAGTGTGGGCTCCCTAAAACTGATTAATCCCACAGTGCGGTCTCCCTGAAACAGATTAATCCCACAGTGTTGGCTCCCTGAAACAGATTAATCCCACAGTGTGGTCTCCCTAAAACAGATTAATCCCACAGTGTGCTCTCCCTGAAACAGATTAATCCCACAGTGTGAGGCTGACAGAAACAGATTAATCGCACAGTATGGGCTCCCAGAAACAGATTAATCCCACAGTGTTGGCTCCCTGAAACAGATTAATCCCACAGTGTGGTCTCCCAGAAAGAGAGTAATCCCACAGTGTGGTCTCCCAAAAATAGATTAATCCCACAGTGTGGGCTCCCTAAAACAGATTAATCCCACAGTGTGGGCTGCCTGAAACAGATTAATCCCATAGTGTGGTCTCCCTGAAACAGATTAATCCCACAGTGTCTTCTCCCTGAAACAGATTAATCCCACAGTGTCTTCTCCCTGAAAATTAATACCACAGTGTGGTCTCCCTGAAACAGATTAATCCCACAGTGTGGGCTCCCTGAAACAGATTAATCCCACAGTGTGGGCTCCCTGAAACAGATTAATCCCACAGTGTGGTCTCCCTAAAACCAATTAATCCCACAGTGTCTTCTCCCTGAAACAGGTTAATCCCACAGCGTGGTCTCCCTAAAACAGATTAATCCCACAGTGTGGTCTCCCTGAAACAGATAAATCCCACAGTGTGGTCTCCCTGAAACAGATTAATCCCACAGTGTGGTCTCCCTGAAACAGATTAATCCCACAGTGTGGGCTCCCTGAAACAGATTAATCCGACAGTGCGGTCTCCCTGAAACAGATTAATTCCACCATGTGGGCACCCTGAAACAGATTAATCCCACAGTGTGGGATCCCTGAAAAAGATTAATCCCACAGTGTGATCTCCCTAAAACAGATTAATCCCACAGTGTGGGCTCCCTGAAACAGATTAATCCCACAGTGTGGGCTCCCTGAAACAGATTAATCCCACAGTGTGGTCTCCCTAAAACAGATTAATCCCACAGTGTAGGCTCCCTGAAACAGATTAATCCCACGGTGTGGGTTCCCTGAAACAGATTAATCGCACAATGTGGTCTCCCTGAAACAGATTAACCCAACAGTGCGGTCTCCCTGAAACAGATTAATCCCACAGTGCGGTCTCCCTGAAACAGATTAATCCCACAGTGTGGTCTCCCTGTAACAGATTAATCCCACAGTGTGGTCTCCCTGAAACAGATTAATCCCACAGTGTGAGGCTCCCAGAAACAGATTAATCCCACAGTATGGGCTCCCTGAAACAGATTAATCCCACAGTGTGTGCTCCCTGAAACAGATTAATCCCACAGTGTGGTCTCCCTGAAACAGATTAATCCCACAGTGTGGTCTCCCAGAAAGAGAGTAATCCCACAGTGTGGTCTCCCAAAAATAGATTAATCCCACAGTGTGGGCTCCATAAAACAGATTAATCCCACAGTGTGGTCTCACTGAAACAGATTAATCCCACAGTGTGGGCTGCCTGAAACAGATTAATCCCACAGTGTGGGCTCCCTCAAACAGATTAATCCGACAGTGCGGTCTCCCTGAAACAGATTAATTCCACCATGTGGGCACCCTGAAACAGATTAATCCCACAGTGTGGGATCCCTGAAACAGATTAATCCCACAGTGTGGTCTCCCTAAAACAGATTAATCCCACAGTGTGGTCTCCCTAAAACAGATTAATCCCACAGTGTGGTCTCCCTAAAACAGATTAATCCCACAGTGTGGGCTCCCTGAAACAGATTAATCCCACAGTGTGTGCTCCCTGAAACAGATTAATCCCACAGTATGGGCTCCCTAAAATAGATTAATCCCACAGTGTGGTCTCACTGAAACAGATTAATCCCACAGTGTGGGCTGCCTGAAACAGATTAATCCCACAGTGTGGTCTCCCTGAAACAGATTAATCCCACAGTGTCTTCTCCCTGAAACAGATTAATCCCACAGTGTCTTCTCCCTGAAAATTAATACCACAGTGTGGTCTCCCTGAAACAGATAAATCCCACAGTGTGGTCTCCCTGAAACAGATTAACCCAACAGTGCGGTCTCCCTGAAACAGATTAATCCCACAGTGTGGGCTCCCTGAAACAGAGTAATCCCACAGTGAGGTCTCCCTAAAACAGATTAATCCCACAGTGTGGTCTCCCTTAAACAGATTAATCCCACAGTGTGTGCACCCTGAAACAGATTAATCCAACAGTATGGGCTCCCTAAAATAGATTAATCCCACAGTGTGGGCTCCCTAAAACAGATTAATCCCACAGTGTGGTCTCACTGAAACAGATTAATCCCACAGTGTGGGCTGCCTGAAACAGATTAATCCCACAGTGTGGTCTCCCTGAAACAGATTAATCCCACAGTGTCTTCTCCCTGAAACAGATTAATCCCACAGTGTCTTCTCCCTGAAAATTAATACCACTGTGTGGTCTCCCTGAAACAGATTAATCCCACAGTGTTTGCTCCCTGAAACAGATTAATCCCACAGTATGGGCTCCCTAAAATAGATTAATCCCACAGTGTGGTCTCACTGAAACAGATTAATCCCACAGTGTGGGCTGCCTGAAACAGATTAATCCCACAGTGTGGTCTCCCTGAAACAGATTAATACCACAGTGTGGTCTCCCTGAAACAGATAAATCCCACAGTGTGGTCTCCCTGAAACAGATTAACCCAACAGTGCGGTCTCCCTGAAACAGATTAATCCCACAGTGTGGGCTCCCTGAAACAGAGTAATCCCACAGTGAGGTCTCCCCAAAAAAAGATTAATCCCACAGTGTGGTCTCCCTTAAACAGATTAATCCCACAGTGTGTGCTCCCAGAAACAGATTAATCCCACAGTATGGGCTCCCTAAAATAGATTAATCCCACAGTGTGGGCTCCCTGAAACAGATTAATCCCACAGTGTGGGCTCCCTGAAACAGATTAATCCCACAGTGTGGTCTCCCTAAAACAGATTAATCCCACAGTGTGGTCTCCCTAAAACAGATTAATCCCACAGTGTGGTCTCCCTAAAACAGATTAATCCCACAGTGTGGGCTCCCTGAAACAGATTAATCCCACAGTATGGGCTCCCTAAAATAGATTAATCCCACAGTGTGGTCTCACTGAAACAGATTAATCCCACAGTGTGGGCTGCCTGAAACAGATTAATCCCACAGTGTGGTGTCCCTGAAACAGATTAATCCCACAGTGTCTTCTCCCTGAAACAGATTAATCCCACAGTGTCTTCTCCCTGAAACAGATTAATCCCACAGTGTCTTCTCCCTGAAAATTAATACCACAGTGTGGTCTCCCTGAAACAGATAAATCCCACAGTGTGGTCTCCCTGAAACAGATTAACCCAACAGTGCGGTCTCCCTGAAACAGATTAATCCCACAGTGTGGGCTCCCTGAAACAGAGTAATCCCACAGTGAGGTCTCCCTAAAACAGATTAATCCCACAGTGTGGTCTCCCTTAAACAGATTAATCCCACAGTGTGTGCACCCTGAAACAGATTAATCCAACAGTATGGGCTCCCTAAAATAGATTAATCCCACAGTGTGGGCTCCCTAAAACAGATTAATCCCACAGTGTGGTCTCACTGAAACAGATTAATCCCACAGTGTGGGCTGCCTGAAACAGATAAATCCCACAGTGTGGTCTCCCTGAAACAGATTAATCCCACAGTGTCTTCTCCCTGAAACAGATTAATCCCACAGTGTCTTCTCCCTGAAAATTAATACCACAGTGTGGTCTCCCTGAAACAGATTAATCCCACAGTGTTTGCTCCCTGAAACAGATTAATCCCACAGTATGGGCTCCCTAAAATAGATTAATCCCACAGTGTGGTCTCACTGAAACAGATTAATCCCACAGTGTGGGCTGCCTGAAACAGATTAATCCCACAGTGTGGTCTCCCTGAAACAGATTAATACCACAGTGTGGTCTCCCTGAAACAGATAAATCCCACAGTGTGGTCTCCCTGAAACAGATTAACCCAACAGTGCGGTCTCCCTGAAACAGATTAATCCCACAGTGTGGGCTCCCTGAAACAGAGTAATCCCACAGTGAGGTCTCCCCAAAAAAAGATTAATCCCACAGTGTGGTCTCCCTTAAACAGATTAATCCCACAGTGTGTGCTCCCAGAAACAGATTAATCCCACAGTATGGGCTCCCTAAAATAGATTAATCCCACAGTGTGGGCTCCCTGAAACAGATTAATCCCACAGTGTGGGCTCCCTGAAACAGATTAATCCCACAGTGTGGTCTCCCTAAAACAGATTAATCCCACAGTGTGGTCTCCCTAAAACAGATTAATACCACAGTGTGGTCTCCCTAAAACAGATTAATCCCACAGTGTGGGCTCCCTGAAACAGATTAATCCCACAGTGTGTGCTCCCTGAAACAGATTAATCCCACAGTATGGGCTCCCTAAAATAGATTAATCCCACAGTGTGGTCTCACTGAAACAGATTAATCCCACAGTGTGGGCTGCCTGAAACAGATTAATCCCACAGTGTGGTCTCCCTGAAACAGATTAATCCCACAGTGTCTTCTCCCTGAAACAGATTAATCCCACAGTGTCTTCTCCCTGAAAATTAATACCACAGTGTGGTCTCCCTGAAACAGATAAATCCCACAGTGTGGTCTCCCTGAAACAGATTAACCCAACAGTGCGGTCTCCCTGAAACAGATTAATCCCACAGTGTGGGCTCCCTGAAACAGAGTAATCCCACAGTGAGGTCTCCCTAAAACAGATTAATCCCACAGTGTGGTCTCCCTTAAACAGATTAATCCCACAGTGTGTGCACCCTGAAACAGATTAATCCAACAGTATGGGCTCCCTAAAATAGATTAATCCCACAGTGTGGGCTCCCTAAAACAGATTAATCCCACAGTGTGGTCTCACTGAAACAGATTAATCCCACAGTGTGGGCTGCCTGAAACAGATAAATCCCACAGTGTGGTCTCCCTGAAACAGATTAATCCCACAGTGTCTTCTCCCTGAAACAGATTAATCCCACAGTGTCTTCTCCCTGAAAATTAATACCACAGTGTGGTCTCCCTGAAACAGATTAATCCCACAGTGTTTGCTCCCTGAAACAGATTAATCCCACAGTATGGGCTCCCTAAAATAGATTAATCCCACAGTGTGGTCTCACTGAAACAGATTAATCCCACAGTGTGGGCTGCCTGAAACAGATTAATCCCACAGTGTGGTCTCCCTGAAACAGATTAATACCACAGTGTGGTCTCCCTGAAACAGATAAATCCCACAGTGTGGTCTCCCTGAAACAGATTAACCCAACAGTGCGGTCTCCCTGAAACAGATTAATCCCACAGTGTGGGCTCCCTGAAACAGAGTAATCCCACAGTGAGGTCTCCCCAAAAAAAGATTAATCCCACAGTGTGGTCTCCCTTAAACAGATTAATCCCACAGTGTGTGCTCCCAGAAACAGATTAATCCCACAGTATGGGCTCCCTAAAATAGATTAATCCCACAGTGTGGGCTCCCTGAAACAGATTAATCCCACAGTGTGGGCTCCCTGAAACAGATTAATCCCACAGTGTGGTCTCCCTAAAACAGATTAATCCCACAGTGTGGTCTCCCTAAAACAGATTAATCCCACAGTGTGGTCTCCCTAAAACAGATTAATCCCACAGTGTGGGCTCCCTGAAACAGATTAATCCCACAGTGTGTGCTCCCTGAAACAGATTAATCCCACAGTATGGGCTCCCTAAAATAGATTAATCCCACAGTGTGGTCTCACTGAAACAGATTAATCCCACAGTGTGGGCTGCCTGAAACAGATTAATCCCACAGTGTGGTCTCCCTGAAACAGATTAATCCCACAGTGTCTTCTCCCTGAAACAGATTAATCCCACAGTGTCTTCTCCCTGAAAATTAATACCACAGTGTGGTCTCCCTGAAACAGATAAATCCCACAGTGTGGTCTCCCTGAAACAGATTAACCCAACAGTGCGGTCTCCCTGAAACAGATTAATCCCACAGTGTCTTCTCCCTGAAAATTAATACCACAGTGTGGTCTCCCTGAAACAGATTAATCCCACAGTGTGTGCTCCCTGAAACAGATTAATCCCACAGTATGGGCTCCCTAAAATAGATTAATCCCACAGTGTGGGCTCCCTAAAACAGATTAATCCCACAGTGTGGTCTCACTGAAACAGATTAATCCCACAGTGTGGGCTGCCTGAAACAGATTAATCCCACAGTGTGGTCTCCCTGAAACAGATTAATCCCACAGTGTCTTCTCCCTAAAACAGATTAATCCCACAGTGTCTTCTCCCTGAAAATTAATACCACAGTGTGGTCTCCCTGAAACAGATTAATCCCACAGTGTGGTCTCCCTGAAACAGAATAATTCCACCATGTGGGCTCCCTGAAACAGATTTATCCCACCGTGTGGTCTCCCTGAAACAGATTAATCCCACAGTGTGGTCTCCCTAAAACAGATTAATCCCACAGTGTGGGCTCCCTGAAACAGATTAATCCCACAGTGTGTGCTCCCTGAAACAGATTAATCCCACAGTATGGGCTCCCTAAAATAGATTAATCCCACAGTGTGGGCTCCCTAAAACAGATTAATCCCACAGTGTGGTCTCACTGAAACAGATTAATCCCACAGTGTGGGCTGCCTGAAACAGATTAATCCCACAGTGTGGTCTCCCTGAAACAGATTAATCCCACAGTGTCTTCTCCCTGAAACAGATTAATCCCACAGTGTCTTCTCCCTGAAAATTAATACCACAGTGTGGTCTCCCTGAAACAGATAAATCCCACAGTGTGGTCTCCCTGAAACAGATTAACCCAACAGTGCGGTCTCCCTGAAACAGATTAATCCCACAGTGTGGGCTCCCTGAAACAGAGTAATCCCACAGTGAGGTCTCCCTAAAACAGATTAATCCCACAGTGTGGTCTCCCTTAAACAGATTAATCCCACAGTGTGGGCTCCCTGAAACAGATTAATCCCACAGTGTGGTCTCACTGAAACAGATTAATCCCACAGTGTGGTCTCCCTGAAACAGATTAATCCCACAGTGTCTTCTCCCTGAAACAGATTAATCCCACAGTGTCTTCTCCCTGAAAATTAATACCACAGTGTGGTCTCCCTGAAACAGATAAATCCCACAGTGTGGTCTCCCTGAAACAGATTAATCCCACAGTGTGGTCTCCCTGAAACAGATTAATCCCACAGTGTGGGCTCCCTGAAACAGATTAATCCGACAGTGCGGTCTCCCTGAAACAGATTAATTCCACCATGTGGGCTCCCTGAAACAGATTAATCCCACAGTGTGGGATCCCTGAAACAGATTAATCCCACAGTGTGGTCTCCCTAAAACAGATTAATCCCACAATGTGGGCTCCCTGAAACAGATTAATCCCACAATGTGGTCTCCCTGAAACAGATTAACCCAACAGTGAGATCTCCCTGAAACAGATTAATCCCACAGTGAGGTCTCCCTAAAACAGATTAATCCCACAGTGCGGTCTCCCTGAAACAAATTAATCCCATAGTGTGGTCTCCCTGAAACAGATTAATCCCACAGTGTGGTCTCCCTAAAACAGATTAATCCCACAGTTTGGGCTCCCTAAAACAGATTAATCCCACAGTGCGGTCTCCCTGAAACAGATTAATCCCACAGTGCTGGCTCCCTGAAACAGATTAATCCCACAGTGTGGTCTCCCTGAAACAGTTTAATCCACAGTGTGGTCTCCCTGAAACTGATTAATCCCTCAGTGTGGTCTCCCTGAAACAGATTAATCCCACAGAGCGGTCTCCCTGAAACAGATTAATTCCACAGTGTTGGCTCCCTGAAACAGATTAATCCCACAGTGTTGGCTCCCTGAAACAGATTAATCCCACAGTGTGGGCTCCCTGAAACAGATTAATCCGACAGTGCGGTCTCCCTGAAACAGATTAATTCCACCATGTGGGCACCCTGAAACAGATTAATACCACAGTGTGGGATCCCTGAAACAGATTAATTCCACCATGTGGGCACCCTGAAACAGATTAATCCCACAGTGTGGGATCCCTGAAACAGATTAATCCCACAGTGTGGTCTCCCTAAAACAGATTAATCCCACAGTGTGGTCTCCCTAAAACAGATTAATCCCACAGTGTGGTCTCCCTAAAACAGATTAATCCCACAGTGTGGGCTCCCTGAAACAGATTAATCCCACAGTGTGTGCTCCCTGAAACAGATTAATCCCACAGTATGGGCTCCCTAAAATAGATTAATCCCACAGTGTGGGCTCCCTAAAACAGATTAATCCCACAGTGTGGTCTCACTGAAACAGATTAATCCTACAGTGTGGTCTCCCTAAAACAGATTAATCCCACAGTGTGGTCTCACTGAAACAGATTAATCCCACAGTGTGGTCTCCCTGAAACAGATTAATCCCACAGTGTCTTCTCCCTGAAACAGATTAATCCCACAGTGTCTTCTCCCTGAAAATTAATACCACAGTGTGGTCTCCCTGAAACAGATAAATCCCACAGTGTGGTCTCCCTGAAACAGATTAATCCCACAGTGTGGTCTCCCTGAAACAGATTAATCCCACAGTGTGGGCTCCCTGAAACAGATTAATCCGACAGTGCGGTCTCCCTGAAACAGATTAATTCCACCATGTGGGCTCCCTGAAACAGATTAATCCCACAGTGTGGGATCACTGAAACAGATTAATCCCACAGTGTGGTCTCCCTAAAACAGATTAATCCCACAATGTGGGCTCCCTGAAACAGATTAATCCCACAATGTGGTCTCCCTGAAACAGATTAACCCAACAGTGCGGTCTCCCTGAAACAGAGTAATCCCACAGTGAGGTCTCCCTAAAACAGATTAATCCCACAGTGTGGTCTCCCTTAAACAGATTAATCCCACAGTGTGGGGTCCCTAAAACAGATTAATCCCACAGTGCGGTCTCCCTGAAACAAATTAATCCCATAGTGTGGTCTCCCTGAAACAGATTAATCCCACAGTGTGGTCTCCCTAAAACAGATTAATCCCACAGTTTGGGCTCCCTAAAACAGATTAATCCCACAGTGCGGTCTCCGTGAAACAGATTAATCCCACAGTGCTGGCTCCCTGAAACAGATTAATCCCACAGTGTGGTCTCCCTGAAACAGTTTAATCCACAGTGTGGTCTCCCTGAAACTGATTAATCCCTCAGTGTGGTCTCCCTGAAACAGATTAATCCCACAGAGCGGTCTCCGTGAAACAGATTAATTCCACAGTGTTGGCTCCCTGAAACAGATTAATCCCACAGTGTGATCTCCCTAAAACAGATTAATCCCACAGTGTGCTCTCCCTGAAACAGATTAATCCCACAGTGTGAGCCTCACAGAAAGAGATTAATCCCACAGTATGGGCTCCCTGAAACAGATTAATCCCACAGTGTGTGCTCCCTGAAACAGATTAATCCCACAGTGTGGTCTCCCTGAAACAGATTAATCCCACAGTGTGTGCTCCCTGAAACAGATTAATCCCACAGTATGGGCTTCCTAAAATAGATTAATCCCACAATGTGGGCTCCCTAAAACAGATTAATCCCACAGTGTGGTCTCACTGAAACAGATTAATCCCACAGTGTGGGCTGCCTGAAACAGATTAATCCCACAGTGTGGTCTCCCTGAAACAGATTAATCCCACAGTGTGGGCTCCCTAAAACAGATTAATCCCACAGTGCGGTCTCCCTTAAACAAATTAATCCCACAGTGTGGGCTCCCTGAAACAGATTAATCTGACAGTGCGGTCTCCCTGAAACAGATTAATTCCACCATGTGGGCACCCTGAAACAGATTAACCCAACAGTGCGGTCTCCCTGAAACAGATTAATCCCACAGTGTGGGCTCCCTAAAACAGATTTATCCCACAGTGCGGTCTCCCTGAAACAGATTAATCCCACAGTGCTGGCTCCCTGAAACAGATTAATCCCACAGTGTGGTCTCCCTAAAACAAATTAATCCCACAGTGCGGTCTCCCTAAAACAGGTTAATCCCACATTGTGGGCTCCCTAAAACAGATTAATCCCACAGTGCAGTCTCCCTGAAACAGATTAATCCCACAGTGTGGTCTCCCTGAAACAGATTAATCCCACAGTGTGGTCTCCCTGAACGAGATTAATCCCACAGTGTGGTCTCCCTGAAACAAATTAATCCCACAGTGTGGGCTCCCTGAAATAGATTAATCCCACAGTGTGGGCTCCCTGAAAAAAATTAATCCCACAGTGTGGTCTCCCTGAAACAGATAAATTCCACAGTGTGGGCTCCCTAAAACAGATTAATCCCACAGTGTGGTCTCCCTAAAACAGATTAATCCCACAGTGTATTCACCCTAAACAGATTAATCACACAGTGTGGTCTCCCTGAAACAGTTTAATCCACAGTGTGGTCTCCCTGAAACTGATTAATCCCTCAGTGTGGTCTCCCTGAAACAGATTAATCCCACAGAGCGGTCTCCCTGAAACAGATTAATTCCACAGTGCGGTCTCCATGAAACAGATTAATCCCACAGTGTGGGCTCCCTGAAACAGAGTAATTCCACAGTGTGGTCTCCCTAAAACAGATTAATCCCGCAGTGTGGTCTCCCTAAAACAGATTAATCCCACAGTGTGGACTCCCTAAAACTGATTAATCCCACAGTGCGGTCTCCCTGAAACAGATTAATCCCACAGTGTTGGCTCCCTGAAACAGATTAATCCCACAGTGTGGTCTCCCTAAAACAGATTAATCCCACAGTGTGGTCTCCAAGAAAGAGAGTAATCCCACAGTGTGGTCTCCCAAAAATAGATTAATCCCACAGTGTGGGCTCCCTAAAACAGATTAATCCCACGGTGTGGTCTCACTGAAACAGATTAATCCCACAGTGTGGGCTGCCTGAAACAGATTAATCCCACAGTGTGGTCTCCCTGAAACAGATTAATCCCACAGTGTCTTCTCCCTGAAACAGATTAATCCCACAGTGTCTTCTCCCTGAAAATTAATACCACAGTGTGGTCTCCCTGAAACAGATTAATCCCACAGTGTGGGCTCCCTGAAACATATTAATCCCACAGTGTGGGCTCCCTGAAACAGATTAATCCCACAGTGTGGTCTCCCTAAAACCAATTAATCCCACAGTGTCTTCTCCCTGAAACAGATTAATCCCACAGCGTGGTCTCCCTAAAATAGATTAATCCCACAGTGTGGTCTCCCTGAAACAGATAAATCCCACAGTGTGGTCTCCCTGAAACAGATTAATCCCACAGTGTGGTCTCCCTGAAACAGATTAATCCCACAGTGTGGGCTCCCTGAAACAGATTAATCCGACAGTGCGGTCTCCCTGAAACAGATTAATTCCACCATGTGGGCACCCTGAAACAGATTAATCCCACAGTGTGGGATCCCTGAAAAAGATTAATCCCACAGTGTGGTCTCCCTAAAATAGATTAATCCCACAGTGTGGGCTCCCTGAAACAGATTAATCCCACAGTGTGGGCTCCCTGAAACAGATTAATCGCACAATGTGGTCTCCCTGAAACAGATTAACCCAACAGTGCGGTCTCCCTGAAACAGATTAATCCCACAGTGTGGGCTCCCTGAAACACATTAATTCCACAGTGTGGTCTCCCTAAAACAGATTAATCCCACAGTGTAGGCTCCCTGAAACAGATTAATCCCACGGTGTGGGCTCCCTGAAACAGATTAATCGCACAAAGTGGTCTCCCTGAAACAGATTAACCCAACAGTGCGGTCTCCCTGAAACAGATTAATCCCACAGTGTGGGCTCCCTAAAACAGATTAATCCCACAGTGCGGTCTCACTGAAACAGATTAATCCCACAGTGTGGTCTCCCTGTAACAGATTTATCCCACAGTGTGGTCTCCCTGAAACAGATTTATCCCACAGTGTGAGGCTCCCAGAAACAGATTAATCCCACAGTATGGGCTCCCTGAAACAGATTAATCCCACAGTGTGTGCTCCCTGAAACAGATTAATCCCACAGTGTGGTCTCCCTGAAACAGATTGATCCCACAGTGTGGTCTCCCAGAAAGAGAGTAATCCCACAGTGTGGTCTCCCAAAAATAGATTAATCCCACAGTGTGGGCTCCCTAAAACAGATTAATCCCACAGTGTGGTCTCACTGAAACAGATTAATCCCACAGTGTGGGCTGCCTGAAACAGATTAATCCCACAGTGTGGTCTCCCTGAAACAGATTAATCCCACAGTGTCTTCTCCCTGAAACAGATTAATCCCACAGTGTCTTCTCCCTGAAAATTAATACCACAGTGTGGTCTCCCTGAAACAGATTAATCCCACAGTGTGGGCTCCCTGAAACAGATTAATCCCACAGTGTGGGCTCCCTGAAACAGATTAATCCCAAAGTGTGGTCTCCCTAAAACCAATTAATCCCACAGTGCCTTCTCCCTGAAACAGATTAATCCCACAGCGTGGTCTCCCTAAAACAGATTAATCCCACAGTGTGGTCTCCCTGAAACAGATAAATCCCACAGTGTGGTCTCCCTGAAACAGATTAATCCCACAGTGTGGTCTCCCTGAAACAGATTAATCCCACAGTGTGGGCTCCCTGAAACAGATTAATCCGACAGTGCGGTCTCCCTGAAACAGATTAATTCCACCATGTGGGCACCCTGAAACAGATTAATCCCACAGTGTGGGATCCCTGAAACAGATTAATCCCACAGTGTGGTCTCCCTAAAACAGATTAATCCCACAGTGTGGGCTCCCTGAAACAGATTAATCCCACAGTGTGGGTTCCCTGAAACAGATTAATCGCACAATGTGGTCTCCCTGAAACAGATTAATCCCACAGTGTGGTCTCCCTAAAACAGATTAATCCCACAGTGTGGTCTCCCTGAAACAGATTAATCCCACAGTGTGGGCTCCCTGAAACAGAGTAATCCCACAGTGAGGTCGCCCTAAAACAGATTAATCCCACAGTGTGGTCTCCCTTAAACAGATTAATCCCACAGTGTGGGCTCCCTAAAACAGATTAATCCCACAGTGCGGTCTCCCTGAAACAAATTAATCCCACAGTGTGGTCTCCCTGAAACAGATTAATCCCACAGTGTGGCCTCCCTAAAACAGATTAATCCCACAGTTTGGGCTCCCTAAAACAGATTTATCCCACAGTGCGGTCTCCCTGAAACAGATTAATCCCACAGTGCTGGCTCCCTGAAACAGATTAATCCCACAGTGTGGTCTCCCTAAAACAAATTAATCCCACAGTGCGGTCTCCCTAAAACAGGTTAATCCCACATTGTGGGCTCCCTAAAACAGATTAATCCCACAGTGCGGTCTCCCTGAAACAGATTAATCCCACAGTGTGGTCTCCCTGAAACAGATTAATCCCACAGTGTGGTCTCCCTGAACGAGATTAATCCCACAGTGTGGTCTCCCTGAAACAAATTAATCCCACAGTGTTGGCTCCCTGAAATAGATTAATCCCACAGTGTGGGCTCCCTGAAAAAAATTAATCCTACAGTGTGGTCTCCCTGAAACAGATAAATTCCACAGTGTGGGCTCCCTAAAACAGATTAATCCCACAGTGTGGTCTCCCTAAAACAGATTAATGCCACAGTGTATTCACCCTAAACAGATTAATCCCACAGTGTGGTCTCCCTGAAACAGTTTAATCCACAGTGTGGTCTCCCTGAAACTGATTAATCCCTCAGTGTGGTCTCCCTGAAACAGATTAATCCCACAGAGCGGTCTCCCTGAAATAGATTAATTCCACAGTGCGGTCTCCATGAAACAGATTAATCCCACAGTGTGGGCTCCCTGAAACAGAGTAATTCCACAGTGTGGTCTCCCTAAAACAGATTAATCCCGCAGTGTGGTCTCCCTAAAACAGATTAATCCCACAGTGTGGGCTCCCTAAAACTGATTAATCCCACAGTGCGGTCTCCCTGAAACAGATTAATCCCACAGTGTTGGCTCCCTGAAACAGATTAATCCCACAGTGTGGTGTCCCTAAAACAGATTAATGCCACAGTGTGCTCTCCCTGAAACAGATTAATCCCACAGTGTGAGGCTCACAGAAACAGATTAATCCCACAGTATGGGCTCCCAGAAACAGATTAATCCCACAGTGTTGGCTCCCTGAAACAGATTAATCCCACAGTGTGGTCTCCCAGAAAGAGAGTAATCCCACAGTGTGGTCTCACTGAAACAGATTAATCCCACAGTGTGGGCTGCCTGAAACAGATTAATCCCACAGTGTGGTCTCCCTGAAACAGATTAATCCCACAGTGTCTTCTCCCTGAAACAGATTAATCCCACAGTGTCTTCTCCCTGAAAATTAATACCACAGTGTGGTCTCCCTGAAACAGATTAATCCCACAGTGTGGGCTCCCTGAAACAGATTAATCCCACAGTGTGGGCTCCCTGAAACAGATTAATCCCACAGTGTGGTCTCCCTAAAACCAATTAATCCCACAGTGTCTTCTCCCTGAAACAGGTTAATCCCACAGCGTGGTCTCCCTAAAACAGATTAATCCCACAGTGTGGTCTCCCTGAAACAGATAAATCCCACAGTGTGGTCTCCCTGAAACAGATTAATCCCACAGTGTGGTCTCCCTGAAACAGATTAATTCCACAGTATGGGCTCCCTGAAACAGATTAATCCGACAGTGCGGTCTCCCTGAAACAGATTAATTCCACCATGTGGGCACCCTGAAACAGATTAATCCCACAGTGTGGGATCCCTGAAAAAGATTAATCCCACAGTGTGTTCTCCCTAAAACAGATTAATCCCACAGTGTGGGCTCCCTGAAACAGATTAATCCCACAGTGTGGGCTCCCTGAAACAGATTAATCCCACAGTGTGGTCTCCCTAAAACAGATTAATCCCACAGTGTAGGCTCCCTGAAACAGATTAATCCCACGGTGTGGGCTCCCTGAAACAGATTAATCGCACAATGTGGTCTCCCTGAAACAGATTAACCCAACAGTGCGGTCTCCCTGAAACAGATTAATCCCACAGTGCGGTCTCCCTGAAACAGATTAATCCCAAAGTGTGGTCTCCCTGTAACAGATTAATCCCACAGTGTGGTCTCCCTGAAACAGATTAATCCCACAGTGTGAGGCTCCCAGAAACAGATTAATCCCACAGTATGGGCTCCCTGAAACAGATTAATCCCACAGTGTGTGCTCCCTGAAACAGATTAATCCCACAGTGTGGTCTCCCTGAAACAGATTAATCCCACAGTGTGGTCTCCCAGAAAGAGAGTAATCCCACAGTGTGGTCTCCCAAAAATAGATTAATCCCACAGTGTGGGCTCCATAAAACAGATTAATCCCACAGTGTGGTCTCACTGAAACAGATTAATCCCACAGTGTGGGCTGCCTGAAACAGAGTAATCCCACAGTGAGGTCTCCCTAAAACAGATTAATCCCACAGTGTGGTCTCCCTTAAACAGATTAATCCCACAGTGTGGGCTCCCTAAAACAAATTAATCCCATAGTCCGGTCTCCCTTAAACAAATTAATCCCACAGTGCGGTCTCCCTAAAACAGATTAATCCCACAGTTTGGGCTCCCTAAAACAGATTTATCCCACAGTGCGGTCTCCCTGAAACAGATTAATCCCACAGTGCTGGCTCCCTGAAACAGATTAATCCCACAGTGTGGTCTCCCTAAAACAAATTAATCCCACAGTGCGGTCTCCCTAAAACAGGTTAATCCCACATTGTGGGCTCCCTAAAACAGATTAATCCCACAGTGCGGTCTCCCTGAAACAGATTAATCCCACAGTGTGGTCTCCCTGAAACAGATTAATCCCACAGTGTGGTCTCCCTGAACGAGATTAATCCCACAGTGTGGTCTCCCTGAAACAAATTAATCCCACAGTGTGGGCTCCCTGAAATAGATTAATCCCACAGTGTGGGCTCCCTGAAAAAAATTAATCCCACAGTGTGGTCTCCCTGAAACAGATAAATTCCACAGTGTAGGCTCCCTAAAACAGATTAATCCCACAGTGTGGTCTCCCTAAAACAGATTAATCCCACAGTGTATTCACCCTAAACAGATTAATCACACAGTGTGGTCTCCTTGAAACAGTTTAATCCACAGTGTGGTCTCCCTGAAACTGATTAATCCCTCAGTGTGGTCTCCCTGAAACAGATTAATCCCACAGAGCGGTCTCCCTGAAACAGATTAATTCCACAGTGCGGTCTCCATGAAACAGATTAATCCCACAGTGTGGGCTCCCTGAAACAGAGTAATTCCACAGTGTGGTCTCCCTAAAACAGATTAATCCCGCAGTGTGGTCTCCCTAAAACAGATTAATCCCACAGTGTGGACTCCCTAAAACTGATTAATCCCACAGTGCAGTCTCCCTGAAACAGATTAATCCCAAAGTGTTGGCTCCCTGAAACAGATTAATCCCATAGTGTGGTCTCCCTAAAACAGATTAATCCCACAGTGTGGTCTCCAAGAAAGAGAGTAATCCCACAGTGTGGTCTCCCAAAAATAGATTAATCCCACAGTGTGGGCTCCCTAAAACAGATTAATCCCACAGTGTGGTCTCACTGAAACAGATTAATCCCACAGTGTTGGCTGCCTGAAACAGATTAATCCCACAGTGTGGTCTCCCTGAAACAGATTAATCCCACAGTGTCTTCACCCTGAAACAGATTAATCCCACAGTGTCTTCTCCCTGAAAATTAATATTACAGTGTGGTCTCCCTGAAACAGATTAATCCCACAGTGTGGGCTCCCTGAAACATATTAATCCCACAGTGTGGGCTCCCTGAAACAGATTAATCCCACAGTGTGGTCTCCCTAAAACCAATTAATCCCACAGTCTCTTCTCCCTGAAACAGATTAATCCCACAGCGTGGTCTCCCTAAAACAGATTAATCCCACAGTGTGGTCTCCCTGAAACAGATAAATCCCACAGTGTGGTCTCCCTGAAACAGATTAATCCCACAGTGTGGTCTCCCTGAAACAGATTAATCCCACAGTGTGGGCTCCCTGAAACAGATTAATCCGACAGTGCGGTCTCCCTGAAACAGATTAATTCCACCATGTGGGCACCCTGAAACAGATTAATCCCACAGTGTGGGATCCCTGAAAAAGATTAATCCCACAGTGTGGTCTCCCTAAAACAGATTAATCCCACAGTGTGGGCTCCCTGAAACAGATTAATCCCACAGTGTGGGCTCCCTGAAACAGATTAATCGCACAATGTGGTCTCCCTGAAACAGATTAACCCAACAGTGCGGTCTCCCTGAAACAGATTAATCCCACAGTGTGGGCTCCCTGAAACAGATTAATCCCACAGTGTGGTCTCCCTAAAACAGATTAATCCCACAGTGTAGGCTCCCTGAAACAGATTAATCCCACGGTGTGGGCTCCCTGAAACAGATTAATCGCACAATGTGGTCTCCCTGAAACAGATTAACCCAACAGTGCGGTCTCCCTGAAACAGATTAATCCCACAGTGTGGGCTCCCTAAAACAGATTAATCCCACAGTGCGGTCTCCCTGAAACAGATTAATCCCACAGTGTCGTCTCCCTGTAACAGATTAATCCCAAAGTGTGGTCTCCCTGAAACAGATTAATCCCACAGTGTGAGGCTCCCAGAAACAGATTAATCCCACAGTATGGGCTCCCTGAAACAGATTAATCCCACAGTGTGTGCTCCCTGAAACAGATTAATCCCACAGTGTGGTCTCCCTGAAACAGATTAATCCCACAGTGTGGTCTCCCAGAAAGAGAGTAATCCCACAGTGTGGTCTCCCAAAAATAGATTAATCCCACAGTGTGGGCTCCCTAAAACAGATTAATCCCACAGTGTGGTCTCACTGAAACAGATTAATCCCACAGTGTGGGCTGCCTGAAACAGATTAATCCCACAGTGTGGTCTCCCTGAAACAGATTAATCCCACAGTGTCTTCTCCCTGAAACAGATTAATCCCACAGTGTCTTCTCCCTGAAAATTAATACCACAGTGTGGTCTCCCTGAAACAGATTAATCCCACAGTGTGGGCTCCCTGAAACAGATTAATCCCACAGTGTGGGCTCCCTGAAACAGATTAATCCCAAAGTGTGGTCTCCCTAAAACCAATTAATCCCACAGTGTCTTCTCCCTGAAACAGATTAATCCCACAGCGTGGTCTCCCTAAAACAGATTAATCCCACAGTGTGGTCTCCCTGAAACAGATAAATCCCACAGTGTGGTCTCCCTGAAACAGATTAATCCCACAGTGTGGTCTCCCTGAAACAGATTAATCCCACAGTGTGGGCTCCCTGAAACAGATTAATCCGACAGTGCGGTCTCCCTGAAACAGATTAATTCCACCATGTGGGCACCCTGAAACAGATTAATCCCACAGTGTGGGATCCCTGAAACAGATTAATCCCACAGTGTGGTCTCCCTAAAACAGATTAATCCCACAGTGTGGGCTCCCTGAAACAGATTAATCGCACAATGTGGTCTCCCTGAAACAGATTAATCCCACAGTGTGGTCTCCCTAAAACAGATTAATCCCACAGTGTGGTCTCCCTGAAACAGATTAATCCCACAGTGTGGGCTCCCTGAAACAGATTAATCGCACAATGTGGTCTCCCTGAAACAGATTAATCCCACAGTGTGGTCTCCCTAAAACAGATTAATCCCACAGTGTGGTCTCCCTGAAACAGATTAATCCCACAGTGTGGGCTCCCTGAAACAGAGTAATCCCACAGTGAGGTCTCCCTAAAACAGATAAATCCCACAGTGTGGTCTCCCTTAAACAGATTAATCCCACAGTGTGGGCTCCCTAAAACAGATTAATCCCACAGTGCGGTCTCCCTGAAACAAATTAATCCCACAGTGTGGTCTCCCTGAAACAGATTAATCCCACAGTGTGGTCTCCCTAAAACAGATTAATCCCACAGTTTGGGCTCCCTAAAACAGATTTATCCCACAGTGCGGTCTCCCTGAAACAGATTAATCCCACAGTGCTGGCTCCCTGAAACAGATTAATCCCACAGTGTGGTCTCCCTAAAACAAATTAATCCCACAGTGCGTTCTCCCTAAAACAGGTTAATCCCACATTGTGGGCTCCCTAAAACAGATTAATCCCACATTGCGGTCTCCCTGAAACAGATTAATCCCACAGTGTGGTCTCCCTGAAACAGATTAATCCCACAGTGTGGTCTCCCTGAACGAGATTAATCCCACGGTGTGGTCTCCCTGAAACAAATTAATCCCACAGTGTTGGCTCCCTGAAATAGATTAATCCCACAGTGTGGGCTCCCTGAAAAAAATTAATCCCACAGTGTGGTCTCCCTGAAACAGATAAATTCCACAGTGTGGGCTCCCTAAAACAGATTAATCCCACAGTGTGGTCTCCCTAAAACAGATTAATCCCACAGTGTATTCACCCTAAACAGATTAATCCCACAGTGTGGTCTCCCTGAAACAGTTTAATCCACAGTGTGGTCTCCCTGAAACTGATTAATCCCTCAGTGTGGTCTCCCTGAAACAGATTAATCCCACAGAGCGGTCTCCCTGAAATAGATTAATTCCACAGTGCGGTCTCCATGAAACAGATTAATCCCACAGTGTGGGCTCCCTGAAACAGAGTAATTCCACAGTGTGGTCTCCCTAAAACAGATTAATACCGCAGTGTGGTCTCCCTAAAACAGATTAATCCCACAGTGTGGGCTCCCTAAAACTGATTAATCCCACAGTGCGGTCTCCCTGAAACAGATTAATCCCACAGTGTTGGCTCCCTGAAACAGATTAATCCCACAGTGTGGTCTCCCTAAAACAGATTAATCCCACAGTGTGCTCTCCCTGAAACAGATTAATCCCACAGTGTGAGGCTGACAGAAACAGATTAATCGCACAGTATGGGCTCCCAGAAACAGATTAATCCCACAGTGTTGGCTCCCTGAAACAGATTAATCCCACAGTGTGGTCTCCCAGAAAGAGAGTAATCCCACAGTGTGGTCTCCCAAAAATAGATTAATCCCACAGTGTGGGCTCCCTAAAACAGATTAATCCCACAGTGTGGGCTGCCTGAAACAGATTAATCCCACAGTGTGGTCTCCCTGAAACAGATTAATCCCACAGTGTCTTCTCCCTGAAACAGATTAATCCCACAGTGTCTTCTCCCTGAAAATTAATACCACAGTGTGGTCTCCCTGAAACAGATTAATCCCACAGTGTGGGCTCCCTGAAACAGATTAATCCCACAGTGTGGGCTCCCTGAAACAGATTAATCCCACAGTGTGGTCTCCCTAAAACCAATTAATCCCACAGTGTCTCCTCCCTGAAACAGGTTAATCCCACAGCGTGGTCTCCCTAAAACAGATTAATCCCACAGTGTGGTCTCCCTGAAACAGATAAATCCCACAGTGTGGTCTCCCTGAAACAGATTAATCCCACAGTGTGGTCTCCCTGAAACAGATTAATCCCACAGTGTGGGCTCCCTGAAACAGATTAATCCGACAGTGCGGTCTCCCTGAAACAGATTAATTCCACCATGTGGGCACCCTGAAACAGATTAATCCCACAGTGTGGGATCCCTGAAAAAGATTAATCCCACAGTGTGATCTCCCTAAAACAGATTAATCCCACAGTGTGGGCTCCCTGAAACAGATTATTCCCACAGTGTGGGCTCCCTGAAACAGATTAATCCCACAGTGTGGTCTCCCTAAAACAGATTAATCCCACAGTGTAGGCTCCCTGAAACAGATTAATCCCACGGTGTGGGTTCCCTGAAACAGATTAATCGCACAATGTGGTCTCCCTGAAACAGATTAACCCAACAGTGCGGTCTCCCTGAAACAGATTAATCCCACAGTGCGGTCTCCCTGAAACAGATTAATCCCACAGTGTGGTCTCCCTGTAACAAATTAATCCCACAGTGTGGTCTCCCTGAAACAGATTAATCCCACAGTGTGAGGCTCCCAGAAACAGATTAATCCCACAGTATGGGCTCCCTGAAACAGATTAATCCCACAGTGTGTGCTCCCTGAAACAGATTAATCCCACAGTGTGGTCTCCCTGAAACAGATTAATCCCACAGTGTGGTCTCCCAGAAAGAGAGTAATCCCACAGTGTGGTCTCCCAAAAATAGATTAATCCCACAGTGTGGGCTCCATAAAACAGATTAATCCCACAGTGTGGTCTCACTGAAACAGATTAATCCCACAGTGTGGGCTGCCTGAAACAGATTAATCCCACAGTGTGGGCTCCCTCAAACAGATTAATCCGACAGTGCGGTCTCCCTGAAACAGATTAATTCCACCATGTGGGCACCCTGAAACAGATTAATCCCACAGTGTGGGATCCCTGAAACAGATTAATCCCACAGTGTGGTCTCCCTAAAACAGATTAATCCCACAGTGTGGTCTCCCTAAAACAGATTAATCCCACAGTGTGGTCTCCCTAAAACAGATTAATCCCACAGTGTGGGCTCCCTGAAACAGATTAATCCCACAGTGTGTGCTCCCTGAAACAGATTAATCCCACAGTATGGGCTCCCTAAAATAGATTAATCCCACAGTGTGGTCTCACTGAAACAGATTAATCCCACAGTGTGGGCTGCCTGAAACAGATTAATCCCACAGTGTGGTCTCCCTGAAACAGATTAATCCCACAGTGTCTTCTCCCTGAAACAGATTAATCCCACAGTGTCTTCTCCCTGAAAATTAATACCACAGTGTGGTCTCCCTGAAACAGATAAATCCCACAGTGTGGTCTCCCTGAAACAGATTAACCCAACAGTGCGGTCTCCCTGAAACAGATTAATCCCACAGTGTGGGCTCCGTGAAACAGAGTAATCCCACAGTGAGGTCTCCCTAAAACAGATTAATCCCACAGTGTGGTCTCCCTTAAACAGATTAATCCCACAGTGTGTGCACCCTGAAACAGATTAATCCAACAGTATGGGCTCCCTAAAATAGATTAATCCCACAGTGTGGGCTCCCTAAAACAGATTAATTCCACAGTATGGGCTCCCTGAAACAGATTAATCCGACAGTGCGGTCTCCCTGAAACAGATTAATTCCACCATGTGGGCACCCTGAAACAGATTAATCCCACAGTGTGGGATCCCTGAAAAAGATTAATCCCACAGTGTGGTCTCCCTAAAACAGATTAATCCCACAGTGTGGGCTCCCTGAAACAGATTAATCCCACAGTGTGGGCTCCCTGAAACAGATTAATCCCACAGTGTGGTCTCCCTAAAACAGATTAATCCCACAGTGTAGGCTCCCTGAAACAGATTAATCCCACGGTGTGGGCTCCCTGAAACAGATTAATCGCACAATGTGGTCTCCCTGAAACAGATTAACCCAACAGTGCGGTCTCCCTGAAACAGATTAATCCCACAGTGCGGTCTCCCTGAAACAGATTAATCCCAAAGTGTGGTCTCCCTGTAACAGATTAATCCCACAGTGTGGTCTCCCTGAAACAGATTAATCCCACAGTGTGAGGCTCCCAGAAACAGATTAATCCCACAGTATGGGCTCCCTGAAACAGATTAATCCCACAGTGTGTGCTCCCTGAAACAGATTAATCCCACAGTGTGGTCTCCCTGAAACAGATTAATCCCACAGTGTGGTCTCCCAGAAAGAGAGTAATCCCACAGTGTGGTCTCCCAAAAATAGATTAATCCCACAGTGTGGGCTCCATAAAACAGATTAATCCCACAGTGTGGTCTCACTGAAACAGATTAATCCCACAGTGTGGGCTGCCTGAAACAGAGTAATCCCACAGTGAGGTCTCCCTAAAACAGATTAATCCCACAGTGTGGTCTCCCTTAAACAGATTAATCCCACAGTGTGGGCTCCCTAAAACAAATTAATCCCATAGTCCGGTCTCCCTTAAACAAATTAATCCCACAGTGCGGTCTCCCTAAAACAGATTAATCCCACAGTTTGGGCTCCCTAAAACAGATTTATCCCACAGTGCGGTCTCCCTGAAACAGATTAATCCCACAGTGCTGGCTCCCTGAAACAGATTAATCCCACAGTGTGGTCTCCCTAAAACAAATTAATCCCACAGTGCGGTCTCCCTAAAACAGGTTAATCCCACATTGTGGGCTCCATAAAACAGATTAATCCCACAGTGCGGTCTCCCTGAAACAGATTAATCCCACAGTGTGGTCTCCCTGAAACAGATTAATCCCACAGTGTGGTCTCCCTGAACGAGATTAATCCCACAGTGTGGTCTCCCTGAAACAAATTAATCCCACAGTGTGGGCTCCCTGAAATAGATTAATCCCACAGTGTGGGCTCCCTGAAAAAAATTAATCCCACAGTGTGGTCTCCCTGAAACAGATAAATTCCACAGTGTAGGCTCCCTAAAACAGATTAATCCCACAGTGTGGTCTCCCTAAAACAGATTAATCCCACAGTGTATTCACCCTAAACAGATTAATCACACAGTGTGGTCTCCCTGAAACAGTTTAATCCACAGTGTGGTCTCCCTGAAACTGATTAATCCCTCAGTGTGGTCTCCCTGAAACAGATTAATCCCACAGAGCGGTCTCCCTGAAACAGATTAATTCCACAGTGCGGTCTCCATGAAACAGATTAATCCCACAGTGTGGGCTCCCTGAAACAGAGTAATTCCACAGTGTGGTCTCCCTAAAACAGATTAATCCCGCAGTGTGGTCTCCCTAAAACAGATTAATCCCACAGTGTGGACTCCCTAAAACTGATTAATCCCACAGTGCAGTCTCCCTGAAACAGATTAATCCCAAAGTGTTGGCTCCCTGAAACAGATTAATCCCATAGTGTGGTCTCCCTAAAACAGATTAATCCCACAGTGTGGTCTCCAAGAAAGAGAGTAATCCCACAGTGTGGTCTCCCAAAAATAGATTAATCCCACAGTGTGGGCTCCCTAAAACAGATTAATCCCACAGTGTGGTCTCACTGAAACAGATTAATCCCACAGTGTTGGCTGCCTGAAACAGATTAATCCCACAGTGTGGTCTCCCTGAAACAGATTAATCCCACAGTGTCTTCTCCCTGAAACAGATTAATCCCACAGTGTCTTCTCCCTGAAAATTAATACCACAGTGTGGTCTCCCTGAAACAGATTAATCCCACAGTGTGGGCTCCCTGAAACATATTAATCCCACAGTGTGGGCTCCCTGAAACAGATTAATCCCACAGTGTGGTCTCCCTAAAACCAATTAATCCCACAGTCTCTTCTCCCTGAAACAGATTAATCCCACAGCGTGGTCTCCCTAAAACAGATTAATCCCACAGTGTGGTCTCCCTGAAACAGATAAATCCCACAGTGTGGTCTCCCTGAAACAGATTAATCCCACAGTGTGGTCTCCCTGAAACAGATTAATCCCACAGTGTGGGCTCCCTGAAACAGATTAATCCGACAGTGCGGTCTCCCTGAAACAGATTAATTCCACCATGTGGGCACCCTGAAACAGATTAATCCCACAGTGTGGGATCCCTGAAAAAGATTAATCCCACAGTGTGGTCTCCCTAAAACAGATTAATCCCACAGTGTGGGCTCCCTGAAACAGATTAATCCCACAGTGTGGGCTCCCTGAAACAGATTAATCGCACAATGTGGTCTCCCTGAAACAGATTAACCCAACAGTGCGGTCTCCCTGAAACAGATTAATCCCACAGTGTGGGCTCCCTGAAACAGATTAATCCCACAGTGTGGTCTCCCTAAAACAGATTAATCCCACAGTGTAGGCTCCCTGAAACAGATTAATCCCACGGTGTGGGCTCCCTGAAACAGATTAATCGCACAATGTGGTCTCCCTGAAACAGATTAACCCAACAGTGCGGTCTCCCTGAAACAGATTAATCCCACAGTGTGGGCTCCCTAAAACAGATTAATCCCACAGTGCGGTCTCCCTGAAACAGATTAATCCCACAGTGTCGTCTCCCTGTAACAGATTAATCCCAAAGTGTGGTCTCCCTGAAACAGATTAATCCCACAGTGTGAGGCTCCCAGAAACAGATTAATCCCACAGTATGGGCTCCCTGAAACAGATTAATCCCACAGTGTGTGCTCCCTGAAACAGATTAATCCCACAGTGTGGTCTCCCTGAAACAGATTAATCCCACAGTGTGGTCTCCCAGAAAGAGAGTAATCCCACAGTGTGGTCTCCCAAAAATAGATTAATCCCACAGTGTGGGCTCCCTAAAACAGATTAATCCCACAGTGTGGTCTCACTGAAACAGATTAATCCCACAGTGTGGGCTGCCTGAAACAGATTAATCCCACAGTGTGGTCTCCCTGAAACAGATTAATCCCACAGTGTCTTCTCCCTGAAACAGATTAATCCCACAGTGTCTTCTCCCTGAAAATTAATACCACAGTGTGGTCTCCCTGAAACAGATTAATCCCACAGTGTGGGCTCCCTGAAACAGATTAATCCCACAGTGTGGGCTCCCTGAAACAGATTAATCCCAAAGTGTGGTCTCCCTAAAACCAATTAATCCCACAGTGTCTTCTCCCTGAAACAGATTAATCCCACAGCGTGGTCTCCCTAAAACAGATTAATCCCACAGTGTGGTCTCCCTGAAACAGATAAATCCCACAGTGTGGTCTCCCTGAAACAGATTAATCCCACAGTGTGGTCTCCCTGAAACAGATTAATCCCACAGTGTGGGCTCCCTGAAACAGATTAATCCGACAGTGCGGTCTCCCTGAAACAGATTAATTCCACCATGTGGGCACCCTGAAACAGATTAATCCCACAGTGTGGGATCCCTGAAACAGATTAATCCCACAGTGTGGTCTCCCTAAAACAGATTAATCCCACAGTGTGGGCTCCCTGAAACAGATTAATCGCACAATGTGGTCTCCCTGAAACAGATTAATCCCACAGTGTGGTCTCCCTAAAACAGATTAATCCCACAGTGTGGTCTCCCTGAAACAGATTAATCCCACAGTGTGGGCTCCCTGAAACAGATTAATCGCACAATGTGGTCTCCCTGAAACAGATTAATCCCACAGTGTGGTCTCCCTAAAACAGATTAATCCCACAGTGTGGTCTCCCTGAAACAGATTAATCCCACAGTGTGGGCTCCCTGAAACAGAGTAATCCCACAGTGAGGTCTCCCTAAAACAGATAAATCCCACAGTGTGGTCTCCCTTAAACAGATTAATCCCACAGTGTGGGCTCCCTAAAACAGATTAATCCCACAGTGCGGTCTCCCTGAAACAAATTAATCCCACAGTGTGGTCTCCCTGAAACAGATTAATCCCACAGTGTGGTCTCCCTAAAACAGATTAATCCCACAGTTTGGGCTCCCTAAAACAGATTTATCCCACAGTGCGGTCTCCCTGAAACAGATTAATCCCACAGTGCTGGCTCCCTGAAACAGATTAATCCCACAGTGTGGTCTCCCTAAAACAAATTAATCGCACAGTGCGTTCTCCCTAAAACAGGTTAATCCCACATTGTGGGCTCCCTAAAACAGATTAATCCCACAGTGCGGTCTCCCTGAAACAGATTAATCCCACAGTGTGGTCTCCCTGAAACAGATTAATCCCACAGTGTGGTCTCCCTGAACGAGATTAATCCCACAGTGTGGTCTCCCTGAAACAAATTAATCCCACAGTGTTGGCTCCCTGAAATAGATTAATCCCACAGTGTGGGCTCCCTGAAAAAAATTAATCCCACAGTGTGGTCTCCCTGAAACAGATAAATTCCACAGTGTGGGCTCCCTAAAACAGATTAATCCCACAGTGTGGTCTCCCTAAAACAGATTAATCCCACAGTGTATTCACCCTAAACAGATTAATCCCACAGTGTGGTCTCCCTGAAACAGTTTAATCCACAGTGTGGTCTCCCTGAAACTGATTAATCCCTCAGTGTGGTCTCCCTGAAACAGATTAATCCCACAGAGCGGTCTCCCTGAAATAGATTAATTCCACAGTGCGGTCTCCATGAAACAGATTAATCCCACAGTGTGGGCTCCCTGAAACAGAGTAATTCCACAGTGTGGTCTCCCTAAAACAGATTAATACCGCAGTGTGGTCTCCCTAAAACAGATTAATCCCACAGTGTGGGCTCCCTAAAACTGATTAATCCCACAGTGCGGTCTCCCTGAAACAGATTAATCCCACAGTGTTGGCTCCCTGAAACAGATTAATCCCACAGTGTGGTCTCCCTAAAACAGATTAATCCCACAGTGTGCTCTCCCTGAAACAGATTAATCCCACAGTGTGAGGCTGACAGAAACAGATTAATCGCACAGTATGGGCTCCCAGAAACAGATTAATCCCACAGTGTTGGCTCCCTGAAACAGATTAATCCCACAGTGTGGTCTCCCAGAAAGAGAGTAATCCCACAGTGTGGTCTCCCAAAAATAGATTAATCCCACAGTGTGGGCTCCCTAAAACAGATTAATCCCACAGTGTGGGCTGCCTGAAACAGATTAATCCCATAGTGTGGTCTCCCTGAAACAGATTAATCCCACAGTGTCTTCTCCCTGAAACAGATTAATCCCACAGTGTCTTCTCCCTGAAAATTAATACCACAGTGTGGTCTCCCTGAAACAGATTAATCCCACAGTGTGGGCTCCCTGAAACAGATTAATCCCACAGTGTGGGCTCCCTGAAACAGATTAATCCCACAGTGTGGTCTCCCTAAAACCAATTAATCCCACAGTGTCTTCTCCCTGAAACAGGTTAATCCCACAGCGTGGTCTCCCTAAAACAGATTAATCCCACAGTGTGGTCTCCCTGAAACAGATAAATCCCACAGTGTGGTCTCCCTGAAACAGATTAATCCCACAGTGTGGTCTCCCTGAAACAGATTAATCCCACAGTGTGGGCTCCCTGAAACAGATTAATCCGACAGTGCGGTCTCCCTGAAACAGATTAATTCCACCATGTGGGCACCCTGAAACAGATTAATCCCACAGTGTGGGATCCCTGAAAAAGATTAATCCCACAGTGTGATCTCCCTAAAACAGATTAATCCCACAGTGTGGGCTCCCTGAAACAGATTAATCCCACAGTGTGGGCTCCCTGAAACAGATTAATCCCACAGTGTGGTCTCCCTAAAACAGATTAATCCCACAGTGTAGGCTCCCTGAAACAGATTAATCCCACGGTGTGGGTTCCCTGAAACAGATTAATCGCACAATGTGGTCTCCCTGAAACAGATTAACCCAACAGTGCGGTCTCCCTGAAACAGATTAATCCCACAGTGCGGTCTCCCTGAAACAGATTAATCCCACAGTGTGGTCTCCCTGTAACAGATTAATCCCACAGTGTGGTCTCCCTGAAACAGATTAATCCCACAGTGTGAGGCTCCCAGAAACAGATTAATCCCACAGTATGGGCTCCCTGAAACAGATTAATCCCACAGTGTGTGCTCCCTGAAACAGATTAATCCCACAGTGTGGTCTCCCTGAAACAGATTAATCCCACAGTGTGGTCTCCCAGAAAGAGAGTAATCCCACAGTGTGGTCTCCCAAAAATAGATTAATCCCACAGTGTGGGCTCCATAAAACAGATTAATCCCACAGTGTGGTCTCACTGAAACAGATTAATCCCACAGTGTGGGCTGCCTGAAACAGATTAATCCCACAGTGTGGGCTCCCTCAAACAGATTAATCCGACAGTGCGGTCTCCCTGAAACAGATTAATTCCACCATGTGGGCACCCTGAAACAGATTAATCCCACAGTGTGGGATCCCTGAAACAGATTAATCCCACAGTGTGGTCTCCCTAAAACAGATTAATCCCACAGTGTGGTCTCCCTAAAACAGATTAATCCCACAGTGTGGTCTCCCTAAAACAGATTAATCCCACAGTGTGGGCTCCCTGAAACAGATTAATCCCACAGTGTGTGCTCCCTGAAACAGATTAATCCCACAGTATGGGCTCCCTAAAATAGATTAATCCCACAGTGTGGTCTCACTGAAACAGATTAATCCCACAGTGTGGGCTGCCTGAAACAGATTAATCCCACAGTGTGGTCTCCCTGAAACAGATTAATCCCACAGTGTCTTCTCCCTGAAACAGATTAATCCCACAGTGTCTTCTCCCTGAAAATTAATACCACAGTGTGGTCTCCCTGAAACAGATAAATCCCACAGTGTGGTCTCCCTGAAACAGATTAACCCTACAGTGCGGTCTCCCTGAAACAGATTAATCCCACAGTGTGGGCTCCCTGAAACAGAGTAATCCCACAGTGAGGTCTCCCTAAAACAGATTAATCCCACAGTGTGGTCTCCCTTAAACAGATTAATCCCACAGTGTGTGCACCCTGAAACAGATTAATCCAACAGTATGGGCTCCCTAAAATAGATTAATCCCACAGTGTGGGCTCCCTAAAACAGATTAATCCCACAGTGTGGTCTCACTGAAACAGATTAATCCCACAGTGTGGGCTGCCTGAAACAGATTAATCCCACAGTGTGGTCTCCCTGAAACAGATTAATCCCACAGTGTCTTCTCCCTGAAACAGATTAATCCCACAGTGTCTTCTCCCTGAAAATTAATACCACTGTGTGGTCTCCCTGAAACAGATTAATCCCACAGTGTTTGCTCCCTGAAACAGATTAATCCCACAGTATGGGCTCCCTAAAATAGATTAATCCCACAGTGTGGTCTCACTGAAACAGATTAATCCCACAGTGTGGGCTGCCTGAAACAGATTAATCCCACAGTGTGGTCTCCCTGAAACAGATTAATACCACAGTGTGGTCTCCCTGAAACAGATAAATCCCACAGTGTGGTCTCCCTGAAACAGATTAACCCAACAGTGCGGTCTCCCTGAAACAGATTAATCCCACAGTGTGGGCTCCCTGAAACAGAGTAATCCCACAGTGAGGTCTCCCCAAAAAAAGATTAATCCCACAGTGTGGTCTCCCTTAAACAGATTAATCCCACAGTGTGTGCTCCCAGAAACAGATTAATCCCACAGTATGGGCTCCCTAAAATAGATTAATCCCACAGTGTGGGCTCCCTGAAACAGATTAATCCCACAGTGTGGGCTCCCTGAAACAGATTAATCCCACAGTGTGGTCTCCCTAAAACAGATTAATCCCACAGTGTGGTCTCCCTAAAACAGATTAATCCCACAGTGTGGTCTCCCTAAAACAGATTAATCCCACAGTGTGGGCTCCCTGAAACAGATTAATCCCACAGTATGGGCTCCCTAAAATAGATTAATCCCACAGTGTGGTCTCACTGAAACAGATTAATCCCACAGTGTGGGCTGCCTGAAACAGATTAATCCCACAGTGTGGTGTCCCTGAAACAGATTAATCCCACAGTGTCTTCTCCCTGAAACAGATTAATCCCACAGTGTCTTCTCCCTGAAACAGATTAATCCCACAGTGTCTTCTCCCTGAAAATTAATACCACAGTGTGGTCTCCCTGAAACAGATAAATCCCACAGTGTGGTCTCCCTGAAACAGATTAACCCAACAGTGCGGTCTCCCTGAAACAGATTAATCCCACAGTGTGGGCTCCCTGAAACAGAGTAATCCCACAGTGAGGTCTCCCTAAAACAGATTAATCCCACAGTGTGGTCTCCCTTAAACAGATTAATCCCACAGTGTGTGCACCCTGAAACAGATTAATCCAACAGTATGGGCTCCCTAAAATAGATTAATCCCACAGTGTGGGCTCCCTAAAACAGATTAATCCCACAGTGTGGTCTCACTGAAACAGATTAATCCCACAGTGTGGGCTGCCTGAAACAGATAAATCCCACAGTGTGGTCTCCCTGAAACAGATTAATCCCACAGTGTCTTCTCCCTGAAACAGATTAATCCCACAGTGTCTTCTCCCTGAAAATTAATACCACAGTGTGGTCTCCCTGAAACAGATTAATCCCACAGTGTTTGCTCCCTGAAACAGATTAATCCCACAGTATGGGCTCCCTAAAATAGATTAATCCCACAGTGTGGTCTCACTGAAACAGATTAATCCCACAGTGTGGGCTGCCTGAAACAGATTAATCCCACAGTGTGGTCTCCCTGAAACAGATTAATACCACAGTGTGGTCTCCCTGAAACAGATAAATCCCACAGTGTGGTCTCCCTGAAACAGATTAACCCAACAGTGCGGTCTCCCTGAAACAGATTAATCCCACAGTGTGGGCTCCCTGAAACAGAGTAATCCCACAGTGAGGTCTCCCCAAAAAAAGATTAATCCCACAGTGTGGTCTCCCTTAAACAGATTAATCCCACAGTGTGTGCTCCCAGAAACAGATTAATCCCACAGTATGGGCTCCCTAAAATAGATTAATCCCACAGTGTGGGCTCCCTGAAACAGATTAATCCCACAGTGTGGGCTCCCTGAAACAGATTAATCCCACAGTGTGGTCTCCCTAAAACAGATTAATCCCACAGTGTGGTCTCCCTAAAACAGATTAATACCACAGTGTGGTCTCCCTAAAACAGATTAATCCCACAGTGTGGGCTCCCTGAAACAGATTAATCCCACAGTGTGTGCTCCCTGAAACAGATTAATCCCACAGTATGGGCTCCCTAAAATAGATTAATCCCACAGTGTGGTCTCACTGAAACAGATTAATCCCACAGTGTGGGCTGCCTGAAACAGATTAATCCCACAGTGTGGTCTCCCTGAAACAGATTAATCCCACAGTGTCTTCTCCCTGAAACAGATTAATCCCACAGTGTCTTCTCCCTGAAAATTAATACCACAGTGTGGTCTCCCTGAAACAGATAAATCCCACAGTGTGGTCTCCCTGAAACAGATTAACCCAACAGTGCGGTCTCCCTGAAACAGATTAATCCCACAGTGTGGGCTCCCTGAAACAGAGTAATCCCACAGTGAGGTCTCCCTAAAACAGATTAATCCCACAGTGTGGTCTCCCTTAAACAGATTAATCCCACAGTGTGTGCACCCTGAAACAGATTAATCCAACAGTATGGGCTCCCTAAAATAGATTAATCCCACAGTGTGGGCTCCCTAAAACAGATTAATCCCACAGTGTGGTCTCACTGAAACAGATTAATCCCACAGTGTGGGCTGCCTGAAACAGATAAATCCCACAGTGTGGTCTCCCTGAAACAGATTAATCCCACAGTGTCTTCTCCCTGAAACAGATTAATCCCACAGTGTCTTCTCCCTGAAAATTAATACCACAGTGTGGTCTCCCTGAAACAGATTAATCCCACAGTGTTTGCTCCCTGAAACAGATTAATCCCACAGTATGGGCTCCCTAAAATAGATTAATCCCACAGTGTGGTCTCACTGAAACAGATTAATCCCACAGTGTGGGCTGCCTGAAACAGATTAATCCCACAGTGTGGTCTCCCTGAAACAGATTAATACCACAGTGTGGTCTCCCTGAAACAGATAAATCCCACAGTGTGGTCTCCCTGAAACAGATTAACCCAACAGTGCGGTCTCCCTGAAACAGATTAATCCCACAGTGTGGGCTCCCTGAAACAGAGTAATCCCACAGTGAGGTCTCCCCAAAAAAAGATTAATCCCACAGTGTGGTCTCCCTTAAACAGATTAATCCCACAGTGTGTGCTCCCAGAAACAGATTAATCCCACAGTATGGGCTCCCTAAAATAGATTAATCCCACAGTGTGGGCTCCCTGAAACAGATTAATCCCACAGTGTGGGCTCCCTGAAACAGATTAATCCCACAGTGTGGTCTCCCTAAAACAGATTAATCCCACAGTGTGGTCTCCCTAAAACAGATTAATCCCACAGTGTGGTCTCCCTAAAACAGATTAATCCCACAGTGTGGGCTCCCTGAAACAGATTAATCCCACAGTGTGTGCTCCCTGAAACAGATTAATCCCACAGTATGGGCTCCCTAAAATAGATTAATCCCACAGTGTGGTCTCACTGAAACAGATTAATCCCACAGTGTGGGCTGCCTGAAACAGATTAATCCCACAGTGTGGTCTCCCTGAAACAGATTAATCCCACAGTGTCTTCTCCCTGAAACAGATTAATCCCACAGTGTCTTCTCCCTGAAAATTAATACCACAGTGTGGTCTCCCTGAAACAGATAAATCCCACAGTGTGGTCTCCCTGAAACAGATTAACCCAACAGTGCGGTCTCCCTGAAACAGATTAATCCCACAGTGTCTTCTCCCTGAAAATTAATACCACAGTGTGGTCTCCCTGAAACAGATTAATCCCACAGTGTGTGCTCCCTGAAACAGATTAATCCCACAGTATGGGCTCCCTAAAATAGATTAATCCCACAGTGTGGGCTCCCTAAAACAGATTAATCCCACAGTGTGGTCTCACTGAAACAGATTAATCCCACAGTGTGGGCTGCCTGAAACAGATTAATCCCACAGTGTGGTCTCCCTGAAACAGATTAATCCCACAGTGTCTTCTCCCTAAAACAGATTAATCCCACAGTGTCTTCTCCCTGAAAATTAATACCACAGTGTGGTCTCCCTGAAACAGATTAATCCCACAGTGTGGTCTCCCTGAAACAGAATAATTCCACCATGTGGGCTCCCTGAAACAGATTTATCCCACCGTGTGGTCTCCCTGAAACAGATTAATCCCACAGTGTGGTCTCCCTAAAACAGATTAATCCCACAGTGTGGGCTCCCTGAAACAGATTAATCCCACAGTGTGTGCTCCCTGAAACAGATTAATCCCACAGTATGGGCTCCCTAAAATAGATTAATCCCACAGTGTGGGCTCCCTAAAACAGATTAATCCCACAGTGTGGTCTCACTGAAACAGATTAATCCCACAGTGTGGGCTGCCTGAAACAGATTAATCCCACAGTGTGGTCTCCCTGAAACAGATTAATCCCACAGTGTCTTCTCCCTGAAACAGATTAATCCCACAGTGTCTTCTCCCTGAAAATTAATACCACAGTGTGGTCTCCCTGAAACAGATAAATCCCACAGTGTGGTCTCCCTGAAACAGATTAACCCAACAGTGCGGTCTCCCTGAAACAGATTAATCCCACAGTGTGGGCTCCCTGAAACAGAGTAATCCCACAGTGAGGTCTCCCTAAAACAGATTAATCCCACAGTGTGGTCTCCCTTAAACAGATTAATCCCACAGTGTGGGCTCCCTGAAACAGATTAATCCCACAGTGTGGTCTCACTGAAACAGATTAATCCCACAGTGTGGTCTCCCTGAAACAGATTAATCCCACAGTGTCTTCTCCCTGAAACAGATTAATCCCACAGTGTCTTCTCCCTGAAAATTAATACCACAGTGTGGTCTCCCTGAAACAGATAAATCCCACAGTGTGGTCTCCCTGAAACAGATTAATCCCACAGTGTGGTCTCCCTGAAACAGATTAATCCCACAGTGTGGGCTCCCTGAAACAGATTAATCCGACAGTGCGGTCTCCCTGAAACAGATTAATTCCACCATGTGGGCTCCCTGAAACAGATTAATCCCACAGTGTGGGATCCCTGAAACAGATTAATCCCACAGTGTGGTCTCCCTAAAACAGATTAATCCCACAATGTGGGCTCCCTGAAACAGATTAATCCCACAATGTGGTCTCCCTGAAACAGATTAACCCAACAGTGAGATCTCCCTGAAACAGATTAATCCCACAGTGAGGTCTCCCTAAAACAGATTAATCCCACAGTGCGGTCTCCCTGAAACAAATTAATCCCATAGTGTGGTCTCCCTGAAACAGATTAATCCCACAGTGTGGTCTCCCTAAAACAGATTAATCCCACAGTTTGGGCTCCCTAAAACAGATTAATCCCACAGTGCGGTCTCCCTGAAACAGATTAATCCCACAGTGCTGGCTCCCTGAAACAGATTAATCCCACAGTGTGGTCTCCCTGAAACAGTTTAATCCACAGTGTGGTCTCCCTGAAACTGATTAATCCCTCAGTGTGGTCTCCCTGAAACAGATTAATCCCACAGAGCGGTCTCCCTGAAACAGATTAATTCCACAGTGTTGGCTCCCTGAAACAGATTAATCCCACAGTGTTGGCTCCCTGAAACAGATTAATCCCACAGTGTGGGCTCCCTGAAACAGATTAATCCGACAGTGCGGTCTCCCTGAAACAGATTAATTCCACCATGTGGGCACCCTGAAACAGATTAATACCACAGTGTGGGATCCCTGAAACAGATTAATTCCACCATGTGGGCACCCTGAAACAGATTAATCCCACAGTGTGGGATCCCTGAAACAGATTAATCCCACAGTGTGGTCTCCCTAAAACAGATTAATCCCACAGTGTGGTCTCCCTAAAACAGATTAATCCCACAGTGTGGTCTCCCTAAAACAGATTAATCCCACAGTGTGGGCTCCCTGAAACAGATTAATCCCACAGTGTGTGCTCCCTGAAACAGATTAATCCCACAGTATGGGCTCCCTAAAATAGATTAATCCCACAGTGTGGGCTCCCTAAAACAGATTAATCCCACAGTGTGGTCTCACTGAAACAGATTAATCCTACAGTGTGGTCTCCCTAAAACAGATTAATCCCACAGTGTGGTCTCACTGAAACAGATTAATCCCACAGTGTGGTCTCCCTGAAACAGATTAATCCCACAGTGTCTTCTCCCTGAAACAGATTAATCCCACAGTGTCTTCTCCCTGAAAATTAATACCACAGTGTGGTCTCCCTGAAACAGATAAATCCCACAGTGTGGTCTCCCTGAAACAGATTAATCCCACAGTGTGGTCTCCCTGAAACAGATTAATCCCACAGTGTGGGCTCCCTGAAACAGATTAATCCGACAGTGCGGTCTCCCTGAAACAGATTAATTCCACCATGTGGGCTCCCTGAAACAGATTAATCCCACAGTGTGGGATCACTGAAACAGATTAATCCCACAGTGTGGTCTCCCTAAAACAGATTAATCCCACAATGTGGGCTCCCTGAAACAGATTAATCCCACAATGTGGTCTCCCTGAAACAGATTAACCCAACAGTGCGGTCTCCCTGAAACAGAGTAATCCCACAGTGAGGTCTCCCTAAAACAGATTAATCCCACAGTGTGGTCTCCCTTAAACAGATTAATCCCACAGTGTGGGGTCCCTAAAACAGATTAATCCCACAGTGCGGTCTCCCTGAAACAAATTAATCCCATAGTGTGGTCTCCCTGAAACAGATTAATCCCACAGTGTGGTCTCCCTAAAACAGATTAATCCCACAGTTTGGGCTCCCTAAAACAGATTAATCCCACAGTGCGGTCTCCGTGAAACAGATTAATCCCACAGTGCTGGCTCCCTGAAACAGATTAATCCCACAGTGTGGTCTCCCTGAAACAGTTTAATCCACAGTGTGGTCTCCCTGAAACTGATTAATCCCTCAGTGTGGTCTCCCTGAAACAGATTAATCCCACAGAGCGGTCTCCGTGAAACAGATTAATTCCACAGTGTTGGCTCCCTGAAACAGATTAATCCCACAGTGTGATCTCCCTAAAACAGATTAATCCCACAGTGTGCTCTCCCTGAAACAGATTAATCCCACAGTGTGAGCCTCACAGAAAGAGATTAATCCCACAGTATGGGCTCCCTGAAACAGATTAATCCCACAGTGTGTGCTCCCTGAAACAGATTAATCCCACAGTGTGGTCTCCCTGAAACAGATTAATCCCACAGTGTGTGCTCCCTGAAACAGATTAATCCCACAGTATGGGCTTCCTAAAATAGATTAATCCCACAATGTGGGCTCCCTAAAACAGATTAATCCCACAGTGTGGTCTCACTGAAACAGATTAATCCCACAGTGTGGGCTGCCTGAAACAGATTAATCCCACAGTGTGGTCTCCCTGAAACAGATTAATCCCACAGTGTCTTCTCCCTGAAACAGATTAATCCCACAGTGTCTTCTCCCTGAAAATTAATACCACAGTGTGGTCTCCCTGAAACAGATTAATCCCACAGTGTGGTCTCCCTGAAACAGATTAATTCCAGCATGTGGGCTCCCTGAAACAGATTAATCCCACCGTGTGGTCTCCCTGAAACAGATTAATCCCACAGTGTGGTCTCCCTAAAACAGATTAATCCCACAGTGTGGGCTCCCTGAAACAGATTAATCCCACAGTGTGGGCTCCCTGAAACAGATTAATCGCACAATGTGGTCTCCCTGAAACAGATTAACCCAACAGTGCGGTCTCCCTGAAACAGATTAATCCCACAGTGTGGGCTCCCTGAAACAGAGTAATCCCACAGTGAGGTCTCCCTAAAACAGATTAAACCCACAGTGTGGTCTCCCTTAAACAGATTAATCCCACAGTGTGGGCTCCCTAAAACAGATTAATCCCACAGAGCGGTCTCCCTGAAACAGATTAATCCCACAGTGTTGGCTCCCTGAAACAGATTAATCCCAAAGTGTGGGCTCCATGAAACAGATTAATCCCACAGTGTGGTCTCCCTAAAACAGATTAAACCCACAGTGCGGTCTCTCAGAAACAGATTAATCCAGCAGTGTGGGCTCCCTGAAGGAGATTAATCCCAAAGTGTGGGCTCCCTGAAACAGATTAATCCCACAATGTGGTCTCCCTGAAACAGATTAATCCCACAGTGCGGTCTCCCTAAAACAGATTAATCCCACGGTGTCTTCTCCATGAAACAGATTAATCCCACAGTGTCTTCTCCCTGAAAATTAATCCCACAGTGTGGTCTCCCTGAAACAGATTAATCCCACAGTGTGGTCTCCCTGAAACAGTTTAATCCACAGTGTGGTCTCCCTGAAACTGATTAATCCCTCAGTGTGGTCTCCCTGAAACAGATTAATCCCACAGAGCGGTCTCCGTGAAACAGATTAATTCCACAGTGTTGGCTCCCTGAAACAGATTAATCCCACAGTGTGATCTCCCTAAAACAGATTAATCCCACAGTGTGCTCTCCCTGAAACAGATTAATCCCACAGTGTGAGCCTCACAGAAAGAGATTAATCCCACAGTATGGGCTCCCTGAAACAGATTAATCCCACAGTGTGTGCTCCCTGAAACAGATTAATCCCACAGTGTGGTCTCCCTGAAACAGATTAATCCCACAGTGTGTGCTCCCTGAAACAGATTAATCCCACAGTATGGGCTTCCTAAAATAGATTAATCCCACAATGTGGGCTCCCTAAAACAGATTAATCCCACAGTGTGGTCTCACTGAAACAGATTAATCCCACAGTGTGGGCTGCCTGAAACAGATTAATCCCACAGTGTGGTCTCCCTGAAACAGATTAATCCCACAGTGTCTTCTCCCTGAAACAGATTAATCCCACAGTGTCTTCTCCCTGAAAATTAATACCACAGTGTGGTCTCCCTGAAACAGATTAATCCCACAGTGTGGTCTCCCTGAAACAGATTAATTCCAGCATGTGGGCTCCCTGAAACAGATTAATCCCACCGTGTGGTCTCCCTGAAACAGATTAATCCCACAGTGTGGTCTCCCTAAAACAGATTAATCCCACAGTGTGGGCTCCCTGAAACAGATTAATCCCACAGTGTGGGCTCCCTGAAACAGATTAATCGCACAATGTGGTCTCCCTGAAACAGATTAACCCAACAGTGCGGTCTCCCTGAAACAGATTAATCCCACAGTGTGGGCTCCCTGAAACAGAGTAATCCCACAGTGAGGTCTCCCTAAAACAGATTAAACCCACAGTGTGGTCTCCCTTAAACAGATTAATCCCACAGTGTGGGCTCCCTAAAACAGATTAATCCCACAGAGCGGTCTCCCTGAAACAGATTAATCCCACAGTGTTGGCTCCCTGAAACAGATTAATCCCAAAGTGTGGGCTCCATGAAACAGATTAATCCCACAGTGTGGTCTCCCTAAAACAGATTAAACCCACAGTGCGGTCTCTCAGAAACAGATTAATCCAGCAGTGTGGGCTCCCTGAAGGAGATTAATCCCAAAGTGTGGGCTCCCTGAAACAGATTAATCCCACAATGTGGTCTCCCTGAAACAGATTAATCCCACAGTGCGGTCTCCCTAAAACAGATTAATCCCACGGTGTCTTCTCCATGAAACAGATTAATCCCACAGTGTCTTCTCCCTGAAAATTAATCCCACAGTGTGGTCTCCCTGAAACAGATTAATCCCACAGTGTGGGCTCCCTGAAACAGATTAATCCCACAGTATGGTCTCCCTAAAACAAATTAATCCCACAGTGTCTTCTCCCTGAAACAGATTCATCCCACAGTGTGGTCTCCCTAAAACAGATTAATCCCACAGTGTGGTCTCCCTGAAACAGATTAATACCACAGTGTGGTCTCCCTAAAACAGATTAATCCCACAGTGTGGTTTCCCTGAAACAGATTAATCCCACAGTGTGCTCTCCCTGAAACAGATTAATCATACAGTGCGGTCTCCCTGAAACAGATTAATCCCACAGTGTGGGCTCCCTGAAACAGATTAATCCCACAGTGTGGTCTCCCTGAAACAGATTAATCCCACAGTGTGCTCTCCCTGAAACAGATTAATCATACAGTGCGGTCTCCCTGAAACAGATTAATCCCACATGTGGGCTCCATGAAACAGATTAATCCCACAGTGTGGTCTCCCTGAAACAGATTAATCACACAGTGTGTGCTCCCTGATAAAGATTAATACCACAGTGTGGTCTCCCTGAAACATATTAATCCCACAGTGCGGACTCCCTGAAACAGATTAATCCCACAGTGTGGTCTCCCTGAAACAGATTAGTCCCACAGTGTGGTCTCCCTAAAACAGAATAATCCCACAGTGTTGTCTCCCTGAAACAGATTAATCCCACAGTGTGGTCTCCCTGAAATAGATTAATCCCACAGTGTGGTCTCCCTGAAACAGATTAATCCCACAGTGTGATCTCCTTAAAACAGATTAATCCCACAGTGTTGTCTCCCTGAAACAGATTAATCCCACAGTGTGGTCTCCCTGAAACAGATTAATCCCACAGTGTGGTCTCCCTGAAACAGATTAATCGTAGAGTGTGGTCTCCCGTAAACAGATGAATCCCACAGTGTGGTCTCCCTGAAACAGATTAATCCCACAGTGTGGTCTCCCTGAAACAGATTAATCCCACAGTGTGGTCTCCCTGAAACAGATTAATCCCACAGTGTAGTCTCCCTGAAACAGATTAACCCACAGTGTGGTCTCCCTGAAACAGATTAATTCCACACTGCGGTCTCCCTGAAACAAATTAATCCCACATGTGGGCTCCATGAAACAGATTATTCCCACAGTGTGGTCTCCCTGAAACAGATGAATCCCACAGTGTGTGCTCCCTGATAAAGATTAATACCACAGTGTGTTCTCCCTGAAAGATATTAATCCCACAGTGCGGACTCCCTGAAACAGATTAATCCCACAGTGTGGTCTCCCTGAAACAGATTAATCCCACAGTGTGGTCTCCCTAAAACAGAATAATCCCACAGTGTTGTCTCCCTGAAACAGATTAATCCCACAGTGTGGTCTCCCTGAAATAGATTAATCCCACAGTGTGGTCTCCCTGAACGAGATTAATCCCACAGTGTGGTCTCCCTGAAACAAATTAATCCCACAGTGTGGGCTCCCTGTAATAGATTAATCCCACAGTGTGGGCTCCCTGAAACAGATTAATCCCACAGAGCGGTCTCCCTGAAACAGATTAATCCCACAGTGTTGGCTCCCTGAAACAGATTAATCCCAAAGTGTGGGCTCCATGAAACAGATTAATCCCACAGTGTGGTCTCCCTAAAACAGATTAAACCCACAGTGCGGTCTCTCAGAAACAGATTAATCCAGCAGTGTGGGCTCCCTGAAGGAGATTAATCCCAAAGTGTGGGCTCACTGAAACAGATTAATCCCACAATGTGGTCTCCCTGAAACAGATTAATCCCACAGTGCGGTCTCCCTAAAACAGATTAATCCCACGGTGTCTTCTCCATGAAACAGATGAATCCCACAGTGTCTTCTCCCTGAAAATTAATCCCACAGTGTGGTCTCCCTGAAACAGATTAATCCCACAGTGTGGGCTCCCTGAAACAGATTAATCCCACAGTACGGTCTCCCTAAAACAAATTAATCCCACAGTGTCTTCTCCCTGAAACAGATTCATCCCACAGTGTGGTCTCCCTAAAACAGATTAATCCCACAGTGTGGTCTCCCTGAAACAGATTAATACCACAGTGTGGTCTCCCTAAAACAGATTAATCCCACAGTGTGGTTTCCCTGAAACAGATTAATCCCACAGTGTGCTCTCCCTGAAACAGATTAATCATACAGTGCGGTCTCCCTGAAACAGATTAATCCCACAGTGTGGGCTCCCTGAAACAGATTAATCCCACAGTGTGGTCTCCCTGAAACAGATTAATCCCACAGTGTGCTCTCCCTGAAACAGATTAATCATACAGTGCGGTCTCCCTGAAACAGATTAATCCCACATGTGGGCTCCATGAAACAGATTAATCCCACAGTGTGGTCTCCCTGAAACAGATTAATCACACAGTGTGTGCTCCCTGATAAAGATTAATACCACAGTGTGGTCTCCCTGAAATAGATTAATCCCACAGTGTGGTCTCCCTGAACGAGATTAATCCCACAGTGTGGTCTCCCTGAAACAAATTAATCCCACAGTGTGGTCTCCCTTAAACAGATTAATCCCACAGTGTGGGCTCCCTAAAACAGATTAATCCCACAGAGCGGTCTCCCTGAAACAGATTAATCCCACAGTGTTGGCTCCCTGAAACAGTTTAATCCCAAAGTGTGGGCTCCATGAAAGAGATTAATCCCACAGTGTGGTCTCCCTAAAACAGATTAAACCCACAGTGCGGTCTCTCAGAAACAGATTAATCCAGCAGTGTGGGCTCCCTGAAGGAGATTAATCCCAAAGTGTGGGCTCCCTGAAACAGATTAATCCCACAATGTGGTCTCCCTGAAACAGATTAATCCCACAGTGCGGTCTCCCTAAAACAGATTAATCCCACGGTTTCTTCTCCCTGAAACAGATTAATCCCACAGTGTCTTCTCCCTGAAAATTAATCCCACAGTGTGGTCTCCCTGAAACAGATTAATCCCACAGTGTGGGCTCCCTGAAACAGATTAATCCCACAGTATGGTCTCCCTAAAACAAATTAATCCCACAGTGTCTTCTCCCTGAAACAGATTCATCCCACAGTGTGGTCTCCCTAAAACAGATTAATCCCACAGTGTGGTCTCCCTGAAACAGATTAATACCACAGTGTGGTCTCCCTAAAACAGATTAATCCCACAGTGTGGTTTCCCTGAAACAGATTAATCCCACAGTGTGCTCTCCCTGAAACAGATTAATCATACAGTGCGGTCTCCCTGAAACAGATTAATCCCACAGTGTGGGCTCCCTGAAACAGATTAATCCCACAGTGTGGTATCCCTGAAACAGATTAATCCCACAGTGTGCTCTCCCTGAAACAGATTAATCATACAGTGCGGTCTCCCTGAAACAGATTAATCCCACATGTGGGCTCCATGAAACAGATTAATCCCACAGTGTGGTCTCCCTGAAACAGATTAATCCCACAGTGTGTGCTCCCTGATAAAGATTAATACCACAGTGTGGTCTCCCTGAAACATATTAATCCCACAGTGCGGACTCCCTGAAACAGATTAATCCCACAGTGTGGTCTCCCTGAAACAGATTAACCCACAGTGTGGTCTCCCTGAAACAGATTAATTCCACAGTGCGGTCTCCCTGAAACAAATTAATCCCTCAGTGTCTTCTCCCTGAAACAGATTAATCCCACAGTGTGGTCTCCCTAAAAAAGATGAATCCCACAGTGTGGTCTCCCTGAAACAGATTAATCCCACAGTGTGCTCTCCCTGAAACAGATTAATCATACAGTGCGGTCTCCCTGAAACAGATTAATCCAACCTGTGGGCTCCATGAAACAGATTATTCCCACAGTGTGGTCTCCCTGAAAGAGATGAATCCCACAGTGTGTGCTCCCTGATAAAGATTAATACCACAGTGTGGTCTCCCTGAAACATATTAATCCCACAGTGCGGACTCCCTGAAACAGATTAATCCCACAGTGTGGTCTCCCTGAAACAGATTAATCCCACAGTGTGGTCTCCCTAAAACAGAATAATCCCACAGTGTTGTCTTCCTGAAACAGATTAATCCCACAGTGTGGTCTCCCTGAAATAGATTAATCCCACAGTGTGGTCTCCCTGAAATAGATTAATCCCACAGTGTGGTCTCCCTGAAACAAATTAATCCCACAATGTGGGCTCCCTGTAATAGATTAATCTCACAGTGTGGGCTCCCTGAAAAAAATTAATCCCACAGTGTGGTCTCCCTGAAACAGATAAATTCCACAGTGTGGGCTCCCTAAAACAGATTAATCCCACAGTGTGGTCTCCCTAAAACTGATTAATCCCACAGTGTATTCACCCTAAACAGATTAATCCCACAGTGTGGTCTCCCTGAAACAGTTTAATCCACAGTGTGGTCTCCCTGAAACTGATTAATCCCTCAGTGTGGTCTCCCTGAAATAGATTAATCCCACAGAGCGGTCTCCCTGAAACAGATTAATTCCACAGTGCGGTCTCCATGAAACAGATTAATCCCACAGTGTGGGCTCCCTGAAACAGAGTAATTCCACAGTGTGGTCTCCCTAAAACAGATTAATCCCACAGTGTGGTCTCCCTAAAACAGATTAATCCCACAGTTTGGGCTCCCTAAAACAGATTAATCCCACAGTGCGGTCTCCCTGAAACAGATTAATCCCACAGTGCTGGCTCCCTGAAACAGATTAATCCCACAGTGTGGTCTCCCTGAAACAGTTTAATCCACAGTGTGGTCTCCCTGAAACTGATTAATCCCTCAGTGTGGTCTCCCTGAAACAGATTAATCCCACAGAGCGGTCTCCCTGAAACAGATTAATTCCACAGTGTTGGCTCCCTGAAACAGATTAATCCCACAGTGTTGGCTCCCTGAAACAGATTAATCCCACAGTGTGGGCTCCCTGAAACAGATTAATCCGACAGTGCGGTCTCCCTGAAACAGATTAATTCCACCATGTGGGCACCCTGAAACAGATTAATCCCACAGTGTGGGATCCCTGAAACAGATTAATTCCACCATGTGGGCACCCTGAAACAGATTAATCCCACAGTGTGGGATCCCTGAAACAGATTAATCCCACAGTGTGGTCTCACTAAAACAGATTAATCCCACAGTGTGGTCTCCCTAAAACAGATTAATCCCACAGTGTGGTCTCCCTAAAACAGATTAATCCCACAGTGTGTGCTCCCTGAAACAGATTAATCCCACAGTATGGGCTCCCTAAAATAGATTAATCCCACAGTGTGGGCTCCCTAAAACAGATTAATCCCACAGTGTGGTCTCACTGAAACAGATTAATCCCACAGTGTGGTCTCCCTGAAACAGATTAATCCCACAGTGTCTTCTCCCTGAAACAGTTTAATCCACAGTGTGGTCTCCCTGAAACTGATTAATCCCTCAGTGTGGTCTCCCTGAAATAGATTAATCCCACAGAGCGGTCTCCCTGAAACAGATTAATTCCACAGTGCGGTCTCCATGAAACAGATTAATCCCACAGTGTGGGCTCCCTGAAACAGAGTAATTCCACAGTGTGGTCTCCCTAAAACAGATTAATCCCACAGTGTGGTCTCCCTAAAACAGATTAATCCCACAGTTTGGGCTCCCTAAAACAGATTAATCCCACAGTGCGGTCTCCCTGAAACAGATTAATCCCACAGTGCTGGCTCCCTGAAACAGATTAATCCCACAGTGTGGTCTCCCTGAAACAGTTTAATCCACAGTGTGGTCTCCCTGAAACTGATTAATCCCTCAGTGTGGTCTCCCTGAAACAGATTAATCCCACAGAGCGGTCTCCCTGAAACAGATTAATTCCACAGTGTTGGCTCCCTGAAACAGATTAATCCCACAGTGTTGGCTCCCTGAAACAGATTAATCCCACAGTGTGGGCTCCCTGAAACAGATTAATCCGACAGTGCGGTCTCCCTGAAACAGATTAATTCCACCATGTGGGCACCCTGAAACAGATTAATCCCACAGTGTGGGATCCCTGAAACAGATTAATTCCACCATGTGGGCACCCTGAAACAGATTAATCCCACAGTGTGGGATCCCTGAAACAGATTAATCCCACAGTGTGGTCTCACTAAAACAGATTAATCCCACAGTGTGGTCTCCCTAAAACAGATTAATCCCACAGTGTGGTCTCCCTAAAACAGATTAATCCCACAGTGTGTGCTCCCTGAAACAGATTAATCCCACAGTATGGGCTCCCTAAAATAGATTAATCCCACAGTGTGGGCTCCCTAAAACAGATTAATCCCACAGTGTGGTCTCACTGAAACAGATAAATCCCACAGTGTGGTCTCCCTGAAACAGATTAATCCCACAGTGTGGTCTCCCTGAAACAGATTAATCCCACAGTGTGGTCTCCCTAAAACAGATTACTCCCACAGTGTAGGCTCCCTGAAACAGATTAATCCCACGGTGTGGGCTCCCTGAAACAGATTAATCGCACAATGTGGTCTCCCTGAAACAGATTAACCCAACAGTGCGGTCTCCCTGAAACAGATTAATCCCACAGTGCGGTCTCCCTGAAACAGATTAATCCCACAGTGTGGTCTCCCTGTAACAGATTAATCCCACAGTGTGGTCTCCCTGAAACAGATTAATACCACAGTGTGAGGCTCCCAGAAACAGATTAATCCCACAGTATGGGCTCCCTGAAACAGATTAATCCCACAGTGTGTGCTCCCTGAAACAGATTAATCCCACAGTGTGGTCTCCCTGAAACAGATTAATCCCACAGTGTGGTCTCCCAGAAAGAGAGTAATCCCACAGTGTGGTCTCCCAAAAATAGATTAATCCCACAGTGTGGGCTCCATAAAACAGATTAATCCCACAGTGTGGTCTCACTGAAACAGATTAATCCCACAGTGTGGGCTGCCTGAAACAGATTAATCCCACAGTGTGGGCTCCCTCAAACAGATTAATCCGACAGTGCGGTCTCCCTGAAACAGATTAATTCCACCATGTGGGCACCCTGAAACAGATTAATCCCACAGTGTGGGATCCCTGAAACAGATTAATCCCACAGTGTGGTCTCCCTAAAACAGATTAATCCCACAGTGTGGTCTCCCTAAAACAGATTAATCCCACAGTGTGGTCTCCCTAAAACAGATTAATCCCACAGTGTGGGCTCCCTGAAACAGATTAATCCCACAGTGTGTGCTCCCTGAAACAGATTAATCCCACAGTATGGGCTCCCTAAAATAGATTAATCCCACAGTGTGGTCTCACTGAAACAGATTAATCCCACAGTGTGGGCTGCCTGAAACAGATTAATCCCACAGTTTGGTCTCCCTGAAACAGATTAATCCCACAGTGTCTTCTCCCTGAAACAGATTAATCCCACAGTGTCTTCTCCCTGAAAATTAATACCACAGTGTGGTCTCCCTGAAACAGATAAATCCCACAGTGTGGTCTCCCTGAAACAGATTAACCCAACAGTGCGGTCTCCCTGAAACAGATTAATCCCACAGTGTGGGCTCCCTGAAACAGAGTAATCCCACAGTGAGGTCTCCCTAAAACAGATTAATCCCACAGTGTGGTCTCCCTTAAACAGATTAATCCCACAGTGTGTGCACCCTGAAACAGATTAATCCAACAGTATGGGCTCCCTAAAATAGATTAATCCCACAGTGTGGGCTCCCTAAAACAGATTAATCCCACAGTGTGGTCTCACTGAAACAGATTAATCCCACAGTGTGGGCTGCCTGAAACAGATTAATCCCACAGTGTGGTCTCCCTGAAACAGATTAATCCCACAGTGTCTTCTCCCTGAAACAGATTAATCCCACAGTGTCTTCTCCCTGAAAATTAATACCACAGTGTGGTCTCCCTGAAACAGATTAATCCCACAGTGTTTGCTCCCTGAAACAGATTAATCCCACAGTATGGGCTCCCTAAAATAGATTAATCCCACAGTGTGGTCTCACTGAAACAGATTAATCCCACAGTGTGGGCTGCCTGAAACAGATTAATCCCACAGTGTGGTCTCCCTGAAACAGATTAATACCACAGTGTGGTCTCCCTGAAACAGATAAATCCCACAGTGTGGTCTCCCTGAAACAGATTAACCCAACAGTGCGGTCTCCCTGAAACAGATTAATCCCACAGTGTGGGCTCCCTGAAACAGAGTAATCCCACAGTGAGGTCTCCCCAAAAAAAGATTAATCCCACAGTGTGGTCTCCCTTAAACAGATTAATCCCACAGTGTGTGCTCCCAGAAACAGATTAATCCCACAGTATGGGCTCCCTAAAATAGATTAATCCCACAGTGTGGGCTCCCTGAAACAGATTAATCCCACAGTGTGGGCTCCCTGAAACAGATTAATCCCAAAGTGTGGTCTCCCTAAAACAGATTAATCCCACAGTGTGGTCTCCCTAAAACAGATTAATCCCACAGTGTGGTCTCCCTAAAACAGATTAATCCCACAGTGTGGGCTCCCTGAAACAGATTAATCCCACAGTGTGTGCTCCCTGAAACAGATTAATCCCACAGTATGGGCTCCCTAAAATAGATTAATCCCACAGTGTGGTCTCACTGAAACAGATTAATCCCACAGTGTGGGCTGCCTGAAACAGATTAATCCCACAGTGTGGTCTCCCTGAAACAGATTAATCCCACAGTGTCTTCTCCCTGAAACAGATTAATCCCACAGTGTCTTCTCCCTGAAAATTAATACCACAGTGTGGTCTCCCTGAAACAGATTAATCCCACAGTGTGGTCTCCCTGAAACAGATTAACCCAACAGTGCGGTCTCCCTGAAACAGATTAATCCCACAGTGTGGGCTCCCTGAAACAGAGTAATCCCACAGTGAGGTCTCCCTAAAATAGATTAATCCCACAGTGTGGTCTCCCTTAAACAGATTAATCCCACAGTGTGTGCACCCTGAAACAGATTAATCCAACAGTATGGGCTCCCTAAAATAGATTAATCCCACAGTGTGGGCTCCCTAAAACAGATTAATCCCACAGTGTGGTCTCACTGAAACAGATTAATCCCACAGTGTGGGCTGCCTGAAACAGATAAATCCCACAGTGTGGTCTCCCTGAAACAGATTAATCCCACAGTGTCTTCTCCCTGAAACAGATTAATCCCACAGTGTCTTCTCCCTGAAAATTAATACCACAGTGTGGTCTCCCTGAAACAGATTAATCCCACAGTGTTTGCTCCCTGAAACAGATTAATCCCACAGTATGGGCTCCCTAAAATAGATTAATCCCACAGTGTGGTCTCACTGAAACAGATTAATCCCACAGTGTGGGCTGCCTGAAACAGATTAATCCCACAGTGTGGTCTCCCTGAAACAGATTAATACCACAGTGTGGTCTCCCTGAAACAGATAAATCCCACAGTGTGGTCTCCCTGAAACAGATTAACCCAACAGTGCGGTCTCCCTGAAACAGATTAATCCCACAGTGTGGGCTCCCTGAAACAGAGTAATCCCACAGTGAGGTCTCCCCAAAAAAAGATTAATCCCACAGTGTGGTCTCCCTTAAACAGATTAATCCCACAGTGTGTGCTCCCAGAAACAGATTAATCCCACAGTATGGGCTCCCTAAAATAGATTAATCCCACAGTGTGGGCTCCCTGAAACAGATTAATCCCACAGTGTGGGCTCCCTGAAACAGATTAATCCCACAGTGTGGTCTCCCTAAAACAGATTAATCCCACAGTGTGGTCTCCCTAAAACAGATTAATCCCACAGTGTGGTCTCCCTAAAACAGATTAATCCCACAGTGTGGGCTCCCTGAAACAGATTAATCCCACAGTGTGTGCTCCCTGAAACAGATTAATCCCACAGTATGGGCTCCCTAAAATAGATTAATCCCACAGTGTGGTCTCACTGAAACAGATTAATCCCACAGTGTGGGCTGCCTGAAACAGATTAATCCCACAGTGTGGTCTCCCTGAAACAGATTAATCCCACAGTGTCTTCTCCCTGAAACAGATTAATCCCACAGTGTCTTCTCCCTGAAAATTAATACCACAGTGTGGTCTCCCTGAAACAGATAAATCCCACAGTGTGGTCTCCCTGAAACAGATTAACCCAACAGTGCGGTCTCCCTGAAACAGATTAATCCCACAGTGTCTTCTCCCTGAAAATTAATACCACAGTGTGGTCTCCCTGAAACAGATTAATCCCACAGTGTGTGCTCCCTGAAACAGATTAATCCCACAGTATGGGCTCCCTAAAATAGATTAATCCCACAGTGTGGGCTCCCTAAAACAGATTAATCCCACAGTGTGGTCTCACTGAAACAGATTAATCCCACAGTGTGGGCTGCCTGAAACAGATTAATCCCACAGTGTGGTCTCCCTGAAACAGATTAATCCCACAGTGTCTTCTCCCTAAAACAGATTAATCCCACAGTGTCTTCTCCCTGAAAATTAATACCACAGTGTGGTCTCCCTGAAACAGATTAATCCCACAGTGTGGTCTCCCTGAAACAGAATAATTCCACCATGTGGGCTCCCTGAAACAGATTTATCCCACCGTGTGGTCTCCCTGAAACAGATTAATCCCACAGTGTGGTCTCCCTAAAACAGATTAATCCCACAGTGTGGGCTCCCTGAAACAGATTAATCCCACAGTGTGTGCTCCCTGAAACAGATTAATCCCACAGTATGGGCTCCCTAAAATAGATTAATCCCACAGTGTGGGCTCCCTAAAACAGATTAATCCCACAGTGTGGTCTCACTGAAACAGATTAATCCCACAGTGTGGGCTGCCTGAAACAGATTAATCCCACAGTGTGGTCTCCCTGAAACAGATTAATCCCACAGTGTCTTCTCCCTGAAACAGATTAATCCCACAGTGTCTTCTCCCTGAAAATTAATACCACAGTGTGGTCTCCCTGAAACAGATAAATCCCACAGTGTGGTCTCCCTGAAACAGATTAACCCAACAGTGCGGTCTCCCTGAAACAGATTAATCCCACAGTGTGGGCTCCCTGAAACAGAGTAATCCCACAGTGAGGTCTCCCTAAAACAGATTAATCCCACAGTGTGGTCTCCCTTAAACAGATTAATCCCACAGTGTGGGCTCCCTGAAACAGATTAATCCCACAGTGTGGTCTCACTGAAACAGATTAATCCCACAGTGTGGTCTCCCTGAAACAGATTAATCCCACAGTGTCTTCTCCCTGAAACAGATTAATCCCACAGTGTCTTCTCCCTGAAAATTAATACCACAGTGTGGTCTCCCTGAAACAGATAAATCCCACAGTGTGGTCTCCCTGAAACAGATTAATCCCACAGTGTGGTCTCCCTGAAACAGATTAATCCCACAGTGTGGTCTCCCTGTAACAGATTAATCCCACAGTGTGGTCTCCCTGAAACAGATTAATCCGACAGTGCGGTCTCCCTGAAACAGATTAATTCCACCATGTGGGCTCCCTGAAACAGATTAATCCCACAGTGTGGGATCCCTGAAACAGATTAATCCCACAGTGTGGTCTCCCTAAAACAGATTAATCCCACAATGTGGGCTCTCTGAAACAGATTAATCCCACAATGTGGTCTCCCTGAAACAGATTAACGCAACAGTGCGATCTCCCTGAAACAGAGTAATCCCACAGTGAGGTCTCCCTAAAACAGATTAATCCCACAGTGTGGTCTCCCTTAAACAGATTAATCCCACAGTGTGGGGTCCCTAAAACAGATTAATCCCACAGTGCGGTCTCCCTGAAACAAATTAATCCCATAGTGTGGTCTCCCTGAAACAGATTAATCCCACAGTGTGGTCTCCCTAAAACAGATTAATCCCACAGTTTGGGCTCCCTAAAACAGATTAATCCCACAGTGCGGTCTCCCTGAAACAGATTAATCCCACAGTGCTGGCTCCCTGAAACAGATTAATCCCACAGTGTGGTCTCCCTGAAACAGTTTAATCCACAGTGTGGTCTCCCTGAAACTGATTAATCCCTCAGTGTGGTCTCCCTGAAACAGATTAATCCCACAGAGCGGTCTCCCTGAAACAGATTAATTCCACAGTGTTGGCTCCCTGAAACAGATTAATCCCACAGTGTTGGCTCCCTGAAACAGATTAATCCCACAGTGTGGGCTCCCTGAAACAGATTAATCCGACAGTGCGGTCTCCCTGAAACAGATTAATTCCACCATGTGGGCACCCTGAAACAGATTAATCCCACAGTGTGGGATCCCTGAAACAGATTAATTCCACCATGTGGGCACCCTGAAACAGATTAATCCCACAGTGTGGGATCCCTGAAACAGATTAATCCCACAGTGTGGTCTCCCTAAAACAGATTAATCCCACAGTGTGGTCTCCCTAAAACAGATTAATCCCACAGTGTGGTCTCCCTAAAACAGATTAATCCCACAGTGTGGGCTCCCTGAAACAGATTAATCCCACAGTGTGTGCTCCCTGAAACAGATTAATCCCACAGTATGGGCTCCCTACAATAGATTAATCCCACAGTGTGGGCTCCCTAAAACAGATTAATCCCACAGTGTGGTCTCACTGAAACAGATTAATCCTACAGTGTGGTCTCCCTAAAACAGATTAATCCCACAGTGTGGTCTCACTGAAACAGATTAATCCCACAGTGTGGTCTCCCTGAAACAGATTAATCCCACAGTGTCTTCTCCCTGAAACAGATTAATCCCACAGTGTCTTCTCCCTGAAAATTAATACCACAGTGTGGTCTCCCTGAAACAGATAAATCCCACAGTGTGGTCTCCCTGAAACAGATTAATCCCACAGTGTGGTCTCCCTGAAACAGATTAATCCCACAGTGTGGGCTCCCTGAAACAGATTAATCCGACAGTGCGGTCTCCCTGAAACAGATTAATTCCACCATGTGGGCTCCCTGAAACAGATTAATCCCACAGTGTGGGATCACTGAAACAGATTAATCCCACAGTGTGGTCTCCCTAAAACAGATTAATCCCACAATGTGGGCTCCCTGAAACAGATTAATCCCACAATGTGGTCTCCCTGAAACAGATTAACCCAACAGTGCGGTCTCCCTGAAACAGAGTAATCCCACAGTGAGGTCTGCCTAAAACAGATTAATCCCACAGTGTGGTCTCCCTTAAACAGATTAATCCCACAGTGTGGGGTCCCTAAAACAGATTAATCCCACAGTGCGGTCTCCCTGAAACAAATTAATCCCATAGTGTGGTCTCCCTGAAACAGATTAATCCCACAGTGTGGTCTCCCAAAAACAGATTAATCCCACAGTTTGGGCTCCCTAAAACAGATTAATCCCACAGTGCGGTCTCCGTGAAACAGATTAATCCCACAGTGCTGGCTCCCTGAAACAGATTAATCCCACAGTGTGGTCTCCCTGAAACAGTTTAATCCACAGTGTGGTCTCCCTGAAACTGATTAATCCCTCAGTGTGGTCTCCCTGAAACAGATTAATCCCACAGAGCGGTCTCCGTGAAACAGATTAATTCCACAGTGTTGGCTCCCTGAAACAGATTAATCCCACAGTGTGGTCTCCCTAAAACAGATTAATCCCACAGTGTGCTCTCCCTGAAACAGATTAATCCCACAGTGTGAGCCTCACAGAAAGAGATTAATCCCACAGTATGGGCTCCCTGAAACAGATTAATCCCACAGTGTGTGCTCCCTGAAACAGATTAATCCCACAGTGTGGTCTCCCTGAAACAGATTAATCACACAGTGTGTGCTCCCTGAAACAGATTAATCCCACAGTATGGGCTTCCTAAAATAGATTAATCCCACAATGTGGGCTCCCTAAAACAGATTAATCCCACAGTGTGGTCTCACTGAAACAGATTAATCCCACAGTGTTGGCTGCCTGAAACAGATTAATCCCACAGTGTGGTCTCCCTGAAACAGATTAATCCCACAGTGTCTTCTCCCTGAAACAGATTAATCCCACAGTGTCTTCTCCCTGAAAATTAATACCACAGTGTGGTCTCCCTTAAACAGATTAATCCCACAGTGTGGTCTCCCTGAAACTGATTAATTCCAGCATGTGGGCTCCCTGAAACAGATTAATCCCACCGTGTGGTCTCCCTGAAACAGATTAATCCCACAGTGTGGTCTCCCTAAAACAGATTAATCCCACAGTGTGGGCTCCCTGAAACAGATTAATCCCACAGTGTGGGCTCCCTGAAACAGATTAATCGCACAATGTGGTCTCCCTGAAACAGATTAACCCAACAGTGCGGTCTCCCTGAAACAGATTAATCCCACAGTGTAGGCTCCCTGAAACAGAGTAATCCCACAGTGAGGTCTCCCTAAAACAGATTAAACCCACAGTGTGGTCTCCCTTAAACAGATTAATCCCACAGAGCGGTCTCCCTGAAACAGATTAATCCCACAGTGTTGGCTCCCTGAAACAGATTAATCCCACAGTGTGGTCTCCCTGAAACAGATTAAACCCACAATGTGGTCTCCCTGAAACAGATTAATCCCACAGTGCGGTCTCCCTAAAACAGATTAATCCCACGGTGTCTTCTCCATGAAACAGATTAATCCCACAGTGTCTTCTCCCTGAAAATTAATCCCACAGTGTGGTCTCCCTGAAACAGATTAATCCCACAGTGTGGGCTCCCTGAAACAGATTAATCCCACAGTATGGTCTCCCTAAAACAAATTAATCCCACAGTGTCTTCTCCCTGAAACAGATTCATCCCACAGTGTGGTCTCCCTAAAACAGATTAATCCCACAGTGTGGTCTCCCTGAAACAGATTAATACCACAGTGTGGTCTCCATGAAACAGATTATTCCCACAGTGTGGTTTCCCTGAAACAGATTAAACCCACAGTGTGGTCTCCCTTAAACAGATTAATCCCACAGAGCGGTCTCCCTGAAACAGATTAATCCCACAGTGTTGGCTCCCTGAAACAGATTAATCCCAAAGTGTGGGCTCCATGAAACAGATTAATCCCACAGTGTGGTCTCCCTAAAACAGATTAAACCCACAGTGTGGTCTCCCTGAAACAGATTAATCCCACAGTGTCTTCTCTCTGAAACAGATTAATCCCACAGTGTCTTCTCCCTGAAAATTAATACCACAGTGTGGTCTCCCTGAAACAGATTAATCCCACAGTGTGGTCTCCCTGAAACAGATTAATTCCAGCATGTGGGCTCCCTGAAACAGATTAATCCCACCGTGTGGTCTCCCTGAAACAGATTAATCCCACAGTGTGGTCTCCCTAAAACAGATTAATCCCACAGTGTGGGCTCCCTGAAACAGATTAATCCCACAGTGTGGGCTCCCTGAAACAGATTAATCGCACAATGTGGTCTCCCTGAAACAGATTAACCCAACAGTGCGGTCTCCCTGAAACAGATTAATCCCACAGTGTGGGCTCCCTGAAACAGAGTAATCCCACAGTGAGGTCTCCCTAAAACAGATTAAACCCACAGTGTGGTCTCCCTTAAACAGATTAATCCCACAGAGCGGTCTCCCTGAAACAGATTAATCCCACAGTGTTGGCTCCCTGAAACAGATTAATCCCAAAGTGTGGGCTCCATGAAACAGATTAATCCCACAGTGTGGTCTCCCTAAAACAGATTAAACCCACAGTGCGGTCTCTCAGAAACAGATTAATCCAGCAGTGTGGGCTCCCTGAAGGAGATTAATCCCAAAGTGTGGGCTCCCTGAAACAGATTAATCCCACAATGTGGTCTCCCTGAAACAGATTAATCCCACAGTGCGGTCTCCCTAAAACAGATTAATCCCACGGTGTCTTCTCCGTGAAACAGATTAATCCCACAGTGTCTTCTCCCTGAAAATTAATCCCACAGTGTGGTCTCCCTGAAACAGATTAATCCCACAGTGTGGGCTCCCTGAAACAGATTAATCCCACAGTATGGTCTCCCTAAAACAAATTAATCCCACAGTGTCTTCTCCCTGAAACAGATTCATCCCACAGTGTGGTCTCCCTAAAACAGATTAATCCCACAGTGTGGTCTCCCTGAAACAGATTAATACCACAGTGTGGTCTCCCTAAAACAGATTAATCCCACAGTGTGGTTTCCCTGAAACAGATTAATCCCACAGTGTGCTCTCCCTGAAACAGATTAATCATACAGTGCGGTCTCCCTGAAACAGATTAATCCCACAGTGTGGGCTCCCTGAAACAGATTAATCCCACAGTGTTGTCTCCCTGAAACAGATTAATCCCACAGTGTGCTCTCCCTGAAACAGATTAATCATACAGTGCGGTCTCCCTGAAACAGATTAATCCCACATGTGGGCTCCATGAAACAGATTAATCCCACAGTGTGGTCTCCCTGAAACAGATTAATCACACAGTGTGTGCTCCCTGATAAAGATTAATACCACAGTGTGGTCTCCCTGAAACATATTAATCCCACAGTGCGGACTCCCTGAAACAGATTAATCCCACAGTGTGGTCTCCCTGAAACAGATTAGTCCCACAGTGTGGTCTCCCTAAAACAGAATAATCCCACAGTGTTGTCTCCCTGAAACAGATTAATCCCACAGTGTGGTCTCCCTGAAATAGATTAATCCCACAGTGTGGTCTCCCTGAAACAGATTAATCCCACAGTGTGATCTCCTTAAAACAGATTAATCCCACAGTGTTGTCTCCCTGAAACAGATTAATCCCACAGTGTGGTCTCCCTGAAACAGATTAATCCCACAGTGTGGTCTCCCTGAAACAGATTAATCGTAGAGTGTGGTCTCCCGTAAACAGATGAATCCCACAGTGTGGTCTCCCTGAAACAGATTAATCCCACAGTGTGGTCTCCCTGAAACAGATTAATCCCACAGTGTGGTCTCCCTGAAACAGATTAATCCCACAGTGTAGTCTCCCTGAAACAGATTAACCCACAGTGTGGTCTCCCTGAAACAGATTAATTCCACACTGCGGTCTCCCTGAAACAAATTAATCCCTCAGTGTCTTCTCCCTGAAACAGATTAATCCCACAGTGTGATCTACCTAAAAAAGATGAATCCCACAGTGTGGTCTCCCTGAAACAGATTAATCCCACAGTGTGCTCTCCCTGAAACAGATTAATCATACAGTGCGGTCTCCCTGAAACAGATTAATCCCACATGTGGGCTCCATGAAACAGATTATTCCCACAGTGTGGTCTCCCTGAAACAGATGAATCCCACAGTGTGTGCTCCCTGATAAAGATTAATACCACAGTGTGGTCTCCCTGAAAGATATTAATCCCACAGTGCGGACTCCCTGAAACAGATTAATCCCACAGTGTGGTCTCCCTGAAACAGATTAATCCCACAGTGTGGTCTCCCTAAAACAGAATAATCCCACAGTGTTGTCTCCCTGAAACAGATTAATCCCACAGTGTGGTCTCCCTGAAATAGATTAATCCCACAGTGTGGTCTCCCTGAACGAGATTAATCCCACAGTGTGGTCTCCCTGAAACAAATTAATCCCACAGTGTGGGCTCCCTGTAATAGATTAATCCCACAGTGTGGGCTCCCTGAAACAGATTAATCCCACAGAGCGGTCTCCCTGAAACAGATTAATCCCACAGTGTTGGCTCCCTGAAACAGATTAATCCCAAAGTGTGGGCTCCATGAAACAGATTAATCCCACAGTGTGGTCTCCCTAAAACAGATTAAACCCACAGTGCGGTCTCTCAGAAACAGATTAATCCAGCAGTGTGGGCTCCCTGAAGGAGATTAATCCCAAAGTGTGGGCTCCCTGAAACAGATTAATCCCACAATGTGGTCTCCCTGAAACAGATTAATCCCACAGTGCGGTCTCCCTAAAACAGATTAATCCCACGGTGTCTTCTCCATGAAACAGATTAATCCCACAGTGTCTTCTCCCTGAAAATTAATCCCACAGTGTGGTCTCCCTGAAACAGACTAATCCCACAGTGTGGGCTCCCTGAAACAGATTAATCCCACAGTATGGTCTCCCTAAAACAAATTAATCCCACAGTGTCTTCTCCCTGAAACAGATTCATCCCACAGTGTGGTCTCCCTAAAACAGATTAATCCCACAGTGTGGTCTCCCTGAAACAGATTAATACCACAGTGTGGTCTCCCTAAAACAGATTAATCCCACAGTGTGGTTTCCCTGAAACAGATTAATCCCACAGTGTGCTCTCCCTGAAACAGATTAATCATACAGTGCGGTCTCCCTGAAACAGATTAATCCCACAGTGTGGGCTCCCTGAAACAGATTAATCCCACAGTGTGGTCTCCCTGAAACAGATTAATCCCACAGTGTGCTCTCCCTGAAACAGATTAATCATACAGTGCGGTCTCCCTGAAACAGATTAATCCCACATGTGGGCTCCATGAAACAGATTAATCCCACAGTGTGGTCTCCCTGAAACAGATTAATCACACAGTGTGTGCTCCCTGATAAAGATTAATACCACAGTGTGGTCTCCCTGAAATAGATTAATCCCACAGTGTGGTCTCCCTGAACGAGATTAATCCCACAGTGTGGTCTCCCTGAAACAAATTAATCCCACAGTGTGGTCTCCCTTAAACAGATTAATCCCACAGTGTGGGCTCCCTAAAACAGATTAATCCCACAGAGCGGTCTCCCTGAAACAGATTAATCCCACAGTGTTGGCTCCCTGAAACAGATTAATCCCAAAGTGTGGGCTCCATGAAACAGATTAATCCCACAGTGTGGTCTCCCTAAAACAGATTAAACCCACAGTGCGGTCTCTCAGAAACAGATTAATCCAGCAGTGTGGGCTCCCTGAAGGAGATTAATCCCAAAGTGTGGGCTCCCTGAAACAGATTAATCCCACAATGTGGTCTCCCTGAAACAGATTAATCCCACAGTGCGGTCTCCCTAAAACAGATTAATCCCACGGTGTCTTCTCCCTGAAACAGATTAATCCCACAGTGTCTTCTCCCTGAAAATTAATCCCACAGTGTGGTCTCCCTGAAACAGATTAATCCCACAGTGTGGGCTCCCTGAAACAGATTAATCCCACAGTATGGTCTCCCTAAAACAAATTAATCCCACAGTGTCTTCTCCCTGAAACAGATTCATCCCACAGTGTGGTCTCCCTAAAACAGATTAATCCCACAGTGTGGTCTCCCTGAAACAGATTAATACCACAGTGTGGTCTCCCTAAAACAGATTAATCCCACAGTGTGGTTTCCCTGAAACAGATTAATCCCACAGTGTGCTCTCCCTGAAACAGATTAATCATACAGTGCGGTCTCCCTGAAACAGATTAATCCCACAGTGTGGGCTCCCTGAAACAGATTAATCCCACAGTGTGGTCTCCCTGAAACAGATTAATCCCACAGTGTGCTCTCCCTGAAACAGATTAATCATACAGTGCGGTCTCCCTGAAACAGATTAATCCCACATGTGGGCTCCATGAAACAGATTAATCCCACAGTGTGGTCTCCCTGAAACAGATTAATCCCACAGTGTGTGCTCCCTGATAAAGATTAATACCACAGTGTGGTCTCCCTGAAACATATTAATCCCACAGTGCGGACTCCCTGAAACAGATTAATCCCACAGTGTGGTCTCCCTGAAACAGATTAACCCACAGTGTGGTCTCCCTGAAACAGATTAATTCCACAGTGCGGTCTCCCTGAAACAAATTAATCCCTCAGTGTCTTCTCCCTGAAACAGATTAATCCCACAGTGTGGTCTCCCTAAAAAAGATGAATCCCACAGTGTGGTCTCCCTGAAACAGATTAATCCCACAGTGTGCTCTCCCTGAAACAGATTAATCATACAGTGCGGTCTCCCTGAAACAGATTAATCCCACATGTGGGCTCCATGAAACAGATTATTCCCACAGTGTGGTCTCCCTGAAAGAGATGAATCCCACAGTGTGTGCTCCCTGATAAAGATTAATACCACAGTGTGGTCTCCCTGAAACATATTAATCCCACAGTGCGGACTCCCTGAAACAGATTAATCCCACAGAGTGGTCTCCCTGAAACAGATTAATCCCACAGTGTGGTCTCCCTAAAACAGAATAATCCCACAGTGTTGTCTCCCTGAAACAGATTAATCCCACAGTGTGGTCTCCCTGAAACAGATTAATCCCACAGTATGGGCTCCCTAAAATAGATTAATCCCACAGTGTGGGCTCCCTAAAACAGATTAATCCCACAGTGTGGTCTCACTGAAACAGATTAATCCCACAGTGTGGGCTGCCTGAAACAGATTAATCCCACAGTGTGGTCTCCCTGAAACAGATTAATCCCACAGTGTCTTCTCCCTGAAACAGATTAATCCCACAGTGTCTTCTCCCTGAAAATTAATACCACAGTGTGGTCTCCCTGAAACAGATAAATCCCACAGTGTGGTCTCCCTGAAACAGATTAACCCAACAGTGCGGTCTCCCTGAAACAGATTAATCCCACAGTGTGGGCTCCCTGAAACAGAGTAATCCCACAGTGAGGTCTCCCTAAAACAGATTAATCCCACAGTGTGGTCTCCCTTAAACAGATTAATCCCACAGTGTGGGCTCCCTGAAACAGATTAATCCCACAGTGTGGTCTCACTGAAACAGATTAATCCCACAGTGTGGTCTCCCTGAAACAGATTAATCCCACAGTGTCTTCTCCCTGAAACAGATTAATCCCACAGTGTCTTCTCCCTGAAAATTAATACCACAGTGTGGTCTCCCTGAAACAGATAAATCCCACAGTGTGGTCTCCCTGAAACAGATTAATCCCACAGTGTGGTCTCCCTGAAACAGATTAATCCCACATGTGGGCTCCATGAAACAGATTATTCCCACAGTGTGGTCTCCCTGAAACAGATGAATCCCACAGTGTGTGCTCCCTGATAAAGATTAATACCACAGTGTGGTCTCCCTGAAAGATATTAATCCCACAGTGCGGACTCCCTGAAACAGATTAATCCCACAGTGTGGTCTCCCTGAAACAGATTAATCCCACAGTGTGGTCTCCCTAAAACAGAATAATCCCACAGTGTTGTCTCCCTGAAACAGATTAATCCCACAGTGTGGTCTCCCTGAAATAGATTAATCCCACAGTGTGGTCTCCCTGAACGAGATTAATCCCACAGTGTCGTCTCCCTGAAACAAATTAATCCCACAGTGTGGGCTCCCTGTAATAGATTAATCCCACAGTGTGGGCTCCCTGAAACAGATTAATCCCACAGAGCGGTCTCCCTGAAACAGATTAATCCCACAGTGTTGGCTCCCTGAAACAGATTAATCCCAAAGTGTGGGCTCCATGAAACAGATTAATCCCACAGTGTGGTCTCCCTAAAACAGATTAAACCCACAGTGCGGTCTCTCAGAAACAGATTAATCCAGCAGTGTGGGCTCCCTGAAGGAGATTAATCCCAAAGTGTGGGCTCCCTGAAACAGATTAATCCCACAATGTGGTCTCCCTGAAACAGATTAATCCCACAGTGCGGTCTCCCTAAAACAGATTAATCCCACGGTGTCTTCTCCATGAAACAGATTAATCCCACAGTGTCTTCTCCCTGAAAATTAATCCCACAGTGTGGTCTCCCTGAAACAGACTAATCCCACAGTGTGGGCTCCCTGAAACAGATTAATCCCACAGTATGGTCTCCCTAAAACAAATTAATCCCACAGTGTCTTCTCCCTGAAACAGATTCATCCCACAGTGTGGTCTCCCTAAAACAGATTAATCCCACAGTGTGGTCTCCCTGAAACAGATTAATACCACAGTGTGGTCTCCCTAAAACAGATTAATCCCACAGTGTGGTTTCCCTGAAACAGATTAATCCCACAGTGTGCTCTCCCTGAAACAGATTAATCATACAGTGCGGTCTCCCTGAAACAGATTAATCCCACAGTGTGGGCTCCCTGAAACAGATTAATCCCACAGTGTGGTCTCCCTGAAACAGATTAATCCCACAGTGTGCTCTCCCTGAAACAGATTAATCATACAGTGCGGTCTCCCTGAAACAGATTAATCCCACATGTGGGCTCCATGAAACAGATTAATCCCACAGTGTGGTCTCCCTGAAACAGATTAATCACACAGTGTGTGCTCCCTGATAAAGATTAATACCACAGTGTGGTCTCCCTGAAATAGATTAATCCCACAGTGTGGTCTCCCTGAACGAGATTAATCCCACAGTGTGGTCTCCCTGAAACAAATTAATCCCACAGTGTGGTCTCCCTTAAACAGATTAATCCCACAGTGTGGGCTCCCTAAAACAGATTAATCCCACAGAGCGGTCTCCCTGAAACAGATTAATCCCACAGTGTTGGCTCCCTGAAACAGATTAATCCCAAAGTGTGGGCTCCATGAAACAGATTAATCCCACAGTGTGGTCTCCCTAAAACAGATTAAACCCACAGTGCGGTCTCTCAGAAACAGATTAATCCAGCAGTGTGGGCTCCCTGAAGGAGATTAATCCCAAAGTGTGGGCTCCCTGAAACAGATTAATCCCACAATGTGGTCTCCCTGAAACAGATTAATCCCACAGTGCGGTCTCCCTAAAACAGATTAATCCCACGGTGTCTTCTCCCTGAAACAGATTAATCCCACAGTGTCTTCTCCCTGAAAATTAATCCCACAGTGTGGTCTCCCTGAAACAGATTAATCCCACAGTGTGGGCTCCCTGAAACAGATTAATCCCACAGTATGGTCTCCCTAAAACAAATTAATCCCACAGTGTCTTCTCCCTGAAACAGATTCATCCCACAGTGTGGTCTCCCTAAAACAGATTAATCCCACAGTGTGGTCTCCCTGAAACAGATTAATACCACAGTGTGGTCTCCCTAAAACAGATTAATCCCACAGTGTGGTTTCCCTGAAACAGATTAATCCCACAGTGTGCTCTCCCTGAAACAGATTAATCATACAGTGCGGTCTCCCTGAAACAGATTAATCCCACAGTGTGGGCTCCCTGAAACAGATTAATCCCACAGTGTGGTCTCCCTGAAACAGATTAATCCCACAGTGTGCTCTCCCTGAAACAGATTAATCATACAGTGCGGTCTCCCTGAAACAGATTAATCCCACATGTGGGCTCCATGAAACAGATTAATCCCACAGTGTGGTCTCCCTGAAACAGATTAATCCCACAGTGTGTGCTCCCTGATAAAGATTAATACCACAGTGTGGTCTCCCTGAAACATATTAATCCCACAGTGCGGACTCCCTGAAACAGATTAATCCCACAGTGTGGTCTCCCTGAAACAGATTAACCCACAGTGTGGTCTCCCTGAAACAGATTAATTCCACAGTGCGGTCTCCCTGAAACAAATTAATCCCTCAGTGTCTTCTCCCTGAAACAGATTAATCCCACAGTGTGGTCTCCCTAAAAAAGATGAATCCCACAGTGTGGTCTCCCTGAAACAGATTAATCCCACAGTGTGCTCTCCCTGAAACAGATTAATCATACAGTGCGGTCTCCCTGAAACAGATTAATCCCACATGTGGGCTCCATGAAACAGATTATTCCCACAGTGTGGTCTCCCTGAAAGAGATGAATCCCACAGTGTGTGCTCCCTGATAAAGATTAATACCACAGTGTGGTCTCCCTGAAACATATTAATCCCACAGTGCGGACTCCCTGAAACAGATTAATCCCACAGTGTGGTCTCCCTGAAACAGATTAATCCCACAGTGTGGTCTCCCTAAAACAGAATAATCCCACAGTGTTGTCTCCCTGAAACAGATTAATCCCACAGTGTGGTCTCCCTGAAACAGATTAATCCCACAGTATGGGCTCCCTAAAATAGATTAATCCCACAGTGTGGGCTCCCTAAAACAGATTAATCCCACAGTGTGGTCTCACTGAAACAGATTAATCCCACAGTGTGGGCTGCCTGAAACAGATTAATCCCACAGTGTGGTCTCCCTGAAACAGATTAATCCCACAGTGTCTTCTCCCTGAAACAGATTAATCCCACAGTGTCTTCTCCCTGAAAATTAATACCACAGTGTGGTCTCCCTGAAACAGATAAATCCCACAGTGTGGTCTCCCTGAAACAGATTAACCCAACAGTGCGGTCTCCCTGAAACAGATTAATCCCACAGTGTGGGCTCCCTGAAACAGAGTAATCCCACAGTGAGGTCTCCCTAAAACAGATTAATCCCACAGTGTGGTCTCCCTTAAACAGATTAATCCCACAGTGTGGGCTCCCTGAAACAGATTAATCCCACAGTGTGGTCTCACTGAAACAGATTAATCCCACAGTGTGGTCTCCCTGAAACAGATTAATCCCACAGTGTCTTCTCCCTGAAACAGATTAATCCCACAGTGTCTTCTCCCTGAAAATTAATACCACAGTGTGGTCTCCCTGAAACAGATAAATCCCACAGTGTGGTCTCCCTGAAACAGATTAATCCCACAGTGTGGTCTCCCTGAAACAGATTAATCCCACAGTGTGGTCTCCCTGTAACAGATTAATCCCACAGTGTGGTCTCCCTGAAACAGATTAATCCGACAGTGCGGTCTCCCTGAAACAGATTAATTCCACCATGTGGGCTCCCTGAAACAGATTAATCCCACAGTGTGGGATCCCTGAAACAGATTAATCCCACAGTGTGGTCTCCCTAAAACAGATTAATCCCACAATGTGGGCTCCCTGAAACAGATTAATCCCACAATGTGGTCTCCCTGAAACAGATTAACGCAACAGTGCGATCTCCCTGAAACAGAGTAATCCCACAGTGAGGTCTCCCTAAAACAGATTAATCCCACAGTGTGGTCTCCCTTAAACAGATTAATCCCACAGTGTGGGGTCCCTAAAACAGATTAATCCCACAGTGCGGTCTCCCTGAAACAAATTAATCCCATAGTGTGGTCTCCCTGAAACAGATTAATCCCACAGTGTGGTCTCCCTAAAACAGATTAATCCCACAGTTTGGGCTCCCTAAAACAGATTAATCCCACAGTGCGGTCTCCCTGAAACAGATTAATCCCACAGTGCTGGCTCCCTGAAACAGATTAATCCCACAGTGTGGTCTCCCTGAAACAGTTTAATCCACAGTGTGGTCTCCCCGAAACTGATTAATCCCTCAGTGTGGTCTCCCTGAAACAGATTAATCCCACAGAGCGGTCTCCCTGAAACAGATTAATTCCACAGTGTTGGCTCCCTGAAACAGATTAATCCCACAGTGTTGGCTCCCTGAAACAGATTAATCCCACAGTGTGGGCTCCCTGAAACAGATTAATCCGACAGTGCGGTCTCCCTGAAACAGATTAATTCCACCATGTGGGCACCCTGAAACAGATTAATCCCACAGTGTGGGATCCCTGAAACAGATTAATTCCACCATGTGGGCACCCTGAAACAGATTAATCCCACAGTGTGGGATCCCTGAAACAGATTAATCCCACAGTGTGGTCTCCCTAAAACAGATTAATCCCACAGTGTGGTCTCCCTAAAACAGATTAATCCCACAGTGTGGTCTCCCTAAAACAGATTAATCCCACAGTGTGGGCTCCCTGAAACAGATTAATCCCACAGTGTGTGCTCCCTGAAACAGATTAATCCCACAGTATGGGCTCCCTAAAATAGATTAATCCCACAGTGTGGGCTCCCTAAAACAGATTAATCCCACAGTGTGGTCTCACTGAAACAGATTAATCCTACAGTGTGGTCTCCCTAAAACAGATTAATCCCACAGTGTGGTCTCACTGAAACAGATTAATCCCACAGTGTGGTCTCCCTGAAACAGATTAATCCCACAGTGTCTTCTCCCTGAAACAGATTAATCCCACAGTGTCTTCTCCCTGAAAATTAATACCACAGTGTGGTCTCCCTGAAACAGATAAATCCCACTGTGTGGTCTCCCTGAAACAGATTAATCCCACAGTGTGGTCTCCCTGAAACAGATTAATCCCACAGTGTGGGCTCCCTGAAACAGATTAATCCGACAGTGCGGTCTCCCTGAAACAGATTAATTCCACCATGTGGGCTCCCTGAAACAGATTAATCCCACAGTGTGGGATCACTGAAACAGATTAATCCCACAGTGTGGTCTCCCTAAAACAGATTAATCCCACAATGTGGGCTCCCTGAAACAGATTAATCCCACAATGTGGTCTCCCTGAAACAGATTAACCCAACAGTGCGGTCTCCCTGAAACAGAGTAATCCCACAGTGAGGTCTCCCTAAAACAGATTAATCCCACAGTGTGGTCTCCCTTAAACAGATTAATCCCACAGTGTGGGGTCCCTAAAACAGATTAATCCCACAGTGCGGTCTCCCTGAAACAAATTAATCCCATAGTGTGGTCTCCCTGAAACAGATTAATCCCACAGTGTGGTCTCCCTAAAGCAGATTAATCCCACAGTTTGGGCTCCCTAAAACAGATTAATCCCACAGTGCGGTCTCCGTGAAACAGATTAATCCCACAGTGCTGGCTCCCTGAAACAGATTAATCCCACAGTGTGGTCTCCCTGAAACAGTTTAATCCACAGTGTGGTCTCCCTGAAACTGATTAGTCCCTCAGTGTGGTCTCCCTGAAACAGATTAATCCCACAGAGCGGTCTCCGTGAAACAGATTAATTCCACAGTGTTGGCTCCCTGAAACAGATTAATCCCACAGTGTGGTCTCCCTAAAACAGATTAATCCCACAGTGTGCTCTCCCTGAAACAGATTAATCCCACAGTGTGAGCCTCACAGAAAGAGATTAATCCCACATTATGGGCTCCCTGAAACAGATTAATCCCACAGTGTGTGCTCCCTGAAACAGATTAATCCCACAGTGTGGTCTCCCTGAAACAGATTAATCCCACAGTGTGTGCTCCCTGAAACAGATTAATCCCACAGTATGGGCTTCCTAAAATAGATTAATCCCACAATGTGGGCTCCCTAAAACAGATTAATCCCACAGTGTGGTCTCACTGAAACAGATTAATCCCACAGTGTTGGCTGCCTGAAACAGATTAATCCCACAGTGTGGTCTCCCTGAAACAGATTAATCCCACAGTGTCTTCTCCCTGAAACAGATTAATCCCACAGTGTCTTCTCCCTGAAAATTAATACCACAGTGTGGTCTCCCTGAAACAGATTAATCCCACAGTGTGGTCTCCCTGAAACAGATTAATTCCAGCATGTGGGCTCCCTGAAACAGATTAATCCCACCGTGTGGTCTCCCTGAAACAGATTAATCCCACAGTGTGGTCTCCCTAAAACAGATTAATCCCACAGTGTGGGCTCCCTGAAACAGATTAATCCCACAGTGTGGGCTCCCTGAAACAGATTAATCGCACAATGTGGTCTCCCTGAAACAGATTAACCCAACAGTGCGGTCTCCCTGAAACAGATTAATCCCACAGTGTGGGCTCCCTGAAACAGAGTAATCCCACAGTGAGGTCTCCCTAAAACAGATTAAACCCACAGTGTGGTCTCCCTTAAACAGATTAATCCCACAGAGCGGTCTCCCTGAAACAGATTAATCCCACAGTGTTGGCTCCCTGAAACAGATTAATCCCACAGTGTGGTCTCCCTGAAACAGATTAAACCCACAATGTGGTCTCCCTGAAACAGATTAATCCCACAGTGCGGTCTCCCTAAAACAGATTAATCCCACGGTGTCTTCTCCATGAAACAGATTAATCCCACAGTGTCTTCTCCCTGAAAATTAATCCCACAGTGTGGTCTCCCTGAAACAGATTAATCCCACAGTGTGGGCTCCCTGAAACAGATTAATCCCACAGTATGGTCTCCCTAAAACAAATTAATCCCACAGTGTCTTCTCCCTGAAACAGATTCATCCCACAGTGTGGTCTCCCTAAAACAGATTAATCCCACAGTGTGGTCTCCCTGAAACAGATTAATACCACAGTGTGGTCTCCATGAAACAGATTATTCCCACAGTGTGGTTTCCCTGAAACAGATTAAACCCACAGTGTGGTCTCCCTTAAACAGATTAATCCCACAGAGCGGTCTCCCTGAAACAGATTAATCCCACAGTGTTGGCTCCCTGAAACAGATTAATCCCAAAGTGTGGGCTCCATGAAACAGATTAATCCCACAGTGTGGTCTCCCTAAAACAGATTAAACCCACAGTGTGGTCTCCCTGAAACAGATTAATCCCACAGTGTCTTCTCTCTGAAACAGATTAATCCCACAGTGTCTTCTACCTGAAAATTAATACCACAGTGTGGTCTCCCTGAAACAGATTAATCCCACAGTGTGGTCTCCCTGAAACAGATTAATTCCAGCATGTGGGCTCCCTGAAACAGATTAATCCCACCGTGTGGTCTCCCTGAAACAGATTAATCCCACAGTGTGGTCTCCCTAAAACAGATTAATCCCACAGTGTGGGCTCCCTGAAACAGATTAATCCCACAGTGTGGGCTCCCTGAAACAGATTAATCGCACAATGTGGTCTCCCTGAAACAGATTAACCCAACAGTGCGGTCTCCCTGAAACAGATTAATCCCACAGTGTGGGCTCCCTGAAACAGAGTAATCCCACAGTGAGGTCTCCCTAAAACAGATTAAACCCACAGTGTGGTCTCCCTTAAACAGATTAATCCCACAGAGCGGTCTCCCTGAAACAGATTAATCCCACAGTGTTGGCTCCCTGAAACAGATTAATCCAAAAGTGTGGGCTCCATGAAACAGATTAATCCCACAGTGTGGTCTCCCTAAAACAGATTAAACCCACAGTGCGGTCTCTCAGAAACAGATTAATCCAGCAGTGTGGGCTCCCTGAAGGAGATTAATCCCAAAGTGTGGGCTCCCTGAAACAGATTAATCCCACAATGTGGTCTCCCTGAAACAGATTAATCCCACAGTGCGGTCTCCCTAAAACAGATTAATCCCACGGTGTCTTCTCCGTGAAACAGATTAATCCCACAGTGTCTTCTCCCTGAAAATTAATCCCACAGTGTGGTCTCCCTGAAACAGATTAATCCCACAGTGTGGGCTCCCTGAAACAGATTAATCCCACAGTATGGTCTCCCTAAAACAAATTAATCCCACAGTGTCTTCTCCCTGAAACAGATTCATCCCACAGTGTGGTCTCCCTAAAACAGATTAATCCCACAGTGTGGTCTCCCTGAAACAGATTAATACCACAGTGTGGTCTCCCTAAAACAGATTAATCCCACAGTGTGGTTTCCCTGAAACAGATTAATCCCACAGTGTGCTCTCCCTGAAACAGATTAATCATACAGTGCGGTCTCCCTGAAACAGATTAATCCCACAGTGTGGGCTCCCTGAAACAGATTAATCCCACAGTGTGGTCTCCCTGAAACAGATTAATCCCACAGTGTGCTCTCCCTGAAACAGATTAATCATACAGTGCGGTCTCCCTGAAACAGATTAATCCCACATGTGGGCTCCATGAAACAGATTAATCCCACAGTGTGGTCTCCCTGAAACAGATTAATCACACAGTGTGTGCTCCCTGATAAAGATTAATACCACAGTGTGGTCTCCCTGAAACATATTAATCCCACAGTGCGGACTCCCTGAAACAGATTAATCCCACAGTGTGGTCTCCCTGAAACAGATTAGTCCCACAGTGTGGTCTCCCTAAAACAGAATAATCCCACAGTGTTGTCTCCCTGAAACAGATTAATCCCACAGTGTGGTCTCCCTGAAATAGATTAATCCCACAGTGTGGTCTCCCTGAAACAGATTAATCCCACAGTGTGATCTCCTTAAAACAGATTAATCCCACAGTGTTGTCTCCCTGAAACAGATTAATCCCACAGTGTGGTCTCCCTGAAACAGATTAATCCCACAGTGTGGTCTCCCTGAAACAGATTAATCGTAGAGTGTGGTCTCCCGTAAACAGATGAATCCCACAGTGTGGTCTCCCTGAAACAGATTAATCCCACAGTGTGGTCTCCCTGAAACAGATTAATCCCACAGTGTGGTCTCCCTGAAACAGATTAATCCCACAGTGTAGTCTCCCTGAAACAGATTAACCCACAGTGTGGTCTCCCTGAAACAGATTAATTCCACACTGCGGTCTCCCTGAAACAAATTAATCCCTCAGTGTCTTCTCCCTGAAACAGATTAATCCCACAGTGTGATCTACCTAAAAAAGATGAATCCCACAGTGTGGTCTCCCTGAAACAGATTAATCCCACAGTGTGCTCTCCCTGAAACAGATTAATCATACAGTGCGGTCTCCCTGAAACAGATTAATCCCACATGTGGGCTCCATGAAACAGATTATTCCCACAGTGTGGTCTCCCTGAAACAGATGAATCCCACAGTGTGTGCTCCCTGATAAAGATTAATACCACAGTGTGGTCTCCCTGAAAGATATTAATCCCACAGTGCGGACTCCCTGAAACAGATTAATCCCACAGTGTGGTCTCCCTGAAACAGATTAATCCCACAGTGTGGTCTCCCTAAAACAGAATAATCCCACAGTGTTGTCTCCCTGAAACAGATTAATCCCACAGTGTGGTCTCCCTGAAATAGATTAATCCCACAGTGTGGTCTCCCTGAACGAGATTAATCCCACAGTGTGGTCTCCCTGAAACAAATTAATCCCACAGTGTGGGCTCCCTGTAATAGATTAATCCCACAGTGTGGGCTCCCTGAAACAGATTAATCCCACAGAGCGGTCTCCCTGAAACAGATTAATCCCACAGTGTTGGCTCCCTGAAACAGATTAATCCCAAAGTGTGGGCTCCATGAAACAGATTAATCCCACAGTGTGGTCTCCCTAAAACAGATTAAACCCACAGTGCGGTCTCTCAGAAACAGATTAATCCAGCAGTGTGGGCTCCCTGAAGGAGATTAATCCCAAAGTGTGGGCTCCCTGAAACAGATTAATCCCACAATGTGGTCTCCCTGAAACAGATTAATCCCACAGTGCGGTCTCCCTAAAACAGATTAATCCCACGGTGTCTTCTCCCTGAAACAGATTAATCCCACAGTGTCTTCTCCCTGAAAATTAATCCCACAGTGTGGTCTCCCTGAAACAGATTAATCCCACAGTGTGGGCTCCCTGAAACAGATTAATCCCACAGTATGGTCTCCCTAAAACAAATTAATCCCACAGTGTCTTCTCCCTGAAACAGATTCATCCCACAGTGTGGTCTCCCTAAAACAGATTAATCCCACAGTGTGGTCTCCCTGAAACAGATTAATACCACAGTGTGGTCTCCCTAAAACAGATTAATCCCACAGTGTGGTTTCCCTGAAACAGATTAATCCCACAGTGTGCTCTCCCTGAAACAGATTAATCATACAGTGCGGTCTCCCTGAAACAGATTAATCCCACAGTGTGGGCTCCCTGAAACAGATTAATCCCACAGTGTGGTCTCCCTGAAACAGATTAATCCCACAGTGTGCTCTCCCTGAAACAGATTAATCATACAGTGCGGTCTCCCTGAAACAGATTAATCCCACATGTGGGCTCCATGAAACAGATTAATCCCACAGTGTGGTCTCCCTGAAACAGATTAATCCCACAGTGTGTGCTCCCTGATAAAGATTAATACCACAGTGTGGTCTCCCTGAAACATATTAATCCCACAGTGCGGACTCCCTGAAACAGATTAATCCCACAGTGTGGTCTCCCTGAAACAGATTAACCCACAGTGTGGTCTCCCTGAAACAGATTAATTCCACAGTGCGGTCTCCCTGAAACAAATTAATCCCTCAGTGTCTTCTCCCTGAAACAGATTAATCCCACAGTGTGGTCTCCCTAAAAAAGATGAATCCCACAGTGTGGTCTCCCTGAAACAGATTAATCCCACAGTGTGCTCTCCCTGAAACAGATTAATCATACAGTGCGGTCTCCCTGAAACAGATTAATCCCACATGTGGGCTCCATGAAACAGATTATTCCCACAGTGTGGTCTCCCTGAAAGAGATGAATCCCACAGTGTGTGCTCCCTGATAAAGATTAATACCACAGTGTGGTCTCCCTGAAACATATTAATCCCACAGTGCGGACTCCCTGAAACAGATTAATCCCACAGTGTGGTCTCCCTGAAACAGATTAATCCCACAGTGTGGTCTCCCTAAAACAGAATAATCCCACAGTGTTGTCTCCCTGAAACAGATTAATCCCACAGTGTGGTCTCCCTGAAACAGATTAATCCCACAGTATGGGCTCCCTAAAATAGATTAATCCCACAGTGTGGGCTCCCTAAAACAGATTAATCCCACAGTGTGGTCTCACTGAAACAGATTAATCCCACAGTGTGGGCTGCCTGAAACAGATTAATCCCACAGTGTGGTCTCCCTGAAACAGATTAATCCCACAGTGTCTTCTCCCTGAAACAGATTAATCCCACAGTGTCTTCTCCCTGAAAATTAATACCACAGTGTGGTCTCCCTGAAACAGATAAATCCCACAGTGTGGTCTCCCTGAAACAGATTAACCCAACAGTGCGGTCTCCCTGAAACAGATTAATCCCACAGTGTGGGCTCCCTGAAACAGAGTAATCCCACAGTGAGGTCTCCCTAAAACAGATTAATCCCACAGTGTGGTCTCCCTTAAACAGATTAATCCCACAGTGTGGGCTCCCTGAAACAGATTAATCCCACAGTGTGGTCTCACTGAAACAGATTAATCCCACAGTGTGGTCTCCCTGAAACAGATTAATCCCACAGTGTCTTCTCCCTGAAACAGATTAATCCCACAGTGTCTTCTCCCTGAAAATTAATACCACAGTGTGGTCTCCCTGAAACAGATAAATCCCACAGTGTGGTCTCCCTGAAACAGATTAATCCCACAGTGTGGTCTCCCTGAAACAGATTAATCCCACAGTGTGGTCTCCCTGTAACAGATTAATCCCACAGTGTGGTCTCCCTGAAACAGATTAATCCGACAGTGCGGTCTCCCTGAAACAGATTAATTCCACCATGTGGGCTCCCTGAAACAGATTAATCCCACAGTGTGGGATCCCTGAAACAGATTAATCCCACAGTGTGGTCTCCCTAAAACAGATTAATCCCACAATGTGGGCTCCCTGAAACAGATTAATCCCACAATGTGGTCTCCCTGAAACAGATTAACGCAACAGTGCGATCTCCCTGAAACAGAGTAATCCCACAGTGAGGTCTCCCTAAAACAGATTAATCCCACAGTGTGGTCTCCCTTAAACAGATTAATCCCACAGTGTGGGGTCCCTAAAACAGATTAATCCCACAGTGCGGTCTCCCTGAAACAAATTAATCCCATAGTGTGGTCTCCCTGAAACAGATTAATCCCACAGTGTGGTCTCCCTAAAACAGATTAATCCCACAGTTTGGGCTCCCTAAAACAGATTAATCCCACAGTGCGGTCTCCCTGAAACAGATTAATCCCACAGTGCTGGCTCCCTGAAACAGATTAATCCCACAGTGTGGTCTCCCTGAAACAGTTTAATCCACAGTGTGGTCTCCCCGAAACTGATTAATCCCTCAGTGTGGTCTCCCTGAAACAGATTAATCCCACAGAGCGGTCTCCCTGAAACAGATTAATTCCACAGTGTTGGCTCCCTGAAACAGATTAATCCCACAGTGTTGGCTCCCTGAAACAGATTAATCCCACAGTGTGGGCTCCCTGAAACAGATTAATCCGACAGTGCGGTCTCCCTGAAACAGATTAATTCCACCATGTGGGCACCCTGAAACAGATTAATCCCACAGTGTGGGATCCCTGAAACAGATTAATTCCACCATGTGGGCACCCTGAAACAGATTAATCCCACAGTGTGGGATCCCTGAAACAGATTAATCCCACAGTGTGGTCTCCCTAAAACAGATTAATCCCACAGTGTGGTCTCCCTAAAACAGATTAATCCCACAGTGTGGTCTCCCTAAAACAGATTAATCCCACAGTGTGGGCTCCCTGAAACAGATTAATCCCACAGTGTGTGCTCCCTGAAACAGATTAATCCCACAGTATGGGCTCCCTAAAATAGATTAATCCCACAGTGTGGGCTCCCTAAAACAGATTAATCCCACAGTGTGGTCTCACTGAAACAGATTAATCCTACAGTGTGGTCTCCCTAAAACAGATTAATCCCACAGTGTGGTCTCACTGAAACAGATTAATCCCACAGTGTGGTCTCCCTGAAACAGATTAATCCCACAGTGTCTTCTCCCTGAAACAGATTAATCCCACAGTGTCTTCTCCCTGAAAATTAATACCACAGTGTGGTCTCCCTGAAACAGATAAATCCCACTGTGTGGTCTCCCTGAAACAGATTAATCCCACAGTGTGGTCTCCCTGAAACAGATTAATCCCACAGTGTGGGCTCCCTGAAACAGATTAATCCGACAGTGCGGTCTCCCTGAAACAGATTAATTCCACCATGTGGGCTCCCTGAAACAGATTAATCCCACAGTGTGGGATCACTGAAACAGATTAATCCCACAGTGTGGTCTCCCTAAAACAGATTAATCCCACAATGTGGGCTCCCTGAAACAGATTAATCCCACAATGTGGTCTCCCTGAAACAGATTAACCCAACAGTGCGGTCTCCCTGAAACAGAGTAATCCCACAGTGAGGTCTCCCTAAAACAGATTAATCCCACAGTGTGGTCTCCCTTAAACAGATTAATCCCACAGTGTGGGGTCCCTAAAACAGATTAATCCCACAGTGCGGTCTCCCTGAAACAAATTAATCCCATAGTGTGGTCTCCCTGAAACAGATTAATCCCACAGTGTGGTCTCCCTAAAGCAGATTAATCCCACAGTTTGGGCTCCCTAAAACAGATTAATCCCACAGTGCGGTCTCCGTGAAACAGATTAATCCCACAGTGCTGGCTCCCTGAAACAGATTAATCCCACAGTGTGGTCTCCCTGAAACAGTTTAATCCACAGTGTGGTCTCCCTGAAACTGATTAGTCCCTCAGTGTGGTCTCCCTGAAACAGATTAATCCCACAGAGCGGTCTCCGTGAAACAGATTAATTCCACAGTGTTGGCTCCCTGAAACAGATTAATCCCACAGTGTGGTCTCCCTAAAACAGATTAATCCCACAGTGTGCTCTCCCTGAAACAGATTAATCCCACAGTGTGAGCCTCACAGAAAGAGATTAATCCCACATTATGGGCTCCCTGAAACAGATTAATCCCACAGTGTGTGCTCCCTGAAACAGATTAATCCCACAGTGTGGTCTCCCTGAAACAGATTAATCCCACAGTGTGTGCTCCCTGAAACAGATTAATCCCACAGTATGGGCTTCCTAAAATAGATTAATCCCACAATGTGGGCTCCCTAAAACAGATTAATCCCACAGTGTGGTCTCACTGAAACAGATTAATCCCACAGTGTTGGCTGCCTGAAACAGATTAATCCCACAGTGTGGTCTCCCTGAAACAGATTAATCCCACAGTGTCTTCTCCCTGAAACAGATTAATCCCACAGTGTCTTCTCCCTGAAAATTAATACCACAGTGTGGTCTCCCTGAAACAGATTAATCCCACAGTGTGGTCTCCCTGAAACAGATTAATTCCAGCATGTGGGCTCCCTGAAACAGATTAATCCCACCGTGTGGTCTCCCTGAAACAGATTAATCCCACAGTGTGGTCTCCCTAAAACAGATTAATCCCACAGTGTGGGCTCCCTGAAACAGATTAATCCCACAGTGTGGGCTCCCTGAAACAGATTAATCGCACAATGTGGTCTCCCTGAAACAGATTAACCCAACAGTGCGGTCTCCCTGAAACAGATTAATCCCACAGTGTGGGCTCCCTGAAACAGAGTAATCCCACAGTGAGGTCTCCCTAAAACAGATTAAACCCACAGTGTGGTCTCCCTTAAACAGATTAATCCCACAGAGCGGTCTCCCTGAAACAGATTAATCCCACAGTGTTGGCTCCCTGAAACAGATTAATCCCACAGTGTGGTCTCCCTGAAACAGATTAAACCCACAATGTGGTCTCCCTGAAACAGATTAATCCCACAGTGCGGTCTCCCTAAAACAGATTAATCCCACGGTGTCTTCTCCATGAAACAGATTAATCCCACAGTGTCTTCTCCCTGAAAATTAATCCCACAGTGTGGTCTCCCTGAAACAGATTAATCCCACAGTGTGGGCTCCCTGAAACAGATTAATCCCACAGTATGGTCTCCCTAAAACAAATTAATCCCACAGTGTCTTCTCCCTGAAACAGATTCATCCCACAGTGTGGTCTCCCTAAAACAGATTAATCCCACAGTGTGGTCTCCCTGAAACAGATTAATACCACAGTGTGGTCTCCATGAAACAGATTATTCCCACAGTGTGGTTTCCCTGAAACAGATTAAACCCACAGTGTGGTCTCCCTTAAACAGATTAATCCCACAGAGCGGTCTCCCTGAAACAGATTAATCCCACAGTGTTGGCTCCCTGAAACAGATTAATCCCAAAGTGTGGGCTCCATGAAACAGATTAATCCCACAGTGTGGTCTCCCTAAAACAGATTAAACCCACAGTGTGGTCTCCCTGAAACAGATTAATCCCACAGTGTCTTCTCTCTGAAACAGATTAATCCCACAGTGTCTTCTACCTGAAAATTAATACCACAGTGTGGTCTCCCTGAAACAGATTAATCCCACAGTGTGGTCTCCCTGAAACAGATTAATTCCAGCATGTGGGCTCCCTGAAACAGATTAATCCCACCGTGTGGTCTCCCTGAAACAGATTAATCCCACAGTGTGGTCTCCCTAAAACAGATTAATCCCACAGTGTGGGCTCCCTGAAACAGATTAATCCCACAGTGTGGGCTCCCTGAAACAGATTAATCGCACAATGTGGTCTCCCTGAAACAGATTAACCCAACAGTGCGGTCTCCCTGAAACAGATTAATCCCACAGTGTGGGCTCCCTGAAACAGAGTAATCCCACAGTGAGGTCTCCCTAAAACAGATTAAACCCACAGTGTGGTCTCCCTTAAACAGATTAATCCCACAGAGCGGTCTCCCTGAAACAGATTAATCCCACAGTGTTGGCTCCCTGAAACAGATTAATCCAAAAGTGTGGGCTCCATGAAACAGATTAATCCCACAGTGTGGTCTCCCTAAAACAGATTAAACCCACAGTGCGGTCTCTCAGAAACAGATTAATCCAGCAGTGTGGGCTCCCTGAAGGAGATTAATCCCAAAGTGTGGGCTCCCTGAAACAGATTAATCCCACAATGTGGTCTCCCTGAAACAGATTAATCCCACAGTGCGGTCTCCCTAAAACAGATTAATCCCACGGTGTCTTCTCCGTGAAACAGATTAATCCCACAGTGTCTTCTCCCTGAAAATTAATCCCACAGTGTGGTCTCCCTGAAACAGATTAATCCCACAGTGTGGGCTCCCTGAAACAGATTAATCCCACAGTATGGTCTCCCTAAAACAAATTAATCCCACAGTGTCTTCTCCCTGAAACAGATTCATCCCACAGTGTGGTCTCCCTAAAACAGATTAATCCCACAGTGTGGTCTCCCTGAAACAGATTAATACCACAGTGTGGTCTCCCTAAAACAGATTAATCCCACAGTGTGGTTTCCCTGAAACAGATTAATCCCACAGTGTGCTCTCCCTGAAACAGATTAATCATACAGTGCGGTCTCCCTGAAACAGATTAATCCCACAGTGTGGGCTCCCTGAAACAGATTAATCCCACAGTGTGGTCTCCCTGAAACAGATTAATCCCACAGTGTGCTCTCCCTGAAACAGATTAATCATACAGTGCGGTCTCCCTGAAACAGATTAATCCCACATGTGGGCTCCATGAAACAGATTAATCCCACAGTGTGGTCTCCCTGAAACAGATTAATCACACAGTGTGTGCTCCCTGATAAAGATTAATACCACAGTGTGGTCTCCCTGAAACATATTAATCCCACAGTGCGGACTCCCTGAAACAGATTAATCCCACAGTGTGGTCTCCCTGAAACAGATTAGTCCCACAGTGTGGTCTCCCTAAAACAGAATAATCCCACAGTGTTGTCTCCCTGAAACAGATTAATCCCACAGTGTGGTCTCCCTGAAATAGATTAATCCCACAGTGTGGTCTCCCTGAAACAGATTAATCCCACAGTGTGATCTCCTTAAAACAGATTAATCCCACAGTGTTGTCTCCCTGAAACAGATTAATCCCACAGTGTGGTCTCCCTGAAACAGATTAATCCCACAGTGTGGTCTCCCTGAAACAGATTAATCGTAGAGTGTGGTCTCCCGTAAACAGATGAATCCCACAGTGTGGTCTCCCTGAAACAGATTAATCCCACAGTGTGGTCTCCCTGAAACAGATTAATCCCACAGTGTGGTCTCCCTGAAACAGATTAATCCCACAGTGTAGTCTCCCTGAAACAGATTAACCCACAGTGTGGTCTCCCTGAAACAGATTAATTCCACACTGCGGTCTCCCTGAAACAAATTAATCCCTCAGTGTCTTCTCCCTGAAACAGATTAATCCCACAGTGTGATCTACCTAAAAAAGATGAATCCCACAGTGTGGTCTCCCTGAAACAGATTAATCCCACAGTGTGCTCTCCCTGAAACAGATTAATCATACAGTGCGGTCTCCCTGAAACAGATTAATCCCACATGTGGGCTCCATGAAACAGATTATTCCCACAGTGTGGTCTCCCTGAAACAGATGAATCCCACAGTGTGTGCTCCCTGATAAAGATTAATACCACAGTGTGGTCTCCCTGAAAGATATTAATCCCACAGTGCGGACTCCCTGAAACAGATTAATCCCACAGTGTGGTCTCCCTGAAACAGATTAATCCCACAGTGTGGTCTCCCTAAAACAGAATAATCCCACAGTGTTGTCTCCCTGAAACAGATTAATCCCACAGTGTGGTCTCCCTGAAATAGATTAATCCCACAGTGTGGTCTCCCTGAACGAGATTAATCCCACAGTGTGGTCTCCCTGAAACAAATTAATCCCACAGTGTGGGCTCCCTGTAATAGATTAATCCCACAGTGTGGGCTCCCTGAAACAGATTAATCCCACAGAGCGGTCTCCCTGAAACAGATTAATCCCACAGTGTTGGCTCCCTGAAACAGATTAATCCCAAAGTGTGGGCTCCATGAAACAGATTAATCCCACAGTGTGGTCTCCCTAAAACAGATTAAACCCACAGTGCGGTCTCTCAGAAACAGATTAATCCAGCAGTGTGGGCTCCCTGAAGGAGATTAATCCCAAAGTGTGGGCTCCCTGAAACAGATTAATCCCACAATGTGGTCTCCCTGAAACAGATTAATCCCACAGTGCGGTCTCCCTAAAACAGATTAATCCCACGGTGTCTTCTCCATGAAACAGATTAATCCCACAGTGTCTTCTCCCTGAAAATTAATCCCACAGTGTGGTCTCCCTGAAACAGACTAATCCCACAGTGTGGGCTCCCTGAAACAGATTAATCCCACAGTATGGTCTCCCTAAAACAAATTAATCCCACAGTGTCTTCTCCCTGAAACAGATTCATCCCACAGTGTGGTCTCCCTAAAACAGATTAATCCCACAGTGTGGTCTCCCTGAAACAGATTAATACCACAGTGTGGTCTCCCTAAAACAGATTAATCCCACAGTGTGGTTTCCCTGAAACAGATTAATCCCACAGTGTGCTCTCCCTGAAACAGATTAATCATACAGTGCGGTCTCCCTGAAACAGATTAATCCCACAGTGTGGGCTCCCTGAAACAGATTAATCCCACAGTGTGGTCTCCCTGAAACAGATTAATCCCACAGTGTGCTCTCCCTGAAACAGATTAATCATACAGTGCGGTCTCCCTGAAACAGATTAATCCCACATGTGGGCTCCATGAAACAGATTAATCCCACAGTGTGGTCTCCCTGAAACAGATTAATCACACAGTGTGTGCTCCCTGATAAAGATTAATACCACAGTGTGGTCTCCCTGAAATAGATTAATCCCACAGTGTGGTCTCCCTGAACGAGATTAATCCCACAGTGTGGTCTCCCTGAAACAAATTAATCCCACAGTGTGGTCTCCCTTAAACAGATTAATCCCACAGTGTGGGCTCCCTAAAACAGATTAATCCCACAGAGCGGTCTCCCTGAAACAGATTAATCCCACAGTGTTGGCTCCCTGAAACAGATTAATCCCAAAGTGTGGGCTCCATGAAACAGATTAATCCCACAGTGTGGTCTCCCTAAAACAGATTAAACCCACAGTGCGGTCTCTCAGAAACAGATTAATCCAGCAGTGTGGGCTCCCTGAAGGAGATTAATCCCAAAGTGTGGGCTCCCTGAAACAGATTAATCCCACAATGTGGTCTCCCTGAAACAGATTAATCCCACAGTGCGGTCTCCCTAAAACAGATTAATCCCACGGTGTCTTCTCCCTGAAACAGATTAATCCCACAGTGTCTTCTCCCTGAAAATTAATCCCACAGTGTGGTCTCCCTGAAACAGATTAATCCCACAGTGTGGGCTCCCTGAAACAGATTAATCCCACAGTATGGTCTCCCTAAAACAAATTAATCCCACAGTGTCTTCTCCCTGAAACAGATTCATCCCACAGTGTGGTCTCCCTAAAACAGATTAATCCCACAGTGTGGTCTCCCTGAAACAGATTAATACCACAGTGTGGTCTCCCTAAAACAGATTAATCCCACAGTGTGGTTTCCCTGAAACAGATTAATCCCACAGTGTGCTCTCCCTGAAACAGATTAATCATACAGTGCGGTCTCCCTGAAACAGATTAATCCCACAGTGTGGGCTCCCTGAAACAGATTAATCCCACAGTGTGGTCTCCCTGAAACAGATTAATCCCACAGTGTGCTCTCCCTGAAACAGATTAATCATACAGTGCGGTCTCCCTGAAACAGATTAATCCCACATGTGGGCTCCATGAAACAGATTAATCCCACAGTGTGGTCTCCCTGAAACAGATTAATCCCACAGTGTGTGCTCCCTGATAAAGATTAATACCACAGTGTGGTCTCCCTGAAACATATTAATCCCACAGTGCGCACTCCCTGAAACAGATTAATCCCACAGTGTGGTCTCCCTGAAACAGATTAACCCACAGTGTGGTCTCCCTGAAACAGATTAATTCCACAGTGCGGTCTCCCTGAAACAAATTAATCCCTCAGTGTCTTCTCCCTGAAACAGATTAATCCCACAGTGTGGTCTCCCTAAAAAAGATGAATCCCACAGTGTGGTCTCCCTGAAACAGATTAATCCCACAGTGTGCTCTCCCTGAAACAGATTAATCATACAGTGCGGTCTCCCTGAAACAGATTAATCCCACATGTGGGCTCCATGAAACAGATTATTCCCACAGTGTGGTCTCCCTGAAAGAGATGAATCCCACAGTGTGTGCTCCCTGATAAAGATTAATACCACAGTGTGGTCTCCCTGAAACATATTAATCCCACAGTGCGGACTCCCTGAAACAGATTAATCCCACAGTGTGGTCTCCCTGAAACAGATTAATCCCACAGTGTGGTCTCCCTAAAACAGAATAATCCCACAGTGTTGTCTCCCTGAAACAGATTAATCCCACAGTGTGGTCTCCCTGAAATAGATTAATCCCACAGTGTGGTCTCCCTGAAATAGATTAATCCCACAGTGTGGTCTCCCTGAAACAAATTAATCCCACAGTGTGGGCTCCCTGTAATAGATTAATCTCACAGTGTGGGCTCCCTGAAAAAAATTAATCCCACAGTGTGGTCTCCCTGAAACAGATAAATTCCACAGTGTGGGCTCCCTAAAACAGATTAATCCCACAGTGTGGTCTCCCTAAAACTGATTAATCCCACAGTGTATTCACCCTAAACAGATTAATCCCACAGTGTGGTCTCCCTGAAACAGTTTAATCCACAGTGTGGTCTCCCTGAAACTGATTAATCCCTCAGTGTGGTCTCCCTGAAATAGATTAATCCCACAGAGCGGTCTCCCTGAAACAGGTTAATCCCACAGTGTGGTCTCCCTAAAACAGATTAATCCCACAGTGTGGGCTCCCTGAAACAGATTAATTCCACAGTGTGGTCTCCCTAAAACAGATTAATCCCACAGTGTGGTCTCCCTAAAACAGATTAATCCCACAGTTTGGGCTCCCTAAAACAGATTAATCCCACAGTGCGGTCTCCCTGAAACAGATTAATCCCACAGTGCTGGCTCCCTGAAACAGATTAATCCCACAGTGTGGTCTCCCTGAAACAGTTTAATCCACAGTGTGGTCTCCCTGAAACTGATTAATCCCTCAGTGTGGTCTCCCTGAAACAGATTAATCCCACAGAGCGGTCTCCCTGAAACAGATTAATTCCACAGTGTTGGCTCCCTGAAACAGATTAATCCCACAGTGTTGGCTCCCTGAAACAGATTAATCCCACAGTGTGGGCTCCCTGAAACAGATTAATCCGACAGTGCGGTCTCCCTGAAACAGATTAATTCCACCATGTGGGCACCCTGAAACAGATTAATCCCACAGTGTGGGATCCCTGAAACAGATTAATTCCACCATGTGGGCACCCTGAAACAGATTAATCCCACAGTGTGGTCTCCCTAAAACAGATTAATCCCACAGTGTGGGCTCCCTGAAACAGATTAATCCCACAGTGTGTGCTCCCTGAAACAGATTAATCCCACAGTATGGGCTCCCTAAAATAGATTAATCCCACAGTGTGGGCTCCCTAAAACAGATTAATCCCACAGTGTGGTCTCACTGAAACAGATTAATCCCACAGTGTGGTCTCCCTAAAACAGATTAATCCCACAGTGTGGTCTCACTGAAACAGATTAATCTCACAGTGTGGTCTCCCTGAAACAGATTAATCCCACAGTGTCTTCTCCCTGAAACAGATTAATCCCACAGTGTCTTCTCCCTGAAAATTAATACCACAGTGTGGTCTCCCTGAAACAGATAAATCCCACAGTGTGGTCTCCCTGAAACAGATTAATCCCACAGTGTGGTCTCCCTGAAACAGATTAATCCCACAGTGTGGGCTCCCTGAAACAGATTAATCCGACAGTGCGGTCTCCCTGAAACAGATTAATTCCACCATGTGGGCTCCCTGAAACAGATTAATCCCACAGTGTGGGATCCCTGAAACAGATTAATCCCACAGTGTGGTCTCCCTAAAACAGATTAATCCCACAATGTGGGCTCCCTGAAACAGATTAATCCCACAATGTGGTCTCCCTGAAACAGATTAACCCAACAGTGCGGTCTCCCTGAAACAGAGTAATCCCACAGTGAGGTCTCCCTAAAACAGATTAATCCCACAGTGTGGTCTCCCTTAAACAGATTAATCCCACAGTGTGGGGTCCCTAAAACAGATTAATCCCACAGTGCGGTCTCCCTGAAACAAATTAATCCCATAGTGTGGTCTCCCTGAAACAGATTAATCCCACAGTGTGGTCTCCCTAAAACAGATTAATCCCACAGTTTGGGCTCCCTAAAACAGATTAATCCCACAGTGCGGTCTCCCTGAAACAGATTAATCCCACAGTGCTGGCTCCCTGAAACAGATTAATCCCACAGTGTGGTCTCCCTGAAACAGTTTAATCCACAGTGTGGTCTCCCTGAAACTGATTAATCCCTCAGTGTGGTCTCCCTGAAACAGATTAATCCCACAGAGCGGTCTCCCTGAAACAGATTAATTACACAGTGTTGGCTCCCTGAAACAGATTAATCCCACAGTGTTGGCTCCCTGAAACAGGTTAATCCCACAGTGTGGGCTCCCTGAAACAGATTAATCCGACAGTGCGGTCTCCCTGAAACAGATTAATTCCACCATGTGGGCACCCTGAAACAGATTAATCCCACAGTGTGGGATCCCTGAAACAGATTAATCCCACAGTGTGTGCTCCCTGAAACAGATTAATCCCACAGTATGGGCTTCCTAAAATAGATTAATCCCACAGTGTGGGCTCCCTAAAACAGATTAATCCCACAGTGTGGTCTCACTGAAACAGATTAATCCCACAGTGTGGGCTGCCTGAAACAGATTAATCCCACAGAGCGGTCTCCCTGAAACAGATTAATTCCACAGTGTTGGCTCCCTGAAACAGATTAATCCCACAGTGTTGGCTCCCTGAAACAGATTAATCCCACAGTGTCTTCTCCCTGAAAATTAATACCACAGTGTGGTCTCCCTGAAACAGATTAATCCCACAGTGTGGTCTCCCTGAAACAGATTAATTCCAGCATGTGGGCTCCCTGAAACAGATTAATCCCACCGTGTGGTCTCCCTGAAACAGATTAATCCCACAGTGTGGTCTCCCTAAAACAGATTAATCCCACAGTGTGGGCTCCCTGAAACAGATTAATCCCACAGTGTGGGCTCCCTGAAACAGATTAATCGCACAATGTGGTCTCCCTGAAACAGATTAACCCAACAGTGCGGTCTCCCTGAAACAGATTAATCCCACAGTGTGGGCTCCCAAAAACAGAGTAATCCGACAGTGAGGTCTCCCTAAAACAGATTAAACCCACAGTGTGGTCTCCCTTAAACAGATTAATCCCACAGTGTGGGCTCCCTAAAACAGATTAATCCCACAGAGCGGTCTCCCTGAAACAGATTAATCCCACAGTGTTGGCTCCCTGAAACAGATTAATCCCAAAGTGTGGGCTCCATGAAACAGATTAATCCCACAGTGTGGTCTCCCTAAAACAGATTAAACCCACAGTGCGGTCTCTCAGAAACAGATTAATCCTGCAGTGTGGGCTCCCTGAATGAGATTAATCCCAAAGTGTGGGCTCCCTGAAACAGATTAATCCCACAATGTGGTCTCCCTGAAACAGATTAATCCCACAGTGCGGTCTCCCTAAAACAGATTAATCCCACGGTGTCTTCTCCCTGAAACAGATTAATCCCACAGTGTCTTCTCCCTGAAAATTAATCCCACAGTGTGGTCTCCCTGAAACAGATTAATCCCACAGTATGGGCTCCCTGAAACAGATTAATCCCACAGTATGGTCTCCCTAAAACAAATTAATCCCACAGTGTCTTCTCCCTGAAACAGATTCATCCCACAGTGTGGTCTCCCTAAAACAGATTAATCCCACAGTGTGGTCTCCCTGAAACAGATTAATCCCACAGTGTGGTCTCCCTAAAACAGATTAATCCCACAGTGTGGTTTCCCTGAAACAGATTAATCCCACAGTGTGCTCTCCCTGAAACAGATTAATCATACAGTGCGCTCTCCCTGAAACAGATTAATCATACAGTGCGGTCTCCCTGAAACAGATTAATCCCACAGTGTGGGCTCCCTGAAACAGATTAATCCCACAGTGTGGTCTCCCTGAAACAGATTAATCCCACAGTGTGCTCTCCCTGAAACAGATTAATCATACAGTGTGTGCTCCCTGATAAAGATTAATACCACAGTGTGGTCTCCCTGAAACATATTAATCCCACAGTGCGGACTCCCTGAAACAGATTAATCCCACAGTGTGGTCTCCCTGAAACAGATTAATCCCACAGTGTGGTCTCCCTAAAACAGAATAATCCCACAGTGTTGTCTCCCTGAAACAGATTAATCCCACAGTGTGGTCTCCCTGAAATAGATTAATCCCACAGTGTGGTCTCCCTGAAACAGATTAATCCCACAGTGTGATCTCCTTAAAACAGATTAATCCCACAGTGTTGTCTCCCTGAAACAGATAAATCCCACAGTGTGGTCTCCCTGAAACAGATTAATCCCACAGTGTGGTCTCCCTGAAACAGATTAATCGTAGAGTGTGGTCTCCCGTAAACAGATGAATCCCACAGTGTGGTCTCCCTGAAACAGATTAATCCCATAGTGTGGTCTCCCTGAAACAGATTAATCCCACAGTGTGGTCTCCCTGAAACAGATTAATCCCACAGTGTAGTCTCCCTGAAACAGATTAACCCACAGTGTGGTCTCCCTGAAACAGATTAATTCCACAGTGCGGTCTCCCTGAAACAAATTAATCCCTCAGTGTCTTCTCCCTGAAACAGATTAATCCTACAGTGTGGTCTCCCTAAAAAAGATGAATCTCACAGTGTGGTCTCCCTGAAACAGATTAATCCCACAGTGTGCTCTCCCTGAAACAGATTAATCATACAGTGCGGTCTCCCTGAAACAGATTAATCCCACATGTGGGCTCCATGAAACAGATTATTCCCACAGTGTGGTCTCCCTGAAACAGATGAATCCCACAGTGTGTGCTCCCTGATAAAGATTAATACCACAGTGTGGTCTCCCTGAAACATATTAATCCCACAGTGCGGACTCCCTGAAACAGATTAATCCCACAGTGTGGTCTCCCTGAAACAGATTAATCCCACAGTGTGGTCTCCCTAAAACAGAATAATCCCACAGTGTTGTCTCCCTGAAACAGATTAATCCCACAGTGTGGTCTCCCTGAAATAGATTAATCCCACAGTGTGGTCTCCCTGAACGAGATTAATCCCACAGTGTGGTCTCCCTGAAACAAATTAATCCCACAGTGTGGGCTCCCTGTAATAGATTAATCTCACAGTGTGGGCTCCCTGAAAAAATTTAATCCCACAGTGTGGTCTCCCTGAAACAGATAAATTCCACAGTGTGGGCTCCCTAAAACAGATTAATCCCACAGTGTGGTCTCCCTAAAACTGATTAATCCCACAGTGTATTCACCCTAAACAGATTAATCCCACAGTGTGGTCTCCCTGAAACAGTTTAATCCACAGTGTGGTCTCCCTGAAACTGATTAATCCCTCAGTGTGGTCTCCCTGAAATAGATTAATCCCACAGAGCGGTCTCCCTGAAACAGATTAATTCCACAGTGCGGTCTCCATGAAACAGATTAATCCCACAGTGTGGGCTCCCTGAAACAGAGTAATTCCACAGTGTGGTCTCCCTAAAACAGATTAATCCCACAGTGTGGTCTCCCTAAAACAGATTAATCCCACAGTGTGGGCTCCCTAAAACTGATTAATCCCACAGTGCGGTCTCCCTGAAACAGATTAATCCCACAGTGTTGGCTCCCTGAAACAGATTAATCCCACAGTGTGGTCTCCCTAAAACAGATTAATCCCACAGTGTGCTCTCCCTGAAACAGATTAATCCCACAGTGTGAGGCTCACAGAAAGAGATTAATCCCACAGTATGGGCTCCCTGAAACAGATTAATCCCACAGTGTGTGCTCCCTGAAACAGATTAATCCCACAGTGTGGTCTCCCTGAAACAGATTAATCCCACAGTGTGTGCTCCCTGAAACAGATTAATCCCACAGTATGGGCTCCCTAAAATAGATTAATCCCACAGCGTGGGCTCCCTAAAACAGATTAATCCCACAGTGTGGTCTCACTGAAACAGATTAATCCCACAGTGTGGGCTGCCTGAAACAGATTAATCCCACAGTGTGGTCTCCCTGAAACAGATTAATCCCACAGTGTCTTCTCCCTGAAACAGATTAATCCCACAGTGTCTTCTCCCTGAAAATTAATACCACAGTGTGGTCTCCCTGAAACTGATTAATCCCTCAGTGTGGTCTCCCTGAAATAGATTAATCCCACAGAGCGGTCTCCCTGAAACAGATTAATTCCACAGTGCGGTCTCCATGAAACAGATTAATCCCACAGTGTGGGCTCCCTGAAACAGAGTAATTCCACAGTGTGGTCTCCCTAAAACAGATTAATCCCACAGTGTGGTCTCCCTAAAACAGATTAATCCCACAGTGTGGGCTCCCTAAAACTGATTAATCCCACAGTGCGGTCTCCCTGAAACAGATTAATCCCACAGTGTTGGCTCCCTGAAACAGATTAATCCCACAGTGTGGTCTCCCTAAAACAGATTAATCCCACAGTGTGCTCTCCCTGAAACAGATTAATCCCACAGTGTGAGGCTCACAGAAAGAGATTAATCCCACAGTATGGGCTCCCTGAAACAGATTAATCCCACAGTGTGTGCTCCCTGAAACAGATTAATCCCACAGTGTGGTCTCCCTGAAACAGATTAATCCCACAGTGTGTGCTCCCTGAAACAGATTAATCCCACAGTATGGGCTCCCTAAAATAGATTAATCCCACAGCGTGGGCTCCCTAAAACAGATTAATCCCACAGTGTGGTCTCACTGAAACAGATTAATCCCACAGTGTGGGCTGCCTGAAACAGATTAATCCCACAGTGTGGTCTCCCTGAAACAGATTAATCCCACAGTGTCTTCTCCCTGAAACAGATTAATCCCACAGTGTCTTCTCCCTGAAAATTAATACCACAGTGTGGTCTCCCTGAAACAGATTAATCCCACAGTGTGGTCTCCCTGAAACAGATTAATTCCACCATGTGGGCTCCCTGAAACAGATTAATCCCACCGTGTGGTCTCCCTGAAACAGATTAATCCCACAGTGTGGTCTCCCTAAAACAGATTAATCCCACAGTGTGGGCTCCCTGAAACAGATTAATCCCACAGTGTGGTCTCCCTTAAACAGATTAATCCCACAGTTTGTGCTCCCTGAAACAGATTAATCCCACAGTATGGGCTCCCTAAAATAGATTAATCCCACAGTGTGGGCTCCCTAAAACAGATTAATCCCACAGTGTGGTCTCACTGAAACAGATTAATCCCACAAGTGTGGTCTCCCTGAAACAGATTAATCCCACAGTGTCTTCTCCCTGAAACAGATTAATCCCACAGTGTCTTCTCCCTGAAAATTAATACCACAGTGTGGTCTCCCTGAAACAGATAAATCCCACAGTGTGGTCTCCCTGAAACAGATTAATCCCACAGTGTGGGATCCCTGAAACAGATTAATCCCACAGTGTGGTCTCCCTAAAACAGATTAATCCCACAATGTGGGCTCCCTGAAACAGATTAATCCCACAATGTGGTCTCCCTGAAACAGATTAATCCCACAGTGAGGGCTCCCTGAAACAGAGTAATCCCACAGTGAGGTCTCCCTAAAACAGATTAATCCCACAGTGTGGTCTCCCTTAAACAGATTAATCCCACAGTGTGGGGTCCCTAAAACAGATTAATCCCACAGTGCGGTCTCCCTGAAACAGATTAATCCCACAGTGCTGGATCCCTGAAACAGATTAATCCCACAGTGTGGTCTCCCTGAAACAGTTTAATCCACAGTGTGGTCTCCCTGAAACTGATTAATCCCTCAGTGTGGTCTCCCTGAAACAGATTAATCCCACAGAGCTGTCTCCCTGAAACAGATTAATTCCACAGTGTTGGCTCCCTGAAACAGATTAATCCCACAGTGTGGTCTCCCTAAAACAGATTAATCCCACAGTGTGCTCTCCCTGAAACAGATTAATCCCACAGTGTGAGGCTCACAGAAAGAGATTAATCCCACAGTATGGGCTCCCTGAAACAGATTAATCCCACAGTGTGTGCTCCCTGAAACAGATTAATCCCACAGTGTGGTCTCCCTGAAACAGATTAATCCCACAGTGTGTGCTCCCTGAAACAGATTAATCCCACAGTATGGGCTCCCTAAAATAGATTAATCCCACAGTGTGGGCTCCCTAAAACAGATTAATCCCACAGTGTGGTCTCACTGAAACAGATTAATCCCACAGTGTGGGCTGCCTGAAACAGATTAATCCCACAGTGTGGTCTCCCTGAAACAGATTAATCCCACAGTGTCTTCTCCCTGAAACAGATTAATCCCACAGTGTCTTCTCCCTGAAAATTAATACCAGTGTGGTCTCCCTGAAACAGATTAATCCCACAGTGTGGTCTCCCTGAAACAGATTAATTTCAACATGTGGGCTCCCTTAAACAGATTAATCCCACCGTGTGGTCTCACTGAAACAGATTAATCCCACAGTGTGGTCTCCCTAAAACAGATTAATCCCACAGTGTGGGCTCCCTGAAACAGATTAATCCCACAGTGTGGGCTCCCTGAAACAGATTAATCGCACAATGTGTTCTCCCTGAAACAGATTAACCCAACAGTGCGGTCTCCCTGAAACAGATTAATCCCACAGTGTGGGCTCCCTGAAACAGAGTAATCCCACAGTGAGGTCTCCCTAAAACAGATTAAACCCACAGTGTGGTCTCCCTTAAACAGATTAATCCCACAGTGTGGGCTCCCTAAAACAGATTAATCCCACAGAGCGGTCTCCCTGAAACAGATTAATCCCACAGTGTTGGCTCCCTGAAACAGATTAATCCCAAAGTGTGGGCTCCATGAAACAGATTAATCCCACAGTGTGGTCTCCCTAAAACAGATTAAACCCACAGTGCGGTCTCTCAGAAACAGATTAATCCAGCAGTGTGGGCTCCCTGAAGGAGATTAATCCCAAAGTGTGGGCTCCCTGAAACAGATTAATCCCACAATGTGGTCTCCCTGAAACAGATTAATCCCACAGTGCGGTCTCCCTAAAACAGATTAATCCCACGGTGTCTTCTCCCTGAAACAGATTAATCCCACAGTGTCTTCTCCCTGAAAATTAATCCCACAGTGTGGTCTCCCTGAAACAGATTAATCCCACAGTGTGGGCTCCCTGAAACAGATTAATCCCACAGTATGGTCTCCCTAAACAAATTAATCCCACAGTGTCTTCTCCCTGAAACAGATTAATCCCACAGTGTCTTCTCCCTGAAAATTAATACCAGTGTGGTCTCCCTGAAACAGATTAATCCCACAGTGTGGTCTCCCTGAAACAGATTAATTTCAACATGTGGGCTCCCTGAAACAGATTAATCGTAGAGTGTGGTCTCCCGTAAACAGATGAATCCCACAGTGTGGTCTCCCTGAAACAGATTAATCCCACAGTGTGGTCTCCCTGAAACAGATTAATCCCACAGTGTAGTCTCCCTGAAACAGATTAATCCACAGTGTGGTCTCCCTGAAACAGATTAATTCCACAGTGCGGTCTCCCTGAAACAAATTAATCCCTCAGTGTCTTCTCCCTGAAACAGATTAATCCCACAGTGTGGTCTCCCTAAAACAGATTAATCCCACAGTGTGGTTTCCCTGAAACAGATTAATCCCACAGTGTGCTCTCCCTGAAACAGATTAATCATACAGTGCGGTCTCCCTGAAACAGATTAATCCCACAGTGTGGGCTCCCTGAAACAGATTAATCCCAGAGTGTGGTCTCCCTGAAACAGATTAATCCCACAGTGTGCTCTCCCTGAAACAGATTAATCATACAGTGCGGTCTCCCTGAAACAGATTAATCCCACATGTCGGCTCCATGAAACAGATTAATCCCACAGTGTGGTCTCCCTGAAACAGATTAATCCCACAGTGTGTGCTCCCTGATAAAGATTAATACCACAGTGTGGTCTCCCTGAAACATATTAATCCCACAGTGCGGACTCCCTGAAACAGATTAATCCCACAGTGTGGTCTCCCTGAAACAGATTAATCCCACAGTGTGGTCTCCCTAAAACAGAATAATCCCACAGTGTTGTCTCCCTGAAACAGATTAATCCCACAGTGTGGTCTCCCTGAAATAGATTAATCCCACAGTGTGGTCTCCCTGAAACAGATTAATCCCACAGTGTGATCTCCTTAAAACAGATTAATCCCACAGTGTTGTCTCCCTGAAACAGATTAATCCCACAGTGTGGTCTCCCTGAAACAGATTAATCCCACAGTGTGGTCTCCCTGAAACAGATTAATCGTAGAGTGTGGTCTCCCGTAAACAGATGAATCCCACAGTGTGGTCTCCCTGAAACAGATTAATCCCACAGTGTGGTCTCCCTGAAACAGATTAATCCCACAGTGTAGTCTCCCTGAAACAGATTAATCCACAGTGTGGTCTCCCTGAAACAGATTAATTCCACAGTGCGGTCTCCCTGAAACAAATTAATCCCTCAGTGTCTTCTCCCTGAAACAGATTAATCCCACAGTGTGGTCTCCCTAAAAAAGATGAATCCCACAGTGTGGTCTCCCTGAAACAGATTAATCCCACAGTGTGCTCTCCCTGAAACAGATTAATCATACAGTGCGGTCTCCCTGAAACAGATTAATCCCACATGTGGGCTCCATGAAACAGATTATTCCCACAGTGTGGTCTCCCTGAAACAGATTAATCCCACAGTGTGTGCTCCCTGATAAAGATTAATACCACAGTGTGGTCTCCCTGAAACATATTAATCCCACAGTGCGGACTCCCTGAAACAGATTAATCCCACAGTGTGGTCTCCCTGAAACAGATTAATCCCACAGTGTGGTCTCCCTAAAACAGAATAATCCCACAGTGTTGTCTCCCTGAAACAGATTAATCCCACAGTGTGGTCTCCCTGAAATAGATTAATCCCACAGTGTGGTCTCCCTGAACGAGATTAATCCCACAGTGTGGTCTCCCTGAAACAAATTAATCCCACAGTGTGGGCATCCTGTAATAGATTAATCTCACAATGTGGGCTCCCTGAAAAAAATTAATCCCACAGTGTGGTCTCCCTGAAACAGATAAATTCAACAGTGTGGGCTCCCTAAAACAGATTAATCCCACAGTGTGGTCTCCCTGAAACAGTTTAATCCACAGTGTGGTCTCCCTGAAACTGATTAATCCCTCAGTGTGGTCTCCCTGAAATAGATTAATCCCACAGAGCGGTCTCCCTGAAACAGATTAATTCCACAGTGCGGTCTCCATGAAACAGATTAATCCCACAGTGTGGGCTCCCTGAAACAGAGTAATTCCACAGTGTGGTCTCCCTAAAACAGATTAATCCCACAGTGTGGTCTCCCTAAAACAGATTAATCCCACAGTGTGGGCTCCCTAAAACTGATTAATCCCACAGTGCGGTCTCCCTGAAACAGATTAATCCCACAGTGTTGGCTCCCTGAAACAGATTAATCCCACAGTGTGGTCTCCCTAAAACAGATTAATCCCACAGTGTGCTCTCCCTGAAACAGATTAATCCCACAGTGTGAGGCTCACAGAAAGAGATTAATCCCACAGTATGGGCTCCCTGAAACAGATTAATCCCACAGTGTGTGCTCCCTGAAACAGATTAATCCCACAGTGTGGTCTCCCTGAAACAGATTAATCCCACAGTGTGTGCTCCCTGAAACAGATTAATCCCACAGTATGGGCTCCCTAAAATAGATTAATCCCACAGCGTGGGCTCCCTAAAACAGATTAATCCCACAGTGTGGTCTCACTGAAACAGATTAATCCCACAGTGTGGGCTGCCTGAAACAGATTAATCCCACAGTGTGGTCTCCCTGAAACAGATTAATCCCACAGTGTCTTCTCCCTGAAACAGATTAATCCCACAGTGTCTTCTCCCTGAAAATTAATACCACAGTGTGGTCTCCCTGAAACAGATTAATCCCACAGTGTGGTCTCCCTGAAACAGATTAATTCCACCATGTGGGCTCCCTGAAACAGATTAATCCCACCGTGTGGTCTCCCTGAAACAGATTAATCCCACAGTGTGGTCTCCCTAAAACAGATTAATCCCACAGTGTGGGCTCCCTGAAACAGATTAATCCCACAGTGTGTGCTCCCTGAAACAGATTAATCCCACAGTATGGGCTCCCTAAAATAGATTAATCCCACAGTGTGGGCTCCCTAAAACAGATTAATCCCACAGTGTGGTCTCACTGAAACAGATTAATCCCACAGGGTGGGCTGCCTGAAACAGATTAATCCCACAGTGTGGTCTCCCTGAAACAGATTAATCCCACAGTGTCTTCTCCCTGAAACAGATTAATCCCACAGTGTCTTCTCCCTGAAAATTAATACCACAGTGTGGTCTCCCTGAAACAGATAAATCCCACAGTGTGGTCTCCCTGAAACAGATTAACCCAACAGTGCGGTCTCCCTGAAACAGATTAATTCCACAGTGTGCGCTCCCTGAAACAGAGTAATCCCACAGTGAGGTCTCCCTAAAACAGATTAATCCCACAGTGTGGTCTCCCTTAAACAGATTAATCCCACATTGTGTGCTCCCTGAAACAGATTAATCCCACAGTATGGGCTCCCTAAAATAGATTAATCCCACAGTGTGGGCTCCCTAAAACAGATTAATCCCACAGTGTGGTCTCACTGAAACAGATTAATCCCACAGTGTGGGCTGCCTGAAACAGATTAATCCCACAGTGTGGTCTCCCTGAAACAGATTAATCCCACAGTGTCTTCTCCCTGAAACAGATTAATCCCACAGTGTCTTCACCCTGAAAATTAATACCACAGTGTGGTCTCCCTGAAACAGATTAATCCCACAGTGTGTGCTCCCTGAAACAGATTAATCCCACAGTATGGGATCCCTAAAATAGATTAATCCCACAGTGTGGGCTCCCTAAAACAGATTAATCCCACAGTGTGGTCTCACTGAAACAGATTAATACCACAGTGTGGTCTCCCTGAAACAGATAAATCCCACAGTGTGGTCTCCCTGAAACAGATTAACCCAACAGTGCGGTCTCCCTGAAACAGATTAATCCCACAGTGTGGGCTCCCTGAAACAGAGTAATCCCACAGTGAGGTCTCCCCAAAAAAAGATTAATCCCACAGTGTGGTCTCCCTTAAACAGATTAATCCCACAGTGTGTGCTCCCTGAAACAGATTAATCCCACAGTATGGGCTCCCTAAAATAGATTAATCCCACAGTGTGGGCTCCCTAAAACAGATTAATCCCACAGTGTGGTCTCACTGAAACAGATTAATCCCACAGTGTGGGCTGCCTGAAACAGATTAATCCCACAGGGTGGTCTCCCTGAAACAGATTAATCCCACAGTGTCCTCTCCCTGAAACAGATTAATCCCACAGTGTCTTCTCCCTGAAAATTAATAGCACAGTGTGGTCTCCCTGAAACAGATTAATCCCACAGTGTGTGCTCACTGAAACAGATTAATCCCACAGTATGGGCTCCCTAAAATAGATTAATCCCACAGTGTGGGCTCCCTAAAACAGATTAATCGCACAGTGTGGTCTCACTGAAACAGATTAATCCCACAGTGTGGGCTGCCTGAAACAGATTAATCCCACAGTGTGGTCTCCCTGAAACAGATTAATCCCACAGTGTCTTCTCCCTAAAACAGATTAATCCCACAGTGTCTTCTCCCTGAAAATTAATACCACAGTGTGGTCTCCCTGAAAGAGATTAATCCCACAGTGTGGTCTCCCTGAAACAGATTAATTCCACCATGTGGGCTCCCTGAAACAGATTAATCCCACCGTGTGGTCTCCCTGAAACAGATTAATCCCACAGTGTGGTCTCCCTAAAACAGATTAATCCCACAGTGTGGGCTCCCTGAAACAGATTAATCCCACAGTGTGTGCTCCCTGAAACAGATTAATCCCACAGTATGGGCTCCCTAAAATAGATTAATCCCACAGTGTGGGCTCCCTAAAACAGATTAATCCCACAGTGTGGTCTCACTGAAACAGATTAATCCCACAGTGTGGGCTGCCTGAAACAGATTAATCCCACAGTGTGGTCTCCCTGAAACAGATTAATCCCACAGTGTCTTCTCCCTGAAACAGATTAATCCCACAGTGTCTTCTCCCTGAAAATTAATACCACAGTGTGGTCTCCCTGAAACAGATAAATCCCACAGTGTGGTCTCCCTGAAACAGATTAACCCAACAGTGCGGTCTCCCTGAAACAGATTAATCCCACAGTGTGGGCTCCCTGAAACAGAGTAATCCCACAGTGAGGTCTCCCTAAAACAGATTAATCCCACAGTGTGGTCTCCCTTAAACAGATTAATCCCACAGTGTGTGCTCCCTGAAACAGATTAATCCCACAGTATGGGCTCCCTAAAATAGATTAATCCCACAGTGTGGGATCCCTAAAACAGATTAATCCCACAGTGTGGTCTCATTGAAACAGATTAATCCCACAGTGTGGTCTCCCTGAAACAGATTAATCCCACAGTGTCTTCTCCCTGAAACAGATTAATCCTACAGTGTCTTCTCCCTGAAAATTAATACCACAGTGTGGTCTCCCTGAAACAGATAAATCCCACAGTGTGGTCTCCCTGAAACAGATTAATCCCACAGTGTGGGATCCCTGAAACAGATTAATCCATAGTGTGGTCTCCCTAAAACAGATTAATCCCACAGTGTGGGCTCCCTGAAACAGATTAATCGCACAATGTGGTCTCCCTGAAACAGATTAATCCCACAGTGAGGGCTCCCTGAAACAGAGTAATCCCACAGTGAGGTCTCCCTAAAACAGATTAATCCCACAGTGTGGTCTCCCTTAAACAGATTAATCCCACAGTGTGGGCTCCCTAAAACAGATTAATCCCACAGTGCGGTCTCCCTGAAACAAATTAATCCCATAGTGTGGTCTCCCTGAAACAGATTAATCCCACAGTGTGGTCTCCCTAAAACAGATTAATCCCACAGTTTGGGCTCCCTAAAACAGATTAATCCCACAGTGCGATCTCCCTGAAACAGATTAATCCCACAGTGCTGGCTCCCTGAAACAGATTAATCCCACAGTGTGGTCTCCCTGAAACAGTTTAATCCACAGTGTGGTCTCCCTGAAACTGATTAATCCCTCAGTGTGGTCTCCCTGAAACAGATTAATCCCACAGAGCGGTCTCCCTGAAACAGATTAATTCCACAGTGTTGACTCCCTGAAACAGATTAATCCCACAGTGTGGTCTCCCTAAAACAGATTAATCCCACAGTGTGCTCTCCCTGAAACAGATTAATCCCACAGTATGGGCTCCCTAAAATAGATTAATCCCACAGTGTGGGCTCCCTAAAACAGATTAATCCCACAGTGTGGTCTCACTGAAACAGATTAATCCCACAGTGTGGGCTGCCTGAAACAGATTAATCCCACAGTGTGGTCTCCCTGAAACAGATTAATCCCACAGTGTCTTCTCCCTAAAACAGATTAATCCCACAGTGTCTTCTCCCTGAAAATTAATACCACAGTGTGGTCTCCCTGAAAGAGATTAATCCCACAGTGTGGTCTCCCTGAAACAGATTAATTCCACCATGTGGGCTCCCTGAAACAGATTAATCCCACCGTGTGGTCTCCCTGAAACAGCTAAATCCCACAGTGTGGTCTCCCTAAAACAGATTAATCCCACAGTGTGGGCTCCCTGAAACAGATTAATCCCACAGTGTGTGCTCCCTGAAACAGATTAATCCCACAGTATGGGCTCCCTAAAATAGATTAATCCCACAGTGTGGGCTCCCTAAAACAGATTAATCCCACAATGCGTTCTCCCTGAAACAGATTAATCCCACAGTGTGGTCTCCCTAAAACAGATTAAACCCACAGTGCGGTCTCTCTGAAACAGATTAATCCCACAGTGTGGGCTCCCTGAAGGAGATTAATCCCACAGTGTGGGCTCCCTGAAACAGATTAATCCCACAATGTGGTCTCCCAGAAACAGATTAATACCACAGTGTGGTCTCCCTGAAACAGATTAATCATACAGTGCGGTTTCCCTGAAACAGATTAATCCCACAGTGTGGGCTCCCCGAAACAGATTAATCCCACAGTGTGGTCTCCCTAAAACAAATTAATCCCACAGTGTCTTCTCCCTGAAACAGATTCATCCCACAGTGTGGTCTCCCTGAAACAGATTAATCCCACAGTGTGGTCTCCCTGAAACAGATTAATCCCACAGTGTGGTCTCCCTAAAACAGATTAATCCCACAGTGTGGTTTCCCTGAAACAGATTAATCCCACAGTGTGGTCTCCCTGAAATAGATTAATCATACAGTGCGGTCTCCCTTAAACAGATTAATCCCACAGTGTGAGCTCCATGAAACAGATCAATCCCACAGTGAGGTCTCCCTAAAACAGATTAATCCCACAGTGTAGTCACCCTAAAACAGATTAATCCCACAATGCGTTCTCCCTGAAACAGATTAATCCCACAGTGTGGCTCCCTGATAAAGATTAATCCCACAGTGTGGTCTCCCTGAAACAGATTAATCCCACATGTGGGCTCCATGAAACAGATTAATCCCACAGTGTGGGCTCCCGGAAACAGATTAATCCCACAGTGTGTGCTCCCTGATAAAGATTAATACCATAGTGTGGTCTCCCTGAAACAGATTAATCCCACAGTGCGGACTCCCTGAAACAGATTAATCCCACAGTGTGGTCTGCCTGAAACAGATTAATCGCACAGTGTGGTCTCCCTAAAACAGATTAATCCCACAGTGTTGTCTCCCTGAAACAGATTAATCCCACAGTGTGGTCTCCCTGAAACAGATTAATCCCACAGTGTGGTCTCCCTGAAACAGATTAATCCCACAGTGTGGTCTCCTTAAAACAGATTAATCCCACAGTGTTGTCTCCCTGAAACAGATTAATCCCACAGTGTGGTCTCACTTAAACAGATTAATCCCACAGCGTGGTCTCCCTGAAACAGATTAATCCTACAGTGTGGTGTCCCGTAAACAGATTAATCCCACAGTGTGGTCTCCCTGAAACAGATTAATCCCACAGTGTGGTCTCCCTGAAACAGATTAATCCCACAGTGTGGTCTCCCCGAAACAGATTAATCCCACAGTGTGGTCTCCCTGAAACAGATTAACCCACAGTGTGGTCTGCCTGAAACAGATTAATCCCACAGTGTGGTCTCCCTAAAACAGATTAATCCCACAGTGTGGTCTCCTTGAAACTGATTAATCCCACAGTGTGGTCTCCCGTAAGAAGATTAATCCCACAATGTGGTCTCCCTGAAACAGATTAATCCCCCAGTGTGGTCTCCCTGAAACAGATTAATCATACAGTGCGGTTTACCTGAAACAGATTAATCCCACAGTGTGGGCCCCCTGAAAAAGATTAATCCCACAGTGTGGTTCCCTAAAACCGATTAATCCCACAGTGTGTGCTCCCTGAAACAGATTAATCCCACAGTGTGGGCTGCCTGAAGGAGATTAATCCCACAGTGCGGTCTCCCTGAAACAGATTAATCCCACAGTGTGGTCTCCCTAAAACAGATTAAACCCACAGTGTTGTCTCTCTGAAACAGATTAATCCCACAGTGTGGGCTCCCTGAAGGAGATTAATCCCACAGTGTGGGCTCCCTGAAACAGATTAATCCCACAATGTGGTCTCCCAGAAACAGATTAACACCACAGTGTGGTCTCCCTGAAACAGATTAATCATACAGTGCGGTTTCCCTGAAACAGATTAATCCCACAGTGTGGGCTCCCCAAAACAGATTAATCCCACAGTGTGGTCTCCCTAAAACAAATTAATCCCACAGTGTCTTCTCCCTGAAACAGATTAATCCCACAGTGTGGTCTCCCTGAAACAGATTAATCCCACAGTGTGGTCTCCCTGAAACAGATTAATCCCACAGTGTGGTCTCCCTAAAACAGATTAATCCCACAGTGTGGTTTCCCTGAAACAGATTAATCCCACAGTGTGGTCTCCCTGAAATAGATTAATCATACAGTGCGGTCTCCCTGAAACAGATTAATCCCACAGTGTGAGCTCCATGAAACAGATCAATCCCACAGTGTGGTCTCCCTAAAACAGATTAATCACACAGTGTAGTCACCCTAAAACAGATTAATCCCACAATGCGTTCTCCCTGAAACAGATTAATCCCACAGTGTGGCTCCCTGATAAGGATTAATCCCACAGTGTGGTCACCCTGAAACAGATTAATCGCACAAGTGGGCTCCATGAAACAGATTAATCCCACAGTGTGGGCTCCCGGAAACAGATTAATCCCACAGTGTGTGCTCCCTGATAAAGATTAATACCACAGTGTGGTCTCCCTGAAACAGATTAATCCCACAGTGCGGACTCCCTGAAACAGATTAATCCCACAGTGTGGTCTGCCTGAAACAGATTAATCGCACAGTGTGGTCTCCCTAAAACAGATTAATCCCACAGTGTTGTCTCCCTGAAACAGATTAATCCCACAGTGTGGTCTCCCTGAAACAGATTAATCCCACAGTGTGGTCTCCCTGAAACAGATTAATCCCACAGTGTGGTCTCCTTAAAACAGATTAATCCCACAGTGTTGTCTCCCTGAAACAGATTAATCCCACAGTGTGGTCTCCCTTAAACAGATTAATCCCACAGTGTGGTCTCCCTGAAACAGATTAATCCAACAGTGCGGTCTCCCTGAAACAGATTAATCCCAGAGTGTGGGCTCCCTGAAAGAGAGTAATCCCACAGTGAGGTCTCCCTAAAACAGATTAATCCCACAGTGTGGTCTCCCTAAAACAGATTAATCCCACAGTGTGGTCTCCCTAAAACAGATTAAACCCACAGTGCGGTCTCTCTGAAACAGATTAATCCCACAGTGTGGGCTCCCTGAAGGAGATTAATCCCACAGTGTGGGCTCCCTGAAACAGATTAATCCCACAATGTGGTCTCCCAGAAACAGATTAATACCACAGTGTGGTCTCCCTGAAACAGATTAATCATACAGTGCGGTTTCCCTGAAACAGATTAATCCCACAGTGTGGGCTCCCCGAAACAGATTAATCCCACAGTGTGGTCTCCCTAAAACAAATTAATCCCACAGTGTCTTCTCCCTGAAACAGATTCATCCCACAGTGTGGTTTCCCTGAAACAGATTAATCCCACAGTGTGGTCTCCCTGAAATAGATTAATCATACAGTGCGGTCTCCCTGAAACAGATTAATCCCACAGTGTGAGCTCCATGAAACAGATCAATCCCACAGTGTGGTCTCCCTAAAACAGATTAATCCCACAGTGTAGTCACCCTAAAACAGATTAATCCCACAATGCGTTCTCCCTGAAACAGATTAATCCCACAGTGTGGCTCCCTGATAAAGATTAATCCCACAGTGTGGTCTCCCTGAAACAGATTAATCCCACATGTGGGCTCCATGAAACAGATTAATCCCACAGTGTGGGCTCCCGGAAACAGATTAATCCCACAGTGTGTGCTCCCTGATAAAGATTAATACCATAGTGTGGTCTCCCTGAAACAGATTAATCCCACAGTGCGGACTCCCTGAAACAGATTAATCCCACAGTGTGGTCTGCCTGAAACAGATTAATCGCACAGTGTGGTCTCCCTAAAACAGATTAATCCCACAGTGTTGTCTCCCTGAAACAGATTAATCCCACAGTGTGGTCTCCCTGAAACAGATTAATCCCACAGTGTGGTCTCCCTGAAACAGATTAATCCCACAGTGTGGTCTCCTTAAAACAGATTAATCCCACAGTGTTGTCTCCCTGAAACAGATTAATCCCACAGTGTGGTCTCACTTAAACAGATTAATCCCACAGCGTGGTCTCCCTGAAACAGATTAATCCTACAGTGTGGTGTCCCGTAAACAGATTAATCCCACAGTGTGGTCTCCCTGAAACAGATTAATCCCACAGTGTGGTCTCCCTGAAACAGATTAATCCCACAGTGTGGTCTCCCTGAAACAGATTAATCCCACAGTGTGGTCTCCCTGAAACAGATTAACCCACAGTGTGGTCTGCCTGAAACAGATTAATCCCACAGTGTGGTCTCCCTAAAACAGATTAATCCCACAGTGTGGTCTCCTTGAAACTGATTAATCCCACAGTGTGGTCTCCCGTAAGAAGATTAATCCCACAATGTGGTCTCCCTGAAACAGATTAATCCCCCAGTGTGGTCTCCCTGAAACAGATTAATCATACAGTGCGGTTTACCTGAAACAGATTAATCCCACAGTGTGGGCCCCCTGAAACAGATTAATCCCACAGTGTGGTTCCCGAAAACCGATTAATCCCACAGTGTGGGCTGCCTGAAGGAGATTAATCCCACAGTGTGGGCTCCCTGAAACAGATTAATCGCACAATGTGGTCTCCCTGAAACAGATGAATCCAACAGTGCGGTCTCCCTGAAACAGATTAATCCCACAGTGTGGACTCCCTGAAAGAGAGTAATCCCACAGTGAGTTCTCCCTAAAACAGATTAATCCCACAGTGTCGTCTCCCTAAAACAGATTAATCCCACAGTGTGGGCTCCCTCAAACAGATTAATCCCACAGTGTGGTCTCCCTGAAACAGATTAATCCCACAGTGTTGGCTCCCTGAAACAGATTAATACCAAAGTGTGGGCTCCCTGAAACAGATTAATCCCACAGTGTGGTCTCCCTAAAACAGATTAAACCTACAGTGAAGTCTCTCTGAAACAGATTAATCCCACAGTGAGGGCTCCCTGAAGGAGATTAATCCCACAGTGTGGTATCTGTGAAACAGATTAATCCCACAGTGTGGTCTTCCTGAAACAGATTAATCCCACAGTGTGGTCTCCCTGAAACAGATTAATCGCACAATGTGGTCTCCCTGAAACAGATTAATCCAACAGTGCGGTCTCCCTGAAACAGATTAATCCCACAGTGTGGGCTCCCTGAAAGAGAGTAATCCCACAGTGAGTTCTCCCTAAAACAGATTAATCCCACAGTGTGGTCTCCCTAAAACAGATTAATCCCACAGTGTGGGCTCCCTGAAACAGATCAATCACACAGTGTGGGCTGCCTGAAGGAGATTAATCCCACAGTGTGGGCTCCCTGAAACAGATTAATCGCACAATGTGGTCTCCCTGAAACAGATTAATCCAACAGTGCGGTCTCCCTGAAACAGATTAATCCCACAGTGTGGGCTCCCTGAAAGAGAGTAATCCCACAGTGAGGTCTCCCTAAAACAGATTAATCCCACAGTGTGGTCTCCCTAAAACAGATTAATCCCACAGTGTGGGCTCCCTAAAACAGATTAATCCCACAGTGCGGTCTCCCTGAAACAGATTAATCCCACAGTGTTGGCTCCCTGAAACAGATTAATCCCAAAGTGTGGGCTCCCTGAAACAGATTAATCCCACAGTGTAGTCTCCCTAAAACAGATTAAACCCACAGTGTGGTCTCTCTGAAACAGATTAATCCCACAGTGTGGGCTCCCTGAAGGAGATTAATCCCACAGTGTGGGCTCCCTGAAACAGATTAATCCCACAATGTGGTCTCCCAGAAACAGATTAACACCACAGTGTGGTCTCCCTGAAACAGATTAATCATACAGTGCGGTTTCCCTGAAACAGATTAATCCCACAGTGTGGGCTCCCCAAAACAGATTAATCCCACAGTGTGGTCTCCCTAAAACAAATTAATCCCACAGTGTCTTCTCCCTGAAACAGATTAATCCCACAGTGTGGTCTCCCTGAAACAGATTAATCCCACAGTGTCGTCTCCCTGAAACAGATTAATCCCACAGTGTGGTCTCCCTAAAACAGATTAATCCCACAGTGTGGTTTCCCTGAAACAGATTAATCCCACAGTGTGGTCTCCCTGAAATAGATTAATCATACAGTGCGGTCTCCCTGAAACAGATTAATCCCACAGTGTGAGCTCCATGAAACAGATCAATCCCACAGTGTGGTCTCCCTAAAACAGATAAATCACACAGTGTAGTCACCCTAAAACAGATTAATCCCACAATGCGTTCTCCCTGAAACAGATTAATCCCACAGTGTGGCTCCCTGATAAGGATTAATCCCACAGTGTGGTCACCCTGAAACAGATTAATCCCACATGTGGGCTCCATGAAACAGATTAATCCCACAGTGTGGGCTCCCGGAAACAGATTAATCCCACAGTGTGTGCTCCCTGATAAAGATTAATACCACAGTGTGGTCTCCCTGAAACAGATTAATCCCACAGTGCGGACTCCCTGAAACAGATTAATCCCACAGTGTGGTCTGCCTGAAACAGATTAATCGCACAGTGTGGTCTCCCTAAAACAGATTAATCCCACAGTGTTGTCTCCCTGAAACAGATTAATCCCACAGTGTGGTCTCCCTGAAACAGATTAATCCCACAGTGTGGTCTCCCTGAAACAGATTAATCCCACAGTGTGGTCTCCTTAAAACAGATTAATCCCACAGTGTTGTCTCCCTGAAACAGATTAATCCCACAGTGTGGTCTCCCTTAAACATATTAATCCCACAGTGTGGTCTCCCTGAAACAGATTAATCCAACAGTGCGGTCTCCCTGAAACAGATTAATCCCAGAGTGTGGGCTCCCTGAAAGAGAGTAATCCCACAGTGAGGTCTCCCTAAAACAGATTAATCCCACAGTGTGGTCTCCCTAAAACAGATTAATCCCACAGTGTGGGCTCCCTAAAACAGATTAATCCCACAGTGCGGTCTCCCTGAAACAGATTAATCCCACAGTGTTGGCTCCCTGAAACAGATTAATCCCAAAGTGTGGTCTCCCTGAAACAGATTAATCCCACAGTGTGGTCTCCCTAAAACAGATTAAACCCACTGTGTGGGCTCCCTAAAACAGATTAATCCCACAGTGCGGTCTCCCTCAAACAGATTAATCCCACAGTGTTGGCTCCCTGAAACAGATTAATCCCAAAGTGTGGGCTCCCTGAAACAGATTAATCCCACAGTGTGGTCTCCCTAAAACAGATTAAACCCACAGTGCGGTCTCTCTGAAACAGATTAATCCCACAGTGTGGGCTCCCTGAAGGAGATTAATCCCACAGTGTGGGCTCCCTGAAACAGATTAATCCCACAATGTGGTCTCCCAGAAACAGATTAATACCACAGTGTGGTCTCCCTGAAACAGATTAATCATACAGTGCGGTTTCCCTGAAACAGATTAATCCCACAGTGTGGGCTCCCCGAAACAGATTAATCCCACAGTGTGGTCTCCCTAAAACAAATTAATCCCACAGTGTCTTCTCCCTGAAACAGATTCATCCCACAGTGTGGTCTCCCTGAAACAGATTAATCCCACAGTGTGGTCTCCCTGAAACAGATTAATCCCACAGTGTGGTCTCCCTAAAACAGATTAATCCCACAGTGTGGTTTCCCTGAAACAGATTAATCCCACAGTGTGGTCTCCCTGAAATAGATTAATCATACAGTGCGGTCTCCCTGAAACAGATTAATCCCACAGTGTGAGCTCCATGAAACAGATCAATCCCACAGTGTGGTCTCCCTAAAACAGATTAATCCCACAGTGTAGTCACCCTAAAACAGATTAATCCCACAATGCGTTCTCCCTGAAACAGATTAATCCCACAGTGTGGCTCCCTGATAAAGATTAATCCCACAGTGTGGTCTCCCTGAAACAGATTAATCCCACATGTGGGCTCCATGAAACAGATTAATCCCACAGTGTGGGCTCCCGGAAACAGATTAATCCCACAGTGTGTGCTCCCTGATAAAGATTAATACCATAGTGTGGTCTCCCTGAAACAGATTAATCCCACAGTGCGGACTCCCTGAAACAGATTAATCCCACAGTGTGGTCTGCCTGAAACAGATTAATCCCACAATGTGGTTTCCCTTAAACAGATTAATCCCACAGTGTGGTCTCCCTGAAACAGATTAATCCTACAGTGTGGTGTCCCGTAAACAGATTAATCCCTCAGTGTGGTCTCCCTGAAACTGATTAATCCCACAGTGTGGACTCCCTGAAACAGATTAATCCCACAGTGTGGTCTCCCTGAAACAGATTAACCCACAGTGTGGTCTCCCTGAAACAGATTAATTCCACAGTGCGGTCTCCCTGAAACAGATTAATCCCTCAGTGTTGGCTCCCTGAAACGGATTAATCCCACAGTGTGGTCTCCCTAAAACAGATTAATCCCACAGTGTGGTCTCCCTAAAACAGATTAATCCCACAGTGTGGTGTCCCTGAAACAGATTAATCCCACGGCGTGGGCTGCCTGAAGGAGGTTAATCCCACAGTGTGGGCTCCCTGAAACAGATTTATCGCACAATGTGGTCTCCCTGAAACAGATTAATCATACAGTGCGGTTTCCCTCAAACAGATTAATCCCACAGTGTGGGCTCCCTGAATCAGATTAATCCCACAGTGTGGTCTCCCTATAACAGATTAATCCCACAGTGTGGTCTCCCAAAAACCGATTAATCCCACAGTGCGTGCTCCCTGAAACAGATTAATCACACAGTGTGGTCTGCCTGAAGGAGATTAATCCCACAATGTGGTCTCCCTGAAACAGATTAATCCAACCGTGCGGTCTCCCTGAAACAGATTAATCCCACAGTGTGGGCTCCCTGAAAGAGAGTAATCCCACAGTGAGTTCTCCCTAAAACAGATTAATCCCACAGTGTCGTCTCCCTAAAACAGATTAATCCCACAGTGTGGGCTCCCTAAAACAGATTAATCCCACAGTGTCGTCTCCCTGAAACAGATTAATCCCACAGTGTGGTCTCCCTAAAACAGATTAAACCCACAGTGCAGTCTCTCTGAAACAGATTAATCCCACAGTGTGGGCTCCCTGAAGGAGATTAATCCCACAGTGTGGTCTCCGTGAAATAGATTAATCCCACAGTGTGGTCTTCCTGAAACAGATTAATCCCACAGTGTGGTCTCCCTGAAACAGATTAATCCCACAGTGTGGTCTCCCTGAAACAGATTAATCCCTCAGTGTGGGCTCCCTGAAGGAGATTAATCCCACATTGTGGGCTCCCTGAAACAGATTAATCGCACAATGTGTTCTCCCTGAAACAGATTAATCTAACAGTGCGGTCTCCCTGAAACAGATTAATCCCACAGTGTGGGCTCCCTGAAAGAGAGTAATCCCACAGTGAGGTCTCCCGAAAACAGATTAATCCCACTGTGCGGGCTCCCTAAAACAGATTAATCCCACAGTGCGGTCTCCCTCAAACAGATTAATCCCACAGTGTTGGCTCCCTGAAACAGATTAATCCCAAAGTGTGGTGTCCCTGAAACAGATTAATCCCACAGTGTGGTCTCCCTAAAACAGATTAAACCCACAGTGCGGTCTCTCTGAAACAGATTAATCCCACAGTGTGGTCTCCCTAAAACAAATTAATCCCACAGTGTCTTCTCCCTGAAACAGATTCATCCCACAGTGTGGTCTCCCTGAAACAGATTAATCCCACAGTGCGGACTCCCTGAAACAGATTAATCCCACAGTGTGGTCTGCCTGAAACAGATTAATCGCACAGTGTGGTCTCCCTAAAACAGATTAATCCCACAGTGTGGTCTGCCTGAAACAGATTAATCCCACAGTGTGGTCTCCCTGAAACAGATTAATCCCACAGTGTGGTCTCCCTGAAACAGATTAATCCCACAGTGTGGTCTCCTTAAAACAGATTAATCCCACAGTGTTGTCTCCCTGAAACAGATTAATCCCACAGTGTGGTCTCCCTTAAACAGATTAATCCCACAGTGTGGTCTCACTGAAACAGATTAATCCAACAGTGCGGTCTCCCTGAAACAGATTAATCCCACAGTGTGGGCTCCCTGAAAGAGAGTAATCCCACAGTGAGGTCTCCCTAAAACAGATTAATCCCACAGTGTGGTCTCCCTAAAACAGATTAATCCCACAGTGTGGGCTCCCTAAAACAGATTAATCCCACAGTGCAGTCTCCCTGAAACAGATTAATCCCACAGTGTTGGCTCCCTGAAACAGATTAATCCCAAAGTGTGGTCTCCCTGAAACAGATTAATCCCACAGTGTGGTCTCCCTAAAACAGATTAAACCCACTGTGTGGGCTCCCTAAAACAGATTAATCCCACAGTGTGGTCTCCCTTAAACAGATTAATCCCACAGTGTGGTCTCCCTGAAACAGATTAATCCCACAGTGTGGTCTCCTTAAAACAGATTAATCCCACAGTGTTGTCTCCATGAAACAGATTAATCCCACAGTGTGGTCTCCCTTAAACAGATTAATCCCACAGTGTGGTCTCCCTGAAACAGATTAATCCCACAGTGTGGGCTCCCTGAAAGAGAATAATCCCACAGTGAGTTCCCCCTAAAACAGATTAATCCCACAGTGTCGTCTCCCTAAAACAGATTAATCCCACAGTGTGGTCTCCCTAAAACAGATTAATCCCACAGTGTGGTCTCCCTAAAACAGATTAATCCCACAGTGTGGGCTCCCTGAATCAGATTAATCCCACAGTGTGGTTCCCTATAGCAGATTAATCCCACAGTGTGGTCTCCCAAAAACCGATTAATCCCACAGTGCGTGCTCCCTGAAACAGATGAATCACACAGTGTGGTCTGCCTGAAGGAGATTAATCCCACAGTGTGGTCTCCTTAAAACAGATTAATCCCACAGTGTTGTCTCCCTGAAACAGATTAATCCCACAGTGTGGTCTCCCTTAAACAGATTAATCCCACAGTGTGGTCTCCCTGAAACAGATTAATCCCACAGTGTGGGCTCCCTGAAAGAGAGTAATCCCACAGTGAGGTATCCCTAAAACAGATTAATCCCACAGTGTGGTCTCCCTAAAACAGATTAATCCCACAGTGTGGGCTCCCTAAAACAGATTAATCCCACAGTGCGGTCTCCCTGAAACAGATTAATCCCACAGTGTTGGCTCCCTGAAACAGATTAATCCCAAAGTGTGGTCTCCCTGAAACAGATTAATCCCACAGTGTGGTCTCCCTAAAACAGATTAAACCCACTGTGTGGGCTCCGTAAAACAGATTAATCCCACAGTGTGGTCTCCCTTAAACAGATTAATCCCACAGTGTGGTCTCCTTAAAACAGATTAATCCCACAGTGTTGTCTCCCTGAAACAGATTAATCCCACAGTGTGGTCTCCCTTAAACAGATTAATCCCACAGTGTGGTCTCCCTGAAACAGATTAATCCCACAGTGTGGGCTCCCTGAAAGAGAGTAATCCCACAGTGAGTTCTCCCTAAAACAGATTAATCCCACAGTGTCGTCTCCCTAAAACAGATTAATCCCACAGTGTGGTCTCCCTAAAACAGATTAATCCCACAGTGTGGTCTCCCTAAAACAGATTAATCCCACAGTGTGGTGTCCCTGAAACAGATTAATCCCACGGCGTGGGCTGCCTGAAGGAGATTAATCCCACAGTGTGGGCTCCCTGAAACAGATTTATCGCACAATGTGGTCTCCCTGAAACAGATTAATCATACAGTGCGGTTTCCCTCAAACAGATTAATCCCACAGTGTGGGCTCCCTGAATCAGATTAATCCCACAGTGTGGTCTCCCTATAACAGATTAATCCCACAGTGTGGTCTCCCAAAAACCGATTAATCCCACAGTGCGTGCTCCCTGAAACAGATTAATCACACAGTGTTGTCTGCCTGAAGGAGATTAATCCCACAATGTGGTCTCCCTGAAACAGATTAATCCAACAGTGCGGTCTCCCTGAAACAGATTAATCCCACAGTGTGGGCTCCCTGAAAGAGAGTAATCCCACAGTGAGTTCTCCCTAAAACAGATTAATCCCACAGTGTCGTCTCCCTAAAACAGATTAATCCCACAGTGTGGGCTCCCTAAAACAGATTAATCCCACAGTGTCGTCTCCCTGAAACAGATTAATCCCACAGTGTGGTCTCCCTAAAATAGATTAAACCCACAGTGCAGTCTCTCTGAAACAGATTAATCCCACAGTGTTGGCTCCCTGAAGGAGATTAATCCCACAGTGTGGTCTCCGTGAAACAGATTAATCCCACAGTGTGGTCTCCCTGAAACAGATTAATCCCACAGTGTGGTCTCCCTGAAACAGATTAACCCACAGTGCGGTCTCCCTGAAACAGATTAATCCCTCAGTTTGGGCTCCCTGAAACAGATTAATCCCACAGTGTGGTCTCACTGAAACAGGTTAATCCCACAGTGTGGTCTCCCTAAAACAGATTAATCCCACAGTGTGGGCTCCCTGAAACAGATTAATCCCACAGTGTGGGCTGCCTGAAGGAGATTAATCCCACAGTGTGGGCTCCCTGAAACAGATTAATCGCACAATGTGGTCTCCCTGAAACAGATTAATCCAACAGTGCGGTCTCCCTGAAACAGATTAATCCCACAGTGTGGGCTCCCTGAAAGAGAGTAATCCCACAGTGAGGTCTCCCTAAAACAGATTAATCCCACAGTGTGGTCTCCCTAAAACAGATTAATCCCACAGTGTGGGCTCCCTAAAACAGATTAATCCCACAGTGCGGTCTCCCTGAAACAGATTAATCCCACAGTGTTGGCTCCCTGAAGGAGATTAATCCCACATTGTGGGCTCCCTGAAACAGATTAATCGCACAATGTGTTCTCCCTGAAACAGATTAATCCAATAGTGCGGTCTCCCTGAAACAGATTAATCCCACAGTGTGGGCTCCCTGAAAGAGAGTAATCCCACAGTGAGGTCTCCCTAAAACAGATTAATCCCACTGTGTGGGCTCCCTAAAACAGATTAATCCCACAGTGCGGTCTCCCTCAAACAGATTAATCCCACAGTGTTGGCTCCCTGAAACAGATTAATCCCAAAGTGTGGGCTCCCTGAAACATATTAATCCCACAGTGTGGTCTCCCTAAAACAGATTAATCCCACAGTGTGGTCTCCCTAAAACAAATTAATCCCACAGTGTCTTCTCCCTGAAACAGATTCATCCCACAGTGTGGTCTCCCTGAAACAGATTAATCCCACAGTGCGGACTCCCTGAAACAGATTAATCCCACAGTGTGGTCTGCCTGAAACAGATTAATCGCACAGTGTGGTCTCCCTAAAACAGATTAATCCCACAGTGTTGTCTCCCTGAAACAGATTAATCCCACAGTGTGGTCTCCCTGAAACAGATTAATCCCACAGTGTGGTCTCCCTGAAACAGATTAATCCCACAGTGTGGTCTCCTTAAAACAGATTAATCCCACAGTGTAGTCTCCCTGAAACAGATTAATCCCACAGTGTGGTCTCCCTTAAACAGATTAATCCCACAGTGTGGTCTCCCTGAAACAGATTAATCCAACAGTGCGGTCTCCCTGAAACAGATTAATCCCACAGTGTGGGCTCCCTGAAAGAGAGTAATCCCACAGTGAGGTCTCCCTAAAACAGATTAATCCCACAGTGTGGTCTCCCTAAAACAGATTAATCCCACAGTGTGGGCTCCCTAAAACAGATTAATCCCACAGTGCGGTCTCCCTGAAACAGATTAATCCCACAGTGTTGGCTCCCTGAAACAGATTAATCCCAAAGTGTGGTCTCCCTGAAACAGATTAATCCCACAGTGTGGTCTCCCTAAAACAGATTAAACCCACTGTGTGGGCTCCCTAAAACAGATTAATCCCACAGTGCGGTCTCCCTCAAACAGATTAATCCCACAGTGTTGGCTCCCTGAAACAGATTAATCCCAAAGTGTGGGCTCCCTGAAACAGTTTAATCCCACAGTGTGGTCTCCCTAAAACAGATTAAACCCACAGTGCGGTCTCTCTGAAACAGATTAATCCCACAGTGTGGGCTCCCTGAAGGAGATTAATCCCACAGTGTGGGCTCCCTGAAACAGATTAATCCCACAGTGTGGTCTCTCTGAAACAGATTAATCCCACAGTGTGGGCTCCCTAAAACAGATTAATCCCACAGTGCGGTCTCCCTGAAACAGATTAATCCCACAGTGTTGGCTCCCTGAAACAGATTAATCCCACAGTGTGGGCTCCCTAAAACAGATTAATCCCACAGTGCGGTCTCCGTGAAACAGATTAATCCCACAGTGTTGGCTCCCTGAAACAGATTAATCCCAAAGTGTGGTCTCCCTGAAACAGATTAATCCCACAGTGTGGTCTCCCTAAAACAGATTAAACCCACTGTGTGGGCTCCCTAAAACAGATTAATCCCACAGTGTGGTCTCCCTTAAACAGATTAATCCCACAGTGTGGTCTCCCTGAAACAGATTAATCCCACAGTGTGGTCTCCTTAAAACAGATTAATCCCACAGTGTTGTCTCCCTGAAACAGATTAATCCCACAGTGCGGTCTCCCTGAAACAGATTAATCCCACAGTGTTGGCTCCCTGAAACAGATTAATCCCACAGTGTGGGCTCCCTAAAACAGATTAATCCCACAGTGCGGTCTCCCTGAAACAGATTAATCCCACAGTGTTGGCTCCCTGAAACAGATTAATCCCAAAGTGTGGTCTCCCTGAAACAGATTAATCCCACAGTGTGGTCTCCCTAAAACAGATTAAACCCACTGTGTGGGCTCCCTAAAACAGATTAATCCCACAGTGTGGTCTCCCTTAAACAGATTAATCCCACAGTGTGGTCTCCCTGAAACAGATTAATCCCACAGTGTGGTCTCCTGAAAACAGATTAATCCCACAGTGTTGTCTCCCTGAAACAGATTAATCCCACAGTGTGGTCTCCCTTAAACAGATTAATCCCACAGTGTGGTCTCCCTGAAACAGATTAATCCCACAGTGTGGGCTCCCTGAAAGAGAGTAATCCCACAGTGAGTTCTCCCTAAAACAGATTAATCCCACAGTGTCGTCTCCCTAAAACAGATTAATCCCACAGTGTGGTCACCCTAAAACAGATTAATCCCACAGTGTGGTCTCCCTAAAACAGATTAATCCCACAGTGTGGTGTCCCTGAAACAGATTAATCCCACGGCGTGGGCTGCCTGAAGGAGATTAATCCCACAGTTTGGGCTCCCTGAAACAGATTTATCGCACAATGTGGTCTCCCTGAAACAGATTAATCATACAGTGCGGTTTCCCTCAAACAGATTAATCCCACAGTGTGGGCTCCCTGAATCAGATTAATCCCACAGTGTGGTCTCCCTATAACAGATTAATCCCACAGTGTGTTCTCCCAAAAACCGATTAATCCCACAGTGCGTGCTCCCTGAAACAGATTAATCACACAGTGTGGTCTGCCTGAAGGAGATTAATCCCACAATGTGGTCTCCCTGAAACAGATTAATCCAACAGTGCGGTCTCCCTGAAACAGATTAATCCCACAGTGTGGGCTCCCTGAAAGAGAGTAATCCCACAGTGAGTTCTCCCTAAAACAGATTAATCCCACAGTGTCGTCTCCCTAAAACAGATTAATCCCACAGTGTGGGCTCCCTAAAACAGATTAATCCCAGAGTGTCGTCTCCCTGAAACAGATTAATCCCACAGTGTGGTCTCCCTAAAACAGATTAAACCCACAGTGCAGTCTCTCTGAAACAGATTAATCCCACAGTGTTGGCTCCCTGAAGGAGATTAATCCCACAGTGTGGTCTCCGTGAAATAGATTAATCCCACAGTGTGGTCTTCCTGAAACAGATTAATCCCACAGTGTGGTCTCCCTGAAACAGATTAATCCCACAGTGTGGTCTCCCTGAAACAGATTAACCCACAGTGCGGTCTCCCTGAAACAGATTAATCCCTCAGTTTGGGCTCCCTGAAACAGATTAATCCCACAGTGTGGTCTCCCTGAAACAGGTTAATCCCACAGTGTGGTCTCCCTAAAACAGATTAATCCCACAGTGTGGGCTCCCTGAAACAGATTAATCCCACAGTGTGGGCTGCCTGAAGGAGATTAATCCCACAGTGTGGGCTCCCTGAAACAGATTAATCGCACAATGTGGTCTCCCTGAAACAGATTAATCCAACAGTGCTGTCTCCCTGAAACAGATTAATCCCACAGTGTGGGCTCCCTGAAAGAGAGTAATCCCACAGTGAGGTCTCCCTATAACAGATTAATCCCACAGTGTGGTCTCCCTAAAACAGATTAATCCCACAGTGTGGGCTCCCTAAAACAGATTAATCCCACAGTGCGGTCTCCCTGAAACAGATTAATCCCACAGTGTTGGCTCCCTGAAACAGATTAATCCCAAAGTGTGGTCTCCCTGAAACAGATTAATCCCACAGTGTGGTCTCCCTAAAACAGATTAAACCCACAGTGCGGTCTCTCTGAAACAGATTAATCCATCAGTGTGGGCTCCCTGAAGGAGATTAATCCCACATTGTGGGCTCCCTGAAACAGATTAATCGCACAATGTGTTCTCCCTGAAACAGATTAATCCAACAGTGCGGTCTCCCTGAAACAGATTAATCCCACAGTGTGGGCTCCCTGAAAGAGAGTAATCCCACAGTGAGGTCTCCCTAAAACAGATTAATCCCACTGTGTGGGCTCCCTAAAACAGATTAATCCCACAGTGCGGTCTCCCTCAAACAGATTAATCCCACAGTGTTGGCTCCCTGAAACAGATTAATCCCAAAGTGTGGGCTCCCTGAAACAGATTAATCCCACAGTGTGGTCTCCCTAAAACAGATTAAACCCACAGTGCGGTCTCTCTGAAACAGATTAATCCCACAGTGTGGGCTCCCTGAAGGAGATTAATCCCACAGTGTGGTCTCCCTAAAACAAATTAATCCCACAGTGTCTTCTCCCTGAAACAGATTCATCCCACAGTGTGGTCTCCCTGAAACAGATTAATCCCACAGTGCGGACTCCCTGAAACAGATTAATCCCACAGTGTGGTCTGCCTGAAACAGATTAATCGCACAGTGTGGTCTCCCTAAAACAGATTAATCCCACAGTGTTGTCTCCCTGAAACAGATTAATCCCACAGTGTGGTCTCCCTGAAACAGATTAATCCCACAGTGTGGTCTCCCTGAAACAGATTAATCCCACAGTGTGGTCTCCTTAAAACAGATTAATCCCACAGTGTAGTCTCCCTGAAACAGATTAATCCCACAGTGTGGTCTCCCTTAAACAGATTAATCCCACAGTGTGGTCTCCCTGAAACAGATTAATCCAACAGTGCGGTCTCCCTGAAACAGATTAATCCCACAGTGTGGGCTCCCTGAAAGAGAGTAATCCCACAGTGAGGTCTCCCTAAAACAGATTAATCCCACAGTGTGGTCTCCCTAAAACAGATTAATCCCACAGTGTGGGCTCCCTAAAACAGATTAATCCCACAGTGCGGTCTCTCTGAAACAGATTAATCCCACAGTGTTGGCTCCCTGAAACAGATTAATCCCAAAGTGTGGTCTCCCTGAAACAGATTAATCCCACAGTGTGGTCTCCCTAAAACAGATTAAACCCACTGTGTGGGCTCCCTAAAACAGATTAATCCCACAGTGCGGTCTCCCTCAAACAGATTAATCCCACAGTGTTGGCTCCCTGAAACAGATTAATCCCAAAGTGTGGGCTCCCTGAAACAGATTAATCCCACAGTGTGGTCTCCCTAAAACAGATTAAACCCACAGTGCGGTCTCTCTGAAACAGATTAATCCCACAGTGTGGGCTCCCTGAAGGAGATTAATCCCACAGTGTGGGCTCCCTGAAACAGATTAATCCCACAATGTGGTCTCCCAGAAACAGATTAATACCACAGTGTGGTCTCCCTGAAACAGATTAATCATACAGTGCGGTTTCCCTGAAACAGATAAATCCCACAGTGTGGTCTCCCTAAAACAAATTAATCCCACAGTGTCTTCTCCTTGAAACAGATTCATCCCACAGTGTGGTCTCCCTGAAACAGATTAATCCCACAGTGTGGTCTCCCTGAAACAGATTAATCCCACAGTGTGGTCTCCCTAAAACAGATTAATCCCACAGTGTGGTTTCCCTGAAACAGATTAATCCCACAGTGTGGTCTCCCTGAAATAGATTAATCATACAGTGCGGTCTCCCTGAAACAGATTAATCAAACAGTGTGAGCTCCATGAAACAGATCAAACCCACAGTGTGGTCTCCCTAAAACAGATTAATCCCACAGTGCAGTCACCCTAAAACAGATTAATCCCACAATGCGTTCTCCCTGAAACAGATTAATCCCACAGTGTGGCTCCCTGATAAAGATTAATCCCACAGTGTGGTCTCCCTGAAACAGATTAATCCCACATGTGGGCTCCATGAAGCAGATTAATCCCACAGTGTGGGCTCCCGGAAACAGATTAATCCCACAGTGTGTGCTCCCTGATAAAGATTAATACCATAGTGTGGTCTCCCTGAAACAGATTAATCCCACAGTGCGGACTCCCTGAAACAGATTAATCCCACAGTGTGGTCTGCCTGAAACAGATTAATCCCACAGTGTGGTCTCCCTTAAACAGATTAATCCCACAGTGTGGTCTCCCTGAAACAGATTAATCCTACAGTGTGGTGTCCCGTAAACAGATTAATCCCACAGTGTGGTCTCCCTGAAACTGATTAATCCCACAGTGTGGACTCCCTGAAACAGATTAACCCACAGTGTGGTCTCCCTGAAACAGATTAACCCACAGTGTGGTCTCCCTGAAACAGATTAATCCCACAGTGTGGTCTCCCTGAAACAGATTAACCCACAGTGTGGTCTCCCTGAAACAGATTAATCCCACAGTGTCGTCTCCATAAAACAGATTAATCCCACAGTGTGGGCTCCCTAAAACAGATTAATCCCACAGTGTCGTCTCCCTGAAACAGATTAATCCCACAGTGTGGTCTCCCTAAAACAGATTAAACCCACAGTGCAGTCTCTCTGAAACAGATTAATCCCACAGTGTGGTCTCCGTGAAATAGATTAATCCCACAGTGTGGTCTTCCTGAAACAGATTAATCCCACAGTGTGGTCTCCCTGAAACAGATTAATCCCACATGTGGGCTCCATGAAGCAGATTAATCCCACAGTGTGGGCTCCCGGAAACAGATTAATCCCACAGTGTGTGCTCCCTGATAAAGATTAATACCATAGTGTGGTCTCCCTGAAACAGATTAATCCCACAGTGCGGACTCCCTGAAACAGTTTAATCCCACAGTGTGGTCTCCCTAAAACAGATTAAACCCACAGTGCGGTCTCTCTGAAACAGATTAATCCCACAGTGTGGGCTCCCTGAAGGAGATTAATCCCACAGTGTGGGCTCCCTGAAACAGATTAATCCCACAGTGTGGTCTCTCTGAAACAGATTAATCCCACAGTGTGGGCTCCCTAAAACAGATTAATCCCACAGTGCGGTCTCCCTGAAACAGATTAATCCCACAGTGTTGGCTCCCTGAAACAGATTAATCCCACAGTGTGGGCTCCCTAAAACAGATTAATCCCACAGTGCGGTCTCCCTGAAACAGATTAATCCCACAGTGTTGGCTCCCTGAAACAGATTAATCCCAAAGTGTGGTCTCCCTGAAACAGATTAATCCCACAGTGTGGTCTCCCTAAAACAGATTAAACCCACTGTGTGGGCTCCCTAAAACAGATTAATCCCACAGTGTGGTCTCCCTTAAACAGATTAATCCCACAGTGTGGTCTCCCTAAAACAGATTAATCCCACAGTGTGGTCTCCTTAAAACAGATTAATCCCACAGTGTTGTCTCCCTAAAACAGATTAATCCCACAGTGTGGTCTCCCTTAAACAGATTAATCCCACAGTGTGGTCTCCCTAAAACAGATTAAACCCACAGTGCGGTCTCTCTGAAACAGATTAATCCATCAGTGTGGGCTCCCTGAAGGAGATTAATCCCACATTGTGGGCTCCCTGAAACAGATTAATCGCACAATGTGTTCTCCCTGAAACAGATTAATCCAACAGTGCGGTCTCCCTGAAACAGATTAATCCCACAGTGTGGGCTCCCTGAAAGAGAGTAATCCCACAGTGAGGTCTCCCTAAAACAGATTAATCCCACTGTGTGGGCTCCCTAAAACAGATTAATCCCACAGTGCGGTCTCCCTCAAACAGATTAATCCCACAGTGTTGGCTCCCTGAAACAGATTAATCCCAAAGTGTGGGCTCCCTGAAACAGATTAATCCCACAGTGTGGTCTCCCTAAAACAGATTAAACCCACAGTGCGGTCTCTCTGAAACAGATTAATCCCACAGTGTGGGCTCCCTGAAGGAGATTAATCCCACAGTGTGGTCTCCCTAAAACAAATTAATCCCACAGTGTCTTCTCCCTGAAACAGATTCATCCCACAGTGTGGTCTCCCTGAAACAGATTAATCCCACAGTGCGGACTCCCTGAAACAGATTAATCCCACAGTGTGGTCTGCCTGAAACAGATTAATCGCACAGTGTGGTCTCCCTAAAACAGATTAATCCCACAGTGTTGTCTCCCTGAAACAGATTAATCCCACAGTGTGGTCTCCCTGAAACAGATTAATCCCACAGTGTGGTCTCCCTGAAACAGATTAATCCCACAGTGTGGTCTCCTTAAAACAGATTAATCCCACAGTGTAGTCTCCCTGAAACAGATTAATCCCACAGTGTGGTCTCCCTTAAACAGATTAATCCCACAGTGTGGTCTCCCTGAAACAGATTAATCCAACAGTGCGGTCTCCCTGAAACAGATTAATCCCACAGTGTGGGCTCCCTGAAAGAGAGTAATCCCACAGTGAGGTCTCCCTAAAACAGATTAATCCCACAGTGTGGTCTCCCTAAAACAGATTAATCCCACAGTGTGGGCTCCCTAAAACAGATTAATCCCACAGTGCGGTCTCTCTGAAACAGATTAATCCCACAGTGTTGGCTCCCTGAAACAGATTAATCCCAAAGTGTGGTCTCCCTGAAACAGATTAATCCCACAGTGTGGTCTCCCTAAAACAGATTAAACCCACTGTGTGGGCTCCCTAAAACAGATTAATCCCACAGTGCGGTCTCCCTCAAACAGATTAATCCCACAGTGTTGGCTCCCTGAAACAGATTAATCCCAAAGTGTGGGCTCCCTGAAACAGATTAATCCCACAGTGTGGTCTCCCTAAAACAGATTAAACCCACAGTGCGGTCTCTCTGAAACAGATTAATCCCACAGTGTGGGCTCCCTGAAGGAGATTAATCCCACAGTGTGGGCTCCCTGAAACAGATTAATCCCACAATGTGGTCTCCCAGAAACAGATTAATACCACAGTGTGGTCTCCCTGAAACAGATTAATCATACAGTGCGGTTTCCCTGAAACAGATAAATCCCACAGTGTGGTCTCCCTAAAACAAATTAATCCCACAGTGTCTTCTCCTTGAAACAGATTCATCCCACAGTGTGGTCTCCCTGAAACAGATTAATCCCACAGTGTGGTCTCCCTGAAACAGATTAATCCCACAGTGTGGTCTCCCTAAAACAGATTAATCCCACAGTGTGGTTTCCCTGAAACAGATTAATCCCACAGTGTGGTCTCCCTGAAATAGATTAATCATACAGTGCGGTCTCCCTGAAACAGATTAATCAAACAGTGTGAGCTCCATGAAACAGATCAAACCCACAGTGTGGTCTCCCTAAAACAGATTAATCCCACAGTGCAGTCACCCTAAAACAGATTAATCCCACAATGCGTTCTCCCTGAAACAGATTAATCCCACAGTGTGGCTCCCTGATAAAGATTAATCCCACAGTGTGGTCTCCCTGAAACAGATTAATCCCACATGTGGGCTCCATGAAGCAGATTAATCCCACAGTGTGGGCTCCCGGAAACAGATTAATCCCACAGTGTGTGCTCCCTGATAAAGATTAATACCATAGTGTGGTCTCCCTGAAACAGATTAATCCCACAGTGCGGACTCCCTGAAACAGATTAATCCCACAGTGTGGTCTGCCTGAAACAGATTAATCCCACAGTGTGGTCTCCCTTAAACAGATTAATCCCACAGTGTGGTCTCCCTGAAACAGATTAATCCTACAGTGTGGTGTCCCGTAAACAGATTAATCCCACAGTGTGGTCTCCCTGAAACTGATTAATCCCACAGTGTGGACTCCCTGAAACAGATTAACCCACAGTGTGGTCTCCCTGAAACAGATTAACCCACAGTGTGGTCTCCCTGAAACAGATTAATCCCACAGTGTGGTCTCCCTGAAACAGATTAACCCACAGTGTGGTCTCCCTGAAACAGATTAATCCCACAGTGTCGTCTCCATAAAACAGATTAATCCCACAGTGTGGGCTCCCTAAAACAGATTAATCCCACAGTGTCGTCTCCCTGAAACAGATTAATCCCACAGTGTGGTCTCCCTAAAACAGATTAAACCCACAGTGCAGTCTCTCTGAAACAGATTAATCCCACAGTGTGGTCTCCGTGAAATAGATTAATCCCACAGTGTGGTCTTCCTGAAACAGATTAATCCCACAGTGTGGTCTCCCTGAAACAGATTAATCCCACATGTGGGCTCCATGAAGCAGATTAATCCCACAGTGTGGGCTCCCGGAAACAGATTAATCCCACAGTGTGTGCTCCCTGATAAAGATTAATACCATAGTGTGGTCTCCCTGAAACAGATTAATCCCACAGTGCGGACTCCCTGAAACAGTTTAATCCCACAGTGTGGTCTCCCTAAAACAGATTAAACCCACAGTGCGGTCTCTCTGAAACAGATTAATCCCACAGTGTGGGCTCCCTGAAGGAGATTAATCCCACAGTGTGGGCTCCCTGAAACAGATTAATCCCACAGTGTGGTCTCTCTGAAACAGATTAATCCCACAGTGTGGGCTCCCTAAAACAGATTAATCCCACAGTGCGGTCTCCCTGAAACAGATTAATCCCACAGTGTTGGCTCCCTGAAACAGATTAATCCCACAGTGTGGGCTCCCTAAAACAGATTAATCCCACAGTGCGGTCTCCCTGAAACAGATTAATCCCACAGTGTTGGCTCCCTGAAACAGATTAATCCCAAAGTGTGGTCTCCCTGAAACAGATTAATCCCACAGTGTGGTCTCCCTAAAACAGATTAAACCCACTGTGTGGGCTCCCTAAAACAGATTAATCCCACAGTGTGGTCTCCCTTAAACAGATTAATCCCACAGTGTGGTCTCCCTGAAACAGATTAATCCCACAGTGTGGTCTCCTTAAAACAGATTAATCCCACAGTGTTGTCTCCCTGAAACAGATTAATCCCACAGTGCGGTCTCCCTGAAACAGATTAATCCCACAGTGTTGGCTCCCTGAAACAGATTAATCCCACAGTGTGGGCTCCCTAAAACAGATTAATCCCACAGTGCGGTCTCCCTGAAACAGATTAATCCCACAGTGTTGGCTCCCTGAAACAGATTAATCCCAAAGTGTGGTCTCCCTGAAACAGATTAATCCCACAGTGTGGTCTCCCTAAAACAGATTAAACCCACTGTGCGGGCTCCCTAAAACAGATTAATCCCACAGTGTGGTCTCCCTTAAACAGATTAATCCCACAGTGTGGTCTCCCTGAAACAGATTAATCCCACAGTGTGGTCTCCTTAAAACAGATTAATCCCACAGTGTTGTCTCCCTGAAACAGATTAATCCCACAGTGTGGTCTCCCTTAAACAGATTAATCCCACAGTGTGGTCTCCCTGAAACAGATTAATCCCACAGTGTGGGCTCCCTGAAAGAGAGTAATCCCACAGTGAGTTCTCCCTAAAACAGATTAATCCCACAGTGTCGTCTCCCTAAAACAGATTAATCCCACAGTGTGGTCTCCCTAAAACAGATTAATCCCACAGTGTGGTCTCCCTAAAACAGATTAATCCCACAGTGTGGTTTCCCTCAAACAGATTAATCCCACAGTGTGGGCTCCCTGAATCAGATTAATCCCACAGTGTGGTCTCCCTATAACAGATTAATCCCACAGTGTGTTCTCCCAAAAACCGATTAATCCCACAGTGCGTGCTCCCTGAAACAGATTAATCACACAGTGTGGTCTGCCTGAAGGAGATTAATCCCACAATGTGGTCTCCCTGAAACAGATTAATCCAACAGTGCGGTCTCCCTGAAACAGATTAATCCCACAGTGTGGGCTCCCTGAAAGAGAGTAATCCCACAGTGAGTTCTCCCTAAAACAGATTAATCCCACAGTGTCGTCTCCCTAAAACAGATTAATCCCACAGTGTGGGCTCCCTAAAACAGATTAATCCCAGAGTGTCGTCTCCCTGAAACAGATTAATCCCACAGTGTGGTCTCCCTAAAACAGATTAAACCCACAGTGCAGTCTCTCTGAAACAGATTAATCCCACAGTGTTGGCTCCCTGAAGGAGATTAATCCCACAGTGTGGTCTCCGTGAAATAGATTAATCCCACAGTGTGGTCTTCCTGAAACAGATTAATCCCACAGTGTGGTCTCCCTGAAACAGATTAATCCCACAGTGTGGTCTCCCTGAAACAGATTAACCCTCAGTGCGGTCTCCCTGAAACAGATTAATCCCTCAGTTTGGGCTCCCTGAAACAGATTAATCCCACAGTGTGGTCTCCCTGAAACAGGTTAATCCCACAGTGTGGTCTCCCTAAAACAGATTAATCCCACAGTGTGGGCTCCCTGAAACAGATTAATCCCACAGTGTGGGCTGCCTGAAGGAGATTAATCCCACAGTGTGGGCTCCCTGAAACAGATTAATCGCACAATGTGGTCTCCCTGAAACAGATTAATCCAACAGTGCTGTCTCCCTGAAACAGATTAATCCCACAGTGTGGGCTCCCTGAAAGAGAGTAATCCCACAGTGAGGTCTCCCTATAACAGATTAATCCCACAGTGTGGTCTCCCTAAAACAGATTAATCCCACAGTGTGGGCTCCCTAAAACAGATTAATCCCACAGTGCGGTCTCCCTGAAACAGATTAATCCCACAGTGTTGGCTCCCTGAAACAGATTAATCCCAAAGTGTGGTCTCCCTGAAACAGATTAATCCCACAGTGTGGTCTCCCTAAAACAGATTAAACCCACAGTGCGGTCTCTCTGAAACAGATTAATCCCTCAGTGTGGGCTCCCTGAAGGAGATTAATCCCACATTGTGGGCTCCCTGAAACAGATTAATCGCACAATGTGTTCTCCCTGAAACAGATTAATCCAACAGTGCGGTCTCCCTGAAACAGATTAATCCCACAGTGTGGGCTCCCTGAAAGAGAGTAATCCCACAGTGAGGTCTCCCTAAAACAGATTAATCCCACTGTGTGGGCTCCCTAAAACAGATTAATCCCACAGTGCGGTCTCCCTCAAACAGATTAATCCCACAGTGTTGGCTCCCTGAAACAGATTAATCCCAAAGTGTGGGCTCCCTGAAACAGATTAATCCCACAGTGTGGTCTCCCTAAAACAGATTAAACCCACAGTGCGGTCTCTCTGAAACAGATTAATCCCACAGTGTGGGCTCCCTGAAGGAGATTAATCCCACAGTGTGGTCTCCCTAAAACAAATTAATCCCACAGTGTCTTCTCCCTGAAACAGATTCATCCCACAGTGTGGTCTCCCTGAAACAGATTAATCCCACAGTGCGGACTCCCTGAAACAGATTAATCCCACAGTGTGGTCTGCCTGAAACAGATTAATCGCACAGTGTGGTCTCCCTAAAACAGATTAATCCCACAGTGTTGTCTCCCTGAAACAGATTAATCCCACAGTGTGGTCTCCCTGAAACAGATTAATCCCACAGTGTGGTCTCCCTGAAACAGATTAATCCCACAGTGTGGTCTCCTTAAAACAGATTAATCCCACAGTGTAGTCTCCCTGAAACAGATTAATCCCACAGTGTGGTCTCCCTTAAACAGATTAATCCCACAGTGTGGTCTCCCTGAAACAGATTAATCCAACAGTGCGGTCTCCCTGAAACAGATTAATCCCACAGTGTGGGCTCCCTGAAAGAGAGTAATCCCACAGTGAGGTCTCCCTAAAACAGATTAATCCCACAGTGTGGTCTCCCTAAAACAGATTAATCCCACAGTGTGGGCTCACTAAAACAGATTAATCCCACAGTGCGGTCTCTCTGAAACAGATTAATCCCACAGTGTTGGCTCCCTGAAACAGATTAATCCCAAAGTGTGGTCTCCCTGAAACAGATTAATCCCACAGTGTGGTCTCCCTAAAACAGATTAAACCCACTGTGTGGGCTCCCTAAAACAGATTAATCCCACAGTGCGGTCTCCCTCAAACAGATTAATCCCACAGTGTTGGCTCCCTGAAACAGATTAATCCCAAAGTGTGGGCTCCCTGAAACAGATTAATCCCACAGTGTGGTCTCCCTAAAACAGATTAAACCCACAGTGCGGTCTCTCTGAAACAGATTAATCCCACAGTGTGGGCTCCCTGAAGGAGATTAATCCCACAGTGTGGGCTCCCTGAAACAGATTAATCCCACAATGTGGTCTCCCAGAAACAGATTAATACCACAGTGTGGTCTCCCTGAAACAGATTAATCATACAGTGCGGTTTCCCTGAAACAGATAAATCCCACAGTGTGGTCTCCCTAAAACAAATTAATCCCACAGTGTCTTCTCCTTGAAACAGATTCATCCCACAGTGTGGTCTCCCTGAAACAGATTAATCCCACAGTGTGGTCTCCCTGAAACAGATTAATCCCACAGTGTGGTCTCCCTAAAACAGATTAATCCCACAGTGTGGTTTCCCTGAAACAGATTAATCCCACAGTGTGGTCTCCCTGAAATAGATTAATCATACAGTGCGGTCTCCCTGAAACAGATTAATCAAACAGTGTGAGCTCCATGAAACAGATCAAACCCACAGTGTGGTCTCCCTAAAACAGATTAATCCCACAGTGCAGTCACCCTAAAACAGATTAATCCCACAATGCGTTCTCCCTGAAACAGATTAATCCCACAGTGTGGCTCCCTGATAAAGATTAATCCCACAGTGTGGTCTCCCTGAAACAGATTAATCCCACATGTGGGCTCCATGAAGCAGATTAATCCCACAGTGTGGGCTCCCGGAAACAGATTAATCCCACAGTGTGTGCTCCCTGATAAAGATTAATACCATAGTGTGGTCTCCCTGAAACAGATTAATCCCACAGTGCGGACTCCCTGAAACAGATTAATCCCACAGTGTGGTCTGCCTGAAACAGATTAATCCCACAGTGTGGTCTCCCTTAAACAGATTAATCCCACAGTGTGGTCTCCCTGAAACAGATTAATCCTACAGTGTGGTGTCCCGTAAACAGATTAATCCCACAGTGTGGTCTCCCTGAAACTGATTAATCCCACAGTGTGGACTCCCTGAAACAGATTAACCCACAGTGTGGTCTCCCTGAAACAGATTAACCCACAGTGTGGTCTCCCTGAAACAGATTAATCCCACAGTGTGGTCTCCCTGAAACAGATTAACCCACAGTGTGGTCTCCCTGAAACAGATTAATCCCACAGTGTCGTCTCCATAAAACAGATTAATCCCACAGTGTGGGCTCCCTAAAACAGATTAATCCCACAGTGTCGTCTCCCTGAAACAGATTAATCCCACAGTGTGGTCTCCCTAAAACAGATTAAACCCACAGTGCAGTCTCTCTGAAACAGATTAATCCCACAGTGTGGTCTCCGTGAAATAGATTAATCCCACAGTGTGGTCTTCCTGAAACAGATTAATCCCACAGTGTGGTCTCCCTGAAACAGATTAATCCCACATGTGGGCTCCATGAAGCAGATTAATCCCACAGTGTGGGCTCCCGGAAACAGATTAATCCCACAGTGTGTGCTCCCTGATAAAGATTAATACCATAGTGTGGTCTCCCTGAAACAGATTAATCCCACAGTGCGGACTCCCTGAAACAGATTAATCCCACAGTGTGGTCTGCCTGAAACAGATTAATCCCACAGTGTGGTCTCCCTTAAACAGATTAATCCCACAGTGTGGTCTCCCTGAAACAGATTAATCCTACAGTGTGGTGTCCCGTAAACAGATTAATCCCACAGTGTGGTCTCCCTGAAACTGATTAATCCCACAGTGTGGACTCCCTGAAACAGATTAATCCCACAGTGTGGTCTCCCTGAAACAGATTAACCCACAGTGTGGTCTCCCTGAAACAGATTAATCCCACAGTGTGGTCTCCCTAAAACAGATTAAACCCACAGTGCAGTCTCTCTGAAACAGATTAATCCCACAGTGTGGTCTCCCTGAAACAGATTAATCCCACAGTGTGGTCTCCCTGAAACAGATTAACCCACAGTGCGGTCTCCCTGAAACAGATTAATCCCTCAGTTTGGGCTCCCTGAAACAGATTAATCCCACAGTGTGGTCTCCCTGAAACAGGTTAATCCCACAGTGTGGTCTCCATAAAACAGATTAATCCCACAGTGTGGGCTCCCTGAAACAGATTAATCCCACAGTGTGGGCTGCCTGAAGGAGATTAATCCCACAGTGTGGGCTCCCTGAAACAGATTAATCGCACAATGTGGTCTCCCTGAAACAGATTAATCCAACAGTGCGGTCTCCCTGAAACAGATTAATCCCACAGTGTGGGCTCCCTGAAAGAGAGTAATCCCACAGTGAGGTCTCCCTAAAACAGATTAATCCCACAGTGTGGTCTCCCTAAAACAGATTAATCCCACATTGTGGGCTCCCTAAAACAGATTAATCCCACAGTGCGGTCTCCCTGAAACAGATTAATCCCACAGTGTTGGCTCCCTGAAACAGATTAATCCCAAAGTGTGGTCTCCCTGAAACAGATTAATCCCACAGTGTGGTCTCCCTAAAACAGATTAAACCCACAGTGCGGTCTCTCTGAAACAGATTAATCCCACAGTGTGGGCTCCCTGAAGGAGATTAATCCCACAGTGTGGTCTCCCTAAAACAAATTAATCCCACAGTGTCTTCTCCCTGAAACAGATTCATCCCACAGTGTGGTCTCCCTGAAACAGATTAATCCCACAGTGCGGACTCCCTGAAACAGATTAATCCCACAGTGTGGTCTGCCTGAAACAGATTAATCGCACAGTGTGGTCTCCCTAAAACAGATTAATCCCACAGTGTTGTCTCCCTGAAACAGATTAATCCCACAGTGTGGTCTCCCTGAAACAGATTAATCCCACAGTGTGGTCTCCCTGAAACAGATTAATCCCACAGTGTGGTCTCCTTAAAACAGATTAATCCCACAGTGTAGTCTCCCTGAAACAGATTAATCCCACAGTGTGGTCTCCCTTAAACAGATTAATCCCACAGTGTGGTCTCCCTGAAACAGATTAATCCAACAGTGCGGTCTCCCTGAAACAGATTAATCCCACAGTGTGGGCTCCCTGAAAGAGAGTAATCCCACAGTGAGGTCTCCCTAAAACAGATTAATCCCACAGTGTGGTCTCCCTAAAACAGATTAATCCCACAGTGTGGGCTCCCTAAAACAGATTAATCCCACAGTGCGGTCTCTCTGAAACAGATTAATCCCACAGTGTTGGCTCCCTGAAACAGATTAATCCCAAAGTGTGGTCTCCCTGAAACAGATTAATCCCACAGTGTGGTCTCCCTAAAACAGATTAAACCCACTGTGTGGGCTCCCTAAAACAGATTAATCCCACAGTGCGGTCTCCCTCAAACAGATTAATCCCACAGTGTTGGCTCCCTGAAACAGATTAATCCCAAAGTGTGGGCTCCCTGAAACAGATTAATCCCACAGTGTGGTCTCCCTAAAACAGATTAAACCCACAGTGCGGTCTCTCTGAAACAGATTAATCCCACAGTGTGGGCTCCCTGAAGGAGATTAATCCCACAGTGTGGGCTCCCTGAAACAGATTAATCCCACAATGTGGTCTCCCAGAAACAGATTAATACCACAGTGTGGTCTCCCTGAAACAGATTAATCATACAGTGCGGTTTCCCTGAAACAGATAAATCCCACAGTGTGGTCTCCCTAAAACAAATTAATCCCACAGTGTCTTCTCCTTGAAACAGATTCATCCCACAGTGTGGTCTCCCTGAAACAGATTAATCCCACAGTGTGGTCTCCCTGAAACAGATTAACCCCACAGTGTGGTCTCCCTAAAACAGATTAATCCCACAGTGTGGTTTCCCTGAAACAGATTAATCCCACAGTGTGGTCTCCCTGAAATAGATTAATCATACAGTGCGGTCTCCCTGAAACAGATTAATCAAACAGTGTGAGCTCCATGAAACAGATCAAACCCACAGTGTGGTCTCCCTAAAACAGATTAATCCCACAGTGCAGTCACCCTAAAACAGATTAATCCCACAATGCGTTCTCCCTGAAACAGATTAATCCCACAGTGTGGCTCCCTGATAAAGATTAATCCCACAGTGTGGTCTCCCTGAAACAGATTAATCCCACATGTGGGCTCCATGAAGCAGATTAATCCCACAGTGTGGGCTCCCGGAAACAGATTAATCCCACAGTGTGTGCTCCCTGATAAAGATTAATACCATAGTGTGGTCTCCCTGAAACAGATTAATCCCACAGTGCGGACTCCCTGAAACAGATTAATCCCACAGTGTGGTCTGCCTGAAACAGATTAATCCCACAGTGTGGTCTCCCTTAAACAGATTAATCCCACAGTGTGGTCTCCCTGAAACAGATTAATCCTACAGTGTGGTGTCCCGTAAACAGATTAATCCCACAGTGTGGTCTCCCTGAAACTGATTAATCCCACAGTGTGGACTCCCTGAAACAGATTAACCCACAGTGTGGTCTCCCTGAAACAGATTAACCCACAGTGTGGTCTCCCTGAAACAGATTAATCCCACAGTGTGGTCTCCCTGAAACAGATTAACCCACAGTGTGGTCTCCCTGAAACAGATTAATCCCACAGTGTCGTCTCCATAAAACAGATTAATCCCACAGTGTGGGCTCCCTAAAACAGATTAATCCCACAGTGTCGTCTCCCTGAAACAGATTAATCCCACAGTGTGGTCTCCCTAAAACAGATTAAACCCACAGTGCAGTCTCTCTGAAACAGATTAATCCCACAGTGTGGTCTCCGTGAAATAGATTAATCCCACAGTGTGGTCTTCCTGAAACAGATTAATCCCACAGTGTGGTCTCCCTGAAACAGATTAATCCCACATGTGGGCTCCATGAAGCAGATTAATCCCACAGTGTGGGCTCCCGGAAACAGATTAATCCCACAGTGTGTGCTCCCTGATAAAGATTAATACCATAGTGTGGTCTCCCTGAAACAGATTAATCCCACAGTGCGGACTCCCTGAAACAGATTAATCCCACAGTGTGGTCTGCCTGAAACAGATTAATCCCACAGTGTGGTCTCCCTTAAACAGATTAATCCCACAGTGTGGTCTCCCTGAAACAGATTAATCCTACAGTGTGGTGTCCCGTAAACAGATTAATCCCACAGTGTGGTCTCCCTGAAACTGATTAATCCCACAGTGTGGACTCCCTGAAACAGATTAATCCCACAGTGTGGTCTCCCTGAAACAGATTAACCCACAGTGTGGTCTCCCTGAAACAGATTAATCCCACAGTGTGGTCTCCCTAAAACAGATTAAACCCACAGTGCAGTCTCTCTGAAACAGATTAATCCCACAGTGTGGTCTCCCTGAAACAGATTAATCCCACAGTGTGGTCTCCCTGAAACAGATTAACCCACAGTGCGGTCTCCCTGAAACAGATTAATCCCTCAGTTTGGGCTCCCTGAAACAGATTAATCCCACAGTGTGGTCTCCCTGAAACAGGTTAATCCCACAGTGTGGTCTCCATAAAACAGATTAATCCCACAGTGTGGGCTCCCTGAAACAGATTAATCCCACAGTGTGGGCTGCCTGAAGGAGATTAATCCCACAGTGTGGGCTCCCTGAAACAGATTAATCGCACAATGTGGTCTCCCTGAAACAGATTAATCCAACAGTGCGGTCTCCCTGAAACAGATTAATCCCACAGTGTGGGCTCCCTGAAAGAGAGTAATCCCACAGTGAGGTCTCCCTAAAACAGATTAATCCCACAGTGTGGTCTCCCTAAAACAGATTAATCCCACATTGTGGGCTCCCTAAAACAGATTAATCCCACAGTGCGGTCTCCCTGAAACAGATTAATCCCACAGTGTTGGCTCCCTGAAACAGATTAATCCCAAAGTGTGGTCTCCCTGAAACAGATTAATCCCACAGTGTGGTCTCCGTAAAACAGATTAAACCCACAGTGCGGTCTCTCTGAAACAGATTAATCCCTCAGTGTGGGCTCCCTGAAGGAGATTAATCCCACATTGTGGGCTCCCTGAAACAGATTAATCGCACAATGTGTTCTCCCTGAAACAGATTAATCCAACAGTGCGGTCTCCCTGAAACAGATTAATCCCACAGTGTGGGCTCCCTGAAAGAGAGTAATCCCACAGTGAGGTCTCCCTAAAACAGATTAATCCCACTGTGTGGGCTCCCTAAAACAGATTAATCCCACAGTGCGGTCTCCCTCAAACAGATTAATCCCACAGTGTTGGCTCCCTGAAACAGATTAATCCCAAAGTGTGGGCTCCCTGAAACAGATTAATCCCACAGTGTGGTCTCCCTAAAACAGATTAAACCCACAGTGCGGTCTCTCTGAAACAGATTAATCCCACAGTGTGGGCTCCCTGAAGGAGATTAATCCCACAGTGTGGGCTCCCTGAAACAGATTAATCCCACAATGTGGTCTCCCAGAAACAGATTAATACCACAGTGTGGTCTCCCTGAAACAGATTAATCATACAGTGCGGTTTCCCTGAAACAGATTAATCCCACAGTGTGGGCTCCCCGAAACTGATTAATCCCACAGTGTGGTCTCCCTAAAACAAATTAATCCCACAGTGTCTTCTCCCTGAAACAGATTCATCCCACAGTGTGGTCTCCCTGAAACAGATTAATCCCACAGTGTGGTCTCCCTGAAACAGACTAATCCCACAGTGTGGTCTCCCTAAAACAGATTAATCCCACAGTGTGGTTTCCCTGAAACAGATTAATCCCACAGTGTGGTCTCCCTGAAATAGATTAATCATACAGTGCGGTCTCCCTGAAACAGATTAATCCCACAGTGTGAGCTCCATGAAACAGATCAATCCCACAGTGTGGTCTCCCTAAAACAGATTAATCCCACAGTGTAGTCACCCTAAAACAGATTAATCCCACAATGCGTTCTCCCTGAAACATATTAATCCCACAGTGTGGCTCCCTGATAAAGATTAATCCCACAGTGTGGTCTCCCTGAAACAGATTAATCCCACATGTGGGCTCCATGAAACAGATTAATCCCACAGTGTGGGCTCCCGGAAACAGATTAATCCCACAGTGTGTGCTCCCTGATAAAGATTAATACCATAGTGTGGTCTCCCTGAAACAGATTAATCCCACAGTGCGGACTCCCTGAAACAGATTAATCCCACAGTGTGGTCTGCCTGAAACAGATTAATCGCACAGTGTGGTCTCCCTAAAACAGATTAATCCCACAGTGTTGTCTCCCTGAAACAGATTAATCCCACAGTGTGGTCTCCCTGAAACAGATTAATCCCACAGTGTGGTTCTCCTGAAACAGATTAATCCCACAGTGTGGTCTCCTTAAAACAGATTAATCCCACAGTGTTGTCTTCCTGAAACAGATTAATCCCACAGTGTGGTCTCCCTTAAACAGATTAATCCCACAGTGTGGTCTCCCTGAAACAGATTAATCCTACAGTGTGGTGTCCCGTAAACAGATTAATCCCACAGTGTGGTCTCCCTGAAACTGATTAATCCCACAGTGTGGTCTCCCTGAAACAGATTAATCCCACAGTGTGGTCTCCCTGAAACAGATTAACCCACAGTGTGGTCTCCCTGAAACAGATTAATTCCACAGTGCGGTCTCCCTGAAACAGATTAATCCCTCAGTGTTGGCTCCCTGAAACAGATTAATCCCACAGTGTGGTCTCTCTAAAACAGGTTAATCCCACAGTGTGGTCTCCCTAAAACAGATTACTCCCACAGTGTGGTGTCCCTGAAACAGATTAATCCCACGGTGTGGGCTGCCTGAAGGAGATTAATCCCACAGTGTGGGCTCCCTGAAACAGATTAATCGCACAATGTGGTCTCCCTGAAACAGATTAATCATACAGTGCGGTTTCCCTCAAACAGATTAATCCCACTGTGTGGGCTCCCTGAATCAGATTAATCCCACAGTGTGGTCTCCCTATAACAGATTAATCCCACAGTGTGGTCTCCCAAAAACCGATTAATCCCACAGTGCGTGCTCCCTGAAACAGATTAATCCCACAGTGTGGTCTGCCTGAAGGAGATTAATCCCACAGTGTGGGCTCCCTGAAACAGATTAATCCCACAGTGTGGGCTCCCTGAAAGAGAGTAATCCCACAGTGAGGTCTCCCTAAAACAGATTAATCCCACTGTGTGGGCTCCCTAAAAGAGATTAATCCCACAGTGCGGTCTCCCTCAAACAGATTAATCCCACAGTGTTGGCTCCCTGAAACAGATTAATCCCACAGTGTGGGCTCCCTGAAAGAGAGTAATCCCACAGTGAGGTCTCCCTAAAACAGATTAATCCCACTGTGTGGGCTCCCTAAAACAGATTAATCCCACAGTGCGGTCTCCCTCAAACAGATTAATCCCACAATGTGGTCTCCCTGAAACAGATTAATCCAACAGTGCGGTCTCCCTGAAACAGATTAATCCCACAATGTGGGCTCCCTGAAAGAGAGTAATCCCACAGTGAGTTCTCCCAAAAACAGATTAATCCCACAGTGTCGTCTCCCTAAAACAGATTAATCCCACAGTGTGGGCTCCCTAAAACAGATTAATCCCACAGTGTCGTCTCCCTGAAACAGATTAATCCCACAGTGTGGTCTCCCTAAAACAGATTAAACCCACAGTGCAGCCTCTCTGAAACAGAATAATCCCACAGTGTGGGCTCCCTGAAGGAGATTAATCCCACAGTGTGGTCTCCGTGAAATAGATTAATCCCACAGTGTGGTCTTCCTGAAACAGATTAATCCCACAGTGTGGTCTCCCTGAAACAGATTAATCCCACAGTGTGGTCTCCATGAAACAGATTAACCCACAGTGCGGTCTCCCTGAAACAGATCAATCCCTCAGTTTGGGCTCCCTGAAACAGATTAATCCCACAGTGTGGTCTCCCTGAAACAGGTTAATCCCACAGTGTGGTCTCCCTAAAACAGATTAATCCCACAGTGTGGGCTCCCTGAAACAGATTAATCCCACAGTGTGGGCTGCCTGAAGGAGATTAATCCCACAGTGTGGTCTCCCTGAAACAGATTAACCCACAGTGTGGTCTCCCTGAAACAGATTAATCCCACAGTGTCGTCTCCCTAAAACAGATTAATCCCACAGTGTGGGCTCCCTAAAACAGATTAATCCCACAGTGTCGTCTCCCTGAAACAGATTAATCCCACAGTGTGGTCTCCCTAAAACAGATTAAACCCACAGTGCAGTCTCTCTGAAACAGATTAATCCCACAGTGTGGGCTCCCTTAAGGAGATTAATCCCACAGTGTGGTCTCCGTGAAATAGATTAATCCCACAGTGTGGTCTTCCTGAAACAGATTAATCCCACAGTGTGGTCTCCCTGAAATAGATTAATCCCACAGTGCGGTCTCCCTGAAACAGATTAATCCCTCAGTTTGGGCTCCCTGAAACAGATTAATCCCACAGTGTGGTCTCCCTGAAACAGGTTAATCCCACAGTGTGGTCTCCCTAAAACAGATTAATCCCACAGTGTGGGCTCCCTGAAACAGATTAATCCCACAGTGTGGGCTGCCTGAAGGAGATTAATCCCACAGTGTGGGCTCCCTGAAACAGATTAATCCCACAGTGTGGTCTCCCTGAAACAGGTTAATCCCACAGTGTGGTCTCCCTAAAACAGATTAATCCCACAGTGTGGGCTCCCTAAAACAGATTAATCCCACAGTGTCGTCTCCCTGAAAGAGATTAATCCCACAGTGTGGTCTCCCTAAAACAGATTAAACCCACAGTGCAGTCTCTCTGAAACAGATTAATCCCACAGTGTGGGCTCCCTTAAGGAGATTAATCCCACAGTGTGGTCTCCGTGAAATAGATTAATCCCACAGTGTGGTCTTCCTGAAACAGATTAATCCCACAGTGTGGTCTCCCTGAAATAGATTAATCCCACAGTTTGGGCTCCCTGAAACAGATTAATCCCACAGTGTGGTCTCCCTGAAACAGGTTAATCCCACAGTGTGGTCTCCCTAAAACAGATTAATCCCACAGTGTGGGCTCCCTGAAACAGATTAATCCCACAGTGTGGGCTGCCTGAAGGAGATTAATCCCACAGTGTGGGCTCCCTGAAACAGATTAATCGCACAATGTGGTCTCCCTGAAACAGATTAATCCAACAGTGCGGTCTCCCTGAAACAGATTAATCCCACAGTGTGGGCTCCCTGAAAGAGAGTAATCCCACAGTGAGGTCTCCCTAAAACAGATTAATCCCACAGTGTGGTCTCCCTAAAACAGATTAATCCCACAGTGTGGGCTCCCTAAAACAGATTAATCCCACAGTGCGGTCTCCCTGAAACAGATTAATCCCACAGTGTTGGCTCCCTGAAACAGATTAATCCCAAAGTGTGGTCTCCCTGAAACAGATTAATCCCACAGTGTGGTCTCCCTAAAACAGATTAAACCCACAGTGCGGTCTCTCTGAAACAGATTAATCCCTCAGTGTGGGCTCCCTGAAGGAGATTAATCCCACATTGTGGGCTCCCTGAAACAGATTAATCGCACAATGTGTTCTCCCTGAAACAGATTAATCCAACAGTGCGGTCTCCCTGAAACAGATTAATCCCACAGTGTGGGCTCCCTGAAAGAGAGTAATCCCACAGTGAGGTCTCCCTAAAACAGATTAATCCCACTGTGTGGGCTCCCTAAAACAGATTAATCCCACAGTGCGGTCTCCCTCAAACAGATTAATCCCACAGTGTTGGCTCCCTGAAACAGATTAATCCCAAAGTGTGGGCTCCCTGAAACAGATTAATCCCACAGTGTGGTCTCCCTAAAACAGATTAAACCCACAGTGCGGTCTCTCTGAAACAGATTAATCCCACAGTGTGGGCTCCCTGAAGGAGATTAATCCCACAGTGTGGGCTCCCTGAAACAGATTAATCCCACAATGTGGTCTCCCAGAAACAGATTAATACCACAGTGTGGTCTCCCTGAAACAGATTAATCATACAGTGCGGTTTCCCTGAAACAGATTAATCCCACAGTGTGGGCTCCCCGAAACTGATTAATCCCACAGTGTGGTCTCCCTAAAACAAATTAATCCCACAGTGTCTTCTCCCTGAAACAGATTCATCCCACAGTGTGGTCTCCCTGAAACAGATTAATCCCACAGTGTGGTCTCCCTGAAACAGATTAATCCCACAGTGTGGTCTCCCTAAAACAGATTAATCCCACAGTGTGGTTTCCCTGAAACAGATTAATCCCACAGTGTGGTCTCCCTGAAATAGATTAATCATACAGTGCGGTCTCCCTGAAACAGATTAATCCCACAGTGTGAGCTCCATGAAACAGATCAATCCCACAGTGTGGTCTCCCTAAAACAGATTAATCCCACAGTGTAGTCACCCTAAAACAGATTAATCCCACAATGCGTTCTCCCTGAAACAGATTAATCCCACAGTGTGGCTCCCTGATAAAGATTAATCCCACAGTGTGGTCTCCCTGACACAGATTAATCCCACATGTGGGCTCCATGAAACAGATTAATCCCACAGTGTGGGCTCCCGGAAACAGATTAATCCCACAGTGTGTGCTCCCTGATAAAGATTAATACCATAGTGTGGTCTCCCTGAAACAGATTAATCCCACAGTGCGGACTCCCTGAAACAGATTAATCCCACAGTGTGGTCTGCCTGAAACAGATTAATCGGACAGTGTGGTCTCCCTAAAACAGATTAATCCCACAGTGTTGTCTCCCTGAAACAGATTAATCCCACAGTGTGGTCTCCCTGAAACAGATTAATCCCACAGTGTGGTTCTCCTGAAACAGATTAATCCCACAGTGTGGTCTCCTTAAAACAGATTAATCCCACAGTGTTGTCTTCCTGAAACAGATTAATCCCACAGTGTGGTCTCCCTTAAACAGATTAATCCCACAGTGTGGTCTCCCTGAAACAGATTAATCCTACAGTGTGGTGTCCCGTAAACAGATTAATCCCACAGTGTGGTCTCCCTGAAACTGATTAATCCCACAGTGTGGTCTCCCTGAAACAGATTAATCCCACAGTGTGGTCTCCCTGAAACAGATTAACCCACAGTGTGGTCTCCCTGAAACAGATTAATTCCACAGTGCGGTCTCCCTGAAACAGATTAATCCCTCAGTGTTGGCTCCCTGAAACAGATTAATCCCACAGTGTGGTCTCCCTAAAACAGGTTAATCCCACAGTGTGGTCTCCCTAAAACAGATTAATCCCACAGTGTGGTGTCCCTGAAACAGATTAATCCCACGGTGTGGGCTGCCTGAAGGAGATTAATCCCACAGTGTGGGCTCCCTGAAACAGATTAATCGCACAATGTGGTCTCCCTGAAACAGATTAATCATACAGTGCGGTTTCCCTCAAACAGATTAATCCCACAGTGTGGGCTCCCTGAATCAGATTAATCCCACAGTGTGGTCTCCCTATAACAGATTAATCCCACAGTGTGGTCTCCCAAAAACCGATTAATCCCACAGTGCGTGCTCCCTGAAACAGATTAATCCCACAGTGTGGTCTGCCTGAAGGAGATTAATCCCACAGTGTTGGCTCCCTGAAACAGATTAATCGCACAATGTGGTCTCCCTGAAACAGATTAATCCAACAGTGCGGTCTCCCTGAAACAGATTAATCCCACAGTGTGGGCTCCCTGAAAGAGAGTAATCCCACAGTGAGTTCTCCCAAAAACAGATTAATCCCACAGTGTCGTCTCCCTAAAACAGATTAATCCCACAGTGTGGGCTCCCTAAAACAGATTAATCCCACAGTGTCGTCTCCCTGAAACAGATTAATCCCACAGTGTGGTCTCCCTAAAACAGATTAAACCCACAGTGCAGTCTCTCTGAAACAGAATAATCCCACAGTGTGGGCTCCTTGAATGAGATTAATCCCACAGTGTGGTCTCCGTGAAATAGATTAATCCCACAGTGTGGTCTTCCTGAAACAGATTAATCCCACAGTGTGGTCTCCCTGAAACAGATTAATCCCACAGTGTGGTCTCCCTGAAACAGATTAACCCACAGTGCGGTCTCCCTGAAACAGATTAATCCCTCAGTTTGGGCTCCCTGAAACAGATTAATCCCACAGTGTGGTCTCCCTGAAACAGGTTAATCCCACAGTGTGGTCTCCCTAAAACAGATTAATCCCACAGTGTGGACTGCCTGAAGGAGATTAATCCCACAGTGTGGGCTGCCTGAAGGAGATTAATCCCACAGTGTGGGCTCCCTGAAACAGATTAATCGCACAATGTGGTCTCCCTGAAACAGATTAATCCAACAGTGCGGTCTCCCTGAAACAGATTAATCCCACAATGTGGGCTCCCTGAAAGAGAGTAATCCCACAGTGAGGTCTCCCTAAAACAGATTAATCCCACAGTGTGGTCTCCCTAAAACAGATTAAACCCACAGTGCGGTCTCCCTGAAACAGATTAATCCCACAGTGTGGTCTCCCTAAAACAGATTAAACCCACAGTGCGGTCTCTCTGAAACAGATTAATCCCTCAGTGTGGGCTCCCTGAAGGAGATTAATCCCACATTGTGGGCTCCCTGAAACAGATTAATCGCACAATGTGTTCTCCCTGAAACAGATTAATCCAATAGTGCGGTCTCCCTGAAACAGATTAATCCCACAGTGTGGGCTCCCTGAAAGAGAGTAATCCCACAGTGAGGTCTCCCTAAAACAGATTAATCCCACTGTGTGGGCTCCCTAAAACAGATTAATCCCACAGTGCGGTCTCCCTCAAACAGATTAATCCCACAGTGTTGGCTCCCTGAAACAGATTAATCCCAAAGTGTGGGCTCCCTGAAACATATTAATCCCACAGTGTGGTCTCCCTAAAACAGATTAATCCCACAGTGTGGTCTCCCTAAAACAAATTAATCCCACAGTGTCTTCTCCCTGAAACAGATTCATCCCACAGTGTGGTCTCCCTGAAACAGATTAATCCCACAGTGCGGACTCCCTGAAACAGATTAATCCCACAGTGTGGTCTGCCTGAAACAGATTAATCGCACAGTGTGGTCTCCCTAAAACAGATTAATCCCACAGTGTTGTCTCCCTGAAACAGATTAATCCCACAGTGTGGTCTCCCTGAAACAGATTAATCCCACAGTGTGGTCTCCCTGAAACAGATTAATCCCACAGTGTGGTCTCCTTAAAACAGATTAATCCCACAGTGTAGTCTCCCTGAAACAGATTAATCCCACAGTGTGGTCTCCCTTAAACAGATTAATCCCACAGTGTGGTCTCCCTGAAACAGATTAATCCAACAGTGCGGTCTCCCTGAAACAGATTAATCCCACAGTGTGGGCTCCCTGAAAGAGAGTAATCCCACAGTGAGGTCTCCCTAAAACAGATTAATCCCACAGTGTGGTCTCCCTAAAACAGATTAATCCCACAGTGTGGGCTCCCTAAAACAGATTAATCCCACAGTGCGGTCTCCCTGAAACAGATTAATCCCACAGTGTTGGCTCCCTGAAACAGATTAATCCCAAAGTGTGGTCTCCCTGAAACAGATTAATCCCACAGTGTGGTCTCCCTAAAACAGATTAAACCCACTGTGTGGGCTCCCTAAAACAGATTAATCCCACAGTGCGGTCTCCCTCAAACAGATTAATCCCACAGTGTTGGCTCCCTGAAACAGATTAATCCCAAAGTGTGGGCTCCCTGAAACAGTTTAATCCCACAGTGTGGTCTCCCTAAAACAGATTAAACCCACAGTGCGGTCTCTCTGAAACAGATTAATCCCACAGTGTGGGCTCCCTGAAGGAGATTAATCCCACAGTGTGGGCTCCCTGAAACAGATTAATCCCACAGTGTGGTCTCTCTGAAACAGATTAATCCCACAGTGTGGGCTCCCTAAAACAGATTAATCCCACAGTGCGGTCTCCCTGAAACAGATTAATCCCACAGTGTGGGCTCCCTAAAACAGATTAATCCCACAGTGCGGTCTCCCTGAAACAGATTAATCCCACAGTGTTGGCTCCCTGAAACAGATTAATCCCAAAGTGTGGTCTCCCTGAAACAGATTAATCCCACAGTGTGGTCTCCCTAAAACAGATTAAACCCACTGTGTGGGCTCCCTAAAACAGATTAATCCCACAGTGTGGTCTCCCTTAAACAGATTAATCCCACAGTGTGGTCTCCCTGAAACAGATTAATCCCACAGTGTGGTCTCCTTAAAACAGATTAATCCCACAGTGTTGTCTCCCTGAAACAGATTAATCCCACAGTGCGGTCTCCCTGAAACAGATTAATCCCACAGTGTTGGCTCCCTGAAACAGATTAATCCCACAGTGTGGGCTCCCTAAAACAGATTAATCCCACAGTGCGGTCTCCCTGAAACAGATTAATCCCACAGTGTCGTCTCCCTGAAACAGATTAATCCCACAGTGTGGTCTCCCTGAAACAGATTAATCCCACAGTGTGGTTCTCCTGAAACAGATTAATCCCACAGTGTGGTCTCCTTAAAACAGATTAATCCCACAGTGTTGTCTTCCTGAAACAGATTAATCCCACAGTGTGGTCTCCCTTAAACAGATTAATCCCACAGTGTGGTCTCCCTGAAACAGATTAATCCTACAGTGTGGTGTCCCGTAAACAGATTAATCCCACAGTGTGGTCTCCCTGAAACTGATTAATCCCACAGTGTGGTCTCCCTGAAACAGATTAATCCCACAGTGTGGTCTCCCTGAAACAGATTAACCCACAGTGTGGTCTCCCTGAAACAGATTAATTCCACAGTGCGGTCTCCCTGAAACAGATTAATCCCTCAGTGTTGGCTCCCTGAAACAGATTAATCCCACAGTGTGGTCTCCCTAAAACAGGTTAATCCCACAGTGTGGTCTCCCTAAAACAGATTAATCCCACAGTGTGGTGTCCCTGAAACAGATTAATCCCACGGTGTGGGCTGCCTGAAGGAGATTAATCCCACAGTGTGGGCTCCCTGAAACAGATTAATCGCACAATGTGGTCTCCCTGAAACAGATTAATCATACAGTGCGGTTTCCCTCAAACAGATTAATCCCACAGTGTGGGCTCCCTGAATCAGATTAATCCCACAGTGTGGTCTCCCTATAACAGATTAATCCCACAGTGTGGTCTCCCAAAAACCGATTAATCCCACAGTGCGTGCTCCCTGAAACAGATTAATCCCACAGTGTGGTCTGCCTGAAGGAGATTAATCCCACAGTGTTGGCTCCCTGAAACAGATTAATCGCACAATGTGGTCTCCCTGAAACAGATTAATCCAACAGTGCGGTCTCCCTGAAACAGATTAATCCCACAGTGTGGGCTCCCTGAAAGAGAGTAATCCCACAGTGAGTTCTCCCAAAAACAGATTAATCCCACAGTGTCGTCTCCCTAAAACAGATTAATCCCACAGTGTGGGCTCCCTAAAACAGATTAATCCCACAGTGTCGTCTCCCTGAAACAGATTAATCCCACAGTGTGGTCTCCCTAAAACAGATTAAACCCACAGTGCAGTCTCTCTGAAACAGAATAATCCCACAGTGTGGGCTCCTTGAATGAGATTAATCCCACAGTGTGGTCTCCGTGAAATAGATTAATCCCACAGTGTGGTCTTCCTGAAACAGATTAATCCCACAGTGTGGTCTCCCTGAAACAGATTAATCCCACAGTGTGGTCTCCCTGAAACAGATTAACCCACAGTGCGGTCTCCCTGAAACAGATTAATCCCTCAGTTTGGGCTCCCTGAAACAGATTAATCCCACAGTGTGGTCTCCCTGAAACAGGTTAATCCCACAGTGTGGTCTCCCTAAAACAGATTAATCCCACAGTGTGGACTGCCTGAAGGAGATTAATCCCACAGTGTGGGCTGCCTGAAGGAGATTAATCCCACAGTGTGGGCTCCCTGAAACAGATTAATCGCACAATGTGGTCTCCCTGAAACAGATTAATCCAACAGTGCGGTCTCCCTGAAACAGATTAATCCCACAATGTGGGCTCCCTGAAAGAGAGTAATCCCACAGTGAGGTCTCCCTAAAACAGATTAATCCCACAGTGTGGTCTCCCTAAAACAGATTAAACCCACAGTGCGGTCTCCCTGAAACAGATTAATCCCACAGTGTGGTCTCCCTAAAACAGATTAAACCCACAGTGCGGTCTCTCTGAAACAGATTAATCCCTCAGTGTGGGCTCCCTGAAGGAGATTAATCCCACATTGTGGGCTCCCTGAAACAGATTAATCGCACAATGTGTTCTCCCTGAAACAGATTAATCCAATAGTGCGGTCTCCCTGAAACAGATTAATCCCACAGTGTGGGCTCCCTGAAAGAGAGTAATCCCACAGTGAGGTCTCCCTAAAACAGATTAATCCCACTGTGTGGGCTCCCTAAAACAGATTAATCCCACAGTGCGGTCTCCCTCAAACAGATTAATCCCACAGTGTTGGCTCCCTGAAACAGATTAATCCCAAAGTGTGGGCTCCCTGAAACATATTAATCCCACAGTGTGGTCTCCCTAAAACAGATTAATCCCACAGTGTGGTCTCCCTAAAACAAATTAATCCCACAGTGTCTTCTCCCTGAAACAGATTCATCCCACAGTGTGGTCTCCCTGAAACAGATTAATCCCACAGTGCGGACTCCCTGAAACAGATTAATCCCACAGTGTGGTCTGCCTGAAACAGATTAATCGCACAGTGTGGTCTCCCTAAAACAGATTAATCCCACAGTGTTGTCTCCCTGAAACAGATTAATCCCACAGTGTGGTCTCCCTGAAACAGATTAATCCCACAGTGTGGTCTCCCTGAAACAGATTAATCCCACAGTGTGGTCTCCTTAAAACAGATTAATCCCACAGTGTAGTCTCCCTGAAACAGATTAATCCCACAGTGTGGTCTCCCTTAAACAGATTAATCCCACAGTGTGGTCTCCCTGAAACAGATTAATCCAACAGTGCGGTCTCCCTGAAACAGATTAATCCCACAGTGTGGGCTCCCTGAAAGAGAGTAATCCCACAGTGAGGTCTCCCTAAAACAGATTAATCCCACAGTGTGGTCTCCCTAAAACAGATTAATCCCACAGTGTGGGCTCCCTAAAACAGATTAATCCCACAGTGCGGTCTCCCTGAAACAGATTAATCCCACAGTGTTGGCTCCCTGAAACAGATTAATCCCAAAGTGTGGTCTCCCTGAAACAGATTAATCCCACAGTGTGGTCTCCCTAAAACAGATTAAACCCACTGTGTGGGCTCCCTAAAACAGATTAATCCCACAGTGCGGTCTCCCTCAAACAGATTAATCCCACAGTGTTGGCTCCCTGAAACAGATTAATCCCAAAGTGTGGGCTCCCTGAAACAGTTTAATCCCACAGTGTGGTCTCCCTAAAACAGATTAAACCCACAGTGCGGTCTCTCTGAAACAGATTAATCCCACAGTGTGGGCTCCCTGAAGGAGATTAATCCCACAGTGTGGGCTCCCTGAAACAGATTAATCCCACAGTGTGGTCTCTCTGAAACAGATTAATCCCACAGTGTGGGCTCCCTAAAACAGATTAATCCCACAGTGCGGTCTCCCTGAAACAGATTAATCCCACAGTGTGGGCTCCCTAAAACAGATTAATCCCACAGTGCGGTCTCCCTGAAACAGATTAATCCCACAGTGTTGGCTCCCTGAAACAGATTAATCCCACAGTGTGGTCTCCCTGAAATAGATTAATCCCACAGTTTGGGCTCCCTGAAACAGATTAATCCCACAGTGTGGTCTCCCTGAAACAGGTTAATCCCACAGTGTGGTCTCCCTAAAACAGATTAATCCCACAGTGTGGGCTCCCTGAAACAGATTAATCCCACAGTGTGGGCTGCCTGAAGGAGATTAATCCCACAGTGTGGGCTCCCTGAAACAGATTAATCGCACAATGTGGTCTCCCTGAAACAGATTAATCCAACAGTGCGGTCTCCCTGAAACAGATTAATCCCACAGTGTGGGCTCCCTGAAAGAGAGTAATCCCACAGTGAGGTCTCCCTAAAACAGATTAATCCCACAGTGTGGTCTCCCTAAAACAGATTAATCCCACAGTGTGGGCTCCCTAAAACAGATTAATCCCACAGTGCGGTCTCCCTGAAACAGATTAATCCCACAGTGTTGGCTCCCTGAAACAGATTAATCCCAAAGTGTGGTCTCCCTGAAACAGATTAATCCCACAGTGTGGTCTCCCTAAAACAGATTAAACCCACAGTGCGGTCTCTCTGAAACAGATTAATCCCTCAGTGTGGGCTCCCTGAAGGAGATTAATCCCACATTGTGGGCTCCCTGAAACAGATTAATCGCACAATGTGTTCTCCCTGAAACAGATTAATCCAACAGTGCGGTCTCCCTGAAACAGATTAATCCCACAGTGTGGGCTCCCTGAAAGAGAGTAATCCCACAGTGAGGTCTCCCTAAAACAGATTAATCCCACTGTGTGGGCTCCCTAAAACAGATTAATCCCACAGTGCGGTCTCCCTCAAACAGATTAATCCCACAGTGTTGGCTCCCTGAAACAGATTAATCCCAAAGTGTGGGCTCCCTGAAACAGATTAATCCCACAGTGTGGTCTCCCTAAAACAGATTAAACCCACAGTGCGGTCTCTCTGAAACAGATTAATCCCACAGTGTGGGCTCCCTGAAGGAGATTAATCCCACAGTGTGGGCTCCCTGAAACAGATTAATCCCACAATGTGGTCTCCCAGAAACAGATTAATACCACAGTGTGGTCTCCCTGAAACAGATTAATCATACAGTGCGGTTTCCCTGAAACAGATTAATCCCACAGTGTGGGCTCCCCGAAACTGATTAATCCCACAGTGTGGTCTCCCTAAAACAAATTAATCCCACAGTGTCTTCTCCCTGAAACAGATTCATCCCACAGTGTGGTCTCCCTGAAACAGATTAATCCCACAGTGTGGTCTCCCTGAAACAGATTAATCCCACAGTGTGGTCTCCCTAAAACAGATTAATCCCACAGTGTGGTTTCCCTGAAACAGATTAATCCCACAGTGTGGTCTCCCTGAAATAGATTAATCATACAGTGCGGTCTCCCTGAAACAGATTAATCCCACAGTGTGAGCTCCATGAAACAGATCAATCCCACAGTGTGGTCTCCCTAAAACAGATTAATCCCACAGTGTAGTCACCCTAAAACAGATTAATCCCACAATGCGTTCTCCCTGAAACAGATTAATCCCACAGTGTGGCTCCCTGATAAAGATTAATCCCACAGTGTGGTCTCCCTGACACAGATTAATCCCACATGTGGGCTCCATGAAACAGATTAATCCCACAGTGTGGGCTCCCGGAAACAGATTAATCCCACAGTGTGTGCTCCCTGATAAAGATTAATACCATAGTGTGGTCTCCCTGAAACAGATTAATCCCACAGTGCGGACTCCCTGAAACAGATTAATCCCACAGTGTGGTCTGCCTGAAACAGATTAATCGGACAGTGTGGTCTCCCTAAAACAGATTAATCCCACAGTGTTGTCTCCCTGAAACAGATTAATCCCACAGTGTGGTCTCCCTGAAACAGATTAATCCCACAGTGTGGTTCTCCTGAAACAGATTAATCCCACAGTGTGGTCTCCTTAAAACAGATTAATCCCACAGTGTTGTCTTCCTGAAACAGATTAATCCCACAGTGTGGTCTCCCTTAAACAGATTAATCCCACAGTGTGGTCTCCCTGAAACAGATTAATCCTACAGTGTGGTGTCCCGTAAACAGATTAATCCCACAGTGTGGTCTCCCTGAAACTGATTAATCCCACAGTGTGGTCTCCCTGAAACAGATTAATCCCACAGTGTGGTCTCCCTGAAACAGATTAACCCACAGTGTGGTCTCCCTGAAACAGATTAATTCCACAGTGCGGTCTCCCTGAAACAGATTAATCCCTCAGTGTTGGCTCCCTGAAACAGATTAATCCCACAGTGTGGTCTCCCTAAAACAGGTTAATCCCACAGTGTGGTCTCCCTAAAACAGATTAATCCCACAGTGTGGTGTCCCTGAAACAGATTAATCCCACGGTGTGGGCTGCCTGAAGGAGATTAATCCCACAGTGTGGGCTCCCTGAAACAGATTAATCGCACAATGTGGTCTCCCTGAAACAGATTAATCATACAGTGCGGTTTCCCTCAAACAGATTAATCCCACAGTGTGGGCTCCCTGAATCAGATTAATCCCACAGTGTGGTCTCCCTATAACAGATTAATCCCACAGTGTGGTCTCCCAAAAACCGATTAATCCCACAGTGCGTGCTCCCTGAAACAGATTAATCCCACAGTGTGGTCTGCCTGAAGGAGATTAATCCCACAGTGTTGGCTCCCTGAAACAGATTAATCGCACAATGTGGTCTCCCTGAAACAGATTAATCCAACAGTGCGGTCTCCCTGAAACAGATTAATCCCACAGTGTGGGCTCCCTGAAAGAGAGTAATCCCACAGTGAGTTCTCCCAAAAACAGATTAATCCCACAGTGTCGTCTCCCTAAAACAGATTAATCCCACAGTGTGGGCTCCCTAAAACAGATTAATCCCACAGTGTCGTCTCCCTGAAACAGATTAATCCCACAGTGTGGTCTCCCTAAAACAGATTAAACCCACAGTGCAGTCTCTCTGAAACAGAATAATCCCACAGTGTGGGCTCCTTGAATGAGATTAATCCCACAGTGTGGTCTCCGTGAAATAGATTAATCCCACAGTGTGGTCTTCCTGAAACAGATTAATCCCACAGTGTGGTCTCCCTGAAACAGATTAATCCCACAGTGTGGTCTCCCTGAAACAGATTAACCCACAGTGCGGTCTCCCTGAAACAGATTAATCCCTCAGTTTGGGCTCCCTGAAACAGATTAATCCCACAGTGTGGTCTCCCTGAAACAGGTTAATCCCACAGTGTGGTCTCCCTAAAACAGATTAATCCCACAGTGTGGACTGCCTGAAGGAGATTAATCCCACAGTGTGGGCTGCCTGAAGGAGATTAATCCCACAGTGTGGGCTCCCTGAAACAGATTAATCGCACAATGTGGTCTCCCTGAAACAGATTAATCCAACAGTGCGGTCTCCCTGAAACAGATTAATCCCACAATGTGGGCTCCCTGAAAGAGAGTAATCCCACAGTGAGGTCTCCCTAAAACAGATTAATCCCACAGTGTGGTCTCCCTAAAACAGATTAAACCCACAGTGCGGTCTCCCTGAAACAGATTAATCCCACAGTGTGGTCTCCCTAAAACAGATTAAACCCACAGTGCGGTCTCTCTGAAACAGATTAATCCCTCAGTGTGGGCTCCCTGAAGGAGATTAATCCCACATTGTGGGCTCCCTGAAACAGATTAATCGCACAATGTGTTCTCCCTGAAACAGATTAATCCAATAGTGCGGTCTCCCTGAAACAGATTAATCCCACAGTGTGGGCTCCCTGAAAGAGAGTAATCCCACAGTGAGGTCTCCCTAAAACAGATTAATCCCACTGTGTGGGCTCCCTAAAACAGATTAATCCCACAGTGCGGTCTCCCTCAAACAGATTAATCCCACAGTGTTGGCTCCCTGAAACAGATTAATCCCAAAGTGTGGGCTCCCTGAAACATATTAATCCCACAGTGTGGTCTCCCTAAAACAGATTAATCCCACAGTGTGGTCTCCCTAAAACAAATTAATCCCACAGTGTCTTCTCCCTGAAACAGATTCATCCCACAGTGTGGTCTCCCTGAAACAGATTAATCCCACAGTGCGGACTCCCTGAAACAGATTAATCCCACAGTGTGGTCTGCCTGAAACAGATTAATCGCACAGTGTGGTCTCCCTAAAACAGATTAATCCCACAGTGTTGTCTCCCTGAAACAGATTAATCCCACAGTGTGGTCTCCCTGAAACAGATTAATCCCACAGTGTGGTCTCCCTGAAACAGATTAATCCCACAGTGTGGTCTCCTTAAAACAGATTAATCCCACAGTGTAGTCTCCCTGAAACAGATTAATCCCACAGTGTGGTCTCCCTTAAACAGATTAATCCCACAGTGTGGTCTCCCTGAAACAGATTAATCCAACAGTGCGGTCTCCCTGAAACAGATTAATCCCACAGTGTGGGCTCCCTGAAAGAGAGTAATCCCACAGTGAGGTCTCCCTAAAACAGATTAATCCCACAGTGTGGTCTCCCTAAAACAGATTAATCCCACAGTGTGGGCTCCCTAAAACAGATTAATCCCACAGTGCGGTCTCCCTGAAACAGATTAATCCCACAGTGTTGGCTCCCTGAAACAGATTAATCCCAAAGTGTGGTCTCCCTGAAACAGATTAATCCCACAGTGTGGTCTCCCTAAAACAGATTAAACCCACTGTGTGGGCTCCCTAAAACAGATTAATCCCACAGTGCGGTCTCCCTCAAACAGATTAATCCCACAGTGTTGGCTCCCTGAAACAGATTAATCCCAAAGTGTGGGCTCCCTGAAACAGTTTAATCCCACAGTGTGGTCTCCCTAAAACAGATTAAACCCACAGTGCGGTCTCTCTGAAACAGATTAATCCCACAGTGTGGGCTCCCTGAAGGAGATTAATCCCACAGTGTGGGCTCCCTGAAACAGATTAATCCCACAGTGTGGTCTCTCTGAAACAGATTAATCCCACAGTGTGGGCTCCCTAAAACAGATTAATCCCACAGTGCGGTCTCCCTGAAACAGATTAATCCCACAGTGTGGGCTCCCTAAAACAGATTAATCCCACAGTGCGGTCTCCCTGAAACAGATTAATCCCACAGTGTTGGCTCCCTGAAACAGATTAATCCCAAAGTGTGGTCTCCCTGAAACAGATTAATCCCACAGTGTGGTCTCCCTAAAACAGATTAAACCCACTGTGTGGGCTCCCTAAAACAGATTAATCCCACAGTGTGGTCTCCCTTAAACAGATTAATCCCACAGTGTGGTCTCCCTGAAACAGATTAATCCCACAGTGTGGTCTCCTTAAAACAGATTAATCCCACAGTGTTGTCTCCCTGAAACAGATTAATCCCACAGTGCGGTCTCCCTGAAACAGATTAATCCCACAGTGTTGGCTCCCTGAAACAGATTAATCCCACAGTGTGGGCTCCCTAAAACAGATTAATCCCACAGTGCGGTCTCCCTGAAACAGATTAATCCCACAGTGTCGTCTCCCTGAAACAGATTAATCCCACAGTGTGGTCTCCCTGAAACAGATTAATCCCACAGTGTGGTTCTCCTGAAACAGATTAATCCCACAGTGTGGTCTCCTTAAAACAGATTAATCCCACAGTGTTGTCTTCCTGAAACAGATTAATCCCACAGTGTGGTCTCCCTTAAACAGATTAATCCCACAGTGTGGTCTCCCTGAAACAGATTAATCCTACAGTGTGGTGTCCCGTAAACAGATTAATCCCACAGTGTGGTCTCCCTGAAACTGATTAATCCCACAGTGTGGTCTCCCTGAAACAGATTAATCCCACAGTGTGGTCTCCCTGAAACAGATTAACCCACAGTGTGGTCTCCCTGAAACAGATTAATTCCACAGTGCGGTCTCCCTGAAACAGATTAATCCCTCAGTGTTGGCTCCCTGAAACAGATTAATCCCACAGTGTGGTCTCCCTAAAACAGGTTAATCCCACAGTGTGGTCTCCCTAAAACAGATTAATCCCACAGTGTGGTGTCCCTGAAACAGATTAATCCCACGGTGTGGGCTGCCTGAAGGAGATTAATCCCACAGTGTGGGCTCCCTGAAACAGATTAATCGCACAATGTGGTCTCCCTGAAACAGATTAATCATACAGTGCGGTTTCCCTCAAACAGATTAATCCCACAGTGTGGGCTCCCTGAATCAGATTAATCCCACAGTGTGGTCTCCCTATAACAGATTAATCCCACAGTGTGGTCTCCCAAAAACCGATTAATCCCACAGTGCGTGCTCCCTGAAACAGATTAATCCCACAGTGTGGTCTGCCTGAAGGAGATTAATCCCACAGTGTTGGCTCCCTGAAACAGATTAATCGCACAATGTGGTCTCCCTGAAACAGATTAATCCAACAGTGCGGTCTCCCTGAAACAGATTAATCCCACAGTGTGGGCTCCCTGAAAGAGAGTAATCCCACAGTGAGTTCTCCCAAAAACAGATTAATCCCACAGTGTCGTCTCCCTAAAACAGATTAATCCCACAGTGTGGGCTCCCTAAAACAGATTAATCCCACAGTGTCGTCTCCCTGAAACAGATTAATCCCACAGTGTGGTCTCCCTAAAACAGATTAAACCCACAGTGCAGTCTCTCTGAAACAGAATAATCCCACAGTGTGGGCTCCTTGAATGAGATTAATCCCACAGTGTGGTCTCCGTGAAATAGATTAATCCCACAGTGTGGTCTTCCTGAAACAGATTAATCCCACAGTGTGGTCTCCCTGAAACAGATTAATCCCACAGTGTGGTCTCCCTGAAACAGATTAACCCACAGTGCGGTCTCCCTGAAACAGATTAATCCCTCAGTTTGGGCTCCCTGAAACAGATTAATCCCACAGTGTGGTCTCCCTGAAACAGGTTAATCCCACAGTGTGGTCTCCCTAAAACAGATTAATCCCACAGTGTGGACTGCCTGAAGGAGATTAATCCCACAGTGTGGGCTGCCTGAAGGAGATTAATCCCACAGTGTGGGCTCCCTGAAACAGATTAATCGCACAATGTGGTCTCCCTGAAACAGATTAATCCAACAGTGCGGTCTCCCTGAAACAGATTAATCCCACAATGTGGGCTCCCTGAAAGAGAGTAATCCCACAGTGAGGTCTCCCTAAAACAGATTAATCCCACAGTGTGGTCTCCCTAAAACAGATTAAACCCACAGTGCGGTCTCCCTGAAACAGATTAATCCCACAGTGTGGTCTCCCTAAAACAGATTAAACCCACAGTGCGGTCTCTCTGAAACAGATTAATCCCTCAGTGTGGGCTCCCTGAAGGAGATTAATCCCACATTGTGGGCTCCCTGAAACAGATTAATCGCACAATGTGTTCTCCCTGAAACAGATTAATCCAATAGTGCGGTCTCCCTGAAACAGATTAATCCCACAGTGTGGGCTCCCTGAAAGAGAGTAATCCCACAGTGAGGTCTCCCTAAAACAGATTAATCCCACTGTGTGGGCTCCCTAAAACAGATTAATCCCACAGTGCGGTCTCCCTCAAACAGATTAATCCCACAGTGTTGGCTCCCTGAAACAGATTAATCCCAAAGTGTGGGCTCCCTGAAACATATTAATCCCACAGTGTGGTCTCCCTAAAACAGATTAATCCCACAGTGTGGTCTCCCTAAAACAAATTAATCCCACAGTGTCTTCTCCCTGAAACAGATTCATCCCACAGTGTGGTCTCCCTGAAACAGATTAATCCCACAGTGCGGACTCCCTGAAACAGATTAATCCCACAGTGTGGTCTGCCTGAAACAGATTAATCGCACAGTGTGGTCTCCCTAAAACAGATTAATCCCACAGTGTTGTCTCCCTGAAACAGATTAATCCCACAGTGTGGTCTCCCTGAAACAGATTAATCCCACAGTGTGGTCTCCCTGAAACAGATTAATCCCACAGTGTGGTCTCCTTAAAACAGATTAATCCCACAGTGTAGTCTCCCTGAAACAGATTAATCCCACAGTGTGGTCTCCCTTAAACAGATTAATCCCACAGTGTGGTCTCCCTGAAACAGATTAATCCAACAGTGCGGTCTCCCTGAAACAGATTAATCCCACAGTGTGGGCTCCCTGAAAGAGAGTAATCCCACAGTGAGGTCTCCCTAAAACAGATTAATCCCACAGTGTGGTCTCCCTAAAACAGATTAATCCCACAGTGTGGGCTCCCTAAAACAGATTAATCCCACAGTGCGGTCTCCCTGAAACAGATTAATCCCACAGTGTTGGCTCCCTGAAACAGATTAATCCCAAAGTGTGGTCTCCCTGAAACAGATTAATCCCACAGTGTGGTCTCCCTAAAACAGATTAAACCCACTGTGTGGGCTCCCTAAAACAGATTAATCCCACAGTGCGGTCTCCCTCAAACAGATTAATCCCACAGTGTTGGCTCCCTGAAACAGATTAATCCCAAAGTGTGGGCTCCCTGAAACAGTTTAATCCCACAGTGTGGTCTCCCTAAAACAGATTAAACCCACAGTGCGGTCTCTCTGAAACAGATTAATCCCACAGTGTGGGCTCCCTGAAGGAGATTAATCCCACAGTGTGGGCTCCCTGAAACAGATTAATCCCACAGTGTGGTCTCTCTGAAACAGATTAATCCCACAGTGTGGGCTCCCTAAAACAGATTAATCCCACAGTGCGGTCTCCCTGAAACAGATTAATCCCACAGTGTGGGCTCCCTAAAACAGATTAATCCCACAGTGCGGTCTCCCTGAAACAGATTAATCCCACAGTGTTGGCTCCCTGAAACAGATTAATCCCAAAGTGTGGTCTCCCTGAAACAGATTAATCCCACAGTGTGGTCTCCCTAAAACAGATTAAACCCACTGTGTGGGCTCCCTAAAACAGATTAATCCCACAGTGTGGTCTCCCTTAAACAGATTAATCCCACAGTGTGGTCTCCCTGAAACAGATTAATCCCACAGTGTGGTCTCCTTAAAACAGATTAATCCCACAGTGTTGTCTCCCTGAAACAGATTAATCCCACAGTGCGGTCTCCCTGAAACAGATTAATCCCACAGTGTTGGCTCCCTGAAACAGATTAATCCCACAGTGTGGGCTCCCTAAAACAGATTAATCCCACAGTGCGGTCTCCCTGAAACAGATTAATCCCACAGTGTCGTCTCCCTGAAACAGATTAATCCCACAGTGTGGTCTCCCTAAAACAGATTAAACCCACAGTGCAGTCTCTCTGAAACAGAATAATCCCACAGTGTGGGCTCCTTGAAGGAGATTAATCCCACAGTGTGGTCTCCGTGAAATAGATTAATCCCACAGTGTGGTCTTCCTGAAACAGATTAATCCCACAGTGTGGTCTCCCTGAAACAGATTAATCCCACAGTGTGGTCTCCCTGAAACAGATTAACCCACAGTGCGGTCTCCCTGAAACAGATTAATCCCTCAGTTTGGGCTCCCTGAAACAGATTAATCCCACAGTGTGGTCTCCCTAAAACAGATTAAACCCACAGTGCGGTCTCCCTGAAACAGATTAATCCCACAGTGTGGTCTCCCTAAAACAGATTAAACCCACAGTGCGGTCTCTCTGAAACAGATTAATCCCTCAGTGTGGGCTCCCTGAAGGAGATTAATCCCACATTGTGGGCTCCCTGAAACAGATTAATCGCACAATGTGTTCTCCCTGAAACAGATTAATCCAATAGTGCGGTCTCCCTGAAACAGATTAATCCCACAGTGTGGGCTCCCTGAAAGAGAGTAATCCCACAGTGAGGTCTCCCTAAAACAGATTAATCCCACAGTGTGGTCTCCCTAAAACAGATTAAACCCACAGTGCGGTCTCCCTGAAACAGATTAATCCCACAGTGTGGTCTCCCTAAAACAGATTAAACCCACAGTGCGGTCTCTCTGAAACAGATTAATCCCTCAGTGTGGGCTCCCTGAAGGAGATTAATCCCACATTGTGGGCTCCCTGAAACAGATTAATTGCACAATGTGTTCTCCCTGAAACAGATTAATCCAATAGTGCGGTCTCCCTGAAACAGATTAATCCCACAGTGTGGGCTCCCTGAAAGAGAGTAATCCCACAGTGAGGTCTCCCTAAAACAGATTAATCCCACTGTGTGGGCTCCCTAAAACAGATTAATCCCACAGTGCGGTCTCCCTCAAACAGATTAATCCCACAGTGTTGGCTCCCTGAAACAGATTAATCCCAAAGTGTGGGCTCCCTGAAACATATTAATCCCACAGTGTGGTCTCCCTAAAACAGATTAATCCCACAGTGTGGTCTCCCTAAAACAAATTAATCCCACAGTGTCTTCTCCCTGAAACAGATTCATCCCACAGTGTGGTCTCCCTGAAACAGATTAATCCCACAGTGCGGACTCCCTGAAACAGATTAATCCCACAGTGTGGTCTGCCTGAAACAGATTAATCGCACAGTGTGGTCTCCCTAAAACAGATTAATCCCACAGTGTTGTCTCCCTGAAACAGATTAATCCCACAGTGTGGTCTCCCTGAAACAGATTAATCCCAGTGTGGTCTCCCTGAAACAGATTAATCCCACAGTGTGGTCTCCTTAAAACAGATTAATCCCACAGTGTAGTCTCCCTGAAACAGATTAATCCCACAGTGTGGTCTCCCTTAAACAGATTAATCCCACAGTGTGGTCTCCCTGAAACAGATTAATCCAACAGTGCGGTCTCCCTGAAACAGATTAATCCCACAGTGTGGGCTCCCTGAAAGAGAGTAATCCCACAGTGAGGTCTCCCTAAAACAGATTAATCCCACAGTGTGGTCTCCCTAAAACAGATTAATCCCACAGTGTGGGCTCCCTAAAACAGATTAATCCCACAGTGCGGTCTCCCTGAAACAGATTAATCCCACAGTGTTGGCTCCCTGAAACAGATTAATCCCAAAGTGTGGTCTCCCTGAAACAGATTAATCCCACAGTGTGGTCTCCCTAAAACAGATTAAACCCACTGTGTGGGCTCCCTAAAACAGATTAATCCCACAGTGCGGTCTCCCTCAAACAGATTAATCCCACAGTGTTGGCTCCCTGAAACAGATTAATCCCAAAGTGTGGGCTCCCTGAAACAGTTTAATCCCACAGTGTGGTCTCCCTAAAACAGATTAATCCCACAGTGTGGTCTCCCTAAAACAGATTAAACCCACTGTGTGGGCTCCCTAAAACAGATTAATCCCACAGTGCGGTCTCCCTCAAACAGATTAATCCCACAGTGTTGGCTCCCTGAAACAGATTAATCCCAAAGTGTGGGCTCCCTGAAACAGTTTAATCCCACAGTGTGGTCTCCCTAAAACAGATTAAACCCACAGTGCGGTCTCTCTGAAACAGATTAATCCCACAGTGTGGGCTCCCTGAAGGAGATTAATCCCACAGTGTGGGCTCCCTGAAACAGATTAATCCCACAGTGTGGTCTCTCTGAAACAGATTAATCCCACAGTGTGGGCTCCCTAAAACAGATTAATCCCACAGTGCGGTCTCCCTGAAACAGATTAATCCCACAGTGTTGGCTCCCTGAAACAGATTAATCCCACAGTGTGGGCTCCCTAAAACAGATTAATCCCACAGTGCGGTCTCCCTGAAACAGATTAATCCCACAGTGTTGGCTCCCTGAAACAGATTAATCCCAAAGTGTGGTCTCCCTGAAACAGATTAATCCCACAGTGTGGTCTCCCTAAAACAGATTAAACCCACTGTGTGGGTTCACTAAAACAGATTAATCCCACAGTGTGGTCTCCCTTAAACAGATTAATCCCACAGTGTGGTCTCCCTGAAACAGATTAATCCCACAGTGTGGTCTCCTTAAAACAGATTAATCCCACAGTGTTGTCTCCCTGAAACAGATTAATCCCACAGTGCGGTCTCCCTGAAACAGATTAATCCCACAGTGTTGGCTCCCTGAAACAGATTAATCCCACAGTGTGGGCTCCCTAAAACAGATTAATCCCACAGTGCGGTCTCCCTGAAACAGATTAATCCCACAGTGTTGGCTCCCTGAAACAGATTAATCCCAAAGTGTGGTCTCCCTGAAACAGATTAATCCCACAGTGTGGTCTCCCTAAAACAGATTAAACCCACTGTGTGGGCTCCCTAAAACAGATTAATCCCACAGTGTGGTCTCCCTTAAACAGATTAATCCCACAGTGTGGTCTCCCTGAAACAGATTAATCCCACAGTGTGGTCTCCTTAAAACAGATTAATCCCACAGTGTTGTCTCCCTGAAACAGATTAATCCCACAGTGTGGGCTCCCTGAAAGAGAGTAATCCCACAGTGAGTTCTCCCTAAAACAGATTAATCCCACAGTGTCGTCTCCCTAAAACAGATTAATCCCACAGTGTGGTCTCCCTAAAACAGATTAATCCCACAGTGTGGTCTCCCTAAAACAGATTAATCCCACAGTGTGGTGTCCCTGAAACAGATTAATCCCACGGCGTGGGCTGCCTGAAGGAGATTAATCCCACAGTTTGGGCTCCCTGAAACAGATTTATCGCACAATGTGGTCTCCCTGAAACAGATTAATCATACAGTGCGGTTTCCCTCAAACAGATTAATCCCACAGTGTGGGCTCCCTGAATCAGATTAATCCCACAGTGTGGTCTCCCTATAACAGATTAATCCCACAGTGTGTTCTCCCAAAAACCGATTAATCCCACAGTGCGTGCTCCCTGAAACAGATTAATCACACAGTGTGGTCTGCCTGAAGGAGATTAATCCCACAATGTGGTCTCCCTGAAACAGATTAATCCAACAGTGCGGTCTCCCTGAAACAGATTAATCCCACAGTGTGGGCTCCCTGAAAGAGAGTAATCCCACAGTGAGTTCTCCCTAAAACAGATTAATCCCACAGTGTCGTCTCCCTAAAACAGATTAATCCCACAGTGTGGGCTCCCTAAAACAGATTAATCCCAGAGTGTCGTCTCCCTGAAACAGATTAATCCCACAGTGTGGTCTCCCTAAAACAGATTAAACCCACAGTGCAGTCTCTCTGAAACAGATTAATCCCACAGTGTTGGCTCCCTGAAGGAGATTAATCCCACAGTGTGGTCTCCGTGAAATAGATTAATCCCACAGTGTGGTCTTCCTGAAACAGATTAATCCCACAGTGTGGTCTCCCTGAAACAGATTAATCCCACAGTGTGGTCTCCCTGAAACAGATTAACCCACAGTGCGGTCTCCCTGAAACAGATTAATCCCTCAGTTTGGGCTCCCTGAAACAGATTAATCCCACAGTGTTGTCTCCCTGAAACAGGTTAATCCCACAGTGTGGTCTCCCTAAAACAGATTAATCCCACAGTGTGGGCTCCCTGAAACAGATTAATCCCACAGTGTGGGCTGCCTGAAGGAGATTAATCCCACAGTGTGGGCTCCCTGAAACAGATTAATCGCACAATGTGGTCTCCCTGAAACAGATTAATCCAACAGTGCGGTCTCCCTGAAACAGATTAATCCCACAGTGTGGGCTCCCTGAAAGAGAGTAATCCCACAGTGAGGTCTCCCTATAACAGATTAATCCCACAGTGTGGTCTCCCTAAAACAGATTAATCCCACAGTGTGGGCTCCCTAAAACAGATTATTCCCACAGTGCGGTCTCCCTGAAACAGATTAATCCCACAGTGTTGGCTCCCTGAAACAGATTAATCCCAAAGTGTGGTCTCCCTGAAACAGATTAATCCCACAGTGTGGTCTCCCTAAAACAGATTAAACCCACAGTGCGGTCTCTCTGAAACAGATTAATCCCTCAGTGTGGGCTCCCTGAAGGAGATTAATCCCACATTGTGGGCTCCCTGAAACAGATTAATCGCACAATGTGTTCTCCCTGAAACAGATTAATCCAACAGTGCGGTCTCCCTGAAACAGATTAATCCCACAGTGTGGGCTCCCTGAAAGAGAGTAATCCCACAGTGAGGTCTCCCTAAAACAGATTAATCCCACTGTGTGGGCTCCCTAAAACAGATTAATCCCACAGTGCGGTCTCCCTCAAACAGATTAATCCCACAGTGTTGGCTCCCTGAAACAGATTAATCCCAAAGTGTGGGCTCCCTGAAACAGATTAATCCCACAGTGTGGTCTCCCTAAAACAGATAAAACCCACAGTGCGGTCTCTCTGAAACAGATTAATCCCACAGTGTGGGCTCCCTGAAGGAGATTAATCCCACAGTGTGGTCTCCCTAAAACAAATTAATCCCACAGTGTCTTCTCCCTGAAACAGATTCATCCCACAGTGTGGTCTCCCTGAAACAGATTAATCCCACAGTGCGGACTCCCTGAAACAGATTAATCCCACAGTGTGGTCTGCCTGAAACAGATTAATCGCACAGTGTGGTCTCCCTAAAACAGATTAATCCCACAGTGTTGTCTCCCTGAAACAGATTAATCCCACAGTGTGGTCTCCCTGAAACAGATTAATCCCACAGTGTGGTCTCCCTGAAACAGATTAATCCCACAGTGTGGTCTCCTTAAAACAGATTAATCCCACAGTGTAGTCTCCCTGAAACAGATTAATCCCACAGTGTGGTCTCCCTTAAACAGATTAATCCCACAGTGTGGTCTCCCTGAAACAGATTAATCCAACAGTGCGGTCTCCCTGAAACAGATTAATCCCACAGTGTGGGCTCCCTGAAAGAGAGTAATCCCACAGTGAGGTCTCCCTAAAACAGATTAATCCCACAGTGTGGTCTCCCTAAAACAGATTAATCCCACAGTGTGGGCTCCCTAAAACAGATTAATCCCACAGTGCGGTCTCTCTGAAACAGATTAATCCCACAGTGCAGTCACCCTAAAACAGATTAATCCCACAATGCGTTCTCCCTGAAACAGATTAATCCCACAGTGTGGCTCCCTGATAAAGATTAATCCCACAGTGTGGTCTCCCTGAAACAGATTAATCCCACATGTGGGCTCCATGAAGCAGATTAATCCCACAGTGTGGGCTCCCGGAAACAGATTAATCCCACAGTGTGTGCTCCCTGATAAAGATTAATACCATAGTGTGGTCTCCCTGAAACAGATTAATCCCACAGTGCGGACTCCCTGAAACAGATTAATCCCACAGTGTGGTCTGCCTGAAACAGATTAATCCCACAGTGTGGTCTCCCTTAAACAGATTAATCCCTCAGTGTGGTCTCCCTGAAACAGATTAATCCTACAGTGTGGTGTCCCGTAAACAGATTAATCCCACAGTGTGGTCTCCCTGAAACTGATTAATCCCACAGTGTGGACTCCCTGAAACAGATTAACCCACAGTGTGGTCTCCCTGAAACAGATTAACCCACAGTGTGGTCTCCCTGAAACAGATTAATCCCACAGTGTGGTCTCCCTGAAACAGATTAACCCACAGTGTGGTCTCCCTGAAACAGATTAATCCCACAGTGTCGTCTCCATAAAACAGATTAATCCCACAGTGTGGGCTCCCTAAAACAGATTAATCCCACAGTGTCGTCTCCCTGAAACAGATTAATCCCACAGTGTTGGCTCCCTGAAACAGATTAATCCCAAAGTGTGGTCTCCCTGAAACAGATTAATCCCACAGTGTGGTCTCCCTAAAACAGATTAAACCCACAGTGCGGTCTCTCTGAAACAGATTAATCCCTCAGTGTGGGCTCCCTGAAGGAGATTAATCCCACATTGTGGGCTCCCTGAAACAGATTAATCGCACAATGTGTTCTCCCTGAAACAGATTAATCCAACAGTGCGGTCTCCCTGAAACAGATTAATCCCACAGTGTGGGCTCCCTGAAAGAGAGTAATCCCACAGTGAGGTCTCCCTAAAACAGATTAATCCCACTGTGTGGGCTCCCTAAAACAGATTAATCCCACAGTGCGGTCTCCCTCAAACAGATTAATCCCACAGTGTTGTCTCCCTGAAACAGGTTAATCCCACAGTGTGGTCTCCCTAAAACAGATTAATCCCACAGTGTGGGCTCCCTGAAACAGATTAATCCCACAGTGTGGGCTGCCTGAAGGAGATTAATCCCACAGTGTGGGCTCCCTGAAACAGATTAATCGCACAATGTGGTCTCCCTGAAACAGATTAATCCAACAGTGCGGTCTCCCTGAAACAGATTAATCCCACAGTGTGGGCTCCCTGAAAGAGAGTAATCCCACAGTGAGGTCTCCCTATAACAGATTAATCCCACAGTGTGGTCTCCCTAAAACAGATTAATCCCACAGTGTGGGCTCCCTAAAACAGATTATTCCCACAGTGCGGTCTCCCTGAAACAGATTAATCCCACAGTGTTGGCTCCCTGAAACAGATTAATCCCAAAGTGTGGTCTCCCTGAAACAGATTAATCCCACAGTGTGGTCTCCCTAAAACAGATTAAACCCACAGTGCGGTCTCTCTGAAACAGATTAATCCCTCAGTGTGGGCTCCCTGAAGGAGATTAATCCCACATTGTGGGCTCCCTGAAACAGATTAATCGCACAATGTGTTCTCCCTGAAACAGATTAATCCAACAGTGCGGTCTCCCTGAAACAGATTAATCCCACAGTGTGGGCTCCCTGAAAGAGAGTAATCCCACAGTGAGGTCTCCCTAAAACAGATTAATCCCACTGTGTGGGCTCCCTAAAACAGATTAATCCCACAGTGCGGTCTCCCTCAAACAGATTAATCCCACAGTGTTGGCTCCCTGAAACAGATTAATCCCAAAGTGTGGGCTCCCTGAAACAGATTAATCCCACAGTGTGGTCTCCCTAAAACAGATAAAACCCACAGTGCGGTCTCTCTGAAACAGATTAATCCCACAGTGTGGGCTCCCTGAAGGAGATTAATCCCACAGTGTGGTCTCCCTAAAACAAATTAATCCCACAGTGTCTTCTCCCTGAAACAGATTCATCCCACAGTGTGGTCTCCCTGAAACAGATTAATCCCACAGTGCGGACTCCCTGAAACAGATTAATCCCACAGTGTGGTCTGCCTGAAACAGATTAATCGCACAGTGTGGTCTCCCTAAAACAGATTAATCCCACAGTGTTGTCTCCCTGAAACAGATTAATCCCACAGTGTGGTCTCCCTGAAACAGATTAATCCCACAGTGTGGTCTCCCTGAAACAGATTAATCCCACAGTGTGGTCTCCTTAAAACAGATTAATCCCACAGTGTAGTCTCCCTGAAACAGATTAATCCCACAGTGTGGTCTCCCTTAAACAGATTAATCCCACAGTGTGGTCTCCCTGAAACAGATTAATCCAACAGTGCGGTCTCCCTGAAACAGATTAATCCCACAGTGTGGGCTCCCTGAAAGAGAGTAATCCCACAGTGAGGTCTCCCTAAAACAGATTAATCCCACAGTGTGGTCTCCCTAAAACAGATTAATCCCACAGTGTGGGCTCCCTAAAACAGATTAATCCCACAGTGCGGTCTCTCTGAAACAGATTAATCCCACAGTGCAGTCACCCTAAAACAGATTAATCCCACAATGCGTTCTCCCTGAAACAGATTAATCCCACAGTGTGGCTCCCTGATAAAGATTAATCCCACAGTGTGGTCTCCCTGAAACAGATTAATCCCACATGTGGGCTCCATGAAGCAGATTAATCCCACAGTGTGGGCTCCCGGAAACAGATTAATCCCACAGTGTGTGCTCCCTGATAAAGATTAATACCATAGTGTGGTCTCCCTGAAACAGATTAATCCCACAGTGCGGACTCCCTGAAACAGATTAATCCCACAGTGTGGTCTGCCTGAAACAGATTAATCCCACAGTGTGGTCTCCCTTAAACAGATTAATCCCTCAGTGTGGTCTCCCTGAAACAGATTAATCCTACAGTGTGGTGTCCCGTAAACAGATTAATCCCACAGTGTGGTCTCCCTGAAACTGATTAATCCCACAGTGTGGACTCCCTGAAACAGATTAACCCACAGTGTGGTCTCCCTGAAACAGATTAACCCACAGTGTGGTCTCCCTGAAACAGATTAATCCCACAGTGTGGTCTCCCTGAAACAGATTAACCCACAGTGTGGTCTCCCTGAAACAGATTAATCCCACAGTGTCGTCTCCATAAAACAGATTAATCCCACAGTGTGGGCTCCCTAAAACAGATTAATCCCACAGTGTCGTCTCCCTGAAACAGATTAATCCCACAGTGTGGTCTCCGTGAAATAGATTAATCCCACAGTGTGGTCTTCCTGAAACAGATTAAACCCACAGTGTGGTCTCCCTGAAACAGATTAATCCCACATGTGGGCTCCATGAAGCAGATTAATCCCACAGTGTGGGCTCCCGGAAACAGATTAATCCCACAGTGTGTGCTCCCTGATAAAGATTAATACCATAATGTGGTCTCCCTGAAACAGATTAATCCCACAGTGCGGACTCCCTGAAACAGATTAATCCCACAGTGTGGTCTGCCTGAAACAGATTAATCCCACAGTAAGGTCTCCCTTAAACAGATTAATCCCACAGTGTGGTCTCCCTGAAACAGATTAATCCTACAGTGTGGTGTCCCGTAAACAGATTAATCCCACAGTGTGGTCTCCCTGAAACTGATTAATCCCACAGTGTGGACTCCCTGAAACAGATTAATCCCACAGTGTGGTCTCCCTGAAACAGATTAACCCACAGTGTGGTCTCCCTGAAACAGATTAATCCCACAGTGTGGTCTCCCTAAAACAGATTAAACCCACAGTGCAGTCTCTCTGAAACAGATTAATCCCACAGTGTGGTCTCCCTGAAACAGATTAATCCCACAGTGTGGTCTCCCTGAAACAGATTAACCCACAGTGCGGTCTCCCTGAAACAGATTAATCCCTCAGTTTGGGCTCCCTGAAACAGATTAATCCCACAGTGTGGTCTCCCTGAAACAGGTTAATCCCACAGTGTGGTCTCCCTAAAACAGATTAATCCCACAGTGTGGGCTCCCTGAAACAGATTAATCCCACAGTGTGGGCTGCCTGAAGGAGATTAATCCCACAGTGTGGGCTCCCTGAAACAGATTAATCGCACAATGTGGTCTCCCTGAAACAGATTAATCCAACAGTGCGGTCTCCCTGAAACAGATTAATCCCACAGTGTGGGCTCCCTGAAAGAGAGTAATCCCACAGTGAGGTCTCCCTAAAACAGATTAATCCCACAGTGTGGTCTCCCTAAAACAGATTAATCCCACATTGTGGGCTCCCTAAAACAGATTAATCCCACAGTGCGGTCTCCCTGAAACAGATTAATCCCACAGTGTTGGCTCCCTGAAACAGATTAATCCCAAAGTGTGGTCTCCCTGAAACAGATTAATCCCACAGTGTGGTCTCCGTAAAACAGATTAAACCCACAGTGCGGTCTCTCTGAAACAGATTAATCCCTCAGTGTGGGCTCCCTGAAGGAGATTAATCCCACATTGTGGGCTCCCTGAAACAGATTAATCGCACAATGTGTTCTCCCTGAAACAGATTAATCCAACAGTGCGGTCTCCCTGAAACAGATTAATCCCACAGTGTGGGCTCCCTGAAAGAGAGTAATCCCACAGTGAGGTCTCCCTAAAACAGATTAATCCCACTGTGTGGGCTCCCTAAAACAGATTAATCCCACAGTGCGGTCTCCCTCAAACAGATTAATCCCACAGTGTTGGCTCCCTGAAACAGATTAATCCCAAAGTGTGGGCTCCCTGAAACAGATTAATCCCACAGTGTGGTCTCCCTAAAACAGATTAAACCCACAGTGCGGTCTCTCTGAAACAGATTAATCCCACAGTGTGGGCTCCCTGAAGGAGATTAATCCCACAGTGTGGGCTCCCTGAAACAGATTAATCCCACAATGTGGTCTCCCAGAAACAGATTAATACCACAGTGTGGTCTCCCTGAAACAGATTAATCATACAGTGCGGTTTCCCTGAAACAGATTAATCCCACAGTGTGGGCTCCCCGAAACTGATTAATCCCACAGTGTGGTCTCCCTAAAACAAATTAATCCCACAGTGTCTTCTCCCTGAAACAGATTCATCCCACAGTGTGGTCTCCCTGAAACAGATTAATCCCACAGTGTGGTCTCCCTGAAACAGACTAATCCCACAGTGTGGTCTCCCTAAAACAGATTAATCCCACAGTGTGGTTTCCCTGAAACAGATTAATCCCACAGTGTGGTCTCCCTGAAATAGATTAATCATACAGTGCGGTCTCCCTGAAACAGATTAATCCCACAGTGTGAGCTCCATGAAACAGATCAATCCCACAGTGTGGTCTCCCTAAAACAGATTAATCCCACAGTGTAGTCACCCTAAAACAGATTAATCCCACAATGCGTTCTCCCTGAAACAGATTAATCCCACAGTGTGGCTCCCTGATAAAGATTAATCCCACAGTGTGGTCTCCCTGAAACAGATTAATCCCACATGTGGGCTCCATGAAACAGATTAATCCCACAGTGTGGGCTCCCGGAAACAGATTAATCCCACAGTGTGTGCTCCCTGATAAAGATTAATACCATAGTGTGGTCTCCCTGAAACAGATTAATCCCACAGTGCGGACTCCCTGAAACAGATTAATCCCACAGTGTGGTCTGCCTGAAACAGATTAATCGCACAGTGTGGTCTCCCTAAAACAGATTAATCCCACAGTGTTGTCTCCCTGAAACAGATTAATCCCACAGTGTGGTCTCCCTGAAACAGATTAATCCCACAGTGTGGTTCTCCTGAAACAGATTAATCCCACAGTGTGGTCTCCTTAAAACAGATTAATCCCACAGTGTTGTCTTCCTGAAACAGATTAATCCCACAGTGTGGTCTCCCTTAAACAGATTAATCCCACAGTGTGGTCTCCCTGAAACAGATTAATCCTACAGTGTGGTGTCCCGTAAACAGATTAATCCCACAGTGTGGTCTCCCTGAAACTGATTAATCCCACAGTGTGGTCTCCCTGAAACAGATTAATCCCACAGTGTGGTCTCCCTGAAACAGATTAACCCACAGTGTGGTCTCCCTGAAACAGATTAATTCCACAGTGCGGTCTCCCTGAAACAGATTAATCCCTCAGTGTTGGCTCCCTGAAACAGATTAATCCCACAGTGTGGTCTCTCTAAAACAGGTTAATCCCACAGTGTGGTCTCCCTAAAACAGATTACTCCCACAGTGTGGTGTCCCTGAAACAGATTAATCCCACGGTGTGGGCTGCCTGAAGGAGATTAATCCCACAGTGTGGGCTCCCTGAAACAGATTAATCGCACAATGTGGTCTCCCTGAAACAGATTAATCATACAGTGCGGTTTCCCTCAAACAGATTAATCCCACTGTGTGGGCTCCCTGAATCAGATTAATCCCACAGTGTGGTCTCCCTATAACAGATTAATCCCACAGTGTGGTCTCCCAAAAACCGATTAATCCCACAGTGCGTGCTCCCTGAAACAGATTAATCCCACAGTGTGGTCTGCCTGAAGGAGATTAATCCCACAGTGTGGGCTCCCTGAAACAGATTAATCCCACAGTGTGGGCTCCCTGAAAGAGAGTAATCCCACAGTGAGGTCTCCCTAAAACAGATTAATCCCACTGTGTGGGCTCCCTAAAACAGATTAATCCCACAGTGCGGTCTCCCTCAAACAGATTAATCCCACAGTGTTGGCTCCCTGAAACAGATTAATCCCACAGTGTGGGCTCCCTGAAAGAGAGTAATCCCACAGTGAGGTCTCCCTAAAACAGATTAATCCCACTGTGTGGGCTCCCTAAAACAGATTAATCCCACAGTGCGGTCTCCCTCAAACAGATTAATCCCACAATGTGGTCTCCCTGAAACAGATTAATCCAACAGTGCGGTCTCCCTGAAACAGATTAATCCCACAGTGTGGGCTCCCTGAAAGAGAGTAATCCCACAGTGAGTTCTCCCAAAAACAGATTAATCCCACAGTGTCGTCTCCCTAAAACAGATTAATCCCACAGTGTGGGCTCCCTAAAACAGATTAATCCCACAGTGTCGTCTCCCTGAAACAGATTAATCCCACAGTGTGGTCTCCCTAAAACAGATTAAACCCACAGTGCAGTCTCTCTGAAACAGAATAATCCCACAGTGTGGGCTCCCTGAAGGAGATTAATCCCACAGTGTGGTCTCCGTGAAATAGATTAATCCCAGAGTGTGGTCTTCCTGAAACAGATTAATCCCACAGTCTGGTCTCCCTGAAACAGATTAATCCCACAGTGTGGTCTCCTTGAAACAGATTAACCCACAGTGCGGTCTCCCTGAAACAGATCAATCCCTCAGTTTGGGCTCCCTGAAACAGATTAATCCCACAGTGTGGTCTCCCTGAAACAGGTTAATCCCACAGTGTGGTCTCCCTAAAACAGATTAATCCCACAGTGTGGGCTCCCTGAAACAGATTAATCCCACAGTGTGGGCTGCCTGAAGGAGATTAATCCCACAGTGTGGTCTCCCTGAAACAGATTAACCCACAGTGTGGTCTCCCTGAAACAGATTAATCCCACAGTGTCGTCTCCCTAAAACAGATTAATCCCACAGTGTGGGCTCCCTAAAACAGATTAATCCCACAGTGTCGTCTCCCTGAAACAGATTAATCCCACAGTGTGGTCTCCCTAAAACAGATTAAACCCACAGTGCAGTCTCTCTGAAACAGATTAATCCCACAGTGTGGGCTCCCTTAAGGAAATTAATCCCACAGTGTGGTCTCCGTGAAATAGATTAATCCCACAGTGTGGTCTTCCTGAAACAGATTAATCCCACAGTGTGGTCTCCCTGAAATAGATTAATCCCACAGTGCGGTCTCCCTGAAACAGATTAATCCCTCAGTTTGGGCTCCCTGAAACAGATTAATCCCACAGTGTGGTCTCCCTGAAACAGGTTAATCCCACAGTGTGGTCTCCCTAAAACAGATTAATCCCACAGTGTGGGCTCCCTGAAACAGATTAATCCCACAGTGTGGGCTGCCTGAAGGAGATTAATCCCACAGTGTGGGCTCCCTGAAACAGATTAATCGCACAATGTGGTCTCCCTGAAACAGATTAATCCAACAGTGCGGTCTCCCTGAAACAGATTAATCCCACAGTGTGGGCTCCCTGAAAGAGAGTAATCCCACAGTGAGGTCTCCCTAAAACAGATTAATCCCACAGTGTGGTCTCCCTAAAACAGATTAATCCCACAGTGTGGGCTCCCTAAAACAGATTAATCCCACAGTGCGGTCTCCATGAAACAGATTAATCCCACAGTGTTGGCTCCCTGAAACAGATTAATCCCAAAGTGTGGTCTCCCTGAAACAGATTAATCCCACAGTGTGGTCTCCCTAAAACAGATTAAACCCACAGTGCGGTCTCTCTGAAACAGATTAATCCCTCAGTGTGGGCTCCCTGAAGGAGATTAATCCCACATTGTGGGCTCCCTGAAACAGATTAATCGCACAATGTGTTCTCCCTGAAACAGATTAATCCAACAGTGCGGTCTCCCTGAAACAGATTAATCCCACAGTGTGGGCTCCCTGAAAGAGAGTAATCCCACAGTGAGGTCTCCCTAAAACAGATTAATCCCACTGTGTGGGCTCCCTAAAACAGATTAATCCCACAGTGCGGTCTCCCTCAAACAGATTAATCCCACAGTGTTGGCTCCCTGAAACAGATTAATCCCAAAGTGTGGGCTCCCTGAAACAGATTAATCCCACAGTGTGGTCTCCCTAAAACAGATTAAACCCACAGTGCGGTCTCTCTGAAACAGATTAATCCCACAGTGTGGGCTCCCTGAAGGAGATTAATCCCACAGTGTGGGCTCCCTGAAACAGATTAATCCCACAATGTGGTCTCCCAGAAACAGATTAATACCACAGTGTGGTCTCCCTGAAACAGATTAATCATACAGTGCGGTTTCCCTGAAACAGATTAATCCCACAGTGTGGGCTCCCCGAAACTGATTAATCCCACAGTGTGGTCTCCCTAAAACAAATTAATCCCACAGTGTCTTCTCCCTGAAACAGATTCATCCCACAGTGTGGTCTCCCTGAAACAGATTAATCCCACAGTGTGGTCTCCCTGAAACAGATTAATCCCACAGTGTGGTCTCCCTAAAACAGATTAATCCCACAGTGTGGTTTCCCTGAAACAGATTAATCCCACAGTGTGGTCTCCCTGAAATAGATTAATCATACAGTGCGGTCTCCCTGAAACAGATTAATCCCACAGTGTGAGCTCCATGAAACAGATCAATCCCACAGTGTGGTCTCCCTAAAACAGATTAATCCCACAGTGTAGTCACCCTAAAACAGATTAATCCCACAATGCGTTCTCCCTGAAACAGATTAATCCCACAGTGTGGCTCCCTGATAAAGATTAATCCCACAGTGTGGTCTCCCTGACACAGATTAATCCCACATGTGGGCTCCATGAAACAGATTAATCCCACAGTGTGGGCTCCCGGAAACAGATTAATCCCACAGTGTGAGCTCCCTGATAAAGATTAATACCATAGTGTGGTCTCCCTGAAACAGATTAATCCCACAGTGCGGACTCCCTGAAACAGATTAATCCCACAGTGTGGTCTGCCTGAAACAGATTAATCGCACAGTGTGGTCTCCCTAAAACAGATTAATCCCACAGTGTTGTCTCCCTGAAACAGATTAATCCCACAGTGTGGTCTCCCTGAAACAGATTAATCCCACAGTGTGGTTCTCCTGAAACAGATTAATCCCACAGTGTGGTCTCCTTAAAACAGATTAATCCCACAGTGTTGTCTTCCTGAAACAGATTAATCCCACAGTGTGGTCTCCCTTAAACAGATTAATCCCACAGTGTGGTCTCCCTGAAACAGATTAATCCTACAGTGTGGTGTCCCGTAAACAGATTAATCCCACAGTGTGGTCTCCCTGAAACTGATTAATCCCACAGTGTAGTCTCCCTGAAACAGATTAATCCCACAGTGTGGTCTCCCTGAAACAGATTAACCCACAGTGTGGTCTCCCTGAAACAGATTAATTCCACAGTGCGGTCTCCCTGAAACAGATTAATCCCTCAGTGTTGGCTCCCTGAAACAGATTAATCCCACAGTGTGGTCTCCCTAAAACAGGTTAATCCCACAGTGTGGTCTCCCTAAAACAGATTAATCCCACAGTGTGCTGTCCCTGAAACAGATTAATCCCACGGTGTGGGCTGCCTGAAGGAGATTAATCCCACAGTGTGGGCTCCCTGAAACAGATTAATCGCACAATGTGGTCTCCCTGAAACAGATTAATCATACAGTGCGGTTTCCCTCAAACAGATTAATCCCACAGTGTGGGCTCCCTGAATCAGATTAATCCCACAGTGTGGTCTCCCTATAACAGATTAATCCCACAGTGTGGTCTCCCAAAAACCGATTAATCCCACAGTGCGTGCTCCCTGAAACAGATTAATCCCACAGTGTGGTCTGCCTGAAGGAGATTAATCCCACAGTGTTGGCTCCCTGAAACAGATTAATCGCACAATGTGGTCTCCCTGAAACAGATTAATCCAACAGTGCGGTCTCCCTGAAACAGATTAATCCCACAGTGTGGGCTCCCTGAAAGAGAGTAATCCCACAGTGAGTTCTCCCAAAAACAGATTAATCCCACAGTGTCGTCTCCCTAAAACAGATTAATCCCACAGTGTGGGCTCCCTAAAACAGATTAATCCCACAGTGTCGTCTCCCTGAAACAGATTAATCCCACAGTGTGGTCTCCCTAAAACAGATTAAACCCACAGTGCAGTCTCTCTGAAACAGAATAATCCCACAGTGTGGGCTCCTTGAAGGAGATTAATCCCACAGTGTGGTCTCCGTGAAATAGATTAATCCCACAGTGTGGTCTTCCTGAAACAGATTAATCCCACAGTGTGGTCTCCCTGAAACAGATTAATCCCACAGTGTGGTCTCCCTGAAACAGATTAACCCACAGTGCGGTCTCCCTGAAACAGATTAATCCCTCAGTTTGGGCTCCCTGAAACAGATTAATCCCACAGTGTGGTCTCCCTGAAACAGGTTAATCCCACAGTGTGGTCTCCCTAAAACAGATTAATCCCACAGTGTGGACTGCCTGAAGGAGATTAATCCCACAGTGTGGGCTGCCTGAAGGAGATTAATCCCACAGTGTGGGCTCCCTGAAACAGATTAATCGCACAATGTGGTCTCCCTGAAACAGATTAATCCAACAGTGCGGTCTCCCTGAAACAGATTAATCCCACAGTGTGGGCTCCCTGAAAGAGAGTAATCCCACAGTGAGGTCTCCCTAAAACAGATTAATCCCACAGTGTGGTCTCCCTAAAACAGATTAAACCCACAGTGCGGTCTCTCTGAAACAGATTAATCCCTCAGTGTGGGCTCCCTGAAGGAGATTAATCCCACATTGTGGGCTCCCTGAAACAGATTAATCGCACAATGTGTTCTCCCTGAAACAGATTAATCCAACAGTGCGGTCTCCCTGAAACAGATTAATCCCACAGTGAGGTCTCCCTAAAACAGATTAATCCCACAGTGCGGTCTCCCTCAAACAGATTAATCCCACAGTGCGGTCTCCCTCAAACAGATTAATCCCACAGTGTTGGCTCCCTGAAACAGATTAATCCCAAAGTGTGGGCTCCCTGAAACAGATTAATCCCACAGTGTGGTCTCCCTAAAACAGATTAAACCCACAGTGCGGTCTTTCTGAAACAGATTAATCCCACAGTGTGGGCTCCCTGAAGGAGATTAATCCCACAGTGTGGGCTCCCTGAAACAGATTAATCCCACAATGTGGTCTCCCAGAAACAGATTAATACCACAGTGTGGTCTCCCTGAAACAGATTAATCATACAGTGCGGCTTCCCTGAAACAGATTAATCCCACAGTGTGGTCTCCCTAAAACAAATTAATCCCACAGTGTCTTCTCCCTGAAACAGATTCATCCCACAGTGTGGTCTCCCTGAAACAGATTAATCCCACAGTGTGGTCTCCCTGAAACAGATTAATCCCACAGTGTGGTCTCCCTAAAACAGATTAATCCCACAGTGTGGTTTCCCTGAAACAGATTAATCCCACAGTGTGGTCTCCCTGAAATAGATTAATCATACAGTGCGGTCTCCCTGAAACAGATTAATCCCACAGTGTGAGCTCCATGAAACAGATCAATCCCACAGTGTGGTCTCCCTAAAACAGATTAATCCCACAGTGTAGTCACCCTAAAACAGATTAATCCCACAATGCGTTCTCCCTGAAACAGATTAATCCCACAGTGTGGCTCCCTGATAAAGATTAATCCCACAGTGTGGTCTCCCTGAAACAGATTAATCCCACATGTGGGCTCCATGAAACAGATTAATCCCACAGTGTGGGCTCCCAGAAACAGATTAATCCCACAGTGTGTGCTCCCTGATAAAGATTAATCCCACAGTGTGGTCTCCCTGAAATAGATTAATCATACAGTGCAGTCTCTCTGAAACAGATTAATCCCACAGTGTGGGCTCCCTTAAGGAGATTAATCCCACAGTGTGGTCTCCGTGAAATAGATTAATCCCACAGTGTGGTCTTCCTGAAACAGATTAATCCCACAGTGTGGTCTCCCTGAAATAGATTAATCCCACAGTGCGGTCTCCCTGAAACAGATTAATCCCTCAGTTTGGGCTCCCTGAAACAGATTAATCCCACAGTGTGGTCTCCCTGAAACAGGTTAATCCCACAGTGTGGTCTCCCTAAAACAGATTAATCCCACAGTGTGGGCTCCCTGAAACAGATTAATCCCACAGTGTGGGCTGCCTGAAGGAGATTAATCCCACAGTGTGGGCTCCCTGAAACAGATTAATCGCACAATGTGGTCTCCCTGAAACAGATTAATCCAACAGTGCGGTCTCCCTGAAACAGATTAATCCCACAGTGTGGGCTCCCTGAAAGAGAGTAATCCCACAGTGAGGTCTCCCTAAAACAGATTAATCCCACAGTGTGGTCTCCCTAAAACAGATTAATCCCACAGTGTGGGCTCCCTAAAACAGATTAATCCCACAGTGCGGTCTCCCTGAAACAGATTAATCCCACAGTGTTGGCTCCCTGAAACAGATTAATCCCAAAGTGTGGTCTCCCTGAAACAGATTAATCCCACAGTGTGGTCTCCCTAAAACAGATTAAACCCACAGTGCGGTCTCTCTGAAACAGATTAATCCCTCAGTGTGGGCTCCCTGAAGGAGATTAATCCCACATTGTGGGCTCCCTGAAACAGATTAATCGCACAATGTGTTCTCCCTGAAACAGATTAATCCAACAGTGCGGTCTCCCTGAAACAGATTAATCCCACAGTGTGGGCTCCCTGAAAGAGAGTAATCCCACAGTGAGGTCTCCCTAAAACAGATTAATCCCACTGTGTGGGCTCCCTAAAACAGATTAATCCCACAGTGCGGTCTCCCTCAAACAGATTAATCCCACAGTGTTGGCTCCCTGAAACAGATTAATCCCAAAGTGTGGGCTCCCTGAAACAGATTAATCCCACAGTGTGGTCTCCCTAAAACAGATTAAACCCACAGTGCGGTCTCTCTGAAACAGATTAATCCCACAGTGTGGGCTCCCTGAAGGAGATTAATCCCACAGTGTGGGCTCCCTGAAACAGATTAATCCCACAATGTGGTCTCCCAGAAACAGATTAATACCACAGTGTGGTCTCCCTGAAACAGATTAATCATACAGTGCGGTTTCCCTGAAACAGATTAATCCCACAGTGTGGGCTCCCCGAAACTGATTAATCCCACAGTGTGGTCTCCCTAAAACAAATTAATCCCACAGTGTCTTCTCCCTGAAACAGATTCATCCCACAGTGTGGTCTCCCTGAAACAGATTAATCCCACAGTGTGGTCTCCCTGAAACAGATTAATCCCACAGTGTGGTCTCCCTAAAACAGATTAATCCCACAGTGTGGTTTCCCTGAAACAGATTAATCCCACAGTGTGGTCTCCCTGAAATAGATTAATCATACAGTGCGGTCTCCCTGAAACAGATTAATCCCACAGTGTGAGCTCCATGAAACAGATCAATCCCACAGTGTGGTCTCCCTAAAACAGATTAATCCCACAGTGTAGTCACCCTAAAACAGATTAATCCCACAATGCGTTCTCCCTGAAACAGATTAATCCCACAGTGTGGCTCCCTGATAAAGATTAATCCCACAGTGTGGTCTCCCTGACACAGATTAATCCCACATGTGGGCTCCATGAAACAGATTAATCCCACAGTGTGGGCTCCCGGAAACAGATTAATCCCACAGTGTGTGCTCCCTGATAAAGATTAATACCATAGTGTGGTCTCCCTGAAACAGATTAATCCCACAGTGCGGACTCCCTGAAACAGATTAATCCCACAGTGTGGTCTGCCTGAAACAGATTAATCGCACAGTGTGGTCTCCCTAAAACAGATTAATCCCACAGTGTTGTCTCCCTGAAACAGATTAATCCCACAGTGTGGTCTCCCTGAAACAGATTAATCCCACAGTGTGTTTCTCCTGAAACAGATTAATCCCACAGTGTGGTCTCCTTAAAACAGATTAATCCCACAGTGTTGTCTTCCTGAAACAGATTAATCCCACAGTGTGGTCTCCCTTAAACAGATTAATCCCACAGTGTGGTCTCCCTGAAACAGATTAATCCTACAGTGTGGTGTCCCGTAAACAGATTAATCCCACAGTGTGGTCTCCCTGAAACTGATTAATCCCACAGTGTGGTCTCCCTGAAACAGATTAATCCCACAGTGTGGTCTCCCTGAAACAGATTAACCCACAGTGTGGTCTCCCTGAAACAGATTAATTCCACAGTGCGGTCTCCCTGAAACAGATTAATCCCTCAGTGTTGGCTCCCTGAAACAGATTAATCCCACAGTGTGGTCTCCCTAAAACAGGTTAATCCCACAGTGTGGTCTCCCTAAAACAGATTAATCCCACAGTGTGGTGTCCCTGAAACAGATTAATCCCACGGTGTGGGCTGCCTGAAGGAGATTAATCCCACAGTGTGGGCTCCCTGAAACAGATTAATCGCACAATGTGGTCTCCCTGAAACAGATTAATCATACAGTGCGGTTTCCCTCAAACAGATTAATCCCACAGTGTGGGCTCCCTGAATCAGATTAATCCCACAGTGTGGTCTCCCTATAACAGATTAATCCCACAGTGTGGTCTCCCAAAAACCGATTAATCCCACAGTGCGTGCTCCCTGAAACAGATTAATCCCACAGTGTGGTCTGCCTGAAGGAGATTAATCCCACAGTGTTGGCTCCCTGAAACAGATTAATCGCACAATGTGGTCTCCCTGAAACAGATTAATCCAACAGTGCGGTCTCCCTGAAACAGATTAATCCCACAGTGTGGGCTCCCTGAAAGAGAGTAATCCCACAGTGAGTTCTCCCAAAAACAGATTAATCCCACAGTGTCGTCTCCCTAAAACAGATTAATCCCACAGTGTGGGCTCCCTAAAACAGATTAATCCCACAGTGTCGTCTCCCTGAAACAGATTAATCCCACAGTGTGGTCTCCCTAAAACAGATTAAACCCACAGTGCAGTCTCTCTGAAACAGAATAATCCCACAGTGTGGGCTCCTTGAAGGAGATTAATCCCACAGTGTGGTCTCCGTGAAATAGATTAATCCCACAGTGTGGTCTTCCTGAAACAGATTAATCCCACAGTGTTGTCTCCCTGAAACAGATTAATCCCACAGTGTGGTCTCCCTGAAACAGATTAACCCACAGTGCGGTCTCCCTGAAACAGATTAATCCCTCAGTTTGGGCTCCCTGAAACAGATTAATCCCACAGTGTGGTCTCCCTAAAACAGGTTAATCCCACAGTGTGGTCTCCCTAAAACAGATTAATCCCACAGTGTGGACTGCCTGAAGGAGATTAATCCCACAGTGTGGGCTGCCTGAAGGAGATTAATCCCACAGTGTGGGCTCCCTGAAACAGATTAATCGCACAATGTGGTCTCCCTGAAACAGATTAATCCAACAGTGCGGTCTCCCTGAAACAGATTAATCCCACAGTGTGGGCTCCCTGAAAGAGAGTAATCCCACAGTGAGGACTCCCTAAAACAGATTAATCCCACAGTGTGGTCTCCCTAAAACAGATTAAACCCACAGTGCGGTCTCTCTGAAACAGATTAATCCCTCAGTGTGGGCTCCCTGAAGGAGATTAATCCCACATTGTGGGCTCCCTGAAACAGATTAATCGCACAATGTGTTCTCCCTGAAACAGATTAATCCAACAGTGCGGTCTCCCTGAAACAGATTAATCCCACAGTGAGGTCTCCCTAAAACAGATTAATCCCACAGTGCGGTCTCCCTCAAACAGATTAATCCCACAGTGCGGTCTCCCTCAAACAGATTAATCCCACAGTGTTGGCTCCCTGAAACAGATTAATCCCAAAGTGTGGGCTCCCTGAAACAGATTAATCCCACAGTGTGGTCTCCCTAAAACAGATTAAACCCACAGTGCGGTCTCTCTGAAACAGATTAATCCCACAGTGTGTGCTCCCTGAAGGAGATTAATCCCACAGTGTGGGCTCCCTGAAACAGATTAATCCCACAATGTGGTCTCCCAGAAACAGATTAATACCACAGTGTGGTCTCCCTGAAACAGATTAATCATACAGTGCGGCTTCCCTGAAACGGATTAATCCCACAGTGTGGTCTCCCTAAAACAAATTAATCCCACAGTGTCTTCTCCCTGAAACAGATTCATCCCACAGTGTGGTCTCCCTGAAACAGATTAATCCCACAGTGTGGTCTCCCTGAAACAGATTAATCCCACAGTGTGGTCTCCCTAAAACAGATTAATCCCACAGTGTGGTTTCCCTGAAACAGATTAATCCCACAGTGTGGTCTCCCTGAAATAGATTAATCATACAGTGCGGTCTCCCTGAAACAGATTAATCCCACAGTGTGAGCTCCATGAAACAGATCAATCCCACAGTGTGGTCTCCCTAAAACAGATTAATCCCACAGTGTAGTCACCCTAAAACAGATTAATCCCACAATGCGTTCTCCCTGAAACAGATTAATCCCACAGTGTGGCTCCCTGATAAAGATTAATCCCACAGTGTGGTCTCCCTGAAACAGATTAATCCCACATGTGGGCTCCATGAAACAGATTAATCCCACAGTGTGGGCTCCCGGAAACAGATTAATCCCACAGTGTGTGCTCCCTGATAAAGATTAATACCATAGTGTGGTCTCCCTGAAACAGATTAATCCCACAGTGCGGACTCCCTGAAACAGATTAATCCCACAGTGTGGTCTGCCTGAAACAGATTAATCCCACAGTGTGGTCTCCCTTAAACAGATTAATCCCACAGTGTGGTCTCCCTGAAACAGATTAATCCTACAGTGTGGTGTCCCGTAAACAGATTAATCCCACAGTGTGGTCTCCCTGAAACTGATTAATCCCACAGTGTGGACTCCCTGAAACAGATTAATCCCACAGTGTGGTCTCCCTGAAACAGATTAACCCACAGTGTGGTCTCCCTGAAACAGATTAATCCCACAGTGTGGTCTCCCTGAAACAGATTAACCCACAGTGTGGTCTCCCTGAAACAGATTAATCCCACAGTGTCGTCTCCCTAAAACAGATTAATCCCACAGTGTGGGCTCCCTAAAACAGATTAATCCCACAGTGTCGTCTCCCTGAAACAGATTAATCCCACAGTGTGGTCTCCCTAAAACAGATTAAACCCACAGTGCAGTCTCTCTGAAACAGATTAATCCCACAGTGTGGGCTCCCTGAAGGAGATTAATCCCACAGTGTGGTCTCCGTGAAATAGATTAATCCCACAGTGTGGTCTTCCTGAAACAGATTAATCCCACAGTGTGGTCTCCCTGAAACAGATTAATCCCACAGTGTGGTCTCCCTGAAACAGATTAACCCACAGTGCGGTCTCCCTGAAACAGATTAATCCCTCAGTTTGGGCTCCCTGAAACAGATTAATCCCACAGTGTGGTCTCCCTGAAACAGGTTAATCCCACAGTGTGGTCTCCCTAAAACAGATTAATCCCACAGTGTGGGCTCCCTGAAACAGATTAATCCCACAGTGTGGGCTGCCTGAAGGAGATTAATCCCACAGTGTGGGCTGCCTGAAGGAGATTAATCCCACAGTGTGGGCTCCCTGAAACAGATTAATCGCACAATGTGGTCTCCCTGAAACAGATTAATCCAACAGTGCGGTCTCCCTGAAACAGATTAATCCCACAGTGTGGGCTCCCTGAAAGAGAGTAATCCCACAGTGAGGTCTCCCTAAAACAGATTAATCCCACAGTGTGGTCTCCCTAAAACAGATTAATCCCACAGTGTGGGCTCCCTAAAACAGATTAATCCCACAGTGCGGTCTCCCTGAAACAGATTAATCCCACAATGTTGGCTCCCTGAAACAGATTAATCCCAAAGTGTGGTCTCCCTGAAACAGATTAATCCCACAGTGTGGGCTCCCTAAAACAGATTAATCCCACAGTGCGGTCTCCCTGAAACAGATTAATCCCACAGTGTGGTCTCCTTTAAACAGATTAATCCCACAGTGTGGTCTCCCTGAAACAGATTAATCCTACAGTGTGGTGTCCCGTAAACAGATTAATCCCACAGTGTGGTCTCCCTGAAACTGATTAATCCCACAGTGTGGTCTCCCTGAAACAGATTAATCCCACAGTGTGGTCTCCCTGAAACAGATTAACCCACAGTGTGGTCTCCCTGAAACAGATTAATTCCACAGTGCGGTCTCCCTGAAACAGATTAATCCCTCAGTGTTGGCTCCCTGAAACAGATTAATCCCACAGTGTGGTCTCCCTAAAACAGGTTAATCCCACAGTGTGGTCTCCCTAAAACAGATTAATCCCACAGTGTGGTGTCCCTGAAACAGATTAATCCCACGGTGTGGGCTGCCTGAAGGAGATTAATCCCACAGTGTGGGCTCCCTGAAACAGATTAATCGCACAATGTGGTCTCCCTGAAACAGATTAATCATACAGTGCGGTTTCCCTCAAACAGATTAATCCCACAGTGTGGGCTCCCTGAATCAGATTAATCCCACAGTGTGGTCTCCCTATAACAGATTAATCCCACAGTGTGGTCTCCCAAAAACCGATTAAACCCACAGTGCGTGCTCCCTGAAACAGATTAATCCCACAGTGTGGTCTGCCTGAAGGAGATTAATCCCACAGTGTTGGCTCCCTGAAACAGATTAATCGCACAATGTGGTCTCCCTGAAACAGATTAATCCAACAGTGCGGTCTCCCTGAAACAGATTAATCCCACAGTGTGGGCTCCCTGAAAGAGAGTAATCCCACAGTGAGTTCTCCCAAAAACAGATTAATCCCACAGTGTCGTCTCCCTAAAACAGATTAATCCCACAGTGTGGGCTCCCTAAAACAGATTAATCCCACAGTGTCGTCTCCCTGAAACAGATTAATCCCACAGTGTGGTCTCCCTAAAACAGATTAAACCCACAGTGCAGTCTCTCTGAAACAGAATAATCCCACAGTGTGGGCTCCTTGAAGGAGATTAATCCCACAGTGTGGTCTCCGTGAAATAGATTAATCCCACAGTGTGGGCTCCCTGAAACAGATTAATCCCACAATGTGGTCTCCCAGAAACAGATTAATACCACAGTGTGGTCTCCCTGAAACAGATTAATCATACAGTGCGGCTTCCCTGAAACAGATTAATCCCACAGTGTGGTCTCCCTAAAACAAATTAATCCCACAGTGTCTTCTCCCTGAAACAGATTCATCCCACAGTGTGGTCTCCCTGAAACAGATTAATCCCACAGTGTGGTCTCCCTGAAACAGATTAATCCCACAGTGTGGTCTCCCTAAAACAGATTAATCCCACAGTGTGGTTTCCCTGAAACAGATTAATCCCACAGTGTGGTCTCCCTGAAATAGATTAATCATACAGTGCGGTCTCCCTGAAACAGATTAATCCCACAGTGTGAGCTCCATGAAACAGATCAATCCCACAGTGTGGTCTCCCTAAAACAGATTAATCCCACAGTGTAGTCACCCTAAAACAGATTAATCCCACAATGCGTTCTCCCTGAAACAGATTAATCCCACAGTGTGGCTCCCTGATAAAGATTAATCCCACAGTGTGGTCTCCCTGAAACAGATTAATCCCACATGTGGGCTCCATGAAACAGATTAATCCCACAGTGTGGGCTCCCGGAAACAGATTAATCCCACAGTGTGTGCTCCCTGATAAAGATTAATACCATAGTGTGGTCTCCCTGAAACAGATTAATCCCACAGTGCGGACTCCCTGAAACAGATTAATCCCACAGTGTGGTCTGCCTGAAACAGATTAATCCCACAGTGTGGTCTCCCTTAAACAGATTAATCCCACAGTGTGGTCTCCCTGAAACAGATTAATCCTACAGTGTGGTGTCCCGTAAACAGATTAATCCCACAGTGTGGTCTCCCTGAAACTGATTAATCCCACAGTGTGGACTCCCTGAAACAGATTAATCCCACAGTGTGGTCTCCCTGAAACAGATTAACCCACAGTGTGGTCTCCCTGAAACAGATTAATCCCACAGTGTGGTCTCCCTGAAACAGATAAATCCCACAGTGTGGTCTCCCTGAAACAGATTAATCCCACAGTGTCGTCTCCCTAAAACAGATTAATCCCACAGTGTGGGCTCCCTAAAACAGATTAATCCCACAGTGTCGTCTCCCTGAAACAGATTAATCCCACAGTGTGGTCTCCCTAAAACAGATTAAACCCACAGTGCAGTCTCTCTGAAACAGATTAATCCCACAGTGTGGGCTCCCTGAAGGAGATTAATCCCACAGTGTGGTCTCCGTGAAATAGATTAATCCCACAGTGTGGTCTTCCTGAAACAGATTAATCCCACAGTGTGGTCTCCCTGAAACAGATTAATCCCACAGTGTGGTCTCCCTGAAACAGATTAACCCACAGTGCGGTCTCCCTGAAACAGATTAATCCCTCAGTTTGGGCTCCCTGAAACAGATTAATCCCACAGTGTGGTCTCCCTGAAACAGGTTAATCCCACAGTGTGGTCTCCCTAAAACAGATTAATCCCACAGTGTGGGCTCCCTGAAACAGATTAATCCCACAGTGTGGGCTGCCTGAAGGAGATTAATCCCACAGTGTGGGCTGCCTGAAGGAGATTAATCCCACAGTGTGGGCTCCCTGAAACAGATTAATCGCACAATGTGGTCTCCCTGAAACAGATTAATCCAACAGTGCGGTCTCCCTGAAACAGATTAATCCCACAGTGTGGGCTCCCTGAAAGAGAGTAATCCCACAGTGAGGTCTCCCTAAAACAGATTAATCCCACAGTGTGGTCTCCCTAAAACAGATTAATCCCACAGTGTGGGCTCCCTAAAACAGATTAATCCCACAGTGCGGTCTCCCTGAAACAGATTAATCCCACAATGTTGGCTCCCTGAAACAGATTAATCCCAAAGTGTGGTCTCCCTGAAACAGATTAATCCCACAGTGTGGGCTCCCTAAAACAGATTAATCCCACAGTGCGGTCTCCCTGAAACAGATTAATCCCACAGTGTGGTCTCCCTTAAACAGATTAATCCCACAGTGTGGTCTCCCTGAAACAGATTAATCCTACAGTGTGGTGTCCCGTAAACAGATTAATCCCACAGTGTGGTCTCCCTGAAACTGATTAATCCCACAGTGTGGTCTCCCTGAAACAGATTAATCCCACAGTGTGGTCTCCCTGAAACAGATTAACCCACAGTGTGGTCTCCCTGAAACAGATTAATTCCACAGTGCGGTCTCCCTGAAACAGATTAATCCCTCAGTGTTGGCTCCCTGAAACAGATTAATCCCACAGTGTGGTCTCCCTAAAACAGGTTAATCCCACAGTGTGGTCTCCCTAAAACAGATTAATCCCACAGTGTGGTGTCCCTGAAACAGATTAATCCCACGGTGTGGGCTGCCTGAAGGAGATTAATCCCACAGTGTGGGCTCCCTGAAACAGATTAATCGCACAATGTGGTCTCCCTGAAACAGATTAATCATACAGTGCGGTTTCCCTCAAACAGATTAATCCCACAGTGTGGGCTCCCTGAATCAGATTAATCCCACAGTGTGGTCTCCCTATAACAGATTAATCCCACAGTGTGGTCTCCCAAAAACCGATTAATCCCACAGTGCGTGCTCCCTGAAACAGATTAATCCCACAGTGTGGTCTGCCTGAAGGAGATTAATCCCACAGTGTTGGCTCCCTGAAACAGATTAATCGCACAATGTGGTCTCCCTGAAACAGATTAATCCAACAGTGCGGTCTCCCTGAAACAGATTAATCCCACAGTGTGGGCTCCCTGAAAGAGAGTAATCCCACAGTGAGTTCTCCCAAAAACAGATTAATCCCACAGTGTCGTCTCCCTAAAACAGATTAATCCCACAGTGTGGGCTCCCTAAAACAGATTAATCCCACAGTGTCGTCTCCCTGAAACAGATTAATCCCACAGTGTGGTCTCCCTAAAACAGATTAAACCCACAGTGCAGTTTCTCTGAAACAGAATAATCCCACAGTGTGGGCTCCTTGAAGGAGATTAATCCCACAGTGTGGTCTCCGTGAAATAGATTAATCCCACAGTGTGGTCTTCCTGAAACAGATTAATCCCACAATGTGGTCTCCCTGAAACAGATTAATCCCACAGTGTGGTCTCCCTGAAACAGATTAACCCACAGTGCGGTCTCCCTGAAACAGATTAATCCCTCAGTTTGGGCTCCCTGAAACAGATTAATCCCACAGTGTGGTCTCCCTAAAACAGGTTAATCCCACAGTGTGGTCTCCCTAAAACAGATTAATCCCACAGTGTGGACTGCCTGAAGGAGATTAATCCCACAGTGTGGGCTGCCTGAAGGAGATTAATCCCACAGTGCGGTCTCTCTGAAACAGATTAATCCCTCAGTGTGGGCTCCCTGAAGGAGATTAATCCCACATTGTGGGCTCCCTGAAACAGATTAATCGCACAATGTGTTCTCCCTGAAACAGATTAATCCAACAGTGCGGTCTCCCTGAAACAGATTAATCCCACAGTGAGGTCTCCCTAAAACAGATTAATCCCACAGTGCGGTCTCCCTCAAACAGATTAATCCCACAGTGCGGTCTCCCTCAAACAGATTAATCCCACAGTGTTGGCTCCCTGAAACAGATTAATCCCAAAGTGTGGGCTCCCTGAAACAGATTAATCCCACAGTGTGGTCTCCCTAAAACAGATTAAACCCACAGTGCGGTCTCTCTGAAACAGATTAATCCCACAGTGTGGGCTCCCTGAAGGAGATTAATCCCACAGTGTGGGCTCCCTGAAACAGATTAAGACCACAATGTGGTCTCCCAGAAACAGATTAATACCACAGTGTGGTCTCCCTGAAACAGATTAATCATACAGTGCGGCTTCCCTGAAACAGATTAATCCCACAGTGTGGTCTCCCTAAAACAAATTAATCCCACAGTGTCTTCTCCCTGAAACAGATTCATCCCACAGTGTGGTCTCCCTGAAACAGATTAATCCCACAGTGTGGTCTCCCTGAAACAGATTAATCCCACAGTGTGGTCTCCCTAAAACAGATTAATCCCACAGTGTGGTTTCCCTGAAACAGATTAATCCCACAGTGTGGTCTCCCTGAAATAGATTAATCATACAGTGCGGTCTCCCTGAAACAGATTAATCCCACAGTGTGAGCTCCATGAAACAGATCAATCCCACAGTGTGGTCTCCCTAAAACAGATTAATCCCACAGTGTAGTCACCCTAAAACAGATTAATCCCACAATGCGTTCTCCCTGAAACAGATTAATCCCACAGTGTGGCTCCCTGATAAAGATTAATCCCACAGTGTGGTCTCCCTGAAACAGATTAATCCCACATGTGGGCTCCATGAAACAGATTAATCCCACAGTGTGGGCTCCCGGAAACAGATTAATCCCACAGTGTGTGCTCCCTGATAAAGATTAATACCATAGTGTGGTCTCCCTGAAACAGATTAATCCCACAGTGCGGACTCCCTGAAACAGATTAATCCCACAGTGTGGTCTGCCTGAAACAGATTAATCCCACAGTGTGGTCTCCCTTAAACAGATTAATCCCACAGTGTGGTCTCCCTGAAACAGATTAATCCTACAGTGTGGTGTCCCGTAAACAGATTAATCCCACAGTGTGGTCTCCCTGAAACTGATTAATCCCACAGTGTGGACTCCCTGAAACAGATTAATCCCACAGTGTGGTCTCCCTGAAACAGATTAACCCACAGTGTGGTCTCCCTGAAACAGATTAATCCCACAGTGTGGTCTCCCTGAAACAGATTAACCCACAGTGTGGTCTCCCTGAAACAGATTAATCCCACAGTGTCGTCTCCCTAAAACAGATTAATCCCACAGTGTGGGCTCCCTAAAACAGATTAATCCCACAGTGTCGTCTCCCTGAAACAGATTAATCCCACAGTGTGGTCTCCCTAAAACAGATTAAACCCACAGTGCAGTCTCTCTGAAACAGATTAATCCCACAGTGTGGGCTCCCTGAAGGAGATTAATCCCACAGTGTGGTCTCCGTGAAATAGATTAATCCCACAGTGTGGTCTTCCTGAAACAGATTAATCCCACAGTGTGGTCTCCCTGAAACAGATTAATCCCACAGTGTGGTCTCCCTGAAACAGATTAACCCACAGTGCGGTCTCCCTGAAACAGATTAATCCCTCAGTTTGGGCTCCCTGAAACAGATTAATCCCACAGTGTGGTCTCCCTGAAACAGGTTAATCCCACAGTGTGGTCTCCCTAAAACAGATTAATCCCACAGTGTGGGCTCCCTGAAACAGATTAATCCCACAGTGTGGGCTGCCTGAAGGAGATTAATCCCACAGTGTGGGCTGCCTGAAGGAGATTAATCCCACAGTGTGGGCTCCCTGAAACAGATTAATCGCACAATGTGGTCTCCCTGAAACAGATTAATCCAACAGTGCGGTCTCCCTGAAACAGATTAATCCCACAGTGTGGGCTCCCTGAAAGAGAGTAATCCCACAGTGAGGTCTCCCTAAAACAGATTAATCCCACAGTGTGGTCTCCCTAAAACAGATTAATCCCACAGCGTGGGCTCCCTAAAACAGATTAATCCCACAGTGCGGTCTCCCTGAAACAGATTAATCCCACAATGTTGGCTCCCTGAAACAGATTAATCCCAAAGTGTGGTCTCCCTGAAACAGATTAATCCCACAGTGTGGGATCCCTGAAGGAGATTAATCCCACATTGTGGGCTCCCTGAAACAGATTAATCGCACAATGTGTTCTCCCTGAAACAGATTAATCCAACAGTGCGGTCTCCCTGAAACAGATTAATCCCACAGTGTGGGCTCCCTGAAAGAGAGTAATCCCACAGTGAGGTCTCCCTAAAACAGATTAATCCCACTGTGTGGGCTCCCTAAAACAGATTAATCCCACAGTGCGGTCTCCCTCAAACAGATTAATCCCACAGTGTTGGCTCCCTGAAACAGATTAATCCCAAAGTGTGGGCTCCCTGAAACAGATTAATCCCACAGTGTGGTCTCCCTAAAACAGATTAAACCCACAGTGCGGTCTCTCTGAAACAGATTAATCCCACAGTGTGGGCTCCCTGAAGGAGATTAATCCCACAGTGTGGGCTCCCTGAAACAGATTAATCCCACAATGTGGTCTCCCAGAAACAGATTAATACCACAGTGTGGTCTCCCTGAAACAGATTAATCATACAGTGCGGATTCCCTGAAACAGATTAATCCCACAGTGTGGGCTCCCCGAAGCTGATTAATCCCACAGTGTGGTCTCCCTAAAACAAATTAATCCCACAGTGTCTTCTCCCTGAAACAGATTCATCCCACAGTGTGGTCTCCCTGAAACAGATTAATCCCACAGTGTGGTCTCCCTGAAACAGATTAATCCCACAGTGTGGTCTCCCTAAAACAGATTAATCCCACAGTGTGGTTTCCCTGAAACAGATTAATCCCACAGTGTGGTCTCCCTGAAATAGATTAATCATACAGTGCGGTCTCCCTGAAACAGATTAATCCCACAGTGTGAGCTCCATGAAACAGATCAATCCCACAGTGTGGTCTCCCTAAAACAGATTAATCCCACAGTGTAGTCACCCTAAAACAGATTAATCCCACAGTGTGGGCTCCCTGAATCAGATTAATCCCACAGTGTGGTCTCCCTAAAACAAATTAATCCCACAGTGTCTTCTCCCTGAAACAGATTCATCCCACAGTGTGGTCTCCCTGAAACAGATTAATCCCACAGTGTGGTCTCCCTGAAACAGATTAATCCCACAGTGTGGTCTCCCTAAAACAGGTTAATCCCACAGTGTGGTCTCCCTAAAACAGATTAATCCCACAGTGTGGTGTCCCTGAAACAGATTAATCCCACGGTGTGGGCTGCCTGAAGGAGATTAATCCCACAGTGTGGGCTCCCTGAAACAGATTAATCGCACAATGTGGTCTCCCTGAAACAGATTAATCATACAGTGCGGTTTCCCTCAAACAGATTAATCCCACAGTGTGGGCTCCCTGAATCAGATTAATCCCACAGTGTGGTCTCCCTATAACAGATTAATCCCACAGTGTGGTCTCCCAAAAACCGATTAATCCCACAGTGCGTGCTCCCTGAAACAGATTAATCCCACAGTGTGGTCTGCCTGAAGGAGATAAATCCCACAGTGTGGGCTCCCTGAAACAGATTAATCGCACAATGTGGTCTCCCTGAAACAGATTAATCCCACAGTGTGGGCTCCCTGAAAGAGAGTAATCCCACAGTGAGTTCTCCCAAAAACAGATTAATCCCACAGTGTCGTCTCCCTAAAACAGATTAATCCCACAGTGTGGGCTCCCTAAAACAGATTAATCCCACAGTGTCGCCTCCCTGAAACAGATTAATCCCACAGTGTGGTCTCCCTAAAACAGATTAAACCCACAGTGCAGTCTCTCTGAAACAGAATAATCCCACAGTGTGGGCTCCCTGAAGGAGATTAATCCCACAGTGTGGTCTCCGTGAAATAGATTAATCCCACAGTGTGGTCTTCCTGAAACAGATTAATCCCACAGTGTGGTCTCCCTGAAACAGATTAATCCCACAGTGTGGTCTCCCTGAAACAGATTAATCCCTCAGTTTGGGCTCCCTGAAACAGATTAATCCCACAGTGTGGTCTCCCTGAAACAGGTTAATCCCACAGTGTGGTCTCCCTAAAACAGATTAATCCCACAGTGTGGGCTGCCTGAAGGAGATTAATCCCACAGTGTGGGCTGCCTGAAGGAGATTAATCCCACAGTGTGGGCTCCCTGAAACAGATTAATCGCACAATGTGGTCTCCCTGAAACAGATTAATCCAACAGTGCGGTCTCCCTGAAACAGATTAATCCCACAGTGTGGGCTCCCTGAAAGAGAGTAATCCCACAGTGAGGTCTCCCTAAAACAGATTAATCCCACAGTGTGGTCTCCCTAAAACAGATTAAACCCACAGTGCGGTCTCTCTGAAACAGATTAATCCCTCAGTGTGGGCTCCCTGAAGGAGATTAATCCCACATTGTGGGCTCCCTGAAACAGATTAATCGCACAATGTGTTCTCCCTGAAACAGATTAATCCAACAGTGCGGTCTCCCTGAAACAGATTAATCCCACAGTGAGGTCTCCCTAAAACAGATTAATCCCACAGTGCGGTCTCCCTCAAACAGATTAATCCCACAGTGCTGTCTCCCTCAAACAGATTAATCCCACAGTGTTGGCTCCCTGAAACAGATTAATCCCAAAGTGTGGGCTCCCTGAAACAGATTAATCCCACAGTGTGGTCTCCCTAAAACAGATTAAACCCACAGTGCGGTCTCTCTGAAACAGATTAATCCCACAGTGTGGGCTCCCTGAAGGAGATTAATCCCACAGTGTGGGCTCCCTGAAACAGATTAATCCCACAATGTGGTCTCCCAGAAACAGATTAATACCACAGTGTGGTCTCCCTGAAACAGATTAATCATACAGTGCGGTTTCCCTGAAACAGATTAATCCCACAGTGTGGTCTCCCTAAAACAAATTAATCCCACAGTGTCTTCTCCCTGAAACAGATTCATCCCACAGTGTGGTCTCCCTGAAACAGATTAATCCCACAGTGTGGTCTCCCTGAAACAGATTAATCCCACAGTGTGGTCTCCCTAAAACAGATTAATCCCACAGTGTGGTTTCCCTGAAACAGATTAATCCCACAGTGTGGTCTCCCTGAAATAGATTAATCATACAGTGCGGTCTCCCTGAAACAGATTAATCCCACAGTGTGAGCTCCATGAAACAGATCAATCCCACAGTGTGGTCTCCCTAAAACAGATTAATCCCACAGTGTAGTCACCCTAAAACAGATTAATCCCACAATGCGTTCTCCCTGAAACAGATTAATCCCACAGTGTGGCTCCCTGATAAAGATTAATCCCACAGTGTGTTCTCCCTGAAACAGATTAATCCCACATGTGGGCTCCATGAAACAGATTAATCCCACAGTGTGGGCTCCCGGAAACAGATTAATCCCACAGTGTGTGCTCCCTGATAAAGATTAATACCATAATGTGGTCTCCCTGAAACAGATTAATCCCACAGTGCGGACTCCCTGAAACAGATTAATCCCACAGTGTGGTCTGCCTGAAACAGATTAATCCCACAGTGTGGTCTCCCTTAAACAGATTAATCCCACAGTGTGGTCTCCCTGAAACAGATTAATCCTACAGTGTGGTGTCCCGTAAACAGATTAATCCCACAGTGTGGTCTCCCTGAAACTGATTAATCCCACAGTGTGGACTCCCTGAAACAGATTAATCCCACAGTGTGGTCTCCCTGAAACAGATTAACCCACAGTGTGGTCTCCCTGAAACAGATTAATCCCACAGTGTGGTCTCCCTGAAACAGATTAACCCACAGAGTGGTCTCCCTGAAACTGATTAATCCCACAGTGTCGTCTCCCTAAAACAGATTAATCCCACAGTGTGGGCTCCCTAAAACAGATTAATCCCACAGTGTCGTCTCCCTGAAACAGATTAATCCCACAGTGTGGTCTCCCTAAAACAGATTAAACCCACAGTGCAGTCTCTCTGAAACAGATTAATCCCACAGTGTGGGCTCCCTGAAGGAGATTAATCCCACAGTGTGGTCTCCGTGAAATAGATTAATCCCACAGTGTGGTCTTCCTGAAACAGATTAATCCCACAGTGTGGTCTCCCTGAAACAGATTAATCCCACAGTGTGGTCTCCCTGAAACAGATTAACCCACAGTGCGGTCTCCCTGAAACAGATTAATCCCTCAGTTTGGGCTCCCTGAAACAGATTAATCCCACAGTGTGGTCTCCCTGAAACAGGTTAATCCCACAGTGTGGTCTCCCTAAAACAGATTAATCCCACAGTGTGGGCTCCCTGAAACAGATTAATCCCACAGTGTGGGCTGCCTGAAGGAGATTAATCCCACAGTGTGGGCTGCCTGAAGGAGATTAATCCCACAGTGTGGGCTCCCTGAAACAGATTAATCGCACAATGTGGTCTCCCTGAAACAGATTAATCCAACAGTGCGGTCTCCCTGAAACAGATTAATCCCACAGTGTGGGCTCCCTGAAAGAGAGTAATCCCACAGTGAGGTCTCCCTAAAACAGATTAATCCCACAGTGTGGTCTCCCTAAAACAGATCAATCCCACAGTGTGGGCTCCCTAAAACAGATTAATCCCACAGTGCGGTCTCCCTGAAACAGATTAATCCCACAATGTTGGCTCCCTGAAACAGATTAATCCCAAAGTGTGGTCTCCCTGAAACAGATTAATCCCACAGTGTGGTCTCCCTAAAACAGATTAAACCCACAGTGCGGTCTCTCTGAAACAGATTAATCCCTCAGTGTGGGCTCCCTGAAGGAGATTAATCCCACATTGTGGGCTCCCTGAAACAGATTAATCGCACAATGTGTTCTCCCTGAAACAGATTAATCCAACAGTGCGGTCTCCCTGAAACAGATTAATCCCACAGTGTGGGCTCCCCGAAAGAGAGTAATCCCACAGTGAGGTCTCCCTAAAACAGATTAATCCCACTGTGTGGGCTCCCTAATACAGATTAATCCCACAGTGCGGTCTCCCTCAAACAGATTAATCCCACAGTGTTGGCTCCCTGAAACAGATTAATCCCAAAGTGTGGGCTCCCTGAAACAGATTAATCCCACAGTGTGGTCTCCCTAAAACAGATTAAACCCACAGTGCGGTCTCTCTGAAACAGATTAATCCCACAGTGTGGGCTCCCTGAAGGAGATTAATCCCACAGTGTGGGCTCCCTGAAACAGATTAATCCCACAATGTGGTCTCCCAGAAACAGATTAATACCACAGTGTGGTCTCCCTGAAACAGATTAATCATACAGTGCGGTTTCCCTGAAACAGATTAATCCCACAGTGTGGGCTCCCCGAAACTGATTATAACCCACAGTGTGGTCTCCCTAAAACAAATTAATCCCACAGTGTCTTCTCCCTGAAACAGATTCATCCCACAGTGTGGTCTCCCTGAAACAGATTAATCCCACAGTGTGGTCTCCCTGAAACAGATTAATCCCACAGTGTGGTCTCCCTAAAACAGATTAATCCCACAGTGTGGTTTCCCTGAAACAGATTAATCCCACAGTGTGGTCTCCCTGAAATAGATTAATCATACAGTGCGGTCTCCCTGAAACAGATTAATCCCACAGTGTGAGCTCCATGAAACAGATCAATCCCACAGTGTGGTCTCCCTAAAACAGATTAATCCCACAGTGTAGTCACCCTAAAACAGATTAATCCCACAATGCGTTCTCCCTGAAACAGATTAATCCCACAGTGTGGCTCCCTGATAAAGATTAATCCCACAGTGTGGTCTCCCTGAAACAGATTAATCCCACATGTGGGCTCCATGAAACAGATTAATCCCACAGTGTGGGCTCCCGGAAACAGATTAATCCCACAGTGTGTGCTCCCTGATAAAGATTAATACCATAGTGTGGTCTCCCTGAAACAGATTAATCCCACAGTGCGGACTCCCTGAAACAGATTAATCCCACAGTGTGGTCTGCCTGAAACAGATTAATCGCACAGTGTGGTCTCCCTAAAACAGATTAATCCCACAGTGTTGTCTCCCTGAAACAGATTAATCCCACAGTGTGGTCTCCCTGAAACAGATTAATCCCACAGTGTGGTTCTCCTGAAACAGATTAATCCCACAGTGTGGTCTCCTTAAAACAGATTAATCCCACAGTGTTGTCTTCCTGAAACAGATTAATCCCACAGTGTGGTCTCCCTTAAACAGATTAATCCCACAGTGTGGTCTCCCTGAAACAGATTAATCCTACAGTGTGGTGTCCCGTAAACAGATTAATCCCACAGTGTGGTCTCCCTGAAACTGATTAATCCCACAGTGTGGTCTCCCTGAAACAGATTATTCCCACAGTGTGGTCTCCCTGAAACAGATTAACCCACAGTGTGGTCTCCCTGAAACAGATTAATTCCACAGTGCGGTCTCCCTGAAACAGATTAATCCCTCAGTGTTGGCTCCCTGATAACAGATTAATCCCACAGTGTGGTCTCCCTAAAACAGGTTAATCCCACAGTGTGGTCTCCCTAAAACAGATTAATCCCACAGTGTGGTGTCCCTGAAACAGATTAATCCCACGGTGTGGGCTGCCTGAAGGAGATTAATCCCACAGTGTGGTCTCCCTGAAACAGATTAATCGCACAATGTGGTCTCCCTGAAACAGATTAATCATACAGTGCGGTTTCCCTCAAACAGATTAATCCCACAGTGTGGGCTCCCTGAATCAGATTAATCCCACAGTGTGGTCTCCCTATAACAGATTAATCCCACAGTGTGGTCTCCCAAACACCGATTAATCCCACAGTGCGTGCTCCCTGAAACAGATTAATCCCACAGTGTGGTCTGCCTGAAGGAGATTAATCCCACAGTGTGGGCTCCCTGAAACAGATTAATCGCACAATGTGGTCTCCCTGAAACAGATTAATCCAACAGTGCGGTCTCCCTGAAACAGATTAATCCCACAGTGTGGGCTCCCTGAAAGAGAGTAATCCCACAGTGAGTTCTCCCAAAAACAGATTAATCCCACAGTGTCGTCTCCCTAAAACAGATTAATCCCACAGTGTGGGCTCCCTAAAACAGATTAATCCCACAGTGTCGTCTCCCTGAAACAGATTAATCCCACAGTGTGGTCTCCCTAAAACAGATTAAACCCACAGTGCAGTCTCTCTGAAACAGAATAATCCCACAGTGTGGGCTCCCTGAAGGAGATTAATCCCACAGTGTGGTCTCCGTGAAATAGATTAATCCCACAGTGTGGTCTTCCTGAAACAGATTAATCCCACAGTGTGGTCTCCCTGAAACAGATTAATCCCACAGTGTGGTCTCCCTGAAACAGATTAACCCACAGTGCGGTCTCCCTGAAACAGATTAATCCCTCAGTTTGGGCTCCCTGAAACAGATTAATCCCACAGTGTGGTCTCCCTGAAACAGGTTAATCCCACAGTGTGGTCTCCCTAAAACAGATTAATCCCACAGTGTGGGCTCCCTGAAACAGATTAATCCCACAGTGTGGGCTGCCTGAAGGAGATTAATCCCACAGTGTGGGCTCCCTGAAACAGATTAATCGCACAATGTGGTCTCCCTGAAACAGATTAATCCAACAGTGCGGTCTCCCTGAAACAGATTAATCCCACAGTGTGGGCTCCCTGAAAGAGAGTAATCCCACAGTGAGGTCTCCCTAAAACAGATTAATCCCACAGTGTGGTCTCCCTAAAACAGATTAAACCCACAGTGCGGTCTCTCTGAAACAGTTTAATCCCTCAGTGTGGGCTCCCTGAAGGAGATTAATCCCACATTGTGGGCTCCCTGAAACAGATTAATCGCACAATGTGTTCTCCCTGAAACAGATTAATCCAACAGTGCGGTCTCCCTGAAACAGATTAATCCCACAGTGAGGTCTCCCTAAAACAGATTAATCCCACAGTGCGGTCTCCCTCAAACAGATTAATCCCACAGTGCGGTCTCCCTGAAACAGATTAATCCCACAGTGTTGGCTCCCTGAAACAGATTAATCCCAAAGTGTGGGCTCCCTGAAAAGGATTAATCCCACAGTGTGGTCTCCCTAAAACAGATTAAACCCACAGTGCGGTCTCTCTGAAACAGATTAATCCCACAGGATGGGCTCCCTGAAGGAGATTAATCCCACAGTGTGGTCTCCCTGAAACAGATTAATCCCACAGTGTGGTCTCCCTGAAACAGATTAATCCCATAGTGTGGCCTCCCTGAAACAGATTAATCCTACAGTGTGGTCTCCCTGAAACAGATTAACCCACAGTGTGGTCTCCCTGAAACAGATTAATTCCACAGTGCGGTCTCCCTCAAACAGATTAATCCCTCAGTGTGGGCTCCCTGAAACAAATTAATCCCACAGTGTGGTCTCCCTAAAACAGATTAATCCCACAGTGTGGTCTCCCTAAAACAGATTAATTCCACAGTGTGGGCTCCGTGAAACAGATTAATCCCACAGTGTGGGCTGCCTGAAGGAGATTAATCCCACAGTGTGGGCTCCCTGAAACAGATTAATCGCACAATGTGGTCTCCCTGAAACAGATTAATCCAACAGTGTGGTCTCCCTGAAACAGATTAATGCCACAGTGTGGGCTCCCTGAAATAGAGTAATCCCACAGTGAGGTCTCCCTAAAACAGATTAATCCCACAGTGTGGTCTCCCTAAAACAGATTAATCCCACAGTGTGGGCTCCCTAAAACAGATTAATCCCAAAGTGTGGGCTCCCTGAAACAGATTAATCCCACAGTGTGGTCTCCCTAAAACAGATTAAACACACAGTGCGGTCTCTCTGAAACAGATTAATCATACAGTGCGGTTTCCCTGAAACAGATTAATCCCACAGTGTGGGCTCCCCGAAACAGATTAATCCCACAGTGTGGTCTCCCTAAAACAAATTAATCCCACAGTGTCTTCTCCCTAAAACAGATTCATCCCACAGTGTGGTCTCCCTGAAACAGATTAATCCCACAATGTGGTCTCCCTGAAACAGATTAATCCCACAGTGTGGTCTCCCTAAAACAGATTAATCCCACAGTGTGGTCTCCCTGAAACAGATTAATCCCACAGTGTGGTCTCCCTGAAACAGATTAATCATACAGTGCGGTCTCCCTGAAACAGATTAATCCCACTGTGTGGGCTCCCTGAAACAGATCAATCCCACAGTGTGGTCTCCCTGAAACAGATTAATCATACAGTGCGGTCTCCCTGAAACAGATTAATCCCACAGTGTGGGCTCCCTGAAACAGATTAATCCCACAGTGTGGTCTCCCTGAAACAGATTAATCATACAGTGCGGTCTCCCTGAAACAGATTAATCCCACAGTGTGGGCTCCCTGATAAAGATTAATCCCACAGTGTGGTCTCCCTGAAACAGATTAATCCCACATGTGGGCTCCATGAAACAGATTAATCCCACAGTGTGGGCTCCCTGAAACAGATTAATCGCACAATGTGGTCTCCCTGAAACAGATTAATCCAACAGTGTGGTCTCCCTAAAACAGATTAAACCCACAGTGCGGTCTCTCTGAAACAGATTAATCATACAGTGCGGTTTCCCTGAAACAGATTAATCCCACAGTGTGGGTTCCCCGAAACAGATTAATCCCACAGTGTGGTCTCCCTAAAACAAATTGATCCCACAGTGTCTTCTCCCTAAAACAGATTCATCCCACAGTGTGGTCTCCCTGAAACAGATTAATCCCACAATGTGGTCTCCCTGAAACAGATTAATCCCACAGTGTGGTCTCCCTAAAACAGATTAATCCCACAGTGTGGTCTCCCTGAAACAGATTAATCCACAGTGTGGTCTCCCTGAAACAGATTAATCATACAGTGCGGTCTCCCTGAAACAGATTAATCCCACAGTGTGGGCTCCCTGAAACAGATCAATCCCACAGTGTGGTCTCCCTAAAACAGATTAATCCCACAGTGTGGTCACCCTGAAACAGATTAATCCTACAGCGCGGTCTCCCTGAAACAGATTAATCCCACAGTGTGGGCTCCCTGATAAAGATTAATCCCACAGTGTGGTCTCCCTGAAACAGATTAATCCCACATGTGGGCTCCACGAAACAGATTAATCCCACAGTGTTGTCTCCCTGAAACAGATTAATCCCACAGTGTGGTCTCCCTAAAACAGATTAAACCCACAGTGCGGTCTCTCTGAAACAGATTAATCCCACAGTGTGGGCTCCCTGAAGGAGATTAATCCCACAGTGTGGGCTCCCTGACACAGATTAATCGCACAATGTGGTCTCCCTGAAACAGATTAATCCCACAGTGTGGGCTCCCTGAAACAGATCAATCCCACAGTGTGGTCTCCCTAAAACAGATTAAACCCACAGTGCGGTCTCTCAGAAACAGATTAATCCCACAGTGTGGGCTCCCTGAAGGAGATTAATCCCACAGTGTGGTCTCCCTGAAACAGATTAATCCAACAGTGTGGTCTCCCTAAAACAGATTAATCCCACAGTGTGGTCTCCCTGAAACAGATTAATCCCACAGTGTGGTCTCCCTGAAACAGATTAATCATACAGTGCGGTCTCCCTGAAACAGATTAATCCCACAGTGTGGGCTCCATGAAACAGATCAATCCCACAGTGTGGTCTCCCTAAAACAGATTAATCCCACAGTGTAGTCACGTTAAAACAGATTAATCCCACAATGCGTTCTCCCTGAAACAGATTAATCCCACAGTGTCGGCTCCCTGATAAAGATTAATCCCACAGTGTGGTCTCCCTGAAACAGATTAATCCCACATGTGGGCTCCATGAAACAGATTAATCCCACAGTGTGGTCTCCCTGAAACAGATTAATCATACAGTGCGGTCTCCCTGAAACAGATTAATCCCACTGTGTGGGCTCCCTGAAACAGATCAATCCCACAGTGTGGTCTCCCTGAAACAGATTAATCATACAGTGCGGTCTCCCTGAAACAGATTAATCCCACAGTGTGGGCTCCCTGAAACAGATTAATCCCACAGTGTGGTCTCCCTGAAACAGATTAATCATACAGTGCGGTCTCCCTGAAACAGATTAATCCCACAGTGTGGGCTCCCTGATAAAGATTAATCCCACAGTGTGGTCTCGCTGAAACAGATTAATCCCACATGTGGTCTCCATGAAACAGATTAATCCCACAGTGTGGGCTCCCTGAAACAGATTAATCGCACAATGTGGTCTCCCTGAAACAGATTAATCCAACAGTGTGGTCTCCCTAAAACAGATTAAACCCACAGTGCGGTCTCTCTGAAACAGATTAATCAAACAGTGCGGTTTCCCTGAAACAGATTAATCCCACAGTGAGGGCTCCCCGAAACAGATTAATCCCACAGTGTGGTCTCCCTAAAACAAATTGATCCCACAGTGTCTTCTCCCTAAAACAGATTCATCCCACAGTGTGGTCTCCCTGAAACAGATTAATCCCACAATGTGGTCTCCCTGAAACAGATTAATCCCACAGTGTGGTCTCCCTAAAACAGATTAATCCCACAGTGTGGTCTCCCTGAAACAGATTAATCCACAGTGTGGTCTCCCTGAAACAGATTAATCATACAGTGCGGTCTCCCTGAAACAGATTAATCCCACAGTGTGGGCTCCCTGAAACAGATCAATCCCACAGTGTGGTCTCCCTAAAACAGATTAATCCCACAGTGTGGTCACCCTGAAACAGATTAATCCTACAGCGCGGTCTCCCTGAAACAGATTAATCCCACAGTGTGGGCTCCCTGATAAAGATTAATCCCACAGTGTGGTCTCCCTGAAACAGATTAATCCCACATGTGGGCTCCAGGAAACAGATTAATCCCACAGTGTGTGCTCCCTTATAAAGATTAATACCACAGTGTGGTCTCCCTGAAACAGATTAATCCCACAGTGCGGAATCCCTGAAACAGATTAATCCCACAGTGTGGTCTCCCTGAAACAGATTAATCCCACAGTGTGGTCTCCCTAAAACAGGTTAATCCCAGAGTGTTGTCTCCCTGAAAGAGATTAATCCCACAGTGTGGTCTCCCTGAAACAGATTAGTCCCACAGTGTGGTCTCCCTGAAACAGATTAATCCCACAGTGTGGTCTCCTTAAAACAGATTAATCCCACAGTGTTGTCTCCCTGAAACAGATTAATCCCACAGTGTGGTCTCCCTAAAACAGATTAAACCCACAGTGCGGTCTCTCTGAAGCAGATTAATCCCACAGTGTGGGCTCCCTGAAAGAGATTAATCCCACAGTGTGGGCTCCCTGACACAGATTAATCGCACAATGTGGTCTCCCTGAAACAGATTAATCCCACAGTGTGGGCTCCCTGAAACAGATCAATCCCACAGTGTGGTCTCCCTAAAACAGATTAAACCCACAGTGCGGTCTCTCAGAAACAGATTAATCCCACAGTGTGGGCTCCCTGAAGGAGATTAATCCCACAGTGTGGTCTCCCTGAAACAGATTAATCCAACAGTGTGGTCTCCCTAAAACAGATTAATCCCACAGTGTGGTCTCCCTGAAACAGATTAATCCCACAGTGTGGTCTCCCTGAAACAGATTAATCATACAGTGCGGTCTCCCTGAAACAGATTAATCCCACAGTGTGGGCTCCATGAAACAGATCAATCCCACAGTGTGGTCTCCCTAAAACAGATTAATCCCACAGTGTAGTCACCTTAAAACAGATTAATCCCACAATGCGTTCTCCCTGAAACAGATTAATCCCACAGTGTCGGCTCCCTGATAAAGATTATTCCCACAGTGTGGTCTCCCTGAAACAGATTAATCCCACATGTGGGCTCCATGAAACAGATTAATCCCACAGTGTGTGCTCCCGGAAACAGATTAATCCCACAGTGTGTGCTCCCTGATTAAGATTAATACCACAGTGTGGTCTCCCTGAAACAGATTAATCCCACAGTGCGGACTCCCTGAAACAGATTAATCCCACAGTGTTGTCTGCCTGAAACAGATTAATCGCACAGTGTGGTCTCCCTCAAACAGATTAATCCCACAGTGTTGTCTCGCTGAAACAGATTAATCCCACAGTGTGGTCTCTCTGAAACAGATTGATCCCACAGTGTGGTCTCCCTGAAACAGATTAATCCCACAGTGTGGGCTCCCTGAAACAGATCAATCCCACAGTGTGGTCTCCCTAAAACAGATTAATCCCACAGTGTGGTCACCCTAAAAGAGATTAATCCCACAGTGCGGTCTCCCTGAAACAGATTAATCCCACAGTGTGGGCTCCCTGATAAAGATTAATCCCACAGTGTGGTCACCCTAAAAGAGATTAATCCCACAGTGCGGTCTCCCTGAAACAGATTAATCCCACAGTGTGGGCTCCCTGAATCAGATTAATCCCACAGTGTGGTCTCCCTATAACAGATTAATCCCACAGTGTGGTCTCCCAAAAACCGATTAATCCCACAGTGCGTGCTCCCTGAAACAGATTAATCCCACAGTGTGGTCTGCCTGAAGGAGATTAATCCCACAGTGTGGGCTCCCTGAAACAGATTAATCCCACAGTGTGGGCTCCCTGAAACAGATCAATCCCACAGTGTGGTCTCCCTAAAACAGATTAAACCCACAGTGCAGTCTCTCTGAAACAGAATAATCCCACAGTGTGGGCTCCCTGAAGGAGATTAATCCCACAGTGTGGTCTCCGTGAAATAGATTAATCCCACAGTGTGGTCTTCCTGAAACAGATTAATCCCACAGTGTGGTCTCCCTGAAACAGATTAATCCCACAGTGTGGTCTCCCTGAAACAGATTAACCCACAGTGCGGTCTCCCTGAAACAGATTAATCCCTCAGTTTGGGCTCCCTGAAACAGATTAATCCCACAGTGTGGTCTCCCTGAAACAGGTTAATCCCACAGTGTGGTCTCCCTAAAACAGATTAATCCCACAGTGTGGGCTCCCTGAAACAGATTAATCCAACAGTGCGGTCTCCCTGAAACAGATTAATCCCACAGTGTGGGCTCCCTGAAAGAGAGTAATCCCACAGTGAGGTCTCCCTAAAACAGATTAATCCCACAGTGTGGTCTCCCTAAAACAGATTAAACCCACAGTGCGGTCTCTCTGAAACAGTTTAATCCCTCAGTGTGGGCTCCCTGAAGGAGATTAATCCCACATTGTGGGCTCCCCGAAACAGATTAATCGCACAATGTGTTCTCCCTGAAACAGATTAATCCAACAGTGCGGTCTCCCTGAAACAGATTAATCCCACAGTGAGGTCTCCCTAAAACAGATTAATCCCACAGTGCGGTCTCCCTCAAACAGATTAATCCCACAGTGCGGTCTCCCTGAAACAGATTAATCCCACAGTGTTGGCTCCCTGAAACAGATTAATCCCAAAGTGTGGGCTCCCTGAAAAGGATTAATCCCACAGTGTGGTCTCCCTAAAACAGATTAAACCCACAGTGCGGTCTCTCTGAAACAGATTAATCCCACAGGATGGGCTCCCTGAAGGAGATTAATCCCACAGTGTGGTCTCCCTGAAACAGATTAATCCCACAGTGTGGTCTCCCTGAAACAGATTAATCCCATAGTGTGGCCTCCCTGAAACAGATTAATCCTACAGTGTGGTCTCCCTGAAACAGATTAACCCACAGTGTGGTCTCCCTGAAACAGATTAATTCCACAGTGCGGTCTCCCTCAAACAGATTAATCCCTCAGTGTGGGCTCCCTGAAACAAATTAATCCCACAGTGTGGTCTCCCTAAAACAGATTAATCCCACAGTGTGGTCTCCCTAAAACAGATTAATTCCACAGTGTGGGCTCCGTGAAACAGATTAATCCCACAGTGTGGGCTGCCTGAAGGAGATTAATCCCACAGTGTGGGCTCCCTGAAACAGATTAATCGCACAATGTGGTCTCCCTTAAACAGATTAATCCAACAGTGTGGTCTCCCTGAAACAGATTAATGCCACAGTGTGGGCTCCCTGAAATAGAGTAATCCCACAGTGAGGTCTCCCTAAAACAGATTAATCCCACAGTGTGGTCTCCCTAAAACAGATTAATCCCACAGTGTGGGCTCCCTAAAACAGATTAATCCCAAAGTGTGGGCTCCCTGAAACAGATTAATCCCACAGTGTGGTCTCCCTAAAACAGATTAAACCCACAGTGCGGTCTCTCTGAAACAGATTAATCATACAGTGCGGTTTCCCTGAAACAGATTAATCCCACAGTGTGGGCTCCCCGAAACAGATTAATCCCACAGTGTGGTCTCCCTAAAACAAATTAATCCCACAGTGTCTTCTCCCTGAAACAGATTAATCCCACAGTGTGGTCTCCCTAAAACAGATTAATCCCACAGTGTGGTCTCCCTGAAACAGATTAATCCCACAGTGTGGTCTCCCTGAAACAGATTAATCATACAGTGCGGTCTCCCTGAAACAGATTAATCCCACTGTGTGGGCTCCCTGAAACAGATCAATCCCACAGTGTGGTCTCCCTGAAACAGATTAATCATACAGTGCGGTCTCCCTGAAACAGATTAATCCCACAGTGTGGGCTCCCTGAAACAGATTAATCCCACAGTGTGGTCTCCCTGAAACAGATTAATCATACAGTGCGGTCTCCCTGAAACAGATTAATCCCACAGTGTGGGCTCCCTGATAAAGATTAATCCCACAGTGTGGTCTCCCTGAAACAGATTAATCCCACATGTGGGCTCCATGAAACAGATTAATCATACAGTGCGGTCTCCCTGAAACAGATTAATCGCACAATGTGGTCTCCCTGAAACAGATTAATCCAACAGTGTGGTCTCCCTAAAACAGATTAAACCCACAGTGCGGTCTCTCTGAAACAGATTAATCCACAGTGTGGTCTCCCTGAAACAGATTAATCATACAGTGCGGTCTCCCTGAAACAGATTAATCCCACAGTGTGGGCTCCCTGAAACAGATCAATCCCACAGTGTGGTCTCCCTAAAACAGATTAATCCCACAGTGTGGTCACCCTGAAACAGATTAATCCTACAGCGCGGTCTCCCTGAAACAGATTAATCCCACAGTGTGGGCTCCCTGATAAAGATTAATCCCACAGTGTGGTCTCCCTGAAACAGATTAATCCCACATGTGGGCTCCATGAAACAGATTAATCCCACAGTGTGTGCTCCCTTATAAAGATTAATACCACAGTGTGGTCTCCCTGAAACAGATTAATCCCACAGTGCGGAATCCCTGAAACAGATTAATCCCACAGTGTGGTCTCCCTGAAACAGATTAATCCCACAGTGTGGTCTCCCTAAAACAGGTTAATCCCAGAGTGTTGTCTCCCTGAAAGAGATTAATCCCACAGTGTGGTCTCCCTGAAACAGATTAGTCCCACAGTGTGGTCTCCCTGAAACAGATTAATCCCACAGTGTGGTCTCCTTAAAACAGATTAATCCCACAGTGTTGTCTCCCTGAAACAGATTAATCCCACAGTGTGGTCTCCCTAAAACAGATTAAACCCACAGTGCGGTCTCTCTGAAACAGATTAATCCCACAGTGTGGGCTCCCTGAAGGAGATTAATCCCACAGTGTGGGCTCCCTGACACAGATTAATCGCACAATGTGGTCTCCCTGAAACAGATTAATCCCACAGTGTGGGCTCCCTGAAACAGATCAATCCCACAGTGTGGTCTCCCTAAAACAGATTAAACCCACAGTGCGGTCTCTCAGAAACAGATTAATCCCACAGTGTGGGCTCCCTGAAGGAGATTAATCCCACAGTGTGGTCTCCCTGAAACAGATTAATCCAACAGTGTGGTCTCCCTAAAACAGATTAATCCCACAGTGTGGTCTCCCTGAAACAGATTAATCCCACAGTGTGGTCTCCCTGAAACAGATTAATCATACAGTGCGGTCTCCCTGAAACAGATTAATCCCACAGTGTGGGCTCCATGAAACAGATCAATCCCACAGTGTGGTCTCCCTAAAACAGATTAATCCCACAGTGTAGTCACCTTAAAACAGATTAATCCCACAATGCGTTCTCCCTGAAACAGATTAATCCCACAGTGTCGGCTCCCTGATAAAGATTAATCCCACAGTGTGGTCTCCCTGAAACAGATTAATCCCACATGTGGGCTCCATGAAACAGATTAATCCCACAGTGTGGGCTCCCGGAAACAGATTAATCCCACAGTGTGTGCTCCCTGATTAAGATTAATACCACAGTGTGGTCTCCCTGAAACAGATTAATCCCACAGTGCGGACTCCCTGAAACAGATTAATCACACAGTGTTGTCTGCCTGAAACAGATTAATCGCACAGTGTGGTCTCCCTCAAACAGATTAATCCCACAGTGTTGTCTCGCTGAAACAGATTAATCCCACAGTGTGGTCTCTCTGAAACAGATTGATCCCACAGTGTGGTCTCCCTGAAACAGATTAATCCCACAGTGTGGGCTCCCTGAAACAGATCAATCCCACAGTGTGGTCTCCCTAAAACAGATTAATCCCACAGTGTGGTCACCCTAAAAGAGATTAATCCCACAGTGCGGTCTCCCTGAAACAGATTAATCCCACAGTGTGGGCTCCCTGATAAAGATTAATCCCACAGTGTGGTCACACTAAAAGAGATTAATCCCACAGTGCGGTCTCCCTGAAACAGATTAATCCCACAGTGTGGGCTCCCTGAATCAGATTAATCCCACAGTGTGGTCTCCCTATAACAGATTAATCCCACAGTGTGGTCTCCCAAAAACCGATTAATCCCACAGTGCGTGCTCCCTGAAACAGATTAATCCCACAGTGTGGTCTGCCTGAAGGAGATTAATCCCACAGTGTGGGCTCCCTGAAACAGATTAATCCCACAGTGTGGGCTCCCTGAAACAGATCAATCCCACAGTGTGGTCTCCCTAAAACAGATTAAACCCACAGTGCAGTCTCTCTGAAACAGAATAATCCCACAGTGTGGGCTCCCTGAAGGAGATTAATCCCACAGTGTGGTCTCCGTGAAATAGATTAATCCCACAGTGTGGTCTTCCTGAAACAGATTAATCCCACAGTGTGGTCTCCCTGAAACAGATTAATCCCACAGTGTGGTCTCCCTGAAACAGATTAACCCACAGTGCGGTCTCCCTGAAACAGATTAATCCCTCAGTTTGGGCTCCCTGAAACAGATTAATCCCACAGTGTGGTCTCCCTGAAACAGGTTAATCCCACAGTGTGGTCTCCCTAAAACAGATTAATCCCACAGTGTGGGCTCCCTGAAACAGATTAATCCCACAGTGTGGGCTGCCTGAAGGAGATTAATCCCACAGTGTGGGCTCCCTGAAACAGATTAATCGCACAATGTGGTCTCCCTGAAACAGATTAATCCAACAGTGCGGTCTCCCTGAAACAGATTAATCCCACAGTGTGGGCTCCCTGAAAGAGAGTAATCCCACAGTGAGGTCTCCCTAAAACAGATTAATCCCACAGTGTGGTCTCCCTAAAACAGATTAAACCCACAGTGCGGTCTCTCTGAAACAGTTTAATCCCTCAGTGTGGGCTCCCTGAAGGAGATTAATCCCACATTGTGGGCTCCCTGAAACAGATTAATCGCACAATGTGTTCTCCCTGAAACAGATTAATCCAACAGTGCGGTCTCCCTGAAACAGATTAATCCCACAGTGAGGTCTCCCTAAAACAGATTAATCCCACAGTGCGGTCTCCCTCAAACAGATTAATCCCACAGTGCGGTCTCCCTGAAACAGATTAATCCCACAGTGTTGGCTCCCTGAAACAGATTAATCCCAAAGTGTGGGCTCCCTGAAAAGGATTAATCCCACAGTGTGGTCTCCCTAAAACAGATTAAACCCACAGTGCGGTCTCTCTGAAACAGATTAATCCCACAGGATGGGCTCCCTGAAGGAGATTAATCCCACAGTGTGGTCTCCCTGAAACAGATTAATCCCACAGTGTGGTCTCCCTGAAACAGATTAATCCCATAGTGTGGCCTCCCTGAAACAGATTAATCCTACAGTGTGGTCTCCCTGAAACAGATTAACCCACAGTGTGGTCTCCCTGAAATAGATTAATTCCACAGTGCGGTCTCCCTCAAACAGATTAATCCCTCAGTGTGGGCTCCCTGAAACAAATTAATCCCACAGTGTGGTCTCCCTAAAACAGATTAATCCCACAGTGTGGTCTCCCTAAAACAGATTAATTCCACAGTGTGGGCTCCGTGAAACAGATTAATCCCACAGTGTGGGCTGCCTGAAGGAGATTAATCCCACAGTGTGGGCTCCCTGAAACAGATTAATCGCACAATGTGGTCTCCCTGAAACAGATTAATCCAACAGTGTGGTCTCCCTGAAACAGATTAATGCCACAGTGTGGGCTCCCTGAAATAGAGTAATCCCACAGTGAGGTCTCCCTAAAACAGATTAATCCCACAGTGTGGTCTCCCTAAAACAGATTAATCCCACAGTGTGGGCTCCCTAAAACAGATTAATCCCAAAGTGTGGGCTCCCTGAAACAGATTAATCCCACAGTGTGGTCTCCCTAAAACAGATTAAACCCACAGTGCGGTCTCTCTGAAACAGATTAATCATACAGTGCGGTTTCCCTGAAACAGATTAATCCCACAGTGTGGGCTCCCCGAAACAGATTAATCCCACAGTGTGGTCTCCCTGAAACAGATTAATCCCACAGTGTGGTCTCCCTAAAACAGATTATTCCCACAGTGTGGTCTCCCTGAAACAGATTAATCCCACAATGTGGTCTCCCTGAAACAGATTAATCCCACAGTGTGGTCTCCCTAAAACAGATTATTCCCACAGTGTGGTCTCCCTGAAACAGATTAATCCCACAGTGTGGTCTCCCTGAAACAGATTAATCCCACAATGTGGTCTCCCTGAAACAGATTAATCCCACAGTGTGGTCTCCCTAAAACAGATTATTCCCACAGTGTGGTCTCCCTGAAACAGATTAATCCCACAGTGTGGTCTCCCTGAAACAGATTAATCATACAGTGCGGTCTCCCTGAAACAGATTAATCCCACTGTGTGGGCTCCCTGAAACAGATCAATCCCACAGTGTGGTCTCCCTGAAACAGATTAATCATACAGTGCGGTCTCCCTGAAACAGATTAATCCCACAGTGTGGGCTCCCTGAAACAGATTAATCCCACAGTGTGGTCTCCCTGAAACAGATTAATCATACAGTGCGGTCTCCCTGAAACAGATTAATCCCACAGTGTGGGCTCCCTGATAAAGATTAATCCCACAGTGTGGTCTCCCTGAAACAGATTAATCCCACATGTGGGCTCCATGAAACAGATTAATCCCACAGTGTGGGCTCCCTGAAACAGATTAATCGCACAATGTGGTCTCCCTGAAACAGATTAATCCAACAGTGTGGTCTCCCTAAAACAGATTAAACCCACAGTGCGGTCTCTCTGAAACAGATTAATCATACAGTGCGGTTTCCCTGAAACAGATTAATCCCACAGTGTGGGCTCCCCGAAACAGATTAATCCCACAGTGTGGTCTCCCTAAAACAAATTGATCCCACAGTGTCTTCTCCCTAAAACAGATTCATCCCACAGTGTGGTCTCCCTGAAACAGATTAATCCCACAATGTGGTCTCCCTGAAACAGATTAATCCCACAGTGTGGTCTCCCTAAAACAGATTAATCCCACAGTGTGGTCTCCCTGAAACAGATTAATCCACAGTGTGGTCTCCCTGAAACAGATTAATCCCACAGTGTGGGCTCCCTGAAACAGATCAATCCCACAGTGTGGTCTCCCTAAAACAGATTAATCCCACAGTGTGGTCACCCTGAAACAGATTAATCCTACAGCGCGGTCTCCCTGAAACAGATTAATCCCACAGTGTGGGCTCCCTGATAAAGATTAATCCCACAGTGTGGTCTCCCTGAAACAGATTAATCCCACATGTGGGCTCCATGAAACAGATTAATCCCACAGTGTGTGCTCCCTTATAAAGATTAATACCACAGTGTGGTCTCCCTGAAACAGATTAATCCCACAGTGCGGTCTCCCTGAAACAGATTAATCCCACAGTGTGGTCTCCCTAAAACAGGTTAATCCCAGAGTGTTGTCTCCCTGAAAGAGATTAATCCCACAGTGTGGTCTCCCTGAAACAGATTAGTCCCACAGTGTGGTCTCCCTGAAACAGATTAATCCCACAGTGTGGTCTCCTTAAAACAGATTAATCCCACAGTGTTGTCTCCCTGAAACAGATTAATCCCACAGTGTGGTCTCCCTAAAACAGATTAAACCCACAGTGCGGTCTCTCTGAAACAGATTAATCCCACAGTGTGGGCTCCCTGAAGGAGATTAATCCCACAGTGTGGGCTCCCTGAAGGAGATTAATCCCACAGTGTGGTCTCCCTGAAACAGATTAATCCAACAGTGTGGTCTCCCTAAAACAGATTAATCCCACAGTGTGGTCTCCCTGAAACAGATTAATCCCACAGTGTGGTCTCCCTGAAACAGATTAATCATACAGTGCGGTCTCCCTGAAACAGATTAATCCCACAGTGTGGGCTCCATGAAACAGATCAATCCCACAGTGTGGTCTCCCTAAAACAGATTAATCCCACAGTGTAGTCACCTTAAAACAGATTAATCCCACAATGCGTTATCCCTGAAACAGATTAATCCCACAGTGTCGGCTCCCTGATAAAGATTAATCCCACAGTGTGGTCTCCCTGAAACAGATTAATCCCACATGTGGGCTCCATGAAACAGATTAATCCCACAGTGTGTGCTCCCTGATTAAGATTAATACCACAGTGTGGTCTCCCTGAAACAGATTAATCCCACAGTGCGGACTCCCTGAAACAGATTAATCCCACAGTGTTGTCTGCCTGAAACAGATTAATCGCACAGTGTGGTCTCCCTCAAACAGATTAATCCCACAGTGTTGTCTCGCTGAAACAGATTAATCCCACAGTGTGGTCTCTCTGAAACAGATTGATCCCACAGTGTGGTCTCCCTGAAACAGATTAATCCCACAGTGTGGGCTCCCTGAAACAGATCAATCCCACAGTGTGGTCTCCCTAAAACAGATTAATCCCACAGTGTGGTCACCCTAAAAGAGATTAATCCCACAGTGCGGTCTCCCTGAAACAGATTAATCCCACAGTGTGGGCTCCCTGATAAAGATTAATCCCACAGTGTGGTCACCCTAAAAGAGATTAATCCCACAGTGCAGTCTCCCTGAAACAGATTAATCCCACAGTGTGGGGTCCCTGAATCAGATTAATCCCACAGTGTGGTCTCCCTATAACAGATTAATCCCACAGTGTTGTCTCCCAAAAACCGATTAATCCCACAGTGCGTGCTCCCTGAAACAGATTAATCCCACAGTGTGGTCTGCCTGAAGGAGATTAATCCCACAGTGTGGGCTCCCTGAAACAGATTAATCGCACAATGTGGTCTCCCTGAAACAGATTAATCCAACAGTGCGGTCTCCCTGAAACAGATTAATCCCACAGTGTGGGCTCCCTGAAAGAGAGTAATCCCACAGTGAGTTCTCCCAAAAACAGATTAATCCCACAGTGTCGTCTCCCTAAAACAGATTAATCCCACAGTGTGGGCTCCCTAAAACAGATTAATCCCACAGTGTAGTCTCCCTGAAACAGATTAATCCCACAGTGTGGTCTCCCTAAAATAGATTAAACCCACAGTGCAGTCTCTCTGAAACAGAATAATCCCACAGTGTGGGCTCCCTGAAGGAGATTAATCCCATAGTGTGGTCTCCGTGAAATAGATTAATCCCACAGTGTGGTCTTCCTGAAACAGATTAATCCCACAGTGTGGTCTCCCTGAAACAGATTAATCCCACAGTGTGGTCTCCCTGAAACAGATTAACCCACAGTGCGGTCTCCCTGAAACAGATTAATCCCTCAGTTTGGGCTCCCTGAAACAGATTAATCCCACAGTGTGGTCTCCCTGAAACAGGTTAATCCCACAGTGTGGTCTCCCTAAAACAGATTAATCCCACAGTGTGGGCTCCCTGAAACAGATTAATCCCACAGTGTGGGCTGCCTGAAGGAGATTAATCCCTCAGTGTGGGCTCCCTGAAGGAGATTAATCCCACAGTGTGGGCTCCCTGAAACAGATTAATCGCACAATGTGGTCTCCCTGAAACAGATTAATCCAACAGTGCGGTCTCCCTGAAACAGATTAATCCCACAGTGTGGGCTCCCTGAAAGAGAGTAATCCCACAGTGAGGTCTCCCTAAAACAGATTAATCCCACAGTGTGGTCTCCCTAAAACAGATTAAACCCATAGTGCGGTCTCTCTGAAACAGATTAATCCCTCAGTGTGGGCTCCCTGAAGGAGATTAATCCCACATTGTGGGCTCCCTGAAACAGATTAATCGCACAATGTGTTCTCCCTGAAACAGATTAATCCAACAGTGCGGTCTCCCTGAAACAGATTAATCCCACAGTGAGGTCTCCCTAAAACAGATTAATCCCACAGTGCGGTCTCCCTCAAACAGATTAATCCCACAGTGCGGTCTCCCTGAAACAGATTAATCCCACAGTGTTGGCTCCCTGAAACAGATTAATCCCAAAGTGTGGGCTCCCTGAAAAGGATTAATCCCACAGTGTGGTCTCCCTAAAACAGATTAAACCCACAGTGCGGTCTCTCTGAAACAGATTAATCCCACAGGATGGGCTCCCTGAAACAGATTAATCCCACATGTGGGCTCCATGAAACAGATTAATCCCACAGTGTGGGCTCCCGGAAACAGATTAATCCCACAGTGTGTGCTCCCTGATAAAGATTAATACCATAGTGTGGTCTCCCTGAAACAGATTAATCCCACAGTGCGGACTCCCTGAAACAGATTAATCCCACAGTGTGGTCTGCCTGAAACAGATTAATCGCACAGTGTGGTCTCCCTAAAACAGATTAATCCCACAGTGTTGTCTCCCTGAAACAGATTAATCCCACAGTGTGGTCTCCCTGAAACAGATTAATCCCACAGTGTGGTTCTACTGAAACAGATTAATCCCACAGTGTGGTCTCCTTAAAACAGATTAATCCCACAGTGTTGTCTTCCTGAAACAGATTAATCCCACAGTGTGGTCTCCCTTAAACAGATTAATCCCACAGTGTGGTCTCCCTGAAACAGATTAATCCTACAGTGTGGGCTCCCTGATAAAGATTAATCCCACAGTGTGGTCACCCTAAAAGAGATTAATCCCACAGTGCGGTCTCCCTGAAACAGATTAATCCCACAGTGTGGGGTCCCTGAATCAGATTAATCCCACAGTGTGGTCTCCCTATAACAGATTAATCCCACAGTGTTGTCTCCCAAAAACCGATTAATCCCACAGTGCGTGCTCCCTGAAACAGATTAATCCCACAGTGTGGTCTGCCTGAAGGAGATTAATCCCACAGTGTGGGCTCCCTGAAACAGATTAATCGCACAATGTGGTCTCCCTGAAACAGATTAATCCAACAGTGCGGTCTCCCTGAAACAGATTAATCCCACAGTGTGGGCTCCCTGAAAGAGAGTAATCCCACAGTGAGTTCTCCCAAAAACAGATTAATCCCACAGTGTCGTTTCCCTAAAACAGATTAATCCCACAGTGTGGGCTCCCTAAAACAGATTAATCCCACAGTGTCGTCTCCCTGAAACAGATTAATCCCACAGTGTGTTCTCCCTAAAATAGATTAAACCCACAGTGCAGTCTCTCTGAAACAGAATAATCCCACAGTGTGGGCTCCCTGAAGGAGATTAATCCCATAGTGTGGTCTCCGTGAAATAGATTAATCCCACAGTGTGGTCTTCCTGAAACAGATTAATCCCACAGTGTGGTCTCCCTGAAACAGATTAATCCCACAGTGTGGTCTCCCTGAAACAGATTAACCCACAGTGCGGTCTCCCTGAAACAGATTAATCCCTCAGTTTGGGCTCCCTGAAACAGATTAATCCCACAGTGTGGTCTCCCTGAAACAGGTTAATCCCACAGTGTGGTCTCCCTAAAACAGATTAATCCCACAGTGTGGGCTCCCTGAAACAGATTAATCCCACAGTGTGGGCTGCCTGAAGGAGATTAATCCCACAGTGTGGGCTCCCTGAAACAGATTAATCGCACAATGTGTTCTCCCTGAAACAGATTAATCCAACAGTGCGGTCTCCCTGAAACAGATTAATCCCACAGTGAGGTCTCCCTAAAACAGATTAATCCCACAGTGCGGTCTCCCTCAAACAGATTAATCCCACAGTGCGGTCTCCCTGAAACAGATTAATCCCACAGTGTTGGCTCCCTGAAACAGATTAATCCCAAAGTGTGGGCTCCCTGAAAAGGATTAATCCCACAGTGTGGTCTCCCTAAAACAGATTAAACCCACAGTGCGGTCTCTCTGAAACAGATTAATCCCACAGGATGGGCTCCCTGAAGGAGATTAATCCCACAGTGTGGTCTCCCTGAAACAGATTAATCCCACAGTGTGGTCTCCCTGAAACAGATTAATCCCATAGTGTGGCCTCCCTGAAACAGATTAATCCTACAGTGTGGTCTCCCTGAAACAGATTAACCCACAGTGTGGTCTCCCTGAAATAGATTAATTCCACAGTGCGGTCTCCCTCAAACAGATTAATCCCTCAGTGTGGGCTCCCTGAAACAAATTAATCCCACAGTGTGGTCTCCCTAAAACAGATTAATCCCACAGTGTGGTCTCCCTAAAACAGATTAATTCCACAGTGTGGGCTCCGTGAAACAGATTAATCCCACAGTGTGGGCTGCCTGAAGGAGATTAATCCCACAGTGTGGGCTCCCTGAAACAGATTAATCGCACAATGTGGTCTCCCTGAAACAGATTAATCCAACAGTGTGGTCTCCCTGAAACAGATTAATGCCACAGTGTGGGCTCCCTGAAATAGAGTAATCCCACAGTGAGGTCTCCCTAAAACAGATTAATCCCACAGTGTGGTCTCCCTAAAACAGATTAATCCCACAGTGTGGGCTCCCTAAAACAGATTAATCCCAAAGTGTGGGCTCCCTGAAACAGATTAATCCCACAGTGTGGTCTCCCTAAAACAGATTAAACCCACAGTGCGGTCTCTCTGAAACAGATTAATCATACAGTGCGGTTTCCCTGAAACAGATTAATCCCACAGTGTGGGCTCCCCGAAACAGATTAATCCCACAGTGTGGTCTCCCTGAAACAGATTAATCCCACAGTGTGGTCTCCCTAAAACAGATTATTCCCACAGTGTGGTCTCCCTGAAACAGATTAATCCCACAATGTGGTCTCCCTGAAACAGATTAATCCCACAGTGTGGTCTCCCTAAAACAGATTATTCCCACAGTGTGGTCTCCCTGAAACAGATTAATCCCACAGTGTGGTCTCCCTGAAACAGATTAATCCCACAATGTGGTCTCCCTGAAACAGATTAATCCCACAGTGTGGTCTCCCTAAAACAGATTATTCCCACAGTGTGGTCTCCCTGAAACAGATTAATCCCACAGTGTGGTCTCCCTGAAACAGATTAATCATACAGTGCGGTCTCCCTGAAACAGATTAATCCCACTGTGTGGGCTCCCTGAAACAGATCAATCCCACAGTGTGGTCTCCCTGAAACAGATTAATCATACAGTGCGGTCTCCCTGAAACAGATTAATCCCACAGTGTGGGCTCCCTGAAACAGATTAATCCCACAGTGTGGTCTCCCTGAAACAGATTAATCATACAGTGCGGTCTCCCTGAAACAGATTAATCCCACAGTGTGGGCTCCCTGATAAAGATTAATCCCACAGTGTGGTCTCCCTGAAACAGATTAATCCCACATGTGGGCTCCATGAAACAGATTAATCCCACAGTGTGGGCTCCCTGAAACAGATTAATCGCACAATGTGGTCTCCCTGAAACAGATTAATCCAACAGTGTGGTCTCCCTAAAACAGATTAAACCCACAGTGCGGTCTCTCTGAAACAGATTAATCATACAGTGCGGTTTCCCTGAAACAGATTAATCCCACAGTGTGGGCTCCCCGAAACAGATTAATCCCACAGTGTGGTCTCCCTAAAACAAATTGATCCCACAGTGTCTTCTCCCTAAAACAGATTCATCCCACAGTGTGGTCTCCCTGAAACAGATTAATCCCACAATGTGGTCTCCCTGAAACAGATTAATCCCACAGTGTGGTCTCCCTAAAACAGATTAATCCCACAGTGTGGTCTCCCTGAAACAGATTAATCCACAGTGTGGTCTCCCTGAAACAGATTAATCCCACAGTGTGGGCTCCCTGAAACAGATCAATCCCACAGTGTGGTCTCCCTAAAACAGATTAATCCCACAGTGTGGTCACCCTGAAACAGATTAATCCTACAGCGCGGTCTCCCTGAAACAGATTAATCCCACAGTGTGGGCTCCCTGATAAAGATTAATCCCACAGTGTGGTCTCCCTGAAACAGATTAATCCCACATGTGGGCTCCATGAAACAGATTAATCCCACAGTGTGTGCTCCCTTATAAAGATTAATACCACAGTGTGGTCTCCCTGAAACAGATTAATCCCACAGTGCGGTCTCCCTGAAACAGATTAATCCCACAGTGTGGTCTCCCTAAAACAGGTTAATCCCAGAGTGTTGTCTCCCTGAAAGAGATTAATCCCACAGTGTGGTCTCCCTGAAACAGATTAGTCCCACAGTGTGGTCTCCCTGAAACAGATTAATCCCACAGTGTGGTCTCCTTAAAACAGATTAATCCCACAGTGTTGTCTCCCTGAAACAGATTAATCCCACAGTGTGGTCTCCCTAAAACAGATTAAACCCACAGTGCGGTCTCTCTGAAACAGATTAATCCCACAGTGTGGGCTCCCTGAAGGAGATTAATCCCACAGTGTGGGCTCCCTGAAGGAGATTAATCCCACAGTGTGGTCTCCCTGAAACAGATTAATCCAACAGTGTGGTCTCCCTAAAACAGATTAATCCCACAGTGTGGTCTCCCTGAAACAGATTAATCCCACAGTGTGGTCTCCCTGAAACAGATTAATCATACAGTGCGGTCTCCCTGAAACAGATTAATCCCACAGTGTGGGCTCCATGAAACAGATCAATCCCACAGTGTGGTCTCCCTAAAACAGATTAATCCCACAGTGTAGTCACCTTAAAACAGATTAATCCCACAATGCGTTATCCCTGAAACAGATTAATCCCACAGTGTCGGCTCCCTGATAAAGATTAATCCCACAGTGTGGTCTCCCTGAAACAGATTAATCCCACATGTGGGCTCCATGAAACAGATTAATCCCACAGTGTGTGCTCCCTGATTAAGATTAATACCACAGTGTGGTCTCCCTGAAACAGATTAATCCCACAGTGCGGACTCCCTGAAACAGATTAATCCCACAGTGTTGTCTGCCTGAAACAGATTAATCGCACAGTGTGGTCTCCCTCAAACAGATTAATCCCACAGTGTTGTCTCGCTGAAACAGATTAATCCCACAGTGTGGTCTCTCTGAAACAGATTGATCCCACAGTGTGGTCTCCCTGAAACAGATTAATCCCACAGTGTGGGCTCCCTGAAACAGATCAATCCCACAGTGTGGTCTCCCTAAAACAGATTAATCCCACAGTGTGGTCACCCTAAAAGAGATTAATCCCACAGTGCGGTCTCCCTGAAACAGATTAATCCCACAGTGTGGGCTCCCTGATAAAGATTAATCCCACAGTGTGGTCACCCTAAAAGAGATTAATCCCACAGTGCAGTCTCCCTGAAACAGATTAATCCCACAGTGTGGGGTCCCTGAATCAGATTAATCCCACAGTGTGGTCTCCCTATAACAGATTAATCCCACAGTGTTGTCTCCCAAAAACCGATTAATCCCACAGTGCGTGCTCCCTGAAACAGATTAATCCCACAGTGTGGTCTGCCTGAAGGAGATTAATCCCACAGTGTGGGCTCCCTGAAACAGATTAATCGCACAATGTGGTCTCCCTGAAACAGATTAATCCAACAGTGCGGTCTCCCTGAAACAGATTAATCCCACAGTGTGGGCTCCCTGAAAGAGAGTAATCCCACAGTGAGTTCTCCCAAAAACAGATTAATCCCACAGTGTCGTCTCCCTAAAACAGATTAATCCCACAGTGTGGGCTCCCTAAAACAGATTAATCCCACAGTGTAGTCTCCCTGAAACAGATTAATCCCACAGTGTGGTCTCCCTAAAATAGATTAAACCCACAGTGCAGTCTCTCTGAAACAGAATAATCCCACAGTGTGGGCTCCCTGAAGGAGATTAATCCCATAGTGTGGTCTCCGTGAAATAGATTAATCCCACAGTGTGGTCTTCCTGAAACAGATTAATCCCACAGTGTGGTCTCCCTGAAACAGATTAATCCCACAGTGTGGTCTCCCTGAAACAGATTAACCCACAGTGCGGTCTCCCTGAAACAGATTAATCCCTCAGTTTGGGCTCCCTGAAACAGATTAATCCCACAGTGTGGTCTCCCTGAAACAGGTTAATCCCACAGTGTGGTCTCCCTAAAACAGATTAATCCCACAGTGTGGGCTCCCTGAAACAGATTAATCCCACAGTGTGGGCTGCCTGAAGGAGATTAATCCCTCAGTGTGGGCTCCCTGAAGGAGATTAATCCCACAGTGTGGGCTCCCTGAAACAGATTAATCGCACAATGTGGTCTCCCTGAAACAGATTAATCCAACAGTGCGGTCTCCCTGAAACAGATTAATCCCACAGTGTGGGCTCCCTGAAAGAGAGTAATCCCACAGTGAGGTCTCCCTAAAACAGATTAATCCCACAGTGTGGTCTCCCTAAAACAGATTAAACCCATAGTGCGGTCTCTCTGAAACAGATTAATCCCTCAGTGTGGGCTCCCTGAAGGAGATTAATCCCACATTGTGGGCTCCCTGAAACAGATTAATCGCACAATGTGTTCTCCCTGAAACAGATTAATCCAACAGTGCGGTCTCCCTGAAACAGATTAATCCCACAGTGAGGTCTCCCTAAAACAGATTAATCCCACAGTGCGGTCTCCCTCAAACAGATTAATCCCACAGTGCGGTCTCCCTGAAACAGATTAATCCCACAGTGTTGGCTCCCTGAAACAGATTAATCCCAAAGTGTGGGCTCCCTGAAAAGGATTAATCCCACAGTGTGGTCTCCCTAAAACAGATTAAACCCACAGTGCGGTCTCTCTGAAACAGATTAATCCCACAGGATGGGCTCCCTGAAACAGATTAATCCCACATGTGGGCTCCATGAAACAGATTAATCCCACAGTGTGGGCTCCCGGAAACAGATTAATCCCACAGTGTGTGCTCCCTGATAAAGATTAATACCATAGTGTGGTCTCCCTGAAACAGATTAATCCCACAGTGCGGACTCCCTGAAACAGATTAATCCCACAGTGTGGTCTGCCTGAAACAGATTAATCGCACAGTGTGGTCTCCCTAAAACAGATTAATCCCACAGTGTTGTCTCCCTGAAACAGATTAATCCCACAGTGTGGTCTCCCTGAAACAGATTAATCCCACAGTGTGGTTCTACTGAAACAGATTAATCCCACAGTGTGGTCTCCTTAAAACAGATTAATCCCACAGTGTTGTCTTCCTGAAACAGATTAATCCCACAGTGTGGTCTCCCTTAAACAGATTAATCCCACAGTGTGGTCTCCCTGAAACAGATTAATCCTACAGTGTGGGCTCCCTGATAAAGATTAATCCCACAGTGTGGTCACCCTAAAAGAGATTAATCCCACAGTGCGGTCTCCCTGAAACAGATTAATCCCACAGTGTGGGGTCCCTGAATCAGATTAATCCCACAGTGTGGTCTCCCTATAACAGATTAATCCCACAGTGTTGTCTCCCAAAAACCGATTAATCCCACAGTGCGTGCTCCCTGAAACAGATTAATCCCACAGTGTGGTCTGCCTGAAGGAGATTAATCCCACAGTGTGGGCTCCCTGAAACAGATTAATCGCACAATGTGGTCTCCCTGAAACAGATTAATCCAACAGTGCGGTCTCCCTGAAACAGATTAATCCCACAGTGTGGGCTCCCTGAAAGAGAGTAATCCCACAGTGAGTTCTCCCAAAAACAGATTAATCCCACAGTGTCGTTTCCCTAAAACAGATTAATCCCACAGTGTGGGCTCCCTAAAACAGATTAATCCCACAGTGTCGTCTCCCTGAAACAGATTAATCCCACAGTGTGTTCTCCCTAAAATAGATTAAACCCACAGTGCAGTCTCTCTGAAACAGAATAATCCCACAGTGTGGGCTCCCTGAAGGAGATTAATCCCATAGTGTGGTCTCCGTGAAATAGATTAATCCCACAGTGTGGTCTTCCTGAAACAGATTAATCCCACAGTGTGGTCTCCCTGAAACAGATTAATCCCACAGTGTGGTCTCCCTGAAACAGATTAACCCACAGTGCGGTCTCCCTGAAACAGATTAATCCCTCAGTTTGGGCTCCCTGAAACAGATTAATCCCACAGTGTGGTCTCCCTGAAACAGGTTAATCCCACAGTGTGGTCTCCCTAAAACAGATTAATCCCACAGTGTGGGCTCCCTGAAACAGATTAATCCCACAGTGTGGGCTGCCTGAAGGAGATTAATCCCACAGTGTGGGCTCCCTGAAACAGATTAATCGCACAATGTGGTCTCCCTGAAACAGATTAATCCAACAGTGCGGTCTCCCTGAAACAGATTAATCCCACAGTGTGGGCTCCCTGAAAGAGAGTAATCCCACAGTGAGGTCTCCCTAAAACAGATTAATCCCACAGTGTGGTCTCCCTAAAACAGATTAAACCCACAGTGCGGTCTCTCTGAAACAGATTAATCCCTCAGTGTGGGCTCCCTGAAGGAGATTAATCCCACATTGTGGGCTCCCTGAAACAGATTAATCGCACAATGTGTTCTCCCTGAAACAGATTAATCCAACAGTGCGGTCTCCCTGAAACAGATTAATCCCACAGTGAGGTCTCCCTAAAACAGATTAATCCCACAGTGCGGTCTCCCTCAAACAGATTAATCCCACAGTGCGGTCTCCCTGAAACAGATTAATCCCACAGTGTTGGCTCCCTGAAACAGATTAATCCCAAAGTGTGGGCTCCCTGAAAAGGATTAATCCCACAGTGTGGTCTCCCTAAAACAGATTAAACCCACAGTGCGGTCTCTCTGAAACAGATTAATCCCACAGGATGGGCTCCCTGAAACAGATTAATCCCACATGTGGGCTCCATGAAACAGATTAATCCCACAGTGTGGGCTCCCGGAAACAGATTAATCCCACAGTGTGTGCTCCCTGATAAAGATTAATACCATAGTGTGGTCTCCCTGAAACAGATTAATCCCACAGTGCGGACTCCATGAAACAGATTAATCCCACAGTGTGGTCTGCCTGAAACAGATTAATCGCACAGTGTGGTCTCCCTAAAACAGATTAATCCCACAGTGTTGTCTCCCTGAAACAGATTAATCCCACAGTGTGGTCTCCCTGAAACAGATTAATCCCACAGTGTGGTTCTCCTGAAACAGATTAATCCCACAGTGTGGTCTCCTTAAAACAGATTAATCCCACAGTGTTGTCTTCCTGAAACAGATTAATCCCACAGTGTGGTCTCCCTTAAACAGATTAATCCCACAGTGTGGTCTCCCTGAAACAGATTAATCCTACAGTGTGGTGTTCCGTAAACAGATTAATCCCACAGTGTGGTCTCCCTGAAACTGATTAATCCCACAGTGTCGTCTCCCTGAAACAGATTAATCCCACAGTGTGGTCTCCCTGAAACAGATTAACCCACAGTGTGGTCTCCCTGAAACAGATTAATTCCACAGTGCGGTCTCCCTGAAACAGATTAATCCCTCAGTGTTGGCTCCCTGAAACAGATTAATCCCACAGTGTGGTCTCCCTAAAACAGGTTAATCCCACAGTGTGGTCTCCCTAAAACAGATTAATCCCACAGTGTGGTGTCCCTGAAACAGATTAATCCCACGGTGTGGGCTGCCTGAAGGAGATTAATCCCACAGTGTGGGCTCCCTGAAACAGATTAATCGCACAATGTGGTCTCCCTGAAACAGATTAATCATACAGTGCGGTTTCCCTCAAACAGATTAATCCCACAGTGTGGGCTCCCTGAATCAGATTAATCCCACAGTGTGGTCTCCCTATAACAGATTAATCCCACAGTGTGGTCTCCCAAAAACCGATTAATCCCACAGTGCGTGCTCCCTGAAACAGATTAATCCCACAGTGTGGTCTGCCTGAAGGAGATTTATCCCACAGTGTGGGCTCCCTGAAACAGATTAATCGCACAATGTGGTCTCCCTGAAACAGATTAATCCAACAGTGCGGTCTCCCTGAAACAGATTAATCCCACAGTGTGGGCTCCCTGAAAGAGAGTAATCCCACAGTGAGTTCTCCCAAAAACAGATTAATCCCACAGTGTCGTCTCCCTAAAACAGATTAATCCCACAGTGTGGGCTCCCTAAAACAGATTAATCCCACAGTGTCGTATCTCTGAAACAGATTAATCCCACAGTGTGGTCTCCCTAAAACAGATTAAACCCACAGTGCAGTCTCTCTGAAACAGAATAATCCCACAGTGTGGGCTCCCTGAAGGAGATTAATCCCACAGTGTGGTCTCCGTGAAATAGATTAATCCCACAGTGTGGTCTTCCTGAAACAGATTAATCCCACAGTGTGGTCTCCCTGAAACAGATTAATCCCACAGTGTGGTCTCCCTGAAACAGATTAACCCACAGTGCGGTCTCCCTGAAACAGATTAATACCTCAGTTTGGGCTCCCTGAAACAGATTAATCCCACAGTGTGGTCTCCCTGAAACAGGTTAATCCCACAGTGTGGTCTCCCTAAAACAGATTAATCCCACAGTGTGGGCTCCCTGAAACAGATTAATCCCACAGTGTGGGCTGCCTGAAGGAGATTAATCCCACAGTGTGGGCTCCCTGAAACAGAATAATCGCACAATGTGGTCTCCCTGAAACAGATTAATCCAACAGTGCGGTCTCCCTGAAACAGATTAATCCCACAGTGTGGGCTCCCTGAAAGAGAGTAATCCCACAGTGAGGTCTCCCTAAAACAGATTAATCCCACAGTGTGGTCTCCCTAAAACAGATTAAACCCACAGTGCGGTCTCTCTGAAACAGTTTAATCCCTCAGTGTGGGCTCCCTGAAGGAGATTAATCCCACATTGTGGGCTCCCTGAAACAGATTAATCGCACAATGTGTTCTCCCTGAAACAGATTAATCCAACAGTGCGGTCTCCCTGAAACAGATTAATCCCACAGTGAGGTCTCCCTAAAACAGATTAATCCCACAGTGCGGTCTCCCTCAAACAGATTAATCCCACAGTGCGGTCTCCCTGAAACAGATTAATCCCACAGTGTTGGCTCCCTGAAACAGATTAATCCCAAAGTGTGGGCTCCCTGAAAAGGATTAATCCCACAGTGTGGTCTCCCTGAAACAGATTAATCCCACATGTGGGCTCCATGAAACAGATTAATCCCACAGTGTGGGCTCCCTGAAACAGATTAATCGCACAATGTGGTCTCCCTGAAACAGATTAATCCAACAGTGTGGTCTCCCTAAAACAGATTAAACCCACAGTGCGGTCTCTCTGAAACAGATTAATCATACAGTGCGGTTTCCCTGAAACAGATTAATCCCACAGTGTGGGCTCCATGAAACAGATTAATCCCACAGTGTGGTCTCCCTGAAACAGATTAACCCACAGTGCGGTCTCCCTGAAACAGATTAATCCCTCAGTTTGGGCTCCCTGAAACAGATTAATCCCACAGTGTGGTCTCCCTGAAACAGGTTAATCCCACAGTGTGGTCTCCCTAAAACAGATTAATCCCACAGTGTGGGCTCCCTGAAACAGATTAATCCCACAGTGTGGGCTGCCTGAAGGAGATTAATCCCACAGTGTGGGCTCCCTGAAACAGATTAATCGCACAATGTGGTCTCCCTGAAACAGATTAATCCAACAGTGCGGTCTCCCTGAAACAGATTAATCCCACAGTGTGGGGTCCCTGAAAGAGAGTAATCCCACAGTGAGGTCTCCCTAAAACAGATTAATCCCACAGTGTGGTCTCCCTAAAACAGATTAAACCCACAGTGCGGTCTCTCTGAAACAGATTAATCCCTCAGTGTGGGCTCCCTGAAGGAGATTAATCCCACATTGTGGGCTCCCTGAAACAGATTAATCGCACAATGTGTTCTCCCTGAAACAGATTAATCCAACAGTGCGGTCTCCCTGAAACAGATTAATCCCACAGTGAGGTCTCCCTAAAACAGATTAATCCCACAGTGCGGTCTCCCTCAAACAGATTAATCCCACAGTGCGGTCTCCCTGAAACAGATTAATCCCACAGTGTTGGCTCCCTGAAACAGATTAATCCCAAAGTGTGGGCTCCCTGAAAAGGATTAATCCCACAGTGTGGTCTCCCTAAAACAGATTAAACCCACAGTGCGGTCTCTCTGAAACAGATTAATCCCACAGGATGGGCTCCCTGAAACAGATTAATCCCACATGTGGGCTCCATGAAACAGATTAATCCCACAGTGTGGGCTCCCGGAAACAGATTAATCCCACAGTGTGTGCTCCCTGATAAAGATTAATACCATAGTGTGGTCTCCCTGAAACAGATTAATCCCACAGTGCGGACTCCCTGAAACAGATTAATCCCACAGTGTGGTCTGCCTGAAACAGATTAATCGCACAGTGTGGTCTCCCTAAAACAGATTAATCCCACAGTGTTGTCTCCCTGAAACAGATTAATCCCACAGTGTGGTCTCCCTGAAACAGATTAATCCCACAGTGTGGTTCTCCTGAAACAGATTAATCCCACAGTGTGGTCTCCTTAAAACAGATTAATCCCACAGTGTTGTCTTCCTGAAACAGATTAATCCCACAGTGTGGTCTCCCTTAAACAGATTAATCCCACAGTGTGGTCTCCCTGAAACAGATTAATCCTACAGTGTGGTGTCCCGTAAACAGATTAATCCCACAGTGTGGTCTCCCTGAAACTGATTAATCCCACAGTGTGGTCTCCCTGAAACAGATTAACCCACAGTGTGGTCTCCCTGAAACAGATTAATTCCACAGTGCGGTCTCCCTGAAACAGATTAATCCCTCAGCGTTGGCTCCCTGAAACAGATTAATCCCACAGTGTGGTCTCCCTCAAACAGGTTAATCCCACAGTGTGGTCTCCCTAAAACAGATTAATCCCACAGTGTGGTGTCCCTGAAACAGATTAATCCCACGGTGTGGGCTGCCTGAAGGAGATTAATCCCACAGTGTGGTCTCCCTGAAACAGATTAATCGCACAATGTGGTCTCCCTGAAACAGATTAATCATACAGTGCGGTTTCCCTCAAACAGATTAATCCCACAGTGTGGGCTCCCTGAATCAGATTAATCCCACAGTGTGGTCTCCCTATAACAGATTAATCCCACAGTGTGGTCTCCCAAAAACCGATTAATCCCACAGTGCGTGCTCCCTGAAACAGATTAATCCCACAGTGTGGTCTGCCTGAAGGAGATTAAGCCCACAGTGTGGGCTCCCTGAAACAGATTAATCGCACAATGTGGTCTCCCTGAAACAGATTAATCCAACAGTGCGGTCTCCCTGAAACAGATTAATCCCACAGTGTGGGCTCCCTGAAAGAGAGTAATCCCACAGTGAGTTCTCCCAAAAACAGATTAATCCCACAGTGTCGTCTCCCTAAAACAGATTAATCCCACAGTGTGGGCTCCCTAAAACAGATTAATCCCACAGTGTCGTCTCTCTGAAACAGATTAATCCCACAGTGTGGTCTCCCTAAAACAGATTAAACCCACAGTGCAGTCTCTCTGAAACAGAATAATCCCACAGTGTGGGCTCCCTGAAGGAGATTAATCCCACAGTGTGGTCTCCGTGAAATAGATTAATCCCACAGTGTGGTCTTCCTGAAACAGATTAATCCCACAGTGTGGTCTCCCTGAAACAGATTAATCCCACAGTGTGGTCTCCCTGAAACAGATTAACCCACAGTGCGGTCTCCCTGAAACAGATTAATACCTCAGTTTGGGCTCCCTGAAACAGATTAATCCCACAGTGTGGTCTCCCTGAAACAGGTTAATCCCACAGTGTGGTCTCCCTAAAACAGATTAATCCCACAGTGTGGGCTCCCTGAAACAGATTAATCCCACAGTGTGGGCTGCCTGAAGGAGATTAATCCCACAGTGTGGGCTCCCTGAAACAGATTAATCGCACAATGTGGTCTCCCTGAAACAGATTAATCCAACAGTGCGGTCTCCCTGAAACAGATTAATCCCACAGTGTGGGCTCCCTGAAAGAGAGTAATCCCACAGTGAGGTCTCCCTAAAACAGATTAATCCCACAGTGTGGTCTCCCTAAAACAGATTAAACCCACAGTGCGGTCTCTCTGAAACAGTTTAATCCCTCAGTGTGGGCTCCCTGAAGGAGATTAATCCCACATTGTGGGCTCCCTGAAACAGATTAATCGCACAATGTGTTCTCCCTGAAACAGATTAATCCAACAGTGCGGTCTCCCTGAAACAGATTAATCCCACAGTGAGGTCTCCCTAAAACAGATTAATCCCACAGTGCGGTCTCCCTCAAACAGATTAATCCCACAGTGCGGTCTCCCTGAAACAGATTAATCCCACAGTGTTGGCTCCCTGAAACAGATTAATCCCAAAGTGTGGGCTCCCTGAAAAGGATTAATCCCACAGTGTGGTCTCCCTGAAACAGATTAATCCCACATGTGGGCTCCATGAAACAGATTAATCCCACAGTGTGGGCTCCCTGAAACAGATTAATCGCACAATGTGGTCTCCCTGAAACAGATTAATCCAACAGTGTGGTCTCCCTAAAACAGATTAAACCCACAGTGCGGTCTCTCTGAAACAGATTAATCATACAGTGCGGTTTCCCTGAAACAGATTAATCCCACAGTGTGGGCTCCCCGAAACAGATTAATCCCACAGTGTGGTCTCCCTAAAACAAATTGATCCCACAGTGTCTTCTCCCTAAAACAGATTGATCCCACAGTGTGGTCTCCCTGAAACAGATTAATCCCACAATGTGGTCTCCCTGAAACAGATTAATCCCACAGTGTGGTCTGCCTAAAACAGATTAATCCCACAGTGTGGTCTCCCTGAAACAGATTAATCCACAGTGTGGTCTCCCTGAAACAGATTAATCATACAGTGCGGTCTCCCTGAAACAGATTAATCCCACAGTGTGGGCTCCCTGAAACAGATCAATCCCACAGTGTGGTCTCCCTAAAACAGATTAATCCCACAGTGTGGTCACCCTGAAACAGATTAATCCTACAGCGCGGTCTCCCTGAAACAGATTAATCCCACAGTGTGGGCTCCCTGATAAAGATTAATCCCACAGTGTGGTCTCCCTGAAACAGATTAATCCCACATGTGGGCTCCATGAAACAGATTAATCCCACAGTGTGTGCTCCCTTATAAAGATTAATACCACAGTGTGGTCTCCCTGAAACAGATTAATCCCACAGTGCGGAATCCCTGAAACAGATTAATCCCACAGTGTGGTCTCCCTGAAACAGATTAATCCCACAGTGTGGTCTCCCTAAAACAGGTTAATCCCAGAGTGTTGTCTCCCTGAAAGAGATTAATCCAACAGTGTGGTCTCCCTGAAACAGATTAGTCCCACAGTGTGGTCTCCCTGAAACAGATTAATCCCACAGTGTGGTCTCCTTAAAACAGATTAATCCCACAGTGTTGTCTCCCTGAAACAGATTAATCCCACAGTGTGGTCTCCCTAAAACAGATTAAACCCACAGTGCGGTCTCTCTGAAACAGATTAATCCCACAGTGTGGGCTCCCTGAAGGAGATTAATCCCACAGTGTGGGCTCCCTGACACAGATTAATCGCACAATGTGGTCTCCCTGAAACAGATTAATCCCACAGTGTGGGCTCCCTTAAACAGATCAATCCCACAGTGTGGTCTCCCTAAAACAGATTAAACCCACAGTGCGGTCTCTCAGAAACAGATTAATCCCACAGTGTGGGCTCCCTGAAGGAGATTAATCCCACAGTGTGGTCTCCCTGAAACAGATTAATCCAACAGTGTGGTCTCCCTAAAACAGATTAATCCCACAGTGTGGTCTCCCTGAAACAGATTAATCCCACAGTGTGGTCTCCCTGAAACAGATTAATCATACAGTGCGGTCTCCCTGAAACAGATTAATCCCACAGTGTGGGCTCCATGAAACAGATCAATCCCACAGTGTGGTCTCCCTAAAACAGATTAATCCCACAGTGTAGTCACCTTAAAACAGATTAATCCCACAATGCGTTCTCCCTGAAACAGATTAATCCCACAGTGTCGGCTCCCTGATAAAGATTAATCCCACAGTGTGGTCTCCCTGAAACAGATTAATCCCACATGTGGGCTCCATGAAACAGATTAATCCCACAGTGTAGTCTCCCTGAAACAGATTAATCCCACAGTGTGGTCTCCCTAAAATAGATTAAACCCACAGTGCAGTCTCTCTGAAACAGAATAATCCCACAGTGTGGGCTCCCTGAAGGAGATTAATCCCATAGTGTGGTCTCCGTGAAATAGATTAATCCCACAGTGTGGTCTTCCTGAAACAGATTAATCCCACAGTGTGGTCTCCCTGAAACAGATTAATCCCACAGTGTGGTCTCCCTGAAACAGATTAACCCACAGTGCGGTCTCCCTGAAACAGATTAATCCCTCAGTTTGGGCTCCCTGAAACAGATTAATCCCACAGTGTGGTCTCCCTGAAACAGGTTAATCCCACAGTGTGGTCTCCCTAAAACAGATTAATCCCACAGTGTGGGCTCCCTGAAACAGATTAATCCCACAGTGTGGGCTGCCTGAAGGAGATTAATCCCTCAGTGTGGGCTCCCTGAAGGAGATTAATCCCACAGTGTGGGCTCCCTGAAACAGATTAATCGCACAATGTGGTCTCCCTGAAACAGATTAATCCAACAGTGCGGTCTCCCTGAAACAGATTAATCCCACAGTGTGGGCTCCCTGAAAGAGAGTAATCCCACAGTGAGGTCTCCCTAAAACAGATTAATCCCACAGTGTGGTCTCCCTAAAACAGATTAAACCCATAGTGCGGTCTCTCTGAAACAGATTAATCCCTCAGTGTGGGCTCCCTGAAGGAGATTAATCCCACATTGTGGGCTCCCTGAAACAGATTAATCGCACAATGTGTTCTCCCTGAAACAGATTAATCCAACAGTGCGGTCTCCCTGAAACAGATTAATCCCACAGTGAGGTCTCCCTAAAACAGATTAATCCCACAGTGCGGTCTCCCTCAAACAGATTAATCCCACAGTGCGGTCTCCCTGAAACAGATTAATCCCACAGTGTTGGCTCCCTGAAACAGATTAATCCCAAAGTGTGGGCTCCCTGAAAAGGATTAATCCCACAGTGTGGTCTCCCTAAAACAGATTAAACCCACAGTGCGGTCTCTCTGAAACAGATTAATCCCACAGGATGGGCTCCCTGAAACAGATTAATCCCACATGTGGGCTCCATGAAACAGATTAATCCCACAGTGTGGGCTCCCGGAAACAGATTAATCCCACAGTGTGTGCTCCCTGATAAAGATTAATACCATAGTGTGGTCTCCCTGAAACAGATTAATCCCACAGTGCGGACTCCCTGAAACAGATTAATCCCACAGTGTGGTCTGCCTGAAACAGATTAATCGCACAGTGTGGTCTCCCTAAAACAGATTAATCCCACAGTGTTGTCTCCCTGAAACAGATTAATCCCACAGTGTGGTCTCCCTGAAACAGATTAATCCCACAGTGTGGTTCTACTGAAACAGATTAATCCCACAGTGTGGTCTCCTTAAAACAGATTAATCCCACAGTGTTGTCTTCCTGAAACAGATTAATCCCACAGTGTGGTCTCCCTTAAACAGATTAATCCCACAGTGTGGTCTCCCTGAAACAGATTAATCCTACAGTGTGGGCTCCCTGATAAAGATTAATCCCACAGTGTGGTCACCCTAAAAGAGATTAATCCCACAGTGCGGTCTCCCTGAAACAGATTAATCCCACAGTGTGGGGTCCCTGAATCAGATTAATCCCACAGTGTGGTCTCCCTATAACAGATTAATCCCACAGTGTTGTCTCCCAAAAACCGATTAATCCCACAGTGCGTGCTCCCTGAAACAGATTAATCCCACAGTGTGGTCTGCCTGAAGGAGATTAATCCCACAGTGTGGGCTCCCTGAAACAGATTAATCGCACAATGTGGTCTCCCTGAAACAGATTAATCCAACAGTGCGGTCTCCCTGAAACAGATTAATCCCACAGTGTGGGCTCCCTGAAAGAGAGTAATCCCACAGTGAGTTCTCCCAAAAACAGATTAATCCCACAGTGTCGTTTCCCTAAAACAGATTAATCCCACAGTGTGGGCTCCCTAAAACAGATTAATCCCACAGTGTCGTCTCCCTGAAACAGATTAATCCCACAGTGTGTTCTCCCTAAAATAGATTAAACCCACAGTGCAGTCTCTCTGAAACAGAATAATCCCACAGTGTGGGCTCCCTGAAGGAGATTAATCCCATAGTGTGGTCTCCGTGAAATAGATTAATCCCACAGTGTGGTCTTCCTGAAACAGATTAATCCCACAGTGTGGTCTCCCTGAAACAGATTAATCCCACAGTGTGGTCTCCCTGAAACAGATTAACCCACAGTGCGGTCTCCCTGAAACAGATTAATCCCTCAGTTTGGGCTCCCTGAAACAGATTAATCCCACAGTGTGGTCTCCCTGAAACAGGTTAATCCCACAGTGTGGTCTCCCTAAAACAGATTAATCCCACAGTGTGGGCTCCCTGAAACAGATTAATCCCACAGTGTGGGCTGCCTGAAGGAGATTAATCCCACAGTGTGGGCTCCCTGAAACAGATTAATCGCACAGTGTGGGCTCCCTGAAAGAGAGTAATCCCACAGTGAGGTCTCCCTAAAACAGATTAATCCCACAGTGTGGGCTCCCTGAAAGAGAGTAATCCCACAGTGAGGTCTCCCTAAAACAGATTAATCCCACAGTGTGGTCTCCCTAAAACAGATTAAACCCACAGTGCGGTCTCTCTGAAACAGATTAATCCCTCAGTGTGGGCTCCCTGAAGGAGATTAATCCCACATTGTGGGCTCCCTGAAACAGATTAATCGCACAATGTGTTCTCCCTGAAACAGATTAATCCAACAGTGCGGTCTCCCTGAAACAGATTAATCCCACAGTGAGGTCTCCCTAAAACAGATTAATCCCACAGTGCGGTCTCCCTCAAACAGATTAATCCCACAGTGCGGTCTCCCTGAAACAGATTAATCCCACAGTGTTGGCTCCCTGAAACAGATTAATCCCAAAGTGTGGGCTCCCTGAAAAGGATTAATCCCACAGTGTGGTCTCCCTAAAACAGATTAAACCCACAGTGCGGTCTCTCTGAAACAGATTAATCCCACAGGATGGGCTCCCTGAAACAGATTAATCCCACATGTGGGCTCCATGAAACAGATTAATCCCACAGTGTGGGCTCCCGGAAACAGATTAATCCCACAGTGTGTGCTCCCTGATAAAGATTAATACCATAGTGTGGTCTCCCTGAAACAGATTAATCCCACAGTGCGGACTCCATGAAACAGATTAATCCCACAGTGTGGTCTGCCTGAAACAGATTAATCGCACAGTGTGGTCTCCCTAAAACAGATTAATCCCACAGTGTTGTCTCCCTGAAACAGATTAATCCCACAGTGTGGTCTCCCTGAAACAGATTAATCCCACAGTGTGGTTCTCCTGAAACAGATTAATCCCACAGTGTGGTCTCCTTAAAACAGATTAATCCCACAGTGTTGTCTTCCTGAAACAGATTAATCCCACAGTGTGGTCTCCCTTAAACAGATTAATCCCACAGTGTGGTCTCCCTGAAACAGATTAATCCTACAGTGTGGTGTTCCGTAAACAGATTAATCCCACAGTGTGGTCTCCCTGAAACTGATTAATCCCACAGTGTCGTCTCCCTGAAACAGATTAATCCCACAGTGTGGTCTCCCTGAAACAGATTAACCCACAGTGTGGTCTCCCTGAAACAGATTAATTCCACAGTGCGGTCTCCCTGAAACAGATTAATCCCTCAGTGTTGGCTCCCTGAAACAGATTAATCCAACAGTGTGGTCTCCCTAAAACAGGTTAATCCCACAGTGTGGTCTCCCTAAAACAGATTAATCCCACAGTGTGGTGTCCCTGAAACAGATTAATCCCACGGTGTGGGCTGCCTGAAGGAGATTAATCCCACAGTGTGGGCTCCCTGAAACAGATTAATCGCACAATGTGGTCTCCCTGAAACAGATTAATCATACAGTGCGGTTTCCCTCAAACAGATTAATCCCACAGTGTGGGCTCCCTGAATCAGATTAATCCCACAGTGTGGTCTCCCTATAACAGATTAATCCCACAGTGTGGTCTCCCAAAAACCGATTAATCCCACAGTGCGTGCTCCCTGAAACAGATTAATCCCACAGTGTGGTCTGCCTGAAGGAGATTTATCCCACAGTGTGGGCTCCCTGAAACAGATTAATCGCACAATGTGGTCTCCCTGAAACAGATTAATCCAACAGTGCGGTCTCCCTGAAACAGATTAATCCCACAGTGTGGGCTCCCTGAAAGAGAGTAATCCCACAGTGAGTTCTCCCAAAAACAGATTAATCCCACAGTGTCGTCTCCCTAAAACAGATTAATCCCACAGTGTGGGCTCCCTAAAACAGATTAATCCCACAGTGTCGTATCTCTGAAACAGATTAATCCCACAGTGTGGTCTCCCTAAAACAGATTAAACCCACAGTGCAGTCTCTCTGAAACAGAATAATCCCACAGTGTGGGCTCCCTGAAGGAGATTAATCCCACAGTGTGGTCTCCGTGAAATAGATTAATCCCACAGTGTGGTCTTCCTGAAACAGATTAATCCCACAGTGTGGTCTCCCTGAAACAGATTAATCCCACAGTGTGGTCTCCCTGAAACAGATTAACCCACAGTGCGGTCTCCCTGAAACAGATTAATACCTCAGTTTGGGCTCCCTGAAACAGATTAATCCCACAGTGTGGTCTCCCTGAAACAGGTTAATCCCACAGTGTGGTCTCCCTAAAACAGATTAATCCCACAGTGTGGGCTCCCTGAAACAGATTAATCCCACAGTGTGGGCTGCCTGAAGGAGATTAATCCCACAGTGTGGGCTCCCTGAAACAGAATAATCGCACAATGTGGTCTCCCTGAAACAGATTAATCCAACAGTGCGGTCTCCCTGAAACAGATTAATCCCACAGTGTGGGCTCCCTGAAAGAGAGTAATCCCACAGTGAGGTCTCCCTAAAACAGATTAATCCCACAGTGTGGTCTCCCTAAAACAGATTAAACCCACAGTGCGGTCTCTCTGAAACAGTTTAATCCCTCAGTGTGGGCTCCCTGAAGGAGATTAATCCCACATTGTGGGCTCCCTGAAACAGATTAATCGCACAATGTGTTCTCCCTGAAACAGATTAATCCAACAGTGCGGTCTCCCTGAAAAAGATTAATCCCACAGTGAGGTCTCCCTAAAACAGATTAATCCCACAGTGCGGTCTCCCTCAAACAGATTAATCCCACAGTGCGGTCTCCCTGAAACAGATTAATCCCACAGTGTTGGCTCCCTGAAACAGATTAATCCCAAAGTGTGGGCTCCCTGAAAAGGATTAATCCCACAGTGTGGTCTCCCTGAAACAGATTAATCCCACATGTGGGCTCCATGAAACAGATTAATCCCACAGTGTGGGCTCCCTGAAACAGATTAATCGCACAATGTGGTCTCCCTGAAACAGATTAATCCAACAGTGTGGTCTCCCTAAAACAGATTAAACCCACAGTGCGGTCTCTCTGAAACAGATTAATCATACAGTGCGGTTTCCCTGAAACAGATTAATCCCACAGTGTGGGCTCCCTGAAACAGATTAATCCCACAGTGTGGTCTCCCTGAAACAGATTAACCCACAGTGCGGTCTCCCTGAAACAGATTAATCCCTCAGTTTGGGCTCCCTGAAACAGATTAATCCCACAGTGTGGTCTCCCTGAAACAGGTTAATCCCACAGTGTGGTCTCCCTAAAACAGATTAATCCCACAGTGTGGGCTCCCTGAAACAGATTAATCCCACAGTGTGGGCTGCCTGAAGGAGATTAATCCCACAGTGTGGGCTCCCTGAAACAGATTAATCGCACAATGTGGTCTCCCTGAAACAGATTAATCCAACAGTGCGGTCTCCCTGAAACAGATTAATCCCACAGTGTGGGGTCCCTGAAAGAGAGTAATCCCACAGTGAGGTCTCCCTAAAACAGATTAATCCCACAGTGTGGTCTCCCTAAAACAGATTAAACCCACAGTGCGGTCTCTCTGAAACAGATTAATCCCTCAGTGTGGGCTCCCTGAAGGAGATTAATCCCACATTGTGGGCTCCCTGAAACAGATTAATCGCACAATGTGTTCTCCCTGAAACAGATTAATCCAACAGTGCGGTCTCCCTGAAACAGATTAATCCCACAGTGAGGTCTCCCTAAAACAGATTAATCCCACAGTGCGGTCTCCCTCAAACAGATTAATCCCACAGTGCGGTCTCCCTGAAACAGATTAATCCCACAGTGTTGGCTCCCTGAAACAGATTAATCCCAAAGTGTGGGCTCCCTGAAAAGGATTAATCCCACAGTGTGGTCTCCCTAAAACAGATTAAACCCACAGTGCGGTCTCTCTGAAACAGATTAATCCCACAGGATGGGCTCCCTGAAACAGATTAATCCCACATGTGGGCTCCATGAAACAGATTAATCCCACAGTGTGGGCTCCCGGAAACAGATTAATCCCACAGTGTGTGCTCCCTGATAAAGATTAATACCATAGTGTGGTCTCCCTGAAACAGATTAATCCCACAGTGCGGACTCCCTGAAACAGATTAATCCCACAGTGTGGTCTGCCTGAAACAGATTAATCGCACAGTGTGGTCTCCCTAAAACAGATTAATCCCACAGTGTTGTCTCCCTGAAACAGATTAATCCCACAGTGTGGTCTCCCTGAAACAGATTAATCCCACAGTGTGGTTCTCCTGAAACAGATTAATCCCACAGTGTGGTCTCCTTAAAACAGATTAATCCCACAGTGTTGTCTTCCTGAAACAGATTAATCCCACAGTGTGGTCTCCCTTAAACAGATTAATCCCACAGTGTGGTCTCCCTGAAACAGATTAATCCTACAGTGTGGTGTCCCGTAAACAGATTAATCCCACAGTGTGGTCTCCCTGAAACTGATTAATCCCACAGTGTGGTCTCCCTGAAACAGATTAACCCACAGTGTGGTCTCCCTGAAACAGATTAATTCCACAGTGCGGTCTCCCTGAAACAGATTAATCCCTCAGCGTTGGCTCCCTGAAACAGATTAATCCCACAGTGTGGTCTCCCTCAAACAGGTTAATCCCACAGTGTGGTCTCCCTAAAACAGATTAATCCCACAGTGTGGTGTCCCTGAAACAGATTAATCCCACGGTGTGGGCTGCCTGAAGGAGATTAATCCCACAGTGTGGTCTCCCTGAAACAGATTAATCGCACAATGTGGTCTCCCTGAAACAGATTAATCATACAGTGCGGTTTCCCTCAAACAGATTAATCCCACAGTGTGGGCTCCCTGAATCAGATTAATCCCACAGTGTGGTCTCCCTATAACAGATTAATCCCACAGTGTGGTCTCCCAAAAACCGATTAATCCCACAGTGCGTGCTCCCTGAAACAGATTAATCCCACAGTGTGGTCTGCCTGAAGGAGATTAAGCCCACAGTGTGGGCTCCCTGAAACAGATTAATCGCACAATGTGGTCTCCCTGAAACAGATTAATCCAACAGTGCGGTCTCCCTGAAACAGATTAATCCCACAGTGTGGGCTCCCTGAAAGAGAGTAATCCCACAGTGAGTTCTCCCAAAAACAGATTAATCCCACAGTGTCGTCTCCCTAAAACAGATTAATCCCACAGTGTGGGCTCCCTAAAACAGATTAATCCCACAGTGTCGTCTCTCTGAAACAGATTAATCCCACAGTGTGGTCTCCCTAAAACAGATTAAACCCACAGTGCAGTCTCTCTGAAACAGAATAATCCCACAGTGTGGGCTCCCTGAAGGAGATTAATCCCACAGTGTGGTCTCCGTGAAATAGATTAATCCCACAGTGTGGTCTTCCTGAAACAGATTAATCCCACAGTGTGGTCTCCCTGAAACAGATTAATCCCACAGTGTGGTCTCCCTGAAACAGATTAACCCACAGTGCGGTCTCCCTGAAACAGATTAATACCTCAGTTTGGGCTCCCTGAAACAGATTAATCCCACAGTGTGGTCTCCCTGAAACAGGTTAATCCCACAGTGTGGTCTCCCTAAAACAGATTAATCCCACAGTGTGGGCTCCCTGAAACAGATTAATCCCACAGTGTGGGCTGCCTGAAGGAGATTAATCCCACAGTGTGGGCTCCCTGAAACAGATTAATCGCACAATGTGGTCTCCCTGAAACAGATTAATCCAACAGTGCGGTCTCCCTGAAACAGATTAATCCCACAGTGTGGGCTCCCTGAAAGAGAGTAATCCCACAGTGAGGTCTCCCTAAAACAGATTAATCCCACAGTGTGGTCTCCCTAAAACAGATTAAACCCACAGTGCGGTCTCTCTGAAACAGTTTAATCCCTCAGTGTGGGCTCCCTGAAGGAGATTAATCCCACATTGTGGGCTCCCTGAAACAGATTAATCGCACAATGTGTTCTCCCTGAAACAGATTAATCCAACAGTGCGGTCTCCCTGAAACAGATTAATCCCACAGTGAGGTCTCCCTAAAACAGATTAATCCCACAGTGCGGTCTCCCTCAAACAGATTAATCCCACAGTGCGGTCTCCCTGAAACAGATTAATCCCACAGTGTTGGCTCCCTGAAACAGATTAATCCCAAAGTGTGGGCTCCCTGAAAAGGATTAATCCCACAGTGTGGTCTCCCTGAAACAGATTAATCCCACATGTGGGCTCCATGAAACAGATTAATCCCACAGTGTGGGCTCCCTGAAACAGATTAATCGCACAATGTGGTCTCCCTGAAACAGATTAATCCAACAGTGTGGTCTCCCTAAAACAGATTAAACCCACAGTGCGGTCTCTCTGAAACAGATTAATCATACAGTGCGGTTTCCCTGAAACAGATTAATCCCACAGTGTGGGCTCCCCGAAACAGATTAATCCCACAGTGTGGTCTCCCTAAAACAAATTGATCCCACAGTGTCTTCTCCCTAAAACAGATTGATCCCACAGTGTGGTCTCCCTGAAACAGATTAATCCCACAATGTGGTCTCCCTGAAACAGATTAATCCCACAGTGTGGTCTGCCTAAAACAGATTAATCCCACAGTGTGGTCTCCCTGAAACAGATTAATCCACAGTGTGGTCTCCCTGAAACAGATTAATCATACAGTGCGGTCTCCCTGAAACAGATTAATCCCACAGTGTGGGCTCCCTGAAACAGATCAATCCCACAGTGTGGTCTCCCTAAAACAGATTAATCCCACAGTGTGGTCACCCTGAAACAGATTAATCCTACAGCGCGGTCTCCCTGAAACAGATTAATCCCACAGTGTGGGCTCCCTGATAAAGATTAATCCCACAGTGTGGTCTCCCTGAAACAGATTAATCCCACATGTGGGCTCCATGAAACAGATTAATCCCACAGTGTGTGCTCCCTTATAAAGATTAATACCACAGTGTGGTCTCCCTGAAACAGATTAATCCCACAGTGCGGAATCCCTGAAACAGATTAATCCCACAGTGTGGTCTCCCTGAAACAGATTAATCCCACAGTGTGGTCTCCCTAAAACAGGTTAATCCCAGAGTGTTGTCTCCCTGAAAGAGATTAATCCAACAGTGTGGTCTCCCTGAAACAGATTAGTCCCACAGTGTGGTCTCCCTGAAACAGATTAATCCCACAGTGTGGTCTCCTTAAAACAGATTAATCCCACAGTGTTGTCTCCCTGAAACAGATTAATCCCACAGTGTGGTCTCCCTAAAACAGATTAAACCCACAGTGCGGTCTCTCTGAAACAGATTAATCCCACAGTGTGGGCTCCCTGAAGGAGATTAATCCCACAGTGTGGGCTCCCTGACACAGATTAATCGCACAATGTGGTCTCCCTGAAACAGATTAATCCCACAGTGTGGGCTCCCTTAAACAGATCAATCCCACAGTGTGGTCTCCCTAAAACAGATTAAACCCACAGTGCGGTCTCTCAGAAACAGATTAATCCCACAGTGTGGGCTCCCTGAAGGAGATTAATCCCACAGTGTGGTCTCCCTGAAACAGATTAATCCAACAGTGTGGTCTCCCTAAAACAGATTAATCCCACAGTGTGGTCTCCCTGAAACAGATTAATCCCACAGTGTGGTCTCCCTGAAACAGATTAATCATACAGTGCGGTCTCCCTGAAACAGATTAATCCCACAGTGTGGGCTCCATGAAACAGATCAATCCCACAGTGTGGTCTCCCTAAAACAGATTAATCCCACAGTGTAGTCACCTTAAAACAGATTAATCCCACAATGCGTTCTCCCTGAAACAGATTAATCCCACAGTGTCGGCTCCCTGATAAAGATTAATCCCACAGTGTGGTCTCCCTGAAACAGATTAATCCCACATGTGGGCTCCATGAAACAGATTAATCCCACAGTGTGGGCTCCCGGAAACAGATTAATCCCACAGTGTGTGCTCCCTGATTAAGATTAATACCACAGTGTGGTCTCCCTGAAACAGATTAATCCCACAGTGCGGACTCCCTGAAACAGATTAATCCCACAGTGTTGTCTGCCTGAAACAGATTAATCGCACAGTGTGGTCTCCCTCAAAGAGTTTAATCCCACAGTGTTGTCTCGCTGAAACAGATTAATCCCACAGTGTGGTCTCTCTGAAACAGATTGATCCCACAGTGTGGTCTCCCTGAAACAGATTAATCCCACAGTGTGGGCTCCCTGAAACAGATCAATCCCACAGTGTGGTCTCCCTAAAACAGATTAATCCCACAGTGTGGTCACCCTAAAAGAGATTAATCCCACAGTGCGGTCTCCCTGAAACAGATTAATCCCACAGTGTGGGCTCCCTGATAAAGATTAATCCCACAGTATGGTCACCCTAAAAGAGATTAATCCCACAGTGCGGTCTCCCTGAAACAGATTAATCCCACAGTGTGGGCTCCCTGAATCAGATTAATCCCACAGTGTGGTCTCCCTATAACAGATTAATCCCACAGTGTGGTCTCCCAAAAACCGATTAATCCCACAGTGAGTGCTCCCTGAAACAGATTAATCCCACAGTGTGGTCTGCCTGAAGGAGATTAATCCCACAGTGTGGGCTCCCTGAAACAGATTAATCGCACAATGTGGTCTCCCTGAAACAGATTAATCCAACAGTGCGGTCTCCCTGAAACAGATTAATCCCACAGTGTGGGCTCCCTGAAAGAGAGTAATCCCACAGTGAGTTCTCCCAAAAACAGATTAATCCCACAGTGTCGTCTCCCTAAAACAGATTAATCCCACAGTGTGGGCTCCCTAAAACAGATTAATCCCACAGTGTCGTCTCCCTGAAACAGATTAATCCCACAGTGTGGTCTCCCTAAAACAGATTAAACCCACAGTGCAGTCTCTCTGAAACAGAATAATCCCACAGTGTGGGCTCCCTGAAGGAGATTAATCCCACAGTGTGGTCTCCGTGAAATAGATTAATCCCACAGTGTGGTCTTCCTGAAACAGATTAATCCCACAGTGTGGTCTCCCTGAAACAGATTAATCCCACAGTGTCGTCTCCCTGAAACAGATTAACCCACAGTGCGGTCTCCCTGAAACAGATTAATCCCTCAGTTTGGGCTCCCTGAAACAGATTAATCCCACAGTGTGGTCTCCCTGAAACAGGTTAATCCCACAGTGTGGTCTCCCTAAAACAGATTAATCCCACAGTGTGGGCTCCCTGAAACAGATTAATCCCACAGTGTGGGCTGCCTGAAGGAGATTAATCCCATAGTGTGGGCTCCCTGAAACAGATTAATCGCACAATGTGGTCTTCCTGAAACAGATTAATCCAACAGTGCGGTCTCCCTGAAACAGATTAATCCCACAGTGTGGGCTCCCTGAAAGAGAGTAATCCCACAGTGAGGTCTCCCTAAAACAGATTAATCCCACAGTGTGGTCTCCCTAAAACAGATTAAACCCACAGTGCGGTCTCTCTGAAACAGATTAATCCCTCAGTGTGGGCTCCCTGAAGGAGATTAATCCCACATTGTGGGCTCCCTGAAACAGATTAATCGCACAATGTGTTCTCCCTGAAACAGATTAATCCCACAGTGAGGTCTCCCTAAAACAGATTAATCCCACAGTGCGGTCTCCCTCAAACAGATTAATCCCACAGTGCGGTCTCCCTGAAACAGATTAATCCCACAGTGTTGGCTCCCTGAAACAGATTAATCCCAAAGTGTGGGCTCCCTGAAAAGGATTAATCCCAAAGTGTGGTCTCCCTAAAACAGATTAAACCCACAGTGCGGTCTCTCTGAAACAGATTAATCCCACAGGATGGGCTCCCTGAAGGAGATTAATCCCACAGTGTGGTCTCCCTGAAACAGATTAATCCCACAGTGTGGTCTCCCTGAAACAGATTAATCCCATAGTGTGGCCTCCCTGAAACAGATTAATCCTACAGTGTGGTCTCCCTGAAACAGATTAACCCACAGTGTGGTCTCCCTGAAACAGATTAATTCCACAGTGCGGTCTCCCTCAAACAGATTAATCCCTCAGTGTGGGCTCCCTGAAACAAATTAATCCCACAGTGTGGTCTCCCTAAAACAGATTAATCCCACAGTGTGGTCTCCCTAAAACAGATTAATTCCACAGTGTGGGCTCCGTGAAACAGATTAATCCCACAGTGTGGGCTGCCTGAAGGAGATTAATCCCACAGTGTGGGCTCCCTGAAACAGATTAATCGCACAATGTGGTCTCCCTGAAACAGATTAATCCAACAGTGTGGTCTCCCTGAAACAGATTAATGCCACAGTGTGGGCTCCCTGAAATAGAGTAATCCCACAGTGAGGTCTCCCTAAAACAGATTAATCCCACAGTGTGGTCTCCCTAAAACAGATTAATCCCACAGTGTGGGCTCCCTAAAACAGATTAATCCCAAAGTGTGGGCTCCCTGAAACAGATTAATCCCACAGTGTGGTCTCCCTAAAACAGATTAAACCCACAGTGCGGTCTCTCTGAAACAGATTAATCATACAGTGCGGTTTCCCTGAAACAGATTAATCCCACAGTGTGGGCTCCCCGAAACAGATTAATCCCACAGTGTGGTCTCCCTAAAACAAATTAATCCCACAGTGTCTTCTCCCTAAAGCAGATTCATCCCACAGTGTGGTCTCCCTGAAACAGATTAATCCCACAATGTGGTCTCCCTGAAACAGATTAATCCCACAGTGTGGTCTCCTTAAAACAGATTAATCCAACAGTGCGGTCTCCCTGAAACAGATTAATCCCACAGTGTGGGCTCCCTGAAAGAGAGTAATCCCACAGTGAGGTCTCCCTAAAACAGATTAATCCCACAGTGTGGTCTCCCTAAAACAGATTAAACCCACAGTGCGGTCTCTCTGAAACAGATTAATCCCTCAGTGTGGGCTCCCTGAAGGAGATTAATCCCACATTGTGGGCTCCCTGAAACAGATTAATCGCACAATGTGTTCTCCCTGAAACAGATTAATCCAACAGTGCGGTCTCCCTGAAACAGATTAATCCCACAGTGAGGTCTCCCTAAAACAGATTAATCCCACAGTGCGGTCTCCCTCAAACAGATTAATCCCACAGTGCGGTCTCCCTGAAACAGATTAATCCCACAGTGTTGGCTCCCTGAAACAGATTAATCCCAAAGTGTGGGCTCCCTGAAAAGGATTAATCCCACAGTGTGGTCTCCCTAAAACAGATTAAACCCACAGTGCGGTCTCTCTGAAACAGATTAATCCCACAGGATGGGCTCCCTGAAACAGATTAATCCCACATGTGGGCTCCATGAAACAGATTAATCCCACAGTGTGGGCTCCCGGAAACAGATTAATCCCACAGTGTGTGCTCCCTGATAAAGATTAATACCATAGTGTGGTCTCCCTGAAACAGATTAATCCCACAGTGCGGACTCCATGAAACAGATTAATCCCACAGTGTGGTCTGCCTGAAACAGATTAATCGCACAGTGTGGTCTCCCTAAAACAGATTAATCCCACAGTGTTGTCTCCCTGAAACAGATTAATCCCACAGTGTGGTCTCCCTGAAACAGATTAATCCCACAGTGTGGTTCTCCTGAAACAGATTAATCCCACAGTGTGGTCTCCTTAAAACAGATTAATCCCACAGTGTTGTCTTCCTGAAACAGATTAATCCCACAGTGTGGTCTCCCTTAAACAGATTAATCCCACAGTGTGGTCTCCCTGAAACAGATTAATCCTACAGTGTGGTGTTCCGTAAACAGATTAATCCCACAGTGTGGTCTCCCTGAAACTGATTAATCCCACAGTGTCGTCTCCCTGAAACAGATTAATCCCACAGTGTGGTCTCCCTGAAACAGATTAACCCACAGTGTGGTCTCCCTGAAACAGATTAATTCCACAGTGCGGTCTCCCTGAAACAGATTAATCCCTCAGTGTTGGCTCCCTGAAACAGATTAATCCAACAGTGTGGTCTCCCTAAAACAGGTTAATCCCACAGTGTGGTCTCCCTAAAACAGATTAATCCCACAGTGTGGTGTCCCTGAAACAGATTAATCCCACGGTGTGGGCTGCCTGAAGGAGATTAATCCCACAGTGTGGGCTCCCTGAAACAGATTAATCGCACAATGTGGTCTCCCTGAAACAGATTAATCATACAGTGCGGTTTCCCTCAAACAGATTAATCCCACAGTGTGGGCTCCCTGAATCAGATTAATCCCACAGTGTGGTCTCCCTATAACAGATTAATCCCACAGTGTGGTCTCCCAAAAACCGATTAATCCCACAGTGCGTGCTCCCTGAAACAGATTAATCCCACAGTGTGGTCTGCCTGAAGGAGATTTATCCCACAGTGTGGGCTCCCTGAAACAGATTAATCGCACAATGTGGTCTCCCTGAAACAGATTAATCCAACAGTGCGGTCTCCCTGAAACAGATTAATCCCACAGTGTGGGCTCCCTGAAAGAGAGTAATCCCACAGTGAGTTCTCCCAAAAACAGATTAATCCCACAGTGTCGTCTCCCTAAAACAGATTAATCCCACAGTGTGGGCTCCCTAAAACAGATTAATCCCACAGTGTCGTATCTCTGAAACAGATTAATCCCACAGTGTGGTCTCCCTAAAACAGATTAAACCCACAGTGCAGTCTCTCTGAAACAGAATAATCCCACAGTGTGGGCTCCCTGAAGGAGATTAATCCCACAGTGTGGTCTCCGTGAAATAGATTAATCCCACAGTGTGGTCTTCCTGAAACAGATTAATCCCACAGTGTGGTCTCCCTGAAACAGATTAATCCCACAGTGTGGTCTCCCTGAAACAGATTAACCCACAGTGCGGTCTCCCTGAAACAGATTAATACCTCAGTTTGGGCTCCCTGAAACAGATTAATCCCACAGTGTGGTCTCCCTGAAACAGGTTAATCCCACAGTGTGGTCTCCCTAAAACAGATTAATCCCACAGTGTGGGCTCCCTGAAACAGATTAATCCCACAGTGTGGGCTGCCTGAAGGAGATTAATCCCACAGTGTGGGCTCCCTGAAACAGAATAATCGCACAATGTGGTCTCCCTGAAACAGATTAATCCAACAGTGCGGTCTCCCTGAAACAGATTAATCCCACAGTGTGGGCTCCCTGAAAGAGAGTAATCCCACAGTGAGGTCTCCCTAAAACAGATTAATCCCACAGTGTGGTCTCCCTAAAACAGATTAAACCCACAGTGCGGTCTCTCTGAAACAGTTTAATCCCTCAGTGTGGGCTCCCTGAAGGAGATTAATCCCACATTGTGGGCTCCCTGAAACAGATTAATCGCACAATGTGTTCTCCCTGAAACAGATTAATCCAACAGTGCGGTCTCCCTGAAACAGATTAATCCCACAGTGAGGTCTCCCTAAAACAGATTAATCCCACAGTGCGGTCTCCCTCAAACAGATTAATCCCACAGTGCGGTCTCCCTGAAACAGATTAATCCCACAGTGTTGGCTCCCTGAAACAGATTAATCCCAAAGTGTGGGCTCCCTGAAAAGGATTAATCCCACAGTGTGGTCTCCCTGAAACAGATTAATCCCACATGTGGGCTCCATGAAACAGATTAATCCCACAGTGTGGGCTCCCTGAAACAGATTAATCGCACAATGTGGTCTCCCTGAAACAGATTAATCCAACAGTGTGGTCTCCCTAAAACAGATTAAACCCACAGTGCGGTCTCTCTGAAACAGATTAATCATACAGTGCGGTTTCCCTGAAACAGATTAATCCCACAGTGTGGGCTCCCTGAAACAGATTAATCCCACAGTGTGGTCTCCCTGAAACAGATTAACCCACAGTGCGGTCTCCCTGAAACAGATTAATCCCTCAGTTTGGGCTCCCTGAAACAGATTAATCCCACAGTGTGGTCTCCCTGAAACAGGTTAATCCCACAGTGTGGTCTCCCTAAAACAGATTAATCCCACAGTGTGGGCTCCCTGAAACAGATTAATCCCACAGTGTGGGCTGCCTGAAGGAGATTAATCCCACAGTGTGGGCTCCCTGAAACAGATTAATCGCACAATGTGGTCTCCCTGAAACAGATTAATCCAACAGTGCGGTCTCCCTGAAACAGATTAATCCCACAGTGTGGGGTCCCTGAAAGAGAGTAATCCCACAGTGAGGTCTCCCTAAAACAGATTAATCCCACAGTGTGGTCTCCCTAAAACAGATTAAACCCACAGTGCGGTCTCTCTGAAACAGATTAATCCCTCAGTGTGGGCTCCCTGAAGGAGATTAATCCCACATTGTGGGCTCCCTGAAACAGATTAATCGCACAATGTGTTCTCCCTGAAACAGATTAATCCAACAGTGCGGTCTCCCTGAAACAGATTAATCCCACAGTGAGGTCTCCCTAAAACAGATTAATCCCACAGTGCGGTCTCCCTCAAACAGATTAATCCCACAGTGCGGTCTCCCTGAAACAGATTAATCCCACAGTGTTGGCTCCCTGAAACAGATTAATCCCAAAGTGTGGGCTCCCTGAAAAGGATTAATCCCACAGTGTGGTCTCCCTAAAACAGATTAAACCCACAGTGCGGTCTCTCTGAAACAGATTAATCCCACAGGATGGGCTCCCTGAAACAGATTAATCCCACATGTGGGCTCCATGAAACAGATTAATCCCACAGTGTGGGCTCCCGGAAACAGATTAATCCCACAGTGTGTGCTCCCTGATAAAGATTAATACCATAGTGTGGTCTCCCTGAAACAGATTAATCCCACAGTGCGGACTCCCTGAAACAGATTAATCCCACAGTGTGGTCTGCCTGAAACAGATTAATCGCACAGTGTGGTCTCCCTAAAACAGATTAATCCCACAGTGTTGTCTCCCTGAAACAGATTAATCCCACAGTGTGGTCTCCCTGAAACAGATTAATCCCACAGTGTGGTTCTCCTGAAACAGATTAATCCCACAGTGTGGTCTCCTTAAAACAGATTAATCCCACAGTGTTGTCTTCCTGAAACAGATTAATCCCACAGTGTGGTCTCCCTTAAACAGATTAATCCCACAGTGTGGTCTCCCTGAAACAGATTAATCCTACAGTGTGGTGTCCCGTAAACAGATTAATCCCACAGTGTGGTCTCCCTGAAACTGATTAATCCCACAGTGTGGTCTCCCTGAAACAGATTAACCCACAGTGTGGTCTCCCTGAAACAGATTAATTCCACAGTGCGGTCTCCCTGAAACAGATTAATCCCTCAGCGTTGGCTCCCTGAAACAGATTAATCCCACAGTGTGGTCTCCCTCAAACAGGTTAATCCCACAGTGTGGTCTCCCTAAAACAGATTAATCCCACAGTGTGGTGTCCCTGAAACAGATTAATCCCACGGTGTGGGCTGCCTGAAGGAGATTAATCCCACAGTGTGGTCTCCCTGAAACAGATTAATCGCACAATGTGGTCTCCCTGAAACAGATTAATCATACAGTGCGGTTTCCCTCAAACAGATTAATCCCACAGTGTGGGCTCCCTGAATCAGATTAATCCCACAGTGTGGTCTCCCTATAACAGATTAATCCCACAGTGTGGTCTCCCAAAAACCGATTAATCCCACAGTGCGTGCTCCCTGAAACAGATTAATCCCACAGTGTGGTCTGCCTGAAGGAGATTAAGCCCACAGTGTGGGCTCCCTGAAACAGATTAATCGCACAATGTGGTCTCCCTGAAACAGATTAATCCAACAGTGCGGTCTCCCTGAAACAGATTAATCCCACAGTGTGGGCTCCCTGAAAGAGAGTAATCCCACAGTGAGTTCTCCCAAAAACAGATTAATCCCACAGTGTCGTCTCCCTAAAACAGATTAATCCCACAGTGTGGGCTCCCTAAAACAGATTAATCCCACAGTGTCGTCTCTCTGAAACAGATTAATCCCACAGTGTGGTCTCCCTAAAACAGATTAAACCCACAGTGCAGTCTCTCTGAAACAGAATAATCCCACAGTGTGGGCTCCCTGAAGGAGATTAATCCCACAGTGTGGTCTCCGTGAAATAGATTAATCCCACAGTGTGGTCTTCCTGAAACAGATTAATCCCACAGTGTGGTCTCCCTGAAACAGATTAATCCCACAGTGTGGTCTCCCTGAAACAGATTAACCCACAGTGCGGTCTCCCTGAAACAGATTAATACCTCAGTTTGGGCTCCCTGAAACAGATTAATCCCACAGTGTGGTCTCCCTGAAACAGGTTAATCCCACAGTGTGGTCTCCCTAAAACAGATTAATCCCACAGTGTGGGCTCCCTGAAACAGATTAATCCCACAGTGTGGGCTGCCTGAAGGAGATTAATCCCACAGTGTGGGCTCCCTGAAACAGATTAATCGCACAATGTGGTCTCCCTGAAACAGATTAATCCAACAGTGCGGTCTCCCTGAAACAGATTAATCCCACAGTGTGGGCTCCCTGAAAGAGAGTAATCCCACAGTGAGGTCTCCCTAAAACAGATTAATCCCACAGTGTGGTCTCCCTAAAACAGATTAAACCCACAGTGCGGTCTCTCTGAAACAGTTTAATCCCTCAGTGTGGGCTCCCTGAAGGAGATTAATCCCACATTGTGGGCTCCCTGAAACAGATTAATCGCACAATGTGTTCTCCCTGAAACAGATTAATCCAACAGTGCGGTCTCCCTGAAACAGATTAATCCCACAGTGAGGTCTCCCTAAAACAGATTAATCCCACAGTGCGGTCTCCCTCAAACAGATTAATCCCACAGTGCGGTCTCCCTGAAACAGATTAATCCCACAGTGTTGGCTCCCTGAAACAGATTAATCCCAAAGTGTGGGCTCCCTGAAAAGGATTAATCCCACAGTGTGGTCTCCCTGAAACAGATTAATCCCACATGTGGGCTCCATGAAACAGATTAATCCCACAGTGTGGGCTCCCTGAAACAGATTAATCGCACAATGTGGTCTCCCTGAAACAGATTAATCCAACAGTGTGGTCTCCCTAAAACAGATTAAACCCACAGTGCGGTCTCTCTGAAACAGATTAATCATACAGTGCGGTTTCCCTGAAACAGATTAATCCCACAGTGTGGGCTCCCCGAAACAGATTAATCCCACAGTGTGGTCTCCCTAAAACAAATTGATCCCACAGTGTCTTCTCCCTAAAACAGATTGATCCCACAGTGTGGTCTCCCTGAAACAGATTAATCCCACAATGTGGTCTCCCTGAAACAGATTAATCCCACAGTGTGGTCTGCCTAAAACAGATTAATCCCACAGTGTGGTCTCCCTGAAACAGATTAATCCACAGTGTGGTCTCCCTGAAACAGATTAATCATACAGTGCGGTCTCCCTGAAACAGATTAATCCCACAGTGTGGGCTCCCTGAAACAGATCAATCCCACAGTGTGGTCTCCCTAAAACAGATTAATCCCACAGTGTGGTCACCCTGAAACAGATTAATCCTACAGCGCGGTCTCCCTGAAACAGATTAATCCCACAGTGTGGGCTCCCTGATAAAGATTAATCCCACAGTGTGGTCTCCCTGAAACAGATTAATCCCACATGTGGGCTCCATGAAACAGATTAATCCCACAGTGTGTGCTCCCTTATAAAGATTAATACCACAGTGTGGTCTCCCTGAAACAGATTAATCCCACAGTGCGGAATCCCTGAAACAGATTAATCCCACAGTGTGGTCTCCCTGAAACAGATTAATCCCACAGTGTGGTCTCCCTAAAACAGGTTAATCCCAGAGTGTTGTCTCCCTGAAAGAGATTAATCCAACAGTGTGGTCTCCCTGAAACAGATTAGTCCCACAGTGTGGTCTCCCTGAAACAGATTAATCCCACAGTGTGGTCTCCTTAAAACAGATTAATCCCACAGTGTTGTCTCCCTGAAACAGATTAATCCCACAGTGTGGTCTCCCTAAAACAGATTAAACCCACAGTGCGGTCTCTCTGAAACAGATTAATCCCACAGTGTGGGCTCCCTGAAGGAGATTAATCCCACAGTGTGGGCTCCCTGACACAGATTAATCGCACAATGTGGTCTCCCTGAAACAGATTAATCCCACAGTGTGGGCTCCCTTAAACAGATCAATCCCACAGTGTGGTCTCCCTAAAACAGATTAAACCCACAGTGCGGTCTCTCAGAAACAGATTAATCCCACAGTGTGGGCTCCCTGAAGGAGATTAATCCCACAGTGTGGTCTCCCTGAAACAGATTAATCCAACAGTGTGGTCTCCCTAAAACAGATTAATCCCACAGTGTGGTCTCCCTGAAACAGATTAATCCCACAGTGTGGTCTCCCTGAAACAGATTAATCATACAGTGCGGTCTCCCTGAAACAGATTAATCCCACAGTGTGGGCTCCATGAAACAGATCAATCCCACAGTGTGGTCTCCCTAAAACAGATTAATCCCACAGTGTAGTCACCTTAAAACAGATTAATCCCACAATGCGTTCTCCCTGAAACAGATTAATCCCACAGTGTCGGCTCCCTGATAAAGATTAATCCCACAGTGTGGTCTCCCTGAAACAGATTAATCCCACATGTGGGCTCCATGAAACAGATTAATCCCACAGTGTGGGCTCCCGGAAACAGATTAATCCCACAGTGTGTGCTCCCTGATTAAGATTAATACCACAGTGTGGTCTCCCTGAAACAGATTAATCCCACAGTGCGGACTCCCTGAAACAGATTAATCCCACAGTGTTGTCTGCCTGAAACAGATTAATCGCACAGTGTGGTCTCCCTCAAAGAGTTTAATCCCACAGTGTTGTCTCGCTGAAACAGATTAATCCCACAGTGTGGTCTCTCTGAAACAGATTGATCCCACAGTGTGGTCTCCCTGAAACAGATTAATCCCACAGTGTGGGCTCCCTGAAACAGATCAATCCCACAGTGTGGTCTCCCTAAAACAGATTAATCCCACAGTGTGGTCACCCTAAAAGAGATTAATCCCACAGTGCGGTCTCCCTGAAACAGATTAATCCCACAGTGTGGGCTCCCTGATAAAGATTAATCCCACAGTATGGTCACCCTAAAAGAGATTAATCCCACAGTGCGGTCTCCCTGAAACAGATTAATCCCACAGTGTGGGCTCCCTGAATCAGATTAATCCCACAGTGTGGTCTCCCTATAACAGATTAATCCCACAGTGTGGTCTCCCAAAAACCGATTAATCCCACAGTGAGTGCTCCCTGAAACAGATTAATCCCACAGTGTGGTCTGCCTGAAGGAGATTAATCCCACAGTGTGGGCTCCCTGAAACAGATTAATCGCACAATGTGGTCTCCCTGAAACAGATTAATCCAACAGTGCGGTCTCCCTGAAACAGATTAATCCCACAGTGTGGGCTCCCTGAAAGAGAGTAATCCCACAGTGAGTTCTCCCAAAAACAGATTAATCCCACAGTGTCGTCTCCCTAAAACAGATTAATCCCACAGTGTGGGCTCCCTAAAACAGATTAATCCCACAGTGTCGTCTCCCTGAAACAGATTAATCCCACAGTGTGGTCTCCCTAAAACAGATTAAACCCACAGTGCAGTCTCTCTGAAACAGAATAATCCCACAGTGTGGGCTCCCTGAAGGAGATTAATCCCACAGTGTGGTCTCCGTGAAATAGATTAATCCCACAGTGTGGTCTTCCTGAAACAGATTAATCCCACAGTGTGGTCTCCCTGAAACAGATTAATCCCACAGTGTCGTCTCCCTGAAACAGATTAACCCACAGTGCGGTCTCCCTGAAACAGATTAATCCCTCAGTTTGGGCTCCCTGAAACAGATTAATCCCACAGTGTGGTCTCCCTGAAACAGGTTAATCCCACAGTGTGGTCTCCCTAAAACAGATTAATCCCACAGTGTGGGCTCCCTGAAACAGATTAATCCCACAGTGTGGGCTGCCTGAAGGAGATTAATCCCATAGTGTGGGCTCCCTGAAACAGATTAATCGCACAATGTGGTCTTCCTGAAACAGATTAATCCAACAGTGCGGTCTCCCTGAAACAGATTAATCCCACAGTGTGGGCTCCCTGAAAGAGAGTAATCCCACAGTGAGGTCTCCCTAAAACAGATTAATCCCACAGTGTGGTCTCCCTAAAACAGATTAAACCCACAGTGCGGTCTCTCTGAAACAGATTAATCCCTCAGTGTGGGCTCCCTGAAGGAGATTAATCCCACATTGTGGGCTCCCTGAAACAGATTAATCGCACAATGTGTTCTCCCTGAAACAGATTAATCCCACAGTGAGGTCTCCCTAAAACAGATTAATCCCACAGTGCGGTCTCCCTCAAACAGATTAATCCCACAGTGCGGTCTCCCTGAAACAGATTAATCCCACAGTATTGGCTCCCTGAAACAGATTAATCCCAAAGTGTGGGCTCCCTGAAAAGGATTAATCCCAAAGTGTGGTCTCCCTAAAACAGATTAAACCCACAGTGCGGTCTCTCTGAAACAGATTAATCCCACAGGATGGGCTCCCTGAAGGAGATTAATCCCACAGTGTGGTCTCCCTGAAACAGATTAATCCCACAGTGTGGTCTCCCTGAAACAGATTAATCCCATAGTGTGGCCTCCCTGAAACAGATTAATCCTACAGTGTGGTCTCCCTGAAACAGATTAACCCACAGTGTGGTCTCCCTGAAACAGATTAATTCCACAGTGCGGTCTCCCTCAAACAGATTAATCCCTCAGTGTGGGCTCCCTGAAACAAATTAATCCCACAGTGTGGTCTCCCTAAAACAGATTAATCCCACAGTGTGGTCTCCCTAAAACAGATTAATTCCACAGTGTGGGCTCCGTGAAACAGATTAATCCCACAGTGTGGGCTGCCTGAAGGAGATTAATCCCACAGTGTGGGCTCCCTGAAACAGATTAATCGCACAATGTGGTCTCCCTGAAACAGATTAATCCAACAGTGTGGTCTCCCTGAAACAGATTAATGCCACAGTGTGGGCTCCCTGAAATAGAGTAATCCCACAGTGAGGTCTCCCTAAAACAGATTAATCCCACAGTGTGGTCTCCCTAAAACAGATTAATCCCACAGTGTGGGCTCCCTAAAACAGATTAATCCCAAAGTGTGGGCTCCCTGAAACAGATTAATCCCACAGTGTGGTCTCCCTAAAACAGATTAAACCCACAGTGCGGTCTCTCTGAAACAGATTAATCATACAGTGCGGTTTCCCTGAAACAGATTAATCCCACAGTGTGGGCTCCCCGAAACAGATTAATCCCACAGTGTGGTCTCCCTAAAACAAATTAATCCCACAGTGTCTTCTCCCTAAAGCAGATTCATCCCACAGTGTGGTCTCCCTGAAACAGATTAATCCCACAATGTGGTCTCCCTGAAACAGATTAATCCCACAGTGTGGTCTCCTTAAAACAGATTAATCCCACAGTGTGGTCTCCCTGAAACAGATTAATCCCACAGTGTGGTCTCCCTGAAACAGATTAATCATACAGTGCGGTCTCCCTGAAACAGATTAATCCCACTGTGTGGGCTCCCTGAAACAGATCAATCCCACAGTATGGTCTCCCTGAAACAGATTAATCATACAGTGCGGTCTCCCTGAAACAGATTAATCCCACAGTGTGGGCTCCCTGAAACAGATTAATCCCACAGTGTGGTCTCCCTGAAACAGATTAATCATACAGTGCGGTCTCCCTGAAACAGATTAATCCCACAGTGTGGGCTCCCTGATAAAGATTAATCCCACAGTGTGGTCTCCCTGAAACAGATTAATCCCACATGTGGGCTCCATGAAACAGATTAATCCCACAGTGTGGGCTCCCTGAAACAGATTAATCGCACAATGTGGTCTCCCTGAAACAGATTAATCCAACAGTGTGGTCTCCCTAAAGCAGAATAATCCCAAAGTGTGGGCTCCCTGAAACAGATTAATCCCAAAGTGTGGTCTCCCTAAAACAGATTAAACCCACAGTGCGGTCTCTCTGAAACAGATTAATCATACAGTGCGGTTTCCCTGAAACAGATTAATCCCACAGTGTGGGCTCCCCGAAACAGATTAATCCCACAGTGTGGTCTCCCTAAAACAAATTGATCCCACAGTGTCTTCTCCCTAAAACAGATTCATCCCACAGTGTGGTCTCCCTGAAACAGATTAATCCCACAATGTGGTCTCCCTGAAACAGATTAATCCCACAGTGTGGTCTCCCTAAAACAGATTAATCCCACAGTGTGGTCTCCCTGAAACAGATTAATCCCACAGTGTGGTCTCCCTGAAACAGATTAATCATACAGTGCGGTCTCCCTAAAACAGATTAAACCCACAGTGCGGTCTCTCAGAAACAGATTAATCCCACAGTGTGGGCTCCCTGAAGGAGATTAATCCCACAGTGTGGTCTCCCTGAAACAGATTAATCCAACAGTGTGGTCTCCCTAAAACAGATTAATCCCACAGTGTGGTCTCCCTGAAACAGATTAATCCCACAGTGTGGTCTCCCTGAAACAGATTAATCATACAGTGCGGTCTCCCTGAAACAGATTAATCCCACAGTGTGGGCTCCATGAAACAGATCAATCCCACAGTGTGGTCTCCCTAAAACAGATTAATCCCACAGTGTAGTCACCTTAAAACAGATTAATCCCACAATGCGTTCTCCCTGAAACAGATTAATCCCACAGTGTCGGCTCCCTGATAAAGATTAATCCCACAGTGTGGTCTCCCTGAAACAGATTAATCCCACAGTGTTGGCACCCTGAAACAGATTAATCCCACAGTGTGGTCTCCCTAAAACAGATTAATCCCACAGTGTGCTCTCCCTGAAACAGATTAATACCACAGTGTGGTCTCCCTGAAACAGATTAATCCCACAGTGCGGACTCCCTGAAACAGATTAATCCCACAGTGTTGTCTGCCTGAAACAGATTAATCGCACAGTGTGGTCTCCCTCAAACAGTTTAATCCCACAGTGTTGTCTCGCTGAAACAGATTAATCCCACAGTGTGGTCTCTCTGAAACAGATTGATCCCACAGTGTGGTCTCCCTGAAACAGATTAATCCCACAGTGTGGGATCCCTGAAACAGATCAATCCCACAGTGTGGTCTCCCTAAAACAGATTAATCCCACAGTGTGGTCACCCTAAAAGAGATTAATCCCACAGAGTATTCACCCTAAACAGATTAATCACACAGTGCGGTCCCTCTGAAACAGATTAATCATACAGTGCGGTTTCCCTGAAACAGATTAATCCCACAGTGCGGGCTCCCTGAAACAGATTAATCCCACAGTGTGGTCTCCCTAAAACAGATTAATCCCACAGAGTATTCACCCTAAACAGATTAATCCCACAGTGTGGTCTCCCTGAAACAGTTTAATCCACAGTGTGGTCTCCATGAAACAAATTAATCCCTCAGTGTGGTCTCCCTGAAACAGATTAATCCCACAGTGCGGTCTCCCTGAAACAGATTAATCCCACAGTGTGCGCTCCCTGAAACAGAGTAATCCCACAGTGTGGTCTCCCTAAAACAGATTAATCCCACAGTGTTGGCTCCCTGAAACAGATTAATCCCACAGTGTGGTCTCCCTAAAACAGTTTAATCCCACAGTGTTCTCTCCCTGAAACAGATTAATCCCACAGTGCTAGGCTCCCAGAAACAGATTAATCCCACAGTGCGGTCTCCCTGGAACAGATTAATCCCACAGTGTTGGCACCCTGAAACAGATTAATCCCACAGTGTCGTCTCCCTAAAACAGATTAATCACACAGTGTGCTCTCCCTGAAACAGATTAATCCCACAGTGTGGTCTCCCTAAAACAGATTAATCCCACAGATTATTCACCCTAAACAGATTAATCCCACAGTGTGGTCTCCCTGAAACAGTTTAAACCACAGTGTGGTCTCCATGAAACAGATTAATCCCTCAGTGTGGTCTCCCTGAAACAGATTAATCCCACAGTGTGTGCTCCCAGAAACAGATTAATCGCACAGTGTGGTCTCCCTGAAACAGATTAATCGCAATGTGTGGTCTCCCTGAAACAGATTAATCCCACAGTTCGGTCTCCCTGAAACAGATTAATCTCACAGTGAGGTCTCACTGAAACAGATTAATCCCACAGTGTGGTCTCACTGAAACAGATTAATCCCACAGTGTGGGCTGCCTGTAAAAGATTAATCCCACAGTGTGGTCTCCCTGAAACAGATTAATCCCACAGTGTCTTCTCCCTGAAACAGATTAATCCCACAGTGCGGGCTCCCTGAAACAGATTAATCCCACAGTGTGGTCTCCCTAAAACGGATTAATCCCACAGAGTATTCACCCTAAACAGATTAATCCCACAGTGCGGTCTCTCTGAAACAGATTAATCATACAGTGCGGTTTCCCTGAAACAGATTAATCCCACAGTGTGGGCTCCCCGAAACAGATTAATCCCACAGTGTGGTCTCCCTAAAACAAATTGATCCCACAGTGTCTTCTCCCTAAAACAGATTCATCCCACAGTGTGGTCTCCCTGAAACAGATTAATCCCACAATGTGGTCTCCCTGAAACAGATTAATCCCACAGTGTGGTCTCCCTAAAACAGATTAATCCCACAGTGTGGTCTCCCTGAAACAGATTAATCCACAGTGTGGTCTCCCTGAAACAGATTAATCATACAGTGCGGTCTCCCTGAAACAGATTAATCCCACAGTGTGGGCTCCCTGAAACAGATCAATCCCACAGTGTGGTCTCCCTAAAACATATTAATCCCACAGTGTGGTCACCCTGAAACAGATTAATCCTACAGGGCGGTCTCCCTGAAACAGATTAATCCCACAGTGTGGGCTCCCTGATAAAGATTAATCCCACAGTGTGGTCTCCCTGAAACAGAAAAATCCCACAGTGTGGTCTCCCTGAAACAGATTAATCCCACAGTGTGGTCTCCCTGAAACAGATAAATTCCACAGTGTGGGCTCCCTAAAACAGATTAATCCCACAGTGTGGTCTCCCTAAAACAGATTAATCCCACAGTGTATTCACGCTAAACAGATTAATCCCACAGTGTGGTCTCCCTGAAACAGTTAAATCCACAGTGTGGTCTTCCTGAAACTGATTAATCCCTCAGTGTGGTCTCCCTGAAACAGATTAATCCCACAGAGCCGTCTCCCTGAAACAGATTAATTCCACAGTGCGGTCTCCATGAAACAGATTAATCCCACAGTGTGGGCTCCCTGAAACAGAGTAATTCCACAGTGTGGTCTCCCTAAAACAGATTAATCCCACAGTGTGGTCTCCCTAAAACAGATTAATCCCACAGTGTGGGCTCCCTAAAACTGATTAATCCCACAGTGCGGTCTCCCTCAAACAGATTAATCCCACAGTGTTGGCTCCCTGAAACAGATTAATCCCACAGTGTGGTCTCCCTGAAACAGATTAATCCCACAGTGTGGTCTCCCTGAAACAGATAAATTCCACAGTGTGGGCTCCCTAAAACAGATTAATCCCACAGTGTGGTCTCCCTAAAACAGATTAATCCCACAGTGTATTCACCCTAAACAGATTAATCCCACAGTGTGGTCTTCCTGAAACAGTTTAATCCACAGTGTGGTCTCCCTGAAACTGATTAATCCCTCAGTGTGGTCTCCCTGAAACAGATTAATCCCACAGAGCGGTCTCCCTGAAACAGATTAATTCCACAGTGCGGTCTCCCTGAAACAGATTAATCCCACAGTGTTGGCTCCATGAAACAGATTAATCCCACAGTGTGGTCTCCCTAAAACAGATTAATCCCACAGTGTGGTCTCCCTAAAACAGATTAATCCCACAGTGTGGGCTCCCTAAAACTGATTAATCCCACAGTGCGGTCTCCCTGAAACAGATTAATCCCACAGTGTTGGCTCCCTGAAACAGATTAATCCCACAGTGTGGTCTCACTAAAACAGATTAATCCCACAGTGTGCTCTCCCTGAAACAGATTAATCCCACAATGTGGTCTCCCTGAAACAGATTAATCCCACAGTGCGGTCTCCCTAAAACAGATTAATCCCACAGTGTCTTCTCCCTAAAACAGATTAATCCCACAGTGTCTTCTCCCTGAAACAGATTAAACCCACAGTGTGGTATCCCTAAAACAGATTAATCCCACAGTGTGGTCTCCCTGAAACAGATTAATCCCACAGTTCGGTCTCCCTGAAACAGATTAATCTCACAGTGAGGTCTCCCTGAAACAGATTAATCCCACAGTGCGGTCTCTCAGAAACAGATTAATCCAGCAGTGTGGGCTCCCTGAAGGAGATAAATCCCACAGTGTGGGCTCCCTGAAACAGATTAATCCCACAATGTGGTCTCCCTGAAACAGATTAATCCCACAGTGCGGTCTCCCTAAAACAGATTAATCCCACAGTGTCTTCTCCCTGAAACAGATTAATCCCACAGTGCCGTCTCCCTAAAACAGATTAATCCCACAGTGTGGTCTCCCTGAAACAGATTAATCCCACAGTTCGGTCTCCCTGAAACAGATTAATCTCACAGTGAGGTCTCCCTGAAACAGATTAATCCCACAGTGTGGTCTCCCTGAAACAGATTAATCCCACAGTACGGTCTCCATGAAACAGATTAATCCCACAGTGTGGTCTCCCTAAAACAGATGAATCCCACAGTGTGGGCTCTGTAAAACTGATTAATCGCACAGTGCGGTCTCCCTGAAACAGATTAATCCCACAGTGTGGTCTCCCTAAAACAGATTAATCCCACAGTGTGCTCTCCCTGAAACAGATTAATCCCACAGTGTGAGGCTCCCAGAAACAGATTAATCCCACAGTATGGGCTCCCTGAAACAGATTAATCCCACAGTGTGTGCTCCCTGAAACAGATTAATCCCACAGTGTGGTCTCCCTGAAACAGATTAATCCCACAGAGTGGTCTCCCAGAAAGAGAGTAATCCCACAGTGTGGTCTCCCAAAAATAGATTAATCCCACAGTGTGGGCTCCCTAAAACAGATTAATCCCACAGTGTGGTCTCACTGAAACAGATTAATCCCACAGTGTGGGCTGCCTGAAACAGATTAATCCCACAGTGTCTTCTCCCTGAAACAGATTAATCCCACAGTGTCTTCTCCCTGAAAATTAATACCACAGTGTGGTCTCCCTGAAACAGATTTATCCCACAGTGTGGGCTCCCTGAAACAGATTAATCCCACAGTGTGGGCTCCCTGAAACAGATTAATCCCACAGTGTGGTCTCCCTAAAACCAATTAATCCCACAGTGTCTTCTCCCTAAAACAGATTAATCCCACAGCGTGGTCTCCCTAAAACAGTTTAATCCCACAGTGCGGTCTCCCTAAAACAGGTTAATCCCACAGTGTGGGCTCCCTGAAGGAGATTAATCCCACAGTGTGGGCACCCTGAAACAGATTAATCCCACAATGTGGGCTCCCCAAAACAGATTAATCCCACAGTGCGGTCTCCCTGAAACAGATTAATCCCACAGTGTGGTCTCCCTGAAACAGATTAATCCAACAGTGTGGTCTCCCTGAACGAGATTAATCCCACAGTGTGGTCTCCCTGAAACAAATTAATCCCACAGTGTGGGCTCCCTGAAACAGATAAATCCCACAGTGTGGACTCCCTAAAACAGATTAATCCCACAGTGTGGTCTCCCTAAAACAGATTAATCCCACAGTGTATTCACCCTAAACAGATTAATCCCACAGTGTGGTCTCCCTGAAACAGATTAATCCCACAGTTCGGTCTCCCTGAAACAGATTAATCTCACAGTGAGGTCTCCCTGAAACAGATTAATCCCACAGTGTGGTCTCCCTGAAACAGATTAATCCCACAGTACGGTCTCTCTGAAACAGATTAATCCCACAGTGTGGTCTCCCTAAAACCAATTAATCCCACAGTGTCTTCTCCCTGAAACAGATTAATCCCACAGCGTGGTCTCCCTAAAACAGATTAATCCCACAGTGTGGTCTCCCATAAACAGATAAATCCCACAGTGTGGTCTCCCTGAAACAGATTAATCCCACAGTGTGGTCTCCCTGAAACAGATAAATTCCACAGTGTGGGCTCCCTAAAACAGATTAATCCCACAGTGTGGTCTCCCTAAAACAGATTAATCCCACAATGTATTCACGCTAAAGAGATTAATCCCACAGTGTGGTCTCCCTGAAACAGATTAATTCCACAGTGCGGTCTCCATGAAACAGATTAATCCCACAGTGTGGGCTCCCTGAAACAGAGTAATTCCACAGTATGGTCTCCCTAAAACAGATTAATCCCACAGTGTGGTCTCCCTAAAACAGATTAATCCCACAGTGTGGGCTCCCTAAAACTGATTAATCCCACAGTGCGGTCTCCCTGAAACAGATTAATCCCACAGTGTTGGCTCCCTGAAACAGATTAATCCCACAGTGTGGTCTCCCTAAAACAGATTAATCCCACAGTGTGCTCTCCCTGAAACAGATTAATCCCACAATGTGGTCTCCCTGAAACAGATTAATCCCACAGTGCGGTCTCCCCAAAACAGATTAATCCCACAGTGTCTTCTCCCTGAAACAGATTAAACCCACAGTGTGGTCTCCCTAAAACAGATTAATCCCACAGTGTGGTCTCCCTGTAACAGATTAATCCCACAGTTCGGTCTCCCTGAAACAGATTAATCTCACAGTGAGGTCTCCCTGAAACAGATTAATCCCACAGTGCGGTCTCTCAGAAACAGATTAATCCAGCAGTGTGGGCTCCCTGAAGGAGATTAATCCCACAATGTGGTCTCCCTGAAACAGATTAATCCCACAGTGCGGTCTCCCTAAAACAGATTAATCCCACAGTGTCTTCTCCCTGAAACAGATTAATCCCACAGTGCGGTCTCCCTAAAACAGATTAATCCCACAGTGTGGTCTCCCTGAAACAGATTAATCCCACAGTTCGGTCTCCCTGAAACAGATTAATCTCACAGTGAGGTCTCCCTGAAACAGATTAATCCCACAGTGTGGTCTCCCTGAAACAGATTAATCCCACAATACGGTCTCCATGAAACAGATTAATCCCACAGTGTGGGCTCCCTGAAACAGATTAATCCCACAGTGTGGTCTCCCTAAAACAGATGAATCCCACAGTGTGGGCTCTCTAAAACTGATTAATCGCACAGTGCGGTCTCCCTGAAACAGATTAATCCCACAGTGTGGTCTCCCTAATACAGATTAATCCCACAGTGTGCTCTCCCTGAAACAGATTAATCCCACAGTGTGAGGCTCCCAGAAACAGATTAATCCCACAGTATGGGCTCCCTGAAACAGATTAATCCCACGGTGTGTGCTCCCTGAAACAGATTAATCCCACAGTGTGGTCTCCCTGAAACAGATTAATCCCACAGTGTGGTCTCCCAGAAAGAGAGTAATCCCACAGTGTGGTCTCCCAAAAATAGATTAATCCCACAGTGTGGGCTCCCTAAAACAGATTAATCCCACAGTGTGGTCTCACTGAAACAGATTAATCCCACAGTGTGGGCTGCCTGAAACAGATTAATCTCACAGTGTGGTCTCCCTGAAACAGATTAATCCCACAGTGTCTTCTCCCTGAAACAGATTAATCCCACAGTGTCTTCTCCCTGAAAATTAATACCACAGTGTGGTCTCCCTGAAACAGATTAATCCCACAGTGTGGGCTCCCTGAAACAGATTAATCCCACAGTGTGGGCTCCCTGAAACAGATTAATCCCACAGTGTGGTCTCCCTAAAACCAATTAATCCCACAGTGTCTTCTCCCTAAAACAGATTAATCCCACAGCGTGGTCTCCCTAAAACAGATTAATCCCACAGTGCGGTCTCCCTAAAACAGGTTAATCCCACAGTGTGGGCTCCCTGAAGGAGATTAATCCCACAGTGTGGGCACCCTGAAACAGATTAATTCCACAGTGTGGGCTCCCCAAAACAGATTAATCCCACAGTGCGGTCTCCCTGAAACAGATTAATCCCACAGTGTGGTCTCCCTGAAACAGATTAATCCAACAGTGTGGTCTCCCTGAACGAGATTAATCCCACAGTGTGGTCTCCCTGAAACAAATTAATCCCACAGTGTGGGCTCCCTGAAACAGATAAATCCCACAGTGTGGACTCCCTAAAACAGATTAATCCCACAGTGTGGTCTCCCTAAAACAGATTAATCCCACAGTGTATTCACCCTAAACAGATTAATCCCACAGTGTGGTCTCCCTGAAACTGATTAATCCCACAGTTCGGTCTCCCTGAAACAGATTAATCTCACAGTGAGGTCTCCCTGAAACAGATTAATCCCACAGTACGGTCTCTCTGAAACAGATTAATCCCACAGTGTGGTCTCCCTAAAACCAATTAATCCCACAGTGTCTTCTCCCTGAAACAGATTAATCCCACAGCGTTGTCTCCCTAAAACAGATTAATCCCACAGTGTGGTCTCCCTGAAACAGATAAATCCCACAGTGTGGTCTCCCTGAAACAGATTAATCCCACAGTGTGGTCTCCCTGAAACAGATAAATTCCACAGTGTGGGCTCCCTAAAACAGATTAATCCCACAGTGTGGTCTCCCTAAAACAGATTAATCCCACAGTGTATTCACGCTAAACAGATTAATCCCACAGTGTGGTCTCCCTGAAACAGTTTAATCCACAGTGTGGTCTTCCTGAAACTGATTAATCCCTCAGTGTGGTCTCCCTGAAACAGATTAATCTCACAGAGCGGTCTCCCTGAAACAGATTAATTCCACAGTGCGGTCTCCATGAAACAGATTAATCCCACAGTGTGGGCTCCCTGAAACAGAGTAATTCCACAGTGTGGTCTCCCTAAAATAGATTAATCCCACAGTGTGGTCTCCCTAAAACAGATTAATCCCACAGTGTGGGCTCCCTAAAACTGATTAATCCCACAGTGCGGTCTCCCTCAAACAGATTAATCCCACAGTGTTGGCTCCCTGAAACAGATTAATCCCACAGTGTGGTCTCCCTAAAACAGATTAATCCCACAGTGTGCTCTCCCTGAAACAGATTAATCCCACAATGTGGTCTCCCTGAAACAGATTAATCCCACAGTGCGGTCTCCCTAAAACAGATTAATCCCACAGTGTCTTCTCCCTGAAACAGATTAAACCCACAGTGTGGTCTCCCTAAAACAGATTAATCCCACAGTGTGGTCTCCCTGAAACAGATTAATCCCACAGTTCGGTCTCCCTGAAACAGATTAATCTCACAGTGAGGTCTCCCTGAAACAGATTAATCCCACAGTGCGGTCTCTCAGAAACAGATTAATCCAGCAGTGTGGGCTCCCTGAAGGAGATTAATCCCACAGTGTGGGCTCCCTGAAACAGATTAATCCCACAATGTGGTCTCCCTGAAACAGATTAATCCCACAGTGCGGTCTCCCTAAAACAGATTAATCCCACAGTGTCTTCTCCCTGAAACAGATTAATCCCACAGTGTGGTCTCCCTAAAACAGATTAATCCCACAGTGTGGTCTCCCTGAAACAGATTAAGACCACAGTTCGGTCTCCCTGAAACAGATTAATCTCACAGTGAGGTCTCCCTGAAACAGATTAATCCCACAGTGTGGTCTCCCTGAAACAGATTAATCCCACAGTACGGTCTCCATGAAACAGATTAATCCCACAGTGTGGGCTCCCTGAAACAGATTAATCCCACAGTGTGGTCTCCCTAAAACAGATGAATCCCACAGTGTGGGCTCTCTAAAACTGATTAATCGCACAGTGCGGTCTCCCTGAAACAGATTAATCCCACAGTGTGGTCTCCCTAATACAGATTAATCCCACAGTGTGCTCTCCCTGAAACAGATTAATCCCACAGTGTGAGGCTCCCAGAAACAGATTAATCCCACAGTATGGGCTCCCTGAAACAGATTAATCCCACAGTGTGTGCTCCCTGAAACAGATTAATGCCACAGTATGGTCTCCCTGAAACAGATTAATCCCACAGTGTGGTCTCCCAGAAAGAGAGTAATCCCACAGTGTGGTCTCCCAAAAATAGATTAATCCCACAGTGTGGGCTCCCTAAAACAGATTAATCCCACAGTGTGGTCTCACTGAAACAGATTAATCCCACAGTGTGGGCTGCCTGAAACAGATTAATCCCACAGTGTGGTCTCCCTGAAACCGATTAATCCCACAGTGTCTTCTCCCTGAAACAGATTAATCCCACAGTGTCTTCTCCCTGAAAATTAATACCACAGTGTGGTCTCCCTGAAACAGATTAATCCCACAGTGTGGTCTCCCTGAAACACATTAATCCCACAGTGTGGGCTCCCTGAAACAGATTAATCCCACAGTGTGGGCTCCCTGAAACAGAGTAATTCCACAGTGTGGTCTCCCTAAAACAGATTAATCCCACAGTGTGGTCTCCCTAAAACAGATTAATCCCACAGTGTGGGCTCCCTAAAACTGATTAATCCCACAGTGCGGTCTCCCTGAAACAGATTAATCCCACAGTGTTGGCTCCCTGAAACAGATTAATCCCACAGTGTGGTCTCCCTAAAACAGATTAATCCCACAGTGTGCTCTCCCTGAAACAGATTAATCCCACAATGTGGTCTCCCTGAAACAGATTAATCCCACAGTGCGGTCTCCCTAAAACAGATTAATCCCACAGTGTCTTCTCCCTGAAACAGATTAAACCCACAGTGTGGTCTCCCTAAAACAGATTAATCCCACAGTGTGGTCTCCCTGAAACAGATTAATCCCACAGTTCGGTCTCCCTAAAACAGATTAATCCCACAGTGTGGTCTCCCTGAAACAGATTAATCCCACAGTTCGGTCTCCCTGAAACAGATTAATCTCACAGTGAGGTCTCCCTGAAACAGATTAATCCCACAGTGTGGTCTCCCTGAAACAGATTAATCCCACAGTACGGTCTCCATGAAACAGATTAATCCAGCAGTGTGGGCTCCCTGAAGGAGATTAATCCCACAGTGTGGGCTCCCTGAAACAGATTAATCCCACAATGTGGTCTCCCTGAAACAGATTAATCCCACAGTGCGGTCTCCCTAAAACAGATTAATCCCACAGTGTGGTCTCCCTGAAACAGATTAATCCCACAGTTTGGTCTCCCTGAAACAGATTAATCTCACAGTGAGGTCTCCCTGAAACAGATTAATCCCACAGTGCGGTCTCTAAGAAACAGATTAATCCAGCAGTGTGGGCTCCCTGAAGGAGATTGATCCCACAGTGTGGGCTCCCTGAAACAGATTAATCCCACAATGTGGTCTCCCTGAAACAGATTAATCCCACAGTGCGGTCTCCCTAAAACAGATTAATCCCACAGTGTCTTCTCCCTGAAACAGATTAATCCCACAGTGCGGTCTCCCTAAAACAGATTAATCCCACAGTGTGGTCTCCCTGAAACAGATTAATCCCACAGTTCGGTCTCCCTGAAACAGATTAATCTCACAGTGAGGTCTCCCTGAAACAGATTAATCCCACAGTGTGGTCTCCCTGAAACAGATTAATCCCACAATACAGTCTCCATGAAACAGATTAATCCCACAGTGTGGGCTCCCTGAAACAGATTAATCCCACAGTGTGGTCTCCCTAAAACAGATGAATCCCACAGTGTGGGCTCTCTAAAACTGATTAATCGCACAGTGCGGTCTCCCTGAAACAGATTAATCCCACAGTGTGGTCTCCCTAATACAGATTAATCCCACAGTGTGCTCTCCCTGAAACAGATTAATCCCACAGTGTGAGGCTCCCAGAAACAGATTAATCCCACAGTATGGGCTCCCTGAAACAGATTAATCCCACAGTGTGTGCTCCCTGAAACAGATTAATCCCACAGTGTGGTCTCCCTGAAACAGATTAATCCCACAGTGTGGTCTCCCAGAAAGAGAGTAATCCCACAGTGTGGTCTCCCAAAAATAGATTAATCCCACAGTGTGGGCTCCCTAAAACAGATTAATCCCACAGTGTGGTCTCACTGAAACAGATTAATCCCACAGTGTGGGCTGCCTGAAACAGATTAATCCCACAGTGTGGTCTCCCTGAAACAGATTAATCCCACAGTGTCTTCTCCCTGAAACAGATTAATCCCACAGTGTCTTCTCCCTGAAAATTAATACCACAGTGTGGTCTCCCTGAAACAGATTAATCCCACAGTGTGGGCTCCCTGAAACAGATTAATCCCACAGTGTGGGCTCCCTGAAACAGATTAATCCCACAGTGTGGTCTCCCTAAAACCAATTAATCCCACAGTGTCTTCTCCCTAAAACAGATTAATCCCACAGCGTGGTCTCCCTAAAACAGATTAATCCCACAGTGCGGTCTCCCTAAAACAGGTTAATCCCACAGTGTGGGCTCCCTGAAGGAGATTAATCCCACAGTGTGGGCACCCTGAAACAGATTAATCCCACAGTGTGGGCTCCCCAAAACAGATTAATCCCACAGTGCGGTCTCCCTGAAACAGATTAATCCCACAGTGTGGTCTCCCTGAAACAGATTAATCCAACAGTGTGGTCTCCCTGAACGAGATTAATCCCACAGTGTGGTCTCCCTGAAACAAATTAATCCCACAGTGTGGGCTCCCTGAAACAGATAAATCCCACAGTGTGGACTCCCTAAAACAGATTAATCCCACAGTGTGGTCTCCCTAAAACAGATTAATCCCACAGTGTATTCACCCTAAACAGATTAATCCCACAGTGTGGTCTCCCTGAAACTGATTAATCCCACAGTTCGGTCTCCCTGAAACAGATTAATCTCACAGTGAGGTCTCCCTGAAACAGATTAATCCCACAGTACGGTCTCTCTGAAACAGATTAATCCCACAGTGTGGTCTCCCTAAAACCAATTAATCCCACAGTGTCTTCTCCCTGAAACAGATTAATCCCACAGCGTGGTCTCCCTAAAACAGATTAATCCCACAGTGTGGTCTCCCTGAAACAGATAAATCCCACAGTGTGGTCTCCCTGAAACAGATTAATCCCACAGTGTGGTCTCCCTGAAACAGATAAATTCCACAGTGTGGGCTCCCTAAAACAGATTAATCCCACAGTGTGGTCTCCCTAAAACAGATTAATCCCACAGTGTATTCACGCTAAACAGATTAATCCCACAGTGTGGTCTCCCTGAAACAGTTTAATCCACAGTGTGGTCTTCCTGAAACTGATTAATCCCTCAGTGTGGTCTCCCTGAAACAGATTAATCCCACAGAGCGGTCTCCCTGAAACAGATTAATTCCACAGTGCGGTCTCCATGAAACAGATTAATCCCACAGTGTGGGCTCCCTGAAACAGAGTAATTCCACAGTGTGGTCTCCCTAAAACAGATTAATCCCACAGTGTGGTCTCCCTAAAACAGATTAATCCCACAGTGTGGGCTCCCTAAAACTGATTAATCCCACAGTGCGGTCTCCCTCAAACAGATTAATCCCACAGTGTTGGCTCCCTGAAACAGATTAATCCCACAGTGCGGTCTCCCTGAAACAGATTAATCCCACAGTGTTGGCTCCCTGAAACAGATTAATCCCACAGTGTGGTCTCACTAAAACAGATTAATCCCACAGTGTGGTCTCCCTAAAACAGATTAATCCCACAGTGTGGTCTCCCTAAAACAGATTAATCCCACAGTGTGGGCTCCCTAAAACTGATTAATCCCACAGTGCGGTCTCCCTGAAACAGATTAATCCCACAGTGTTGGCTCCCTGAAACAGATTAATCCCACAGTGTGGTCTCACTAAAACAGATTAATCCCACAGTGTGGGCTCCCTGAAACAGATTAATCCCACAATGTGGTCTCCCTGAAACAGATTAATCCCACAGTGCGGTCTCCCTAAAACAGATTAATCCCACAGTGTGGGCTGCCTGAAACAGATTAATCCCACAGTGTGGTCTCCCTGAAACAGATTAATCCCACAGTGTCTTCTCCCTGAAACAGATTAATCCCACAGTGTCTTCTCCCTGAAAATTAATACCACAGTGTGGTCTCCCTGAAACAGATTAATCCCACAGTGTGGGCTCCCTGAAACAGATTAATCCCACAGTGTGGGCTCCCTGAAACAGATTAATCCCACAGTGTGGTCTCCCTAAAACCAATTAATCCCACAGTGTCTTCTCCCTAAAACAGATTAATCCCACAGCGTGGTCTCCCTAAAACAGATTAATCCCACAGTGCGGTCTCCCTAAAACAGGTTAATCCCACAGTGTGGGCTCCCTGAAGGAGATTAATCCCACAGTGTGGTCTCCCTGAAACAGATTAATCCCACAGTTCGGTCTCCCTGAAACAGATTAATCTCACAGTGAGGTCTCCCTGAAACAGATTAATCCCACAGTGCGGTCTCTCAGAAACAGATTAATCCAGCAGTGTGGGCTCCCTGAAGGAGATAAATCCCACAGTGTGGGCTCCCTGAAACAGATTAATCCCACAATGTGGTCTCCCTGAAACAGATTAATCCCACAGTGCGGTCTCCCTAAAACAGATTAATCCCACAGTGTCTTCTCCCTGAAACAGATTAATCCCACAGTGCGGTCTCCCTAAAACAGATTAATCCCACAGTGTGGTCTCCCTGAAACAGATTAATCCCACAGTTCGGTCTCCCTGAAACAGATTAATCTCACAGTGAGGTCTCCCTGAAACAGATTAATCCCACAGTGTGGTCTCCCTGAAACAGATTAATCCCACAGTACGGTCTCCATGAAACAGATTAATCCCACAGTGTGGGCTCCCTGAAACAGATTAATCCCACAGTGTGGTCTCCCTAAAACAGATGAATCCCACAGTGTGGGCTCTCTAAAACTGATTAATCGCACAGTGCGGTCTCCCTGAAACAGATTAATCCCACTGTGTGGTCTCCCTAAAACAGATTAATCCCACAGTGTGCTCTCCCTGAAACAGATTAATCCCACAGTGTGAGGCTCCCAGAAACAGATTAATCCCACAGTATGGGCTCCCTGAAACAGATTAATCCCACAGTGTGTGCTCCCTGAAACAGATTAATCCCACAGTGTGGTCTCCCTGAAACAGATTAATCCCACAGAGTGGTCTCCCAGAAAGAGAGTAATCCCACAGTGTGGTCTCCCAAAAATAGATTAATCCCACAGTGTGGGCTCCCTAAAACAGATTAATCCCACAGTGTGGTCTCACTGAAACAGATTAATCCCACAGTGTGGGCTGCCTGAAACAGATTAATCCCACAGTGTGGTCTCCCTGAAACAGATTAATCCCACAGTGTCTTCTCCCTGAAACAGATTAATCCCACAGTGTCTTCTCCCTGAAAATTAATACCACAGTGTGGTCTCCCTGAAACAGATTAATCCCACAGTGTGGGCTCCCTGAAACAGATTAATCCCACAGTGTGGGCTCCCTGAAACAGATTAATCCCACAGTGTGGTCTCCCTAAAACCAATTAATCCCACAGTGTCTTCTCCCTAAAACAGATTAATCCCACAGCGTGGTCTCCCTAAAACAGTTTAATCCCACAGTGCGGTCTCCCTAAAACAGGTTAATCCCACAGTGTGGGCTCCCTGAAGGAGATTAATTCCACAGTGTGGGCACCCTGAAACAGATTAATCCCACAATGTGGGCTCCCCAAAACAGATTAATCCCACAGTGCGGTCTCCCTGAAACAGATTAATCCCACAGTGTGGTCTCCCTGAAACAGATTAATCCAACAGTGTGGTCTCCCTGAACGAGATTAATCCCACAGTGTGGTCTCCCTGAAACAAATTAATCCCACAGTGTGGGCTCCCTGAAACAGATAAATCCCACAGTGTGGACTCCCTAAAACAGATTAATCCCACAGTGTGGTCTCCCTAAAACAGATTAATCCCACTGTGTATTCACCCTAAACAGATTAATCCCACAGTGTGGTCTCCCTGAAACAGATTAATCCCACAGTTCGGTCTCCCTGAAACAGATTAATCTCACAGTGAGGTCTCCCTGAAACAGATTAATCCCACAGTGTGGTCTCCCTGAAACAGATTAATCCCACAGTACGGTCTCTCTGAAACAGATTAATCCCACAGTGTGGTCTCCCTAAAACCAATTAATCCCACAGTGTCTTCTCCCTGAAACAGATTAATCCCACAGCGTGGTCTCCCTAAAACAGATTAATCCCACAGCGTGGTCTCCCATAAACAGATAAATCCCACAGTGTGGTCTCCCTGAAACAGATTAATCCCACAGTGTGGTCTCCCTGAAACAGATAAATTCCACAGTGTGGGCTCCCTAAAACAGATTAATCCCACAGTGTGGTCTCCCTAAAACAGATTAATCCCACAATGTATTCACGCTAAAGAGATTAATCCCACAGTGTGGTCTCCCTGAAACAGATTAATTCCACAGTGCGGTCTCCATGAAACAGATTAATCCCACAGTGTGGGCTCCCTGAAACAGAGTAATTCCACAGTATGGTCTCCCTAAAACAGATTAATCCCACAGTGTGGTCTCCCTAAAACAGATTAATCCCACAGTGTGGGCTCCCTAAAACTGATTAATCCCACAGTGCGGTCTCCCTGAAACAGATTAATCCCACAGTGTTGGCTCCCTGAAACAGATTAATCCCACAGTGTGGTCTCCCTAAAACAGATTAATCCCACAGTGTGCTCTCCCTGAAACAGATTAATCCAACAATGTGGTCTCCCTGAAACAGATTAATCCCACAGTGCGGTCTCCCCAAAACAGATTAATCCCACAGTGTCTTCTCCCTGAAACAGATTAAACGCACAGTGTGGTCTCCCTAAAACAGATTAATCCCACAGTGTGGTCTCCCTGTAACAGATTAATCCCACAGTTCGGTCTCCCTGAAACAGATTAATCTCACAGTGAGGTCTCCCTGAAACAGATTAATCCCACAGTGCGGTCTCTCAGAAACAGATTAATCCAGCAGTGTGGGCTCCCTGAAGGAGATTAATCCCACAATGTGGTCTCCCTGAAACAGATTAATCCCACAGTGTGGTCTCCCTGAAACAGATTAATCCCACAGTACGGTCTCCATGAAACAGATTAATCCCACAGTGTGGGCTCCCTGAAACAGATTAATCCCACAGTGTGGTCTCCCTAAAACAGATGAATCCCACAGTGTGGGCTCTCTAAAGCTGATTAATCGCACAGTGCGGTCTCCCTGAAACAGATTAATCCCACAGTGTGGTCTCCCTAAAACAGATTAATCCCACAGTGTGCTCTCCCTGAAACAGATTAATCCCACAGTGTGAGGCTCCCAGAAACAGATTAATCCCACAGTATGGGCTCCCTGAAACAGATTAATCCCACAGTGTGTGCTCCCTGAAACAGATTAATCCCACAGTGTGGTCTCCCTGAAACAGATTAATCCCACAGAGTGGTCTCCCAGAAAGAGAGTAATCCCACAGTGTGGTCTCCCAAAAATAGATTAATCCCACAGTGTGGGCTCCCTAAAACAGATTAATCCCACAGTGTGGTCTCACTGAAACAGATTAATCCCACAGTGTGGGCTGCCTGAAACAGATTAATCCCACAGTGTGGTCTCCCTGAAACAGATTAATCCCACAGTGTCTTCTCCCTGAAACAGATTAATCCCACAGTGTCTTCTCCCTGAAAATTAATACCACAGTGTGGTCTCCCTGAAACAGATTAATCCCACAGTGTGGGCTCCCTGAAACAGATTAATCCCACAGTGTGGGCTCCCTGAAACAGATTAATCCCACAGTGTGGTCTCCCTAAAACCAATTAATCCCACAGTGTCTTCTCCCTAAAACAGATTAATCCCACAGCGTGGTCTCCCTAAAACAGTTTAATCCCACAGTGCGGTCTCCCTAAAACAGGTTAATCCCACAGTGTGGGCTCCCTGAAGGAGATTAATCCCACAGTGTGGGCACCCTGAAACAGATTAATCCCACAATGTGGGCTCCCCAAAACAGATTAATCCCACAGTGCGGTCTCCCTGAAACAGATTAATCCCACAGTGTGGTCTCCCTGAAACAGATTAATCCAACAGTGTGGTCTCCCTGAACGAGATTAATCCCACAGTGTGGTCTCCCTGAAACAAATTAATCCCACAGTGTGGGCTCCCTGAAACAGATAAATCCCACAGTGTGGACTCCCTAAAACAGATTAATCCCACAGTGTGGTCTCCCTAAAACAGATTAATCCCACAGTGTATTCACCCTAAACAGATTAATCCCACAGTGTGGTCTCCCTGAAACAGATTAATCCCACAGTTCGGTCTCCCTGAAACAGATTAATCTCACAGTGAGGTCTCCCTGAAACAGATTAATCCCACAGTGTGGTCTCCCTGAAACAGATTAATCCCACAGTACGGTCTCTCTGAAACAGATTAATCCCACAGTGTGGTCTCCCTAAAACCAATTAATCCCACAGTGTCTTCTCCCTGAAACAGATTAATCCCACAGCGTGGTCTCCCTAAAACAGATTAATCCCACAGCGTGGTCTCCCATAAACAGATAAATCCCACAGTGTGGTCTCCCTGAAACAGATTAATCCCACAGTGTGGTCTCCCTGAAACAGATAAATTCCACAGTGTGGGCTCCCTAAAATAGATTAATCCCACAGTGTGGTCTCCCTAAAACAGATTAATCCCACAATGTATTCACGCTAAAGAGATTAATCCCACAGTGTGGTCTCCCTGAAACAGATTAATTCCACAGTGCGGTCTCCATGAAACAGATTAATCCCACAGTGTGGGCTCCCTGAAACAGATTAATCCCACAGTGTGGGCTCCCTGAAACAGATTAATCCCACAGTGTGGTCTCCCTAAAACCAATTAATCCCACAGTGTCTTCTCCCTAAAACAGATTAATCCCACAGCGTGGTCTCCCTAAAACAGATTAATCCCACAGTGCGGTCTCCCTAAAACAGGTTAATCCCACAGTGTGGGCTCCCTGAAGGAGATTAATCCCACAGTGTGGTCTCCCTGAAACAGATTAATCCCACAGTTCGGTCTCCCTGAAACAGATTAATCTCACAGTGAGGTCTCCCTGAAACAGATTAATCCCACAGTGCGGTCTCTCAGAAACAGATTAATCCAGCAGTGTGGGCTCCCTGAAGGAGATAAATCCCACAGTGTGGGCTCCCTGAAACAGATTAATCCCACAATGTGGTCTCCCTGAAACAGATTAATCCCACAGTGCGGTCTCCCTAAAACAGATTAATCCCACAGTGTCTTCTCCCTGAAACAGATTAATCCCACAGTGCGGTCTCCCTAAAACAGATTAATCCCACAGTGTGGTCTCCCTGAAACAGATTAATCCCACAGTTCGGTCTCCCTGAAACAGATTAATCTCACAGTGAGGTCTCCCTGAAACAGATTAATCCCACAGTGTGGTCTCCCTGAAACAGATTAATCCCACAGTACGGTCTCCATGAAACAGATTAATCCCACAGTGTGGGCTCCCTGAAACAGATTAATCCCACAGTGTGGTCTCCCTAAAACAGATGAATCCCACAGTGTGGGCTCTCTAAAACTGATTAATCGCACAGTGCGGTCTCCCTGAAACAGATTAATCCCACTGTGTGGTCTCCCTAAAACAGATTAATCCCACAGTGTGCTCTCCCTGAAACAGATTAATCCCACAGTGTGAGGCTCCCAGAAACAGATTAATCCCACAGTATGGGCTCCCTGAAACAGATTAATCCCACAGTGTGTGCTCCCTGAAACAGATTAATCCCACAGTGTGGTCTCCCTGAAACAGATTAATCCCACAGAGTGGTCTCCCAGAAAGAGAGTAATCCCACAGTGTGGTCTCCCAAAAATAGATTAATCCCACAGTGTGGGCTCCCTAAAACAGATTAATCCCACAGTGTGGTCTCACTGAAACAGATTAATCCCACAGTGTGGGCTGCCTGAAACAGATTAATCCCACAGTGTGGTCTCCCTGAAACAGATTAATCCCACAGTGTCTTCTCCCTGAAACAGATTAATCCCACAGTGTCTTCTCCCTGAAAATTAATACCACAGTGTGGTCTCCCTGAAACAGATTAATCCCACAGTGTGGGCTCCCTGAAACAGATTAATCCCACAGTGTGGGCTCCCTGAAACAGATTAATCCCACAGTGTGGTCTCCCTAAAACCAATTAATCCCACAGTGTCTTCTCCCTAAAACAGATTAATCCCACAGCGTGGTCTCCCTAAAACAGTTTAATCCCACAGTGCGGTCTCCCTAAAACAGGTTAATCCCACAGTGTGGGCTCCCTGAAGGAGATTAATTCCACAGTGTGGGCACCCTGAAACAGATTAATCCCACAATGTGGGCTCCCCAAAACAGATTAATCCCACAGTGCGGTCTCCCTGAAACAGATTAATCCCACAGTGTGGTCTCCCTGAAACAGATTAATCCAACAGTGTGGTCTCCCTGAACGAGATTAATCCCACAGTGTGGTCTCCCTGAAACAAATTAATCCCACAGTGTGGGCTCCCTGAAACAGATAAATCCCACAGTGTGGACTCCCTAAAACAGATTAATCCCACAGTGTGGTCTCCCTAAAACAGATTAATCCCACTGTGTATTCACCCTAAACAGATTAATCCCACAGTGTGGTCTCCCTGAAACAGATTAATCCCACAGTTCGGTCTCCCTGAAACAGATTAATCTCACAGTGAGGTCTCCCTGAAACAGATTAATCCCACAGTGTGGTCTCCCTGAAACAGATTAATCCCACAGTACGGTCTCTCTGAAACAGATTAATCCCACAGTGTGGTCTCCCTAAAACCAATTAATCCCACAGTGTCTTCTCCCTGAAACAGATTAATCCCACAGCGTGGTCTCCCTAAAACAGATTAATCCCACAGCGTGGTCTCCCATAAACAGATAAATCCCACAGTGTGGTCTCCCTGAAACAGATTAATCCCACAGTGTGGTCTCCCTGAAACAGATAAATTCCACAGTGTGGGCTCCCTAAAACAGATTAATCCCACAGTGTGGTCTCCCTAAAACAGATTAATCCCACAATGTATTCACGCTAAAGAGATTAATCCCACAGTGTGGTCTCCCTGAAACAGATTAATTCCACAGTGCGGTCTCCATGAAACAGATTAATCCCACAGTGTGGGCTCCCTGAAACAGAGTAATTCCACAGTATGGTCTCCCTAAAACAGATTAATCCCACAGTGTGGTCTCCCTAAAACAGATTAATCCCACAGTGTGGGCTCCCTAAAACTGATTAATCCCACAGTGCGGTCTCCCTGAAACAGATTAATCCCACAGTGTTGGCTCCCTGAAACAGATTAATCCCACAGTGTGGTCTCCCTAAAACAGATTAATCCCACAGTGTGCTCTCCCTGAAACAGATTAATCCAACAATGTGGTCTCCCTGAAACAGATTAATCCCACAGTGCGGTCTCCCCAAAACAGATTAATCCCACAGTGTCTTCTCCCTGAAACAGATTAAACGCACAGTGTGGTCTCCCTAAAACAGATTAATCCCACAGTGTGGTCTCCCTGTAACAGATTAATCCCACAGTTCGGTCTCCCTGAAACAGATTAATCTCACAGTGAGGTCTCCCTGAAACAGATTAATCCCACAGTGCGGTCTCTCAGAAACAGATTAATCCAGCAGTGTGGGCTCCCTGAAGGAGATTAATCCCACAATGTGGTCTCCCTGAAACAGATTAATCCCACAGTGTGGTCTCCCTGAAACAGATTAATCCCACAGTACGGTCTCCATGAAACAGATTAATCCCACAGTGTGGGCTCCCTGAAACAGATTAATCCCACAGTGTGGTCTCCCTAAAACAGATGAATCCCACAGTGTGGGCTCTCTAAAGCTGATTAATCGCACAGTGCGGTCTCCCTGAAACAGATTAATCCCACAGTGTGGTCTCCCTAAAACAGATTAATCCCACAGTGTGCTCTCCCTGAAACAGATTAATCCCACAGTGTGAGGCTCCCAGAAACAGATTAATCCCACAGTATGGGCTCCCTGAAACAGATTAATCCCACAGTGTGTGCTCCCTGAAACAGATTAATCCCACAGTGTGGTCTCCCTGAAACAGATTAATCCCACAGAGTGGTCTCCCAGAAAGAGAGTAATCCCACAGTGTGGTCTCCCAAAAATAGATTAATCCCACAGTGTGGGCTCCCTAAAACAGATTAATCCCACAGTGTGGTCTCACTGAAACAGATTAATCCCACAGTGTGGGCTGCCTGAAACAGATTAATCCCACAGTGTGGTCTCCCTGAAACAGATTAATCCCACAGTGTCTTCTCCCTGAAACAGATTAATCCCACAGTGTCTTCTCCCTGAAAATTAATACCACAGTGTGGTCTCCCTGAAACAGATTAATCCCACAGTGTGGGCTCCCTGAAACAGATTAATCCCACAGTGTGGGCTCCCTGAAACAGATTAATCCCACAGTGTGGTCTCCCTAAAACCAATTAATCCCACAGTGTCTTCTCCCTAAAACAGATTAATCCCACAGCGTGGTCTCCCTAAAACAGTTTAATCCCACAGTGCGGTCTCCCTAAAACAGGTTAATCCCACAGTGTGGGCTCCCTGAAGGAGATTAATCCCACAGTGTGGGCACCCTGAAACAGATTAATCCCACAATGTGGGCTCCCCAAAACAGATTAATCCCACAGTGCGGTCTCCCTGAAACAGATTAATCCCACAGTGTGGTCTCCCTGAAACAGATTAATCCAACAGTGTGGTCTCCCTGAACGAGATTAATCCCACAGTGTGGTCTCCCTGAAACAAATTAATCCCACAGTGTGGGCTCCCTGAAACAGATAAATCCCACAGTGTGGACTCCCTAAAACAGATTAATCCCACAGTGTGGTCTCCCTAAAACAGATTAATCCCACAGTGTATTCACCCTAAACAGATTAATCCCACAGTGTGGTCTCCCTGAAACAGATTAATCCCACAGTTCGGTCTCCCTGAAACAGATTAATCTCACAGTGAGGTCTCCCTGAAACAGATTAATCCCACAGTGTGGTCTCCCTGAAACAGATTAATCCCACAGTACGGTCTCTCTGAAACAGATTAATCCCACAGTGTGGTCTCCCTAAAACCAATTAATCCCACAGTGTCTTCTCCCTGAAACAGATTAATCCCACAGCGTGGTCTCCCTAAAACAGATTAATCCCACAGCGTGGTCTCCCATAAACAGATAAATCCCACAGTGTGGTCTCCCTGAAACAGATTAATCCCACAGTGTGGTCTCCCTGAAACAGATAAATTCCACAGTGTGGGCTCCCTAAAATAGATTAATCCCACAGTGTGGTCTCCCTAAAACAGATTAATCCCACAATGTATTCACGCTAAAGAGATTAATCCCACAGTGTGGTCTCCCTGAAACAGATTAATTCCACAGTGCGGTCTCCATGAAACAGATTAATCCCACAGTGTGGGCTCCCTGAAACAGAGTAATTCCACAGTATGGTCTCCCTAAAACAGATTAATCCCACAGTGTGGTCTCCCTAAAACAGATTAATCCCACAGTGTGGGCTCCCTAAAACTGATTAATCCCACAGTGCGGTCTCCCTGAAACAGATTAATCCCACAGTGTTGGCTCCCTGAAACAGATTAATCCCACAGTGTGGTCTCCCTAAAACAGATTAATCCCACAGTGTGCTCTCCCTGAAACAGATTAATCCAACAATGTGGTCTCCCTGAAACAGATTAATCCCACAGTGCGGTCTCCCCAAAACAGATTAATCCCACAGTGTCTTCTCCCTGAAACAGATTAAACGCACAGTGTGGTCTCCCTAAAACAGATTAATCCCACAGTGTGGTCTCCCTGTAACAGATTAATCCCACAGTTCGGTCTCCCTGAAACAGATTAATCTCACAGTGAGGTCTCCCTGAAACAGATTAATCCCACAGTGCGGTCTCTCAGAAACAGATTAATCCAGCAGTGTGGGCTCCCTGAAGGAGATTAATCCCACAATGTGGTCTCCCTGAAACAGATTAATCCCACAGTGCGGTCTCCCTAAAACAGATTAATCCCACAGTGTCTTCTCCCTGAAACAGATTAATCCCACAGTGCGGTCTCCCTAAAACAGATTAATCCCACAGTGTGGTCTCCCTGAAACAGATTAATCCCACAGTTCGGTCTCCCTGAAACAGATTAATCTCACAGTGAGGTCTCCCTGAAACAGATTAATCCCACAGTGTGGTCTCCCTGAAACAGATTAATCCCACAATACGGTCTCCATGAAACAGATTAATCCCACAGTGTGGGCTCCCTGAAACAGATTAATCCCACAGTGTGGTCTCCCTAAAACAGATGAATCCCACAGTGTGGGCTCTCTAAAACTGATTAATCGCACAGTGCGGTCTCCCTGAAACAGATTAATCCCACAGTGTGGTCTCCCTAATACAGATTAATCCCACAGTGTGCTCTCCCTGAAACAGATTAATCCCACAGTGTGAGGCTCCCAGAAACAGATTAATCCCACAGTATGGGCTCCCTGAAACAGATTAATCCCACAGTGTGTGCTCCCTGAAACAGATTAATCCCACAGTGTGGTCTCCCTGAAACAGATTAATCCCACAGTGTGGTCTCCCAGAAAGAGAGTAATCCCACAGTGTGGTCTCCCAAAAATAGATTAATCCCACAGTGTGGGCTCCCTAAAACAGATTAATCCCACAGTGTGGTCTCACTGAAACAGATTAATCCCACAGTGTGGGCTGCCTGAAACAGATTAATCCCACAGTGTGGTCTCCCTGAAACAGATTAATCCCACAGTGTCTTCTCCCTGAAACAGATTAATCCCACAGTGTCTTCTCCCTGAAAATTAATACCACAGTGTGGTCTCCCTGAAACAGATTAATCCCACAGTGTGGGCTCCCTGAAACAGATTAATCCCACAGTGTGGGCTCCCTGAAACAGATTAATCCCACAGTGTGGTCTCCCTAAAACCAATTAATCCCACAGTGTCTTCTCCCTAAAACAGATTAATCCCACAGCGTGGTCTCCCTAAAACAGATTAATCCCACAGTGCGGTCTCCCTAAAACAGGTTAATCCCACAGTGTGGGCTCCCTGAAGGAGATTAATCCCACAGTGTGGGCACCCTGAAACAGATTAATTCCACAGTGTGGGCTCCCCAAAACAGATTAATCCCACAGTGCGGTCTCCCTGAAACAGATTAATCCCACAGTGTGGTCTCCCTGAAACAGATTAATCCAACAGTGTGGTCTCCCTGAACGAGATTAATCCCACAGTGTGGTCTCCCTGAAACAAATTAATCCCACAGTGTGGGCTCCCTGAAACAGATAAATCCCACAGTGTGGACTCCCTAAAACAGATTAATCCCACAGTGTGGTCTCCCTAAAACAGATTAATCCCACAGTGTATTCACCCTAAACAGATTAATCCCACAGTGTGGTCTCCCTGAAACTGATTAATCCCACAGTTCGGTCTCCCTGAAACAGATTAATCTCACAGTGAGGTCTCCCTGAAACAGATTAATCCCACAGTACGGTCTCTCTGAAACAGATTAATCCCACAGTGTGGTCTCCCTAAAACCAATTAATCCCACAGTGTCTTCTCCCTGAAACAGATTAATCCCACAGCGTTGTCTCCCTAAAACAGATTAATCCCACAGTGTGGTCTCCCTGAAACAGATAAATCCCACAGTGTGGTCTCCCTGAAACAGATTAATCCCACAGTGTGGTCTCCCTGAAACAGATAAATTCCACAGTGTGGGCTCCCTAAAACAGATTAATCCCACAGTGTGGTCTCCCTAAAACAGATTAATCCCACAGTGTATTCACGCTAAACAGATTAATCCCACAGTGTGGTCTCCCTGAAACAGTTTAATCCACAGTGTGGTCTTCCTGAAACTGATTAATCCCTCAGTGTGGTCTCCCTGAAACAGATTAATCTCACAGAGCGGTCTCCCTGAAACAGATTAATTCCACAGTGCGGTCTCCATGAAACAGATTAATCCCACAGTGTGGGCTCCCTGAAACAGAGTAATTCCACAGTGTGGTCTCCCTAAAATAGATTAATCCCACAGTGTGGTCTCCCTAAAACAGATTAATCCCACAGTGTGGGCTCCCTAAAACTGATTAATCCCACAGTGCGGTCTCCCTCAAACAGATTAATCCCACAGTGTTGGCTCCCTGAAACAGATTAATCCCACAGTGTGGTCTCCCTAAAACAGATTAATCCCACAGTGTGCTCTCCCTGAAACAGATTAATCCCACAATGTGGTCTCCCTGAAACAGATTAATCCCACAGTGCGGTCTCCCTAAAACAGATTAATCCCACAGTGTCTTCTCCCTGAAACAGATTAAACCCACAGTGTGGTCTCCCTAAAACAGATTAATCCCACAGTGTGGTCTCCCTGAAACAGATTAATCCCACAGTTCGGTCTCCCTGAAACAGATTAATCTCACAGTGAGGTCTCCCTGAAACAGATTAATCCCACAGTGCGGTCTCTCAGAAACAGATTAATCCAGCAGTGTGGGCTCCCTGAAGGAGATTAATCCCACAGTGTGGGCTCCCTGAAACAGATTAATCCCACAATGTGGTCTCCCTGAAACAGATTAATCCCACAGTGCGGTCTCCCTAAAACAGATTAATCCCACAGTGTCTTCTCCCTGAAAGAGATTAATCCCACAGTGTGGTCTCCCTAAAACAGATTAATCCCACAGTGTGGTCTCCCTGAAACAGATTAAGACCACAGTTCGGTCTCCCTGAAACAGATTAATCTCACAGTGAGGTCTCCCTGAAACAGATTAATCCCACAGTGTGGTCTCCCTGAAACAGATTAATCCCACAGTACGGTCTCCATGAAACAGATTAATCCCACAGTGTGGGCTCCCTGAAACAGATTAATCCCACAGTGTGGTCTCCCTAAAACAGATGAATCCCACAGTGTGGGCTCTCTAAAACTGATTAATCGCACAGTGCGGTCTCCCTGAAACAGATTAATCCCACAGTGTGGTCTCCCTAATACAGATTAATCCCACAGTGTGCTCTCCCTGAAACAGATTAATCCCACAGTGTGAGGCTCCCAGAAACAGATTAATCCCACAGTATGGGCTCCCTGAAACAGATTAATCCCACAGTGTGTGCTCCCTGAAGCAGATTAATGCCACAGTATGGTCTCCCTGAAACAGATTAATCCCACAGTGTGGGCTCCCTAAAACAGATTAATCCCACAGTGTGGTCTCACTGAAACAGATTAATCCCACAGTGTGGGCTGCCTGAAACAGATTAATCCCACAGTGTGGTCTCCCTGAAACAGATTAATCCCACAGTGTCTTCTCCCTGAAACAGATTGATCCCACAGTGTCTTCTCCCTGAAAATTAATACCACAGTGTGGTCTCCCTGAAACAGATTAATCCCACAGTGTGGGCTCCCTGAAACAGATTAATCCCACAGTGTGGGCTCCCTGAAACAGATTAATCCCACAGTGTGGTCTCCCTAAAACCAATTAATCCCACAGTGTCTTCTCCCTAAAACAGATTAATCCCACAGCGTGGTCTCCCTAAAACAGTTTAATCCCACAGTGCGGTCTCCCTAAAACAGGTTAATCCCACAGTGTGGGCTCCCTGAAGGAGATTAATCCCACAGTGTGGGCACCCTGAAACAGATTAATCCCACAATGTGGGCTCCCCAAAACAGATTAATCCCACAGTGCGGTCTCCCTGAAACAGATTAATCCCACAGTGTGGTCTCCCTGAAACAGATTAATCCAACAGTGTGGTCTCCCTGAACGAGATTAATCCCACAGTGTGGTCTCCCTGAAACAAATTAATCCCACAGTGTGGGCTCCCTGAAACAGATAAATCCCACAGTGTGGACTCCCTAAAACAGATTAATCCCACAGTGTGGTCTCCCTAAAACAGATTAATCCCACAGTGTATTCACCCTAAACAGATTAATCCCACAGTGTGGTCTCCCTGAAACAGATTAATCCCACAGTTCGGTCTCCCTGAAACAGATTAATCTCACAGTGAGGTCTCCCTGAAACAGATTAATCCCACAGTGTGGTCTCCCTGAAACAGATTAATCCCACAGTACGGTCTCTCTGAAACAGATTAATCCCACAGTGTGGTCTCCCTAAAACCAATTAATCCCACAGTGTCTTCTCCCTGAAACAGATTAATCCCACAGCGTGGTCTCCCTAAAACAGATTAATCCCACAGTGTGGTCTCCCATAAACAGATAAATCCCACAGTGTGGTCTCCCTGAAACAGATTAATCCCACAGTGTGGTCTCCCTGAAACAGATAAATTCCACAGTGTGGGCTCCCTAAAACAGATTAATCCCACAGTGTGGTCTCCCTAAAACAGATTAATCCCACAATGTATTCACGCTAAAGAGATTAATCCCACAGTGTGGTCTCCCTGAAACAGATTAATTCCACAGTGCGGTCTCCATGAAACAGATTAATCCCACAGTGTGGGCTCCCTGAAACAGAGTAATTCCACAGTATGGTCTCCCTAAAACAGATTAATCCCACAGTGTGGTCTCCCTAAAACAGATTAATCCCACAGTGTGGGCTCCCTAAAACTGATTAATCCCACAGTGCGGTCTCCCTGAAACAGATTAATCCCACAGTGTTGGCTCCCTGAAACAGATTAATCCCACAGTGTGGTCTCCCTAAAACAGATTAATCCCACAGTGTGCTCTCCCTGAAACAGATTAATCCCACAATGTGGTCTCCCTGAAACAGATTAATCCCACAGTGCGGTCTCCCCAAAACAGATTAATCCCACAGTGTCTTCTCCCTGAAACAGATTAAACCCACAGTGTGGTCTCCCTAAAACAGATTAATCCCACAGTGTGGTCTCCCTGTAACAGATTAATCCCACAGTTCGGTCTCCCTGAAACAGATTAATCTCACAGTGAGGTCTCCCTGAAACAGATTAATCCCACAGTGCGGTCTCTCAGAAACAGATTAATCCAGCAGTGTGGGCTCCCTGAAGGAGATTAATCCCACAATGTGGTCTCCCTGAAACAGATTAATCCCACAGTGCGGTCTCCCTAAAACAGATTAATCCCACAGTGTCTTCTCCCTGAAACAGATTAATCCCACAGTGCGGTCTCCCTAAAACAGATTAATCCCACAGTGTGGTCTCCCTGAAACAGATTAATCCCACAGTTCGGTCTCCCTGAAACAGATTAATCTCACAGTGAGGTCTCCCTGAAACAGATTAATCCCACAGTGTGGTCTCCCTGAAACAGATTAATCCCACAATACGGTCTCCATGAAACAGATTAATCCCACAGTGTGGGCTCCCTGAAACAGATTAATCCCACAGTGTGGTCTCCCTAAAACAGATGAATCCCACAGTGTGGGCTCTCTAAAACTGATTAATCGCACAGTGCGGTCTCCCTGAAACAGATTAATCCCACAGTGTGGTCTCCCTAATACAGATTAATCCCACAGTGTGCTCTCCCTGAAACAGATTAATCCCACAGTGTGAGGCTCCCAGAAACAGATTAATCCCACAGTATGGGCTCCCTGAAACAGATTAATCCCACAGTGTGTGCTCCCTGAAACAGATTAATCCCACAGTGTGGTCTCCCTGAAACAGATTAATCCCACAGTGTGGTCTCCCAGAAAGAGAGTAATCCCACAGTGTGGTCTCCCAAAAATAGATTAATCCCACAGTGTGGGCTCCCTAAAACAGATTAATCCCACAGTGTGGTCTCACTGAAACAGATTAATCCCACAGTGTGGGCTGCCTGAAACAGATTAATCCCACAGTGTGGTCTCCCTGAAACAGATTAATCCCACAGTGTCTTCTCCCTGAAACAGATTAATCCCACAGTGTCTTCTCCCTGAAAATTAATACCACAGTGTGGTCTCCCTGAAACAGATTAATCCCACAGTGTGGGCTCCCTGAAACAGATTAATCCCACAGTGTGGTCTCCCTAAAACCAATTAATCCCACAGTGTCTTCTCCCTAAAACAGATTAATCCCACAGCGTGGTCTCCCTAAAACAGATTAATCCCACAGTGCGGTCTCCCTAAAACAGGTTAATCCCACAGTGTGGGCTCCCTGAAGGAGATTAATCCCACAGTGTGGGCACCCTGAAACAGATTAATTCCACAGTGTGGGCTCCCCAAAACAGATTAATCCCACAGTGCGGTCTCCCTGAAACAGATTAATCCCACAGTGTGGTCTCCCTGAAACAGATTAATCCAACAGTGTGGTCTCCCTGAACGAGATTAATCCCACAGTGTGGTCTCCCTGAAACAAATTAATCCCACAGTGTGGGCTCCCTGAAACAGATAAATCCCACAGTGTGGACTCCCTAAAACAGATTAATCCCACAGTGTGGTCTCCCTAAAACAGATTAATCCCACAGTGTATTCACCCTAAACAGATTAATCCCACAGTGTGGTCTCCCTGAAACTGATTAATCCCACAGTTCGGTCTCCCTGAAACAGATTAATCTCACAGTGAGGTCTCCCTGAAACAGATTAATCCCACAGTACGGTCTCTCTGAAACAGATTAATCCCACAGTGTGGTCTCCCTAAAACCAATTAATCCCACAGTGTCTTCTCCCTGAAACAGATTAATCCCACAGCGTTGTCTCCCTAAAACAGATTAATCCCACAGTGTGGTCTCCCTGAAACAGATAAATCCCACAGTGTGGTCTCCCTGAAACAGATTAATCCCACAGTGTGGTCTCCCTGAAACAGATAAATTCCACAGTGTGGGCTCCCTAAAACAGATTAATCCCACAGTGTGGTCTCCCTAAAACAGATTAATCCCACAGTGTATTCACGCTAAACAGATTAATCCCACAGTGTGGTCTCCCTGAAACAGTTTAATCCACAGTGTGGTCTTCCTGAAACTGATTAATCCCTCAGTGTGGTCTCCCTGAAACAGATTAATCTCACAGAGCGGTCTCCCTGAAACAGATTAATTCCACAGTGCGGTCTCCATGAAACAGATTAATCCCACAGTGTGGGCTCCCTGAAACAGAGTAATTCCACAGTGTGGTCTCCCTAAAATAGATTAATCCCACAGTGTGGTCTCCCTAAAACAGATTAATCCCACAGTGTGGGCTCCCTAAAACTGATTAATCCCACAGTGCGGTCTCCCTCAAACAGATTAATCCCACAGTGTTGGCTCCCTGAAACAGATTAATCCCACAGTGTGGTCTCCCTAAAACAGATTAATCCCACAGTGTGCTCTCCCTGAAACAGATTAATCCCACAATGTGGTCTCCCTGAAACAGATTAATCCCACAGTGCGGTCTCCCTAAAACAGATTAATCCCACAGTGTCTTCTCCCTGAAACAGATTAAACCCACAGTGTGGTCTCCCTAAAACAGATTAATCCCACAGTGTGGTCTCCCTGAAACAGATTAATCCCACAGTTCGGTCTCCCTGAAACAGATTAATCTCACAGTGAGGTCTCCCTGAAACAGATTAATCCCACAGTGCGGTCTCTCAGAAACAGATTAATCCAGCAGTGTGGGCTCCCTGAAGGAGATTAATCCCACAGTGTGGGCTCCCTGAAACAGATTAATCCCACAATGTGGTCTCCCTGAAACAGATTAATCCCACAGTGCGGTCTCCCTAAAACAGATTAATCCCACAGTGTCTTCTCCCTGAAAGAGATTAATCCCACAGTGTGGTCTCCCTAAAACAGATTAATCCCACAGTGTGGTCTCCCTGAAACAGATTAAGACCACAGTTCGGTCTCCCTGAAACAGATTAATCTCACAGTGAGGTCTCCCTGAAACAGATTAATCCCACAGTGTGGTCTCCCTGAAACAGATTAATCCCACAGTACGGTCTCCATGAAACAGATTAATCCCACAGTGTGGGCTCCCTGAAACAGATTAATCCCACAGTGTGGTCTCCCTAAAACAGATGAATCCCACAGTGTGGGCTCTCTAAAACTGATTAATCGCACAGTGCGGTCTCCCTGAAACAGATTAATCCCACAGTGTGGTCTCCCTAATACAGATTAATCCCACAGTGTGCTCTCCCTGAAACAGATTAATCCCACAGTGTGAGGCTCCCAGAAACAGATTAATCCCACAGTATGGGCTCCCTGAAACAGATTAATCCCACAGTGTGTGCTCCCTGAAACAGATTAATGCCACAGTATGGTCTCCCTGAAACAGATTAATCCCACAGTGTGGTCTCCCAGAAAGAGAGTAATCCCACAGTGTGGTCTCCCAAAAATAGATTAATCCCACAGTGTGGGCTCCCTAAAACAGATTAATCCCACAGTGTGGTCTCACTGAAACAGATTAATCCCACAGTGTGGGCTGCCTGAAACAGATTAATCCCACAGTGTGGTCTCCCTGAAACAGATTAATCCCACAGTGTCTTCTCCCTGAAACAGATTAATCCCACAGTGTCTTCTCCCTGAAAATTAATACCACAGTGTGGTCTCCCTGAAACAGATTAATCCCACAGTGTGGTCTCCCTGAAACACATTAATCCCACAGTGTGGGCTCCCTGAAACAGATTAATCCCACAGTGTGGTCTCCCTAAAACCAATTAATCCCACAGTGTCTTCTCCCTGAAACAGATTAATCCCACAGTGTGGTCTCCCTGAAACAGATAAATCCCACAGTGTGGTCTCCCTGAAACAGATAAATCCCACAGTGTGGTCTCCCTGAAACATTTTAATCCCACAGTGTGGTCTCCCTGAAACAGATTAATCCCACAGTGTGGGCTCCCTGAAACAGATTAATCCGACAGTGCGGTCTCCCTGAAACAGATTAATTCCACAGTGTGGTCTCCCTAAAACAGATTAATCCCACAGTGTGGTCTCCCTGAAACAGATAAATCCCACAGTGTGGTCTCCCTGAAACAGATTAATCCCACAGTGTGGTCTCCCTGAAACAGATTAATCCCACAGTGTGGGCTCCTTGAAACAGATTAATCCGACAGTGCGGTCTCCCTGAAACAGATTAATTCCACCATGTGGGCACCCTGAAACAGATTAATCCCACAGTGTGGGATCCCTGAAACAGAGTAATCCCACAGTGAGGTCTCCCTAAAACAGATTAATCCCACAGTGTGGGCTCCCTAAAACAGATTAATCCCACAGTGCGGTCTCCCTTAAACAAATTAATCCCACAGTGTGGGCTCCCTGAAACAGATTAATCTGACAGTGCGGTCTCCCTGAAACAGATTAATTCCACCATGTGGGCACCCTGAAACAGATTAACCCAACAGTGCGGTCTCCCTGAAACAGATTAATCCCACAGTGTGGGCTCCCTAAAACAGATTTATCCCACAGTGCGGTCTCCCTGAAACAGATTAATCCCACAGTGCTGGCTCCCTGAAACAGATTAATCCCACAGTGTGGTCTCCCTAAAACAAATTAATCCCACAGTGCGGTCTCCCTAAAACAGGTTAATCCCACATTGTGGGCTCCCTAAAACAGATTAATCCCACAGTGCAGTCTCCCTGAAACAGATTAATCCCACAGTGTGGTCTCCCTGAAACAGATTAATCCCACAGTGTGGTCTCCCTGAAATAGATTAATCCCACAGTGTGGGCTCCCTGAAAAAAATTAATCCCACAGTGTGGTCTCCCTGAAACAGATAAATTCCACAGTGTGGGCTCCCTAAAACAGATTAATCCCACAGTGTGGTCTCCCTAAAACAGATTAATCCCACAGTGTATTCACCCTAAACAGATTAATCACACAGTGTGGTCTCCCTGAAACAGTTTAATCCACAGTGTGGTCTCCCTGAAACTGATTAATCCCTCAGTGTGGTCTCCCTGAAACAGATTAATCCCACAGAGCGGTCTCCCTGAAACAGATTAATTCCACAGTGCGGTCTCCATGAAACAGATTAATCCCACAGTGTGGGCTCCCTGAAACAGAGTAATTCCACAGTGTGGTCTCCCTAAAACAGATTAATCCCGCAGTGTGGTCTCCCTAAAACAGATTAATCCCACAGTGTGGACTCCCTAAAACTGATTAATCCCACAGTGCGGTCTCCCTGAAACAGATTAATCCCACAGTGTTGGCTCCCTGAAACAGATTAATCCCACAGTGTGGTCTCCCTAAAACAGATTAATCCCACAGTGTGGTCTCCAAGAAAGAGAGTAATCCCACAGTGTGGTCTCCCAAAAATAGATTAATCCCACAGTGTGGGCTCCCTAAAACAGATTAATCCCACAGTGTGGTCTCACTGAAACAGATTAATCCCACAGTGTGGGCTGCCTGAAACAGATTAATCCCACAGTGTGGTCTCCCTGAAACAGATTAATCCCACAGTGTCTTCTCCCTGAAACAGATTAATCCCACAGTGTCTTCTCCCTGAAAATTAATACCACAGTGTGGTCTCCCTGAAACAGATTAATCCCACAGTGTGGGCTCCCTGAAACATATTAATCCCACAGTGTGGGCTCCCTGAAACAGATTAATCCCACAGTGTGGTCTCCCTAAAACCAATTAATCCCACAGTGTCTTCTCCCTGAAACAGATTAATCCCACAGCGTGGTCTCCCTAAAATAGATTAATCCCACAGTGTGGTCTCCCTGAAACAGATAAATCCCACAGTGTGGTCTCCCTGAAACAGATTAATCCCACAGTGTGGTCTCCCTGAAACAGATTAATCCCACAGTGTGGGCTCCCTGAAACAGATTAATCCGACAGTGCGGTCTCCCTGAAACAGATTAATTCCACCATGTGGGCACCCTGAAACAGATTAATCCCACAGTGTGGGATCCCTGAAAAAGATTAATCCCACAGTGTGGTCTCCCTAAAACAGATTAATCCCACAGTGTGGGCTCCCTGAAACAGATTAATCCCACAGTGTGGGCTCCCTGAAACAGATTAATCGCACAATGTGGTCTCCCTGAAACAGATTAACCCAACAGTGCGGTCTCCCTGAAACAGATTAATCCCACAGTGTGGGCTCCCTGAAACACATTAATTCCACAGTGTGGTCTCCCTAAAACAGATTAATCCCACAGTGTAGGCTCCCTGAAACAGATTAATCCCACGGTGTTGGCTCCCTGAAACAGATTAATCGCACAAAGTGGTCTCCCTGAAACAGATTAACCCAACAGTGCGGTCTCCCTGAAACAGATTAATCCCACAGTGTGGGCTCCCTAAAACAGATTAATCCCACAGTGCGGTCTCACTGAAACAGATTAATCCCACAGTGTGGTCTCCCTGTAACAGATTTATCCCACAGTGTGGTCTCCCTGAAACAGATTAATCCCACAGTGTGAGGCTCCCAGAAACAGATTAATCCCACAGTATGGGCTCCCTGAAACAGATTAATCCCACAGTGTGTGCTCCCTGAAACAGATTAATCCCACAGTGTGGTCTCCCTGAAACAGATTAATCCCACAGTGTGGTCTCCCAGAAAGAGAGTAATCCCACAGTGTGGTCTCCCAAAAATAGATTAATCCCACAGTGTGGGCTCCCTAAAACAGATTAATCCCACAGTGTGGTCTCACTGAAACAGATTAATCCCACAGTGTGGGCTGCCTGAAACAGATTAATCCCACAGTGTGGTCTCCCTGAAACAGATTAATCCCACAGTGTCTTCTCCCTGAAACAGATTAATCCCACAGTGTCTTCTCCCTGAAAATTAATACCACAGTGTGGTCTCCCTGAAACAGATTAATCCCACAGTGTGGGCTCCCTGAAACAGATTAATCCCACAGTGTGGGCTCCCTGAAACAGATTAATCCCAAAGTGTGGTCTCCCTAAAACCAATTAATCCCACAGTGCCTTCTCCCTGAAACAGATTAATCCCACAGCGTGGTCTCCCTAAAACAGATTAATCCCACAGTGTGGTCTCCCTGAAACAGATAAATCCCACAGTGTGGTCTCCCTGAAACAGATTAATCCCACAGTGTGGTCTCCCTGAAACAGATTAATCCCACAGTGTGGGCTCCCTGAAACAGATTAATCCGACAGTGCGGTCTCCCTGAAACAGATTAATTCCACCATGTGGGCACCCTGAAACAGATTAATCCCACAGTGTGGGATCCCTGAAACAGATTAATCCCACAGTGTGGTCTCCCTAAAACAGATTAATCCCACAGTGTGGGCTCCCTGAAACAGATTAATCCCACAGTGTGGGTTCCCTGAAACAGATTAATCGCACAATGTGGTCTCCCTGAAACAGATTAATCCCACAGTGTGGTCTCCCTAAAACAGATTAATCCCACAGTGTGGTCTCCCTGAAACAGATTAATCCCACAGTGTGGGCTCCCTGAAACAGAGTAATCCCACAGTGAGGTCGCCCTAAAACAGATTAATCCCACAGTGTGGTCTCCCTTAAACAGATTAATCCCACAGTGTGGGCTCCCTAAAACAGATTAATCCCACAGTGCGGTCTCCCTGAAACAAATTAATCCCACAGTGTGGTCTCCCTGAAACAGATTAATCCCACAGTGTGGCCTCCCTAAAACAGATTAATCCCACAGTTTGGGCTCCCTAAAACAGATTTATCCCACAGTGCGGTCTCCCTGAAACAGATTAATCCCACAGTGCTGGCTCCCTGAAACAGATTAATCCCACAGTGTGGTCTCCCTAAAACAAATTAATCCCACAGTGCGGTCTCCCTAAAACAGGTTAATCCCACATTGTGGGCTCCCTAAAACAGATTAATCCCACAGTGCGGTCTCCCTGAAACAGATTAATCCCACAGTGTGGTCTCCCTGAAACAGATTAATCCCACAGTGTGGTCTCCCTGAACGAGATTAATCCCACAGTGTGGTCTCCCTGAAACAAATTAATCCCACAGTGTTGGCTCCCTGAAATAGATTAATCCCACAGTGTGGGCTCCCTGAAAAAAATTAATCCTACAGTGTGGTCTCCCTGAAACAGATAAATTCCACAGTGTGGGCTCCCTAAAACAGATTAATCCCACAGTGTGGTCTCCCTAAAACAGATTAATGCCACAGTGTATTCACCCTAAACAGATTAATCCCACAGTGTGGTCTCCCTGAAACAGTTTAATCCACAGTGTGGTCTCCCTGAAACTGTTTAATCCCTCAGTGTGGTCTCCCTGAAACAGATTAATCCCACAGAGCGGTCTCCCTGAAATAGATTAATTCCACAGTGCGGTCTCCATGAAACAGATTAATCCCACAGTGTTGGCTCCCTGAAACAGAGTAATTCCACAGTGTGGTCTCCCTAAAACAGATTAATCCCGCAGTGTGGTCTCCCTAAAACAGATTAATCCCACAGTGTGGGCTCCCTAAAACTGATTAATCCCACAGTGCGGTCTCCCTGAAACAGATTAATCCCACAGTGTTGGCTCCCTGAAACAGATTAATCCCACAGTGTGGTGTCCCTAAAACAGATTAATGCCACAGTGTGCTCTCCCTGAAACAGATTAATCCCACAGTGTGAGGCTCACAGAAACAGATTAATCCCACAGTATGGGCTCCCAGAAACAGATTAATCCCACAGTGTTGGCTCCCTGAAACAGATTAATCCCACAGTGTGGTCTCCCAGAAAGAGAGTAATCCCACAGTGTGGTCTCACTGAAACAGATTAATCCCACAGTGTGGGCTGCCTGAAACAGATTAATCCCACAGTGTGGTCTCCCTGAAACAGATTAATCCCACAGTGTCTTCTCCCTGAAACAGATTAATCCCACAGTGTCTTCTCCCTGAAAATTAATACCACAGTGTGGTCTCCCTGAAACAGATTAATCCCACAGTGTGGGCTCCCTGAAACAGATTAATCCCACAGTGTGGGCTCCCTGAAACAGATTAATCCCACAGTGTGGTCTCCCTAAAACCAATTAATCCCACAGTGTCTTCTCCCTGAAACAGGTTAATCCCACAGCGTCGTCTCCCTAAAACAGATTAATCCCACAGTGTGGTCTCCCTGAAACAGATAAATCCCACAGTGTGGTCTCCCTGAAACAGATTAATCCCACAGTGTGGTCTCCCTGAAACAGATTAATTCCACAGTGTGGGCTCCCTGAAACAGATTAATCCGACAGTGCGGTCTCCCTGAAACAGATTAATTCCACCATGTGGGCACCCTGAAACAGATTAATCCCACAGTGTGGGATCCCTGAAAAAGATTAATCCCACAGTGTGGTCTCCCTAAAACAGATTAATCCCACAGTGTGGGCTCCCTGAAACAGATTAATCCCACAGTGTGGGCTCCCTGAAACAGATTAATCCCACAGTGTGGTCTCCCTAAAACAGATTAATCCCACAGTGTAGGCTCCCTGAAACAGATTAATCCCACGGTGTGGGCTCCCTGAAACAGATTAATCGCACAATGTGGTCTCCCTGAAACAGATTAACCCAACAGTGCGGTCTCCCTGAAACAGATTAATCCCACAGTGCGGTCTCCCTGAAACAGATTAATCCCAAAGTGTGGTCTCCCTGTAACAGATTAATCCCACAGTGTGGTCTCCCTGAAACAGATTAATCCCACAGTGTGAGGCTCCCAGAAACAGATTAATCCCACAGTATGGGCTCCCTGAAACAGATTAATCCCACAGTGTGTGCTCCCTGAAACAGATTAATCCCACAGTGTGGTCTCCCTGAAACAGATTAATCCCACAGTGTGGTCTCCCACAAAGAGAGTAATCCCACAGTGTGGTCTCCCAAAAATAGATTAATCCCACAGTGTGGGCTCCATAAAACAGATTAATCCCACAGTGTGGTCTCACTGAAACAGATTAATCCCACAGTGTGGGCTGCCTGAAACAGAGTAATCCCACAGTGAGGTCTCCCTAAAACAGATTAATCCCACAGTGTGGTCTCCCTTAAACAGATTAATCCCACAGTGTGGGCTCCCTAAAACAAATTAATCCCATAGTCCGGTCTCCCTTAAACAAATTAATCCCACAGTGCGGTCTCCCTAAAACAGATTAATCCCACAGTTTGGGCTCCCTAAAACAGATTTATCCCACAGTGCGGTCTCCCTGAAACAGATTAATCCCACAGTGCTGGCTCCCTGAAACAGATTAATCCCACAGTGTGGTCTCCCTAAAACAAATTAATCCCACAGTGCGGTCTCCCTAAAACAGGTTAATCCCACATTGTGGGCTCCCTAAAACAGATTAATCCCACAGTGCGGTCTCCCTGAAACAGATTAATCCCACAGTGTGGTCTCCCTGAAACAGATTAATCCCACAGTGTGGTCTCCCTGAACGAGATTAATCCCACAGTGTGGTCTCCCTGAAACAAATTAATCCCACAGTGTGGGCTCCCTGAAATAGATTAATCCCACAGTGTGGGCTCCCTGAAAAAAATTAATCCCACAGTGTGGTCTCCCTGAAACAGATAAATTCCACAGTGTAGGCTCCCTAAAACAGATTAATCCCACAGTGTGGTCTCCCTAAAACAGATTAATCCCACAGTGTATTCACCCTAAACAGATTAATCACACAGTGTGGTCTCCCTGAAACAGTTTAATCCACAGTGTGGTCTCCCTGAAACTGATTAATCCCTCAGTGTGGTCTCCCTGAAACAGATTAATCCCACAGAGCGGTCTCCCTGAAACAGATTAATTCCACAGTGCGGTCTCCATGAAACAGATTAATCCCACAGTGTGGGCTCCCTGAAACAGAGTAATTCCACAGTGTGGTCTCCCTAAAACAGATTAATCCCGCAGTGTGGTCTCCCTAAAACAGATTAATCCCACAGTGTGGACTCCCTAAAACTGATTAATCCCACAGTGCAGTCTCCCTGAAACAGATTAATCCCACAGTGTTGGCTCCCTGAAACAGATTAATCCCATAGTGTGGTCTCCCTAAAACAGATTAATCCCACAGTGTGGTCTCCAAGAAAGAGAGTAATCCCACAGTGTGGTCTCCCAAAAATAGATTAATCCCACAGTGTGGGCTCCCTAAAACAGATTAATCCCACAGTGTGGTCTCACTGAAACAGATTAATCCCACAGTGTTGGCTGCCTGAAACAGATTAATCCCACAGTGTGGTCTCCCTGAAACAGATTAATCCCACAGTGTCTTCTCCCTGAAACAGATTAATCCCACAGTGTCTTCTCCCTGAAAATTAATACCACAGTGTGGTCTCCCTGAAACAGATTAATCCCACAGTGTGGGCTCCCTGAAACATATTAATCCCACAGTGTGGGCTCCCTGAAACAGATTAATCCCACAGTGTGGTCTCCCTAAAACCAATTAATCCCACAGTCTCTTCTCCCTGAAACAGATTAATCCCACAGCGTGGTCTCCCTAAAACAGATTAATCCCACAGTGTGGTCTCCCTGAAACAGATAAATCCCACAGTGTGGTCTCCCTGAAACAGATTAATCCCACAGTGTGGTCTCCCTAAAACAGATTAATCCCACAGTGTGGTCTCCCTGAAACAGATAAATCCCACAGTGTGGTCTCCCTGAAACAGATTAATCCCACAGTGTGGTCTCCCTGAAACTGATAAATCCCACAGTGTGGTCTCCCTGAAACAGATTAATCCCACAGTGTGGGCTCCCTGAAACAGATTAATCCGACAGTGCGGTCTCCCTGAAACAGATTAATTCCACCATGTGGGCACCCTGAAACAGATTAATCCCACAGTGTGGGATCCCTGAAAAAGATTAATCCCACAGTGTGGTCTCCCTAAAACAGATTAATCCCACAGTGTGGGCTCCCTGAAACAGATTAATCCCACAGTGTGGGCTCCCTGAAACAGATTAATCGCACAATGTGGTCTCCCTGAAACAGATTAACCCAACAGTGCGGTCTCCCTGAAACAGATTTATCCCACAGTGTGGGCTCCCTGAAACAGATTAATCCCACAGTGTGGTCTCCCTAAAACAGATTAATTCCACAGTGTAGGCTCCCTGAAACAGATTAATCCCACGGTGTGGGCTCCCTGAAACAGATTAATCGCACAATGTGGTCTCCCTGAAACAGATTAACCCAACAGTGCGGTCTCCCTGAAACAGATTAATCCCACAGTGTGGGCTCCCTAAAACAGATTAATCCCACAGTGCGGTCTCCCTGAAACAGATTAATCCCACAGTGTCGTCTCCCTGTAACAGATTAATCCCAAAGTGTGGTCTCCCTGAAACAGATTAATCCCACAGTGTGAGGCTCCCAGAAACAGATTAATCCCACAGTATGGGCTCCCTGAAACAGATTAATCCCACAGTGTGTGCTCCCTGAAACAGATTAATCCCACAGTGTGGTCTCCCTGAAACAGATTAATCCCACAGTGTGGTCTCCCTGAAACAGAGTAATTCCACAGTGTGGTCTCCCAAAAACAGATTAATCCCGCAGTGTGGTCTCCCTAAAACAGATTAATCCCACAGTGTGGACTCCCTAAAACTGATTAATCCCACAGTGCAGTCTCCCTGAAACAGATTAATCCCACAGTGTTGGCTCCCTGAAACAGATTAATCCCATAGTGTGGTCTCCCTAAAACAGATTAATCCCACAGTGTGGTCTCCAAGAAAGAGAGTAATCCCACAGTGTGGTCTCCCAAAAATAGATTAATCCCACAGTGTGGGCTCCCTAAAACAGATTAATCCCACAGTGTGGTCTCACTGAAACAGATTAATCCCACAGTGTTGGCTGCCTGAAACAGATTAATCCCACAGTGTGGTCTCCCTGAAACAGATTAATCCCACAGTGTCTTCTCCCTGAAACAGATTAATCCCACAGTGTCTTCTCCCTGAAAATTAATACCACAGTGTGGTCTCCCTGAAACAGATTAATCCCACAGTGTGGGCTCCCTGAAACATATTAATCCCACAGTGTGGGCTCCCTGAAACAGATTAATCCCACAGTGTGGTCTCCCTAAAACCAATTAATCCCACAGTCTCTTCTCCCTGAAACAGATTAATCCCACAGCGTGGTCTCCCTAAAACAGATTAATCCCACAGTGTGGTCTCCCTGAAACAGATAAATCCCACAGTGTGGTCTCCCTGAAACAGATTAATCCCACAGTGTGGTCTCCCTAAAACAGATTACTCCCACAGTGTGGTCTCCCTGAAACAGATAAATCCCACAGTGTGGTCTCCCTGAAACAGATTAATCCCACAGTGTGGTCTCCCTGAAACTGATAAATCCCACAGTGTGGTCTCCCTGAAACAGATTAATCCCACAGTGTGGTCTCCCTGAAACAGATTAATCCCACAGTGTGGGCTCCCTGAAACAGATTAATCCGACAGTGCGGTCTCCCTGAAACAGATTAATTCCACCATGTGGGCACCCTGAAACAGATTAATCCCACAGTGTGGGATCCCTGAAAAAGATTAATCCCACAGTGTGGTCTCCCTAAAACAGATTAATCCCACAGTGTGGGCTCCCTGAAACAGATTAATCCCACAGTGTGGGCTCCCTGAAACAGATTAATCGCACAATGTGGTCTCCCTGAAACAGATTAACCCAACAGTGCGGTCTCCCTGAAACAGATTTATCCCACAGTGTGGGCTCCCTGAAACAGATTAATCCCACAGTGTGGTCTCCCTAAAACAGATTAATTCCACAGTGTAGGCTCCCTGAAACAGATTAATCCCACGGTGTGGGCTCCCTGAAACAGATTAATCGCACAATGTGGTCTCCCTGAAACAGATTAACCCAACAGTGCGGTCTCCCTGAAACAGATTAATCCCACAGTGTGGGCTCCCTAAAACAGATTAATCCCACAGTGCGGTCTCCCTGAAACAGATTAATCCCACAGTGTCGTCTCCCTGTAACAGATTAATCCCAAAGTGTGGTCTCCCTGAAACAGATTAATCCCACAGTGTGAGGCTCCCAGAAACAGATTAATCCCACAGTATGGGCTCCCTGAAACAGATTAATCCCACAGTGTGTGCTCCCTGAAACAGATTAATCCCACAGTGTGGTCTCCCTGAAACAGATTAATCCCACAGTGTGGTCTCCCAGAAAGAGAGTAATCCCACAGTGTGGTCTCCCAAAAATAGATTAATCCCACAGTGTGGGCTCCCTAAAACAGATTAATCCCACAGTGTGGTCTCACTGAAACAGATTAATCCCACAGTGTGGGCTGCCTGAAACAGATTAATCCCACAGTGTGGTCTCCCTGAAACAGATTAATCCCACAGTGTCTTCTCCCTGAAACAGATTAATCCCACAGTGTCTTCTCCCTGAAAATTAATACCACAGTGTGGTCTCCCTGAAACAGATTAATCCCACAGTGTGGGCTCCCTGAAACAGATTAATCCCACAGTGTGGGCTCCCTGAAACAGATTAATCCCAAAGTGTGGTCTCCCTAAAACCAATTAATCCCACAGTGTCTTCTCCCTGAAACAGATTAATCCCACAGCGTGGTCTCCCTAAAACAGATTAATCCCACAGTGTGGTCTCCCTGAAACAGATAAATCCCACAGTGTGGTCTCCCTGAAACAGATTAATCCCACAGTGTGGTCTCCCTGAAACAGATTAATCCCACAGTGTGGGCTCCCTGAAACAGATTAATCCGACAGTGCGGTCTCCCTGAAACAGATTAATTCCACCATGTGGGCACCCTGAAACAGATTAATCCCACAGTGTGGGATCCCTGAAACAGATTAATCCCACAGTGTGGTCTCCCTAAAACAGATTAATCCCACAGTGTGGGCTCCCTGAAACAGATTAATCGCACAATGTGGTCTCCCTGAAACAGATTAATCCCACAGTGTGGTCTCCCTAAAACAGATTAATCCCACAGTGTGGTCTCCCTGAAACAGATTAATCCCACAGTGTGGGCTCCCTGAAACAGATTAATCGCACAATGTGGTCTCCCTGAAACAGATTAATCCCACAGTGTGGTCTCCCTAAAACAGATTAATCCCACAGTGTGGTCTCCCTGAAACAGATTAATCCCACAGTGTGGGCTCCCTAAAACAGATTAATCCCACAGTGCGGTCTCCCTGAAACAAATTAATCCCACAGTGTGGTCTCCCTGAAACAGATTAATCCCACAGTGTGGTCTCCCTAAAACAGATTAATCCCACAGTTTGGGCTCCCTAAAACAGATTTATCCCACAGTGCGGTCTCCCTGAAACAGATTAATCCCACAGTGCTGGCTCCCTGAAACAGATTAATCCCACAGTGTGGTCTCCCTAAAACAAATTAATCCCACAGTGCGGTCTCCCTAAAACAGGTTAATCCCACATTGTGGGCTCCCTAAAACAGATTAATCCCACAGTGCGGTCTCCCTGAAACAGATTAATCCCACAGTGTGGTCTCCCTGAAACAGATTAATCCCACAGTGTGGTCTCCCTGAACGAGATTAATCCCACAGTGTGGTCTCCCTGAAACAAATTAATCCCACAGTGTTGGCTCCCTGAAATAGATTAATCCCACAGTGTGGGCTCCCTGAAAAAAATTAATCCCACAGTGTGGTCTCCCTGAAACAGATAAATTCCACAGTGTGGGCTCCCTAAAACAGATTAATCCCACAGTGTGGTCTCCCTAAAACAGATTAATCCCACAGTGTATTCACCCTAAACAGATTAATCCCACAGTGTGGTCTCCCTGAAACAGTTTAATCCACAGTGTGGTCTCCCTGAAACTGATTAATCCCTCAGTGTGGTCTCCCTGAAACAGATTAATCCCACAGAGCGGTCTCCCTGAAATAGATTAATTCCACAGTGCGGTCTCCATGAAACAGATTAATCCCACAGTGTGGGCTCCCTGAAACAGAGTAATTCCACAGTGTGGTCTCCCTAAAACAGATTAATACCGCAGTGTGGTCTCCCTAAAACAGATTAATCCCACAGTGTGGGCTCCCTAAAACTGATTAATCCCACAGTGCGGTCTCCCTGAAACAGATTAATCCCACAGTGTTGGCTCCCTGAAACAGATTAATCCCACAGTGTGGTCTCCCTAAAACAGATTAATCCCACAGTGTGCTCTCCCTGAAACAGATTAATCCCACAGTGTGAGGCTGACAGAAACAGATTAATCGCACAGTATGGGCTCCCAGAAACAGATTAATCCCACAGTGTTGGCTCCCTGAAACAGATTAATCCCACAGTGTGGTCTCCCAGAAAGAGAGTAATCCCACAGTGTGGTCTCCCAAAAATAGATTAATCCCACAGTGTGGGCTCCCTAAAACAGATTAATCCCACAGTGTGGGCTGCCTGAAACAGATTAATCCCACAGTGTGGTCTCCTTGAAACAGATTAATCCCACAGTGTCTTCTCCCTGAAACAGATTAATCCCACAGTGTCTTCTCCCTGAAAATTAATACCACAGTGTGGTCTCCCTGAAACAGATTAATCCCACAGTGTGGGCTCCCTGAAACAGATTAATCCCACAGTGTGGGCTCCCTGAAACAGATTAATCCCACAGTGTGGTCTCCCTAAAACCAATTAATCCCACAGTGTCTTCTCCCTGAAACAGTTTAATCCCACAGCGTGGTCTCCCTAAAACAGATTAATCCCACAGTGTGGTCTCCCTGAAACAGATAAATCCCACAGTGTGGTCTCCCTGAAACAGATTAATCCCACAGTGTGGTCTCCCTGAAACAAATTAATCCCACAGTGTTGGCTCCCTGAAATAGATTAATCCCACAGTGTGGGCTCCCTGAAAAAAATTAATCCCACAGTGTGGTCTCCCTGAAACAGATAAATTCCACAGTGTGGGCTCCCTAAAACAGATTAATCCCACAGTGTGGTCTCCCTAAAACAGATTAATCCCACAGTGTATTCACCCTAAACAGATTAATCCCACAGTGTGGTCTCCCTGAAACAGTTTAATCCACAGTGTGGTCTCCCTGAAACTGATTAATCCCTCAGTGTGGTCTCCCTGAAACAGATTAATCCCACAGAGCGGTCTCCCTGAAATAGATTAATTCCACAGTGCGGTCTCCATGAAACAGATTAATCCCACAGTGTGGGCTCCCTGAAACAGAGTAATTCCACAGCGTGGTCTCCCTAAAACAGATTAATACCGCAGTGTGGTCTCCCTAAAACAGATTAATCCCACAGTGTGGGCTCCCTAAAACTGATTAATCCCACAGTGCGGTCTCCCTGAAACAGATTAATCCCACAGTGTTGGCTCCCTGAAACAGATTAATCCCACAGTGTGGTCTCCCTAAAACAGATTAATCCCACAGTGTGCTCTCCCTGAAACAGATTAATCCCACAGTGTGAGGCTGACAGAAACAGATTAATCGCACAGTATGGGCTCCCAGAAACAGATTAATCCCACAGTGTTGGCTCCCTGAAACAGATTAATCCCACAGTGTGGTCTCCCAGAAAGAGAGTAATCCCACAGTGTGGTCTCCCAAAAATAGATTAATCCCACAGTGTGGGCTCCCTAAAACAGATTAATCCCACAGTGTGGGCTGCCTGAAACAGATTAATCCCACAGTGTGGTCTCCCTGAAACAGATTAATCCCACAGTGTCTTCTCCCTGAAACAGATTAATCCCACAGTGTCTTCTCCCTGAAAATTAATACCACAGTGTGGTCTCCCTGAAACAGATTAATCCCACAGTGTGGGCTCCCTGAAACAGATTAATCCCACAGTGTGGGCTCCCTGAAACAGATTAATCCCACAGTGTGGTCTCCCTAAAACCAATTAATCCCACAGTGTCTTCTCCCTGAAACAGTTTAATCCCACAGCGTGGTCTCCCTAAAACAGATTAATCCCACAGTGTGGTCTCCCTGAAACAGATAAATCCCACAGTGTGGTCTCCCTGAAACAGATTAATCCCACAGTGTGGTCTCCCTGAAACAGATTAATCCCACAGTGTGGGCTCCCTGAAACAGATTAATCCGACAGTGCGGTCTCCCTGAAACAGATTAATTCCACCATGTGGGCACCCTGAAAGAGATTAATCCCACAGTGTGGGATCCCTGAAAAAGATTAATCCCACAGTGTGATCTCCCTAAAACAGATTAATCCCACAGTGTGGGCTCCCTGAAACAGATTAATCCCACAGTGTGGGCTCCCTGAAACAGATTAATCCCACAGTGTGGTCTCCCTAAAACAGATTAATCCCACAGTGTAGGCTCCCTGAAACAGATTAATCCCACGGTGTGGGTTCCCTGAAACAGATTAATCGCACAATGTGGTCTCCCTGAAACAGATTAACCCAACAGTGCGGTCTCCCTGAAACAGATTAATCCCACAGTGCGGTCTCCCTGAAACAGATTAATCCCACAGTGTGGTCTCCCTGTAACAGATTAATCCCACAGTGTGGTCTCCCTGAAACAGATTAATCCCACAGTGTGAGGCTCCCAGAAACAGATTAATCCCACAGTATGGGCTCCCTGAAACAGATTAATCCCACAGTGTGTGCTCCCTGAAACAGATTAATCCCACAGTGTGGTCTCCCTGAAACAGATTAATCCCACAGTGTGGTCTCCCAGAAAGAGAGTAATCCCACAGTGTGGTCTCCCAAAAATAGATTAATCCCACAGTGTGGGCTCCATAAAACAGATTAATCCCACAGTGTGGTCTCACTGAAACAGATTAATCCCACAGTGTGGGCTGCCTGAAACAGATTAATCCCACAGTGTGGGCTCCCTCAAACAGATTAATCCGACAGTGCGGTCTCCCTGAAACAGATTAATTCCACCATGTGGGCACCCTGAAACAGATTAATCCCACAGTGTGGGATCCCTGAAACAGATTAATCCCACAGTGTGGTCTCCCTAAAACAGATTAATCCCACAGTGTGGTCTCCCTAAAACAGATTAATCCCACAGTGTGGTCTCCCTAAAACAGATTAATCCCACAGTGTGGGCTCCCTGAAACAGATTAATCCCACAGTGTGTGCTCCCTGAAACAGATTAATCCCACAGTATGGGCTCCCTAAAATAGATTAATCCCACAGTGTGGTCTCACTGAAACAGATTAATCCCACAGTGTGGGCTGCCTGAAACAGATTAATCCCACAGTGTGGTCTCCCTGAAACAGATTAATCCCACAGTGTCTTCTCCCTGAAACAGATTAATCCCACAGTGTCTTCTCCCTGAAAATTAATACCACAGTGTGGTCTCCCTGAAACAGATAAATCCCACAGTGTGGTCTCCCTGAAACAGATTAACCCAACAGTGCGGTCTCCCTGAAACAGATTAATCCCACAGTGTGGGCTCCCTGAAACAGAGTAATCCCACAGTGAGGTCTCCCTAAAACAGATTAATCCCACAGTGTGGTCTCCCTTAAACAGATTAATCCCACAGTGTGTGCACCCTGAAACAGATTAATCCAACAGTATGGGCTCCCTAAAATAGATTAATCCCACAGTGTGGGCTCCCTAAAACAGATTAATCCCACAGTGTGGTCTCACTGAAACAGATTAATCCCACAGTGTGGGCTGCCTGAAACAGATTAATCCCACAGTGTGGTCTCCCTGAAACAGATTAATCCCACAGTGTCTTCTCCCTGAAACAGATTAATCCCACAGTGTCTTCTCCCTGAAAATTAATACCACAGTGTGGTCTCCCTGAAACAGATTAATCCCACAGTGTTTGCTCCCTGAAACAGATTAATCCCACAGTATGGGCTCCCTAAAATAGATTAATCCCACAGTGTGGTCTCACTGAAACAGATTAATCCCACAGTGTGGGCTGCCTGAAACAGATTAATCCCACAGTGTGGTCTCCCTGAAACAGATTAATACCACAGTGTGGTCTCCCTGAAACAGATAAATCCCACAGTGTGGTCTCCCTGAAACAGATTAACCCAACAGTGCGGTCTCCCTGAAACAGATTAATCCCACAGTGTGGGCTCCCTGAAACAGAGTAATCCCACAGTGAGGTCTCCCCAAAAAAAGATTAATCCCACAGTGTGGTCTCCCTTAAACAGATTAATCCCACAGTGTGTGCTCCCAGAAACAGATTAATCCCACAGTATGGGCTCCCTAAAATAGATTAATCCCAAAGTGTGGGCTCCCTGAAACAGATTAATCCCACAGTGTGGGCTCCCTGAAACAGATTAATCCCACAGTGTGGTCTCCCTAAAACAGATTAATCCCACAGTGTGGTCTCCCTAAAACAGATTAATCCCACAGTGTGGTCTCCCTAAAACAGATTAATCCCACAGTGTGGGCTCCCTGAAACAGATTAATCCCACAGTGTGTGCTCCCTGAAACAGATTAATCCCACATTATGGGCTCCCTAAAATAGATTAATCCCACAGTGTGGTCTCACTGAAACAGATTAATCCCACAGTGTGGGCTGCCTGAAACAGATTAATCCCACAGTGTGGTCTCCCTGAAACAGATTAATCCCACAGTGTCTTCTCCCTGAAACAGATTAATCCCACAGTGTCTTCTCCCTGAAAATTAATACCACAGTGTGGTCTCCCTGAAACAGATAAATCCCACAGTGTGGTCTCCCTGAAACAGATTAACCCAACAGTGCGGTCTCCCTGAAACAGATTAATCCCACAGTGTGGGCTCCCTGAAACAGAGTAATCCCACAGTGAGGTCTCCCTAAAACAGATTAATCCCACAGTGTGGTCTCCCTTAAACAGATTAATCCCACAGTGTGTGCACCCTGAAACAGATTAATCCAACAGTATGGGCTCCCTAAAATAGATTAATCCCACAGTGTGGGCTCCCTAAAACAGATTAATCCCACAGTGTGGTCTCACTGAAACAGATTAATCCCACAGTGTGGGCTGCCTGAAACAGATAAATCCAACAGTGTGGTCTCCCTGAAACAGATTAATCCCACAGTGTCTTCTCCCTGAAACAGATTAATCCCACAGTGTCTTCTCCCTGAAAATTAATACCACAGTGTGGTCTCCCTGAAACAGATTAATCCCACAGTGTTTGCTCCCTGAAACAGATTAATCCCACAGTATGTGCTCCCTAAAATAGATTAATCCCACAGTGTGGTCTCACTGAAACAGATTAATCCCACAGTGTGGGCTGCCTGAAACAGATTAATCCCACAGTGTGGTCTCCCTGAAACAGATTAATACCACAGTGTGGTCTCCCTGAAACAGATAAATCCCACAGTGTGGTCTCCCTGAAACAGATTAACCCAACAGTGCGGTCTCCCTGAAACAGATTGATCCCACAGTGTGGGCTCCCTGAAACAGAGTAATCCCACAGTGAGGTCTCCCCAAAAAAAGATTAATCCCACAGTGTGGTCTCCCTTAAACAGATTAATCCCACAGTGTGTGCTCCAAGAAACAGATTAATCCCACAGTATGGGCTCCCTAAAATAGATTAATCCCACAGTGTGGGCTCCCTGAAACAGATTAATCCCACAGTGTGGGCTCCCTGAAACAGATTAATCCCACAGTGTGGTCTCCCTAAAACAGATTAATCCCACAGTGTGGTCTCCCTAAAACAGATTAATCCCACAGTGTGGTCTCCCTAAAACAGATTAATCCCACAGTGTGGGCTCCCTGAAACAGATTAATCCCACAGTGTGTGCTCCCTGAAACAGATTAATCCCACAGTATGGGCTCCCTAAAATAGATTAATCCCACAGTGTGGTCTCACTGAAACAGATTAATCCCACAGTGTGGGCTGCCTGAAACAGATTAATCCCACAGTGTGGTCTCCCTGAAACAGATTAATCCCACAGTGTCTTCTCCCTGAAACAGATTAATCCCACAGTGTCTTCTCCCTGAAAATTAATACCACAGTGTGGTCTCCCTGAAACAGATAAATCCCACAGTGTGGTCTCCCTGAAACAGATTAACCCAACAGTGCGGTCTCCCTGAAACAGATTAATCCCACAGTGTGGGCTCCCTGAAACAGAGTAATCCCACAGTGAGGTCTCCCTAAAACAGATTAATCCCACAGTGTGGTCTCCCTTAAACAGATTAATCCCACAGTGTGTGCACCCTGAAACAGATTAATCCAACAGTATGGGCTCCCTAAAATAGATTAATCCCACAGTGTGGGCTCCCTAAAACAGATTAATCCCACAGTGTGGTCTCACTGAAACAGATTAATCCCACAGTGTGGGCTGCCTGAAACAGATAAATCCCACAGTGTGGTCTCCCTGAAACAGATTAATCCCACAGTGTCTTCTCCCTGAAACAGATTAATCCCACAGTGTCTTCTCCCTGAAAATTAATACCACAGTGTGGTCTCCCTGAAACAGATTAATCCCACAGTGTTTGCTCCCTGAAACAGATTAATCCCACAGTATGGGCTCCCTAAAATAGATTAATCCCACAGTGTGGTCTCACTGAAACAGATTAATCCCACAGTGTGGGCTGCCTGAAACAGATTAATCCCACAGTGTGGTCTCCCTGAAACAGATTAATACCACAGTGTGGTCTCCCTGAAACAGATAAATCCCACAGTGTGGTCTCCCTGAAACAGATTAACCCAACAGTGCGGTCTCCCTGAAACAGATTAATCCCACAGTGTGGGCTCCCTGAAACAGAGTAATCCCACAGTGAGGTCTCCCCAAAAAAAGATTAATCCCACAGTGTGGTCTCCCTTAAACAGATTAATCCCACAGTGTGTGCACCCAGAAACAGATTAATCCCACAGTATGGGCTCCCTAAAATAGATTAATCCCACAGTGTGGGCTCCCTGAAACAGATTAATCCCACAGTGTGGGCTCCCTGAAACAGATTAATCCCACAGTGTGGTCTCCCTAAAACAGATTAATCCCACAGTGTGGTCTCCCTAAAACAGATTAATCCCACAGTGTGGTCTCCCTAAAACAGATTAATCCCACAGTGTGGGCTCCCTGAAACAGATTAATCCCACAGTGTGTGCTCCCTGAAACAGATTAATCCCACAGTATGGGCTCCCTAAAATAGATTAATCCCACAGTGTGGTCTCACTGAAACAGATTAATCCCACAGTGTGGGCTGCCTGAAACAGATTAATCCCACAGTGTGGTCTCCCTGAAACAGATTAATCCCACAGTGTCTTCTCCCTGAAACAGATTAATCCCACAGTGTCTTCTCCCTGAAAATTAATACCACAGTGTGGTCTCCCTGAAACAGATAAATCCCACAGTGTGGTCTCCCTGAAACAGATTAACCCAACAGTGCGGTCTCCCTGAAACAGATTAATCCCACAGTGTCTTCTCCCTGAAAATTAATACCACAGTGTGGTCTCCCTGAAATAGATCAATCCCACAGTGTGTGCTCCCTGAAACAGATTAATCCCACAGTATGGGCTCCCTAAAATAGATTAATCCCACAGTGTGGGCTCCCTAAAACAGATTAATCCCACAGTGTGGTCTCACTGAAACAGATTAATCCCACAGTGTGGGCTGCCTGAAACAGATTAATCCCACAGTGTGGTCTCCCTGAAACAGATTAATCCCACAGTGTCTTCTCCCTAAAACAGATTAATCCCACAGTGTCTTCTCCCTGAAAATTAATACCACAGTGTGGTCTCCCTGAAACAGATTAATCCCACAGTGTGGTCTCCCTGAAACAGAATAATTCCACCATGTGGGCTCCCTGAAACAGATTTATCCCACCGTGTGGTCTCCCTGAAACAGATTAATCCCACAGTGTGGTCTCCCTAAAACAGATTAATCCCACAGTGTGTGCTCCCTGAAACAGATTAATCCCACAGTATGGGCTCCCTAAAATAGATTAATCCCACAGTGTGGGCTCCCTAAAACAGATTAATCCCACAGTGTGGTCTCACTGAAACAGATTAATCCCACAGTGTGGGCTGCCTGAAACAGATTAATCCCACAGTGTGGTCTCCCTAAAACAGATTAATCCCACAGTGTGTGCTCCCTGAAACAGATTAATCCCACAGTATGGGCTCCCTAAAATAGATTAATCCCACAGTGTGGGCTCCCTAAAACAGATTAATCCCACAGTGTGGTCTCACTGAAACAGATTAATCCCACAGTGTGGGCTGCCTGAAACAGATTAATCCCACAGTGTGGTCTCCCTGAAACAGATTAATCCCACAGTGTCTTCTCCCTGAAACAGATTAATCCCACAGTGTCTTCTCCCTGAAAATTAATACCACAGTGTGGTCTCCCTGAAACAGATAAATCCCACAGTGTGGTCTCCCTGAAACAGATTAACCCAACAGTGCGGTCTCCCTGAAACAGATTAATCCCACAGTGTGGGCTCCCTGAAACAGAGTAATCCCACAGTGAGGTCTCCCTAAAACAGATTAATCCCACAGTGTGGTCTCCCTTAAACAGATTAATCCCACAGTGTGGGCTCCCTGAAACAGATTAATCCCACAGTGTGGTCTCACTGAAACAGATTAATCCCACAGTGTGGTCTCCCTGAGACAGATTAATCCCACAGTGTCTTCTCCCTGAAACAGATTAATCCCACAGTGTCTTCTCCCTGAAAATTAATACCACAGTGTGGTCTCCCTGAAACAGATAAATCCCACAGTGTGGTCTCCCTGAAACAGATTAATCCCACAGTGTGGTCTCCCTGAAACAGATTAATCCCACAGTGTGGTCTCCCTGTAACAGATTAATCCCACAGTGTGGTCTCCCTGAAACAGATTAATCCGACAGTGCGGTCTCCCTGAAACAGATTAATTCCACCATGTGGGCTCCCTGAAACAGATTAATCCCACAGTGTGGGATCCCTGAAACAGATTAATCCCACAGTGTGGTCTCCCTAAAACAGATTAATCCCACAATGTGGGCTCCCTGAAACAGATTAATCCCACAATGTGGTCTCCCTGAAACAGATTAACCCAACAGTGCGATCTCCCTGAAACAGAGTAATCCCACAGTGAGGTCTCCCTAAAACAGATTAATCCCACAGTGTGGTCTCCCTTAAACAGATTAATCCCACAGTGTGGGGTCCCTAAAACAGATTAATCCCACAGTGCGGTCTCCCTGAAACAAATTAATCCCATAGTGTGGTCTCCCTGAAACAGATTAATCCCACAGTGTGGTCTCCCTAAAACAGATTAATCCCACAGTTTGGGCTCCCTAAAACAGATTAATCCCACAGTGCGGTCTCCCTGAAACAGATTAATCCCACAGTGCTGGCTCCCTGAAACAGATTAATCCCACAGTGTGGTCTCCCTGAAACAGTTTAATCCACAGTGTGGTCTCCCTGAAACTGATTAATCCCTCAGTGTGGTCTCCCTGAAACAGATTAATCCCACAGAGCGGTCTCCCTGAAACAGATTAATTCCACAGTGTTGGCTCCCTGAAACAGATTAATCCCACAGTGTTGGCTCCCTGAAACAGATTAATCCCACAGTGTGGGCTCCCTGAAACAGATTAATCCGACAGTGCGGTCTCCCTGAAACAGATTAATTCCACCATGTGGGCACCCTGAAACAGATTAATCCCACAGTGTGGGATCCCTGAAACAGATTAATTCCACCATGTGGGCACCCTGAAACAGATTAATCCCACAGTGTGGGATCCCTGAAACAGATTAATCCCACAGTGTGGTCTCCCTAAAACAGATTAATCCCACAGTGTGGTCTCCCTAAAACAGATTAATCCCACAGTGTGGTCTCCCTAAAACAGATTAATCCCACAGTGTGGGCTCCCTGAAACAGATTAATCCCACAGTGTGTGCTCCCTGAAACAGATTAATCCCACAGTATGGGCTCCCTAAAATAGATTAATCCCACAGTGTGGGCTCCCTAAAACAGATTAATCCCACAGTGTGGTCTCACTGAAACAGATTAATCCTACAGTGTGGTCTCCCTAAAACAGATTAATCCCACAGTGTGGTCTGACTGAAACAGATTAATCCCACAGTGTGGTCTCCCTGAAACAGATTAATCCCACAGTGTCTTCTCCCTGAAACAGATTAATCCCACAGTGTCTTCTCCCTGAAAATTAATCCCACAGTGTGGTCTCCCTGAAACAGATAAATCCCACAGTGTGGTCTCCCTGAAACAGATTAATCCCACAGTGTGGTCTCCCTGAAACAGATTAATCCCACAGTGTGGGCTCCCTGAAACAGATTAATCCGACAGTGCGGTCTCCCTGAAACAGATTAATTCCACCATGTGGGCTCCCTGAAACAGATTAATCCCACAGTGTGGGATCCCTGAAACAGATTAATCCCACAGTGTGGTCTCCCTAAAACAGATTAATCCCACAATGTGGGCTCCCTGAAACAGATTAATCCCACAATGTGGTCTCCCTGAAACAGATTAACCCAACAGTGCGGTCTCCCTGAAACAGAGTAATCCCACAGTGAGGTCTCCCTAAAACAGATTAATCCCACAGTGTGGTCTCCCTTAAACAGATTAATCCCACAGTGTGGGGTCCCTAAAACAGATTAATCCCACAGTGCGGTCTCCCTGAAACATATTAATCCCATAGAGTGGTCTCCCTGAAACAGATTAATCCCACAGTGTGGTCTCCCTAAAACAGATTAATCCCACAGTTTGGGCTCCCTAAAACAGATTAATCCCACAGTGCGGTCTCCGTGAAACAGATTAATCCCACAGTGCTGGCTCCCTGAAACAGATTAATCCCACAGTGTGGTCTCCCTGAAACAGTTTAATCCACAGTGTGGTCTCCCTGAAACTGATTAATCCCTCAGTGTGGTCTCCCTGAAACAGATTAATCCCACAGAGCGGTCTCCGTGAAACAGATTAATTCCACAGTGTTGGCTCCCTGAAACAGATTAATCCCACAGTGTGGTCTCCCTAAAACAGATTAATCCCACAGTGTGCTCTCCCTGAAACAGATTAATCCCACAGTGTGAGCCTCACAGAAAGAGATTAATCCCACAGTATGGGCTACCTGAAACAGATTAATCCCACAGTGTGTGCTCCCTGAAACAGATTAATCCCACAGTGTGGTCTCCCTGAAACAGATTAATCCCACAGTGTGTGCTCCCTGAAACAGATTAATCCCACAGTATGGGCTTCCTAAAATAGATTAATCCCACAATGTGGGCTCCCTAAAACAGATTAATCCCACAGTGTGGTCTCACTGAAACAGATTAATCCCACAGTGTTGGCTGCCTGAAACAGATTAATCCCACAGTGTGGTCTCCCTGAAACAGATTAATCCCACAGTGTCTTCTCCCTGAAACAGATTAATCCCACAGTGTCTTCTCCCTGAAAATTAATACCACAGTGTGGTCTCCCTGAAACAGATTAATCCCACAGAGTGGTCTCCCTGAAACAGATTAATTCCAGCATGTGGGCTCCCTGAAACAGATTAATCCCACCGTGTGGTCTCCCTGAAACAGATTAATCCCACAGTGTGGTCTCCCTAAAACAGATTAATCCCACAGTGTGGGCTCCCTGAAACAGATTAATCCCACAGTATGGGCTTCCTAAAATAGATTAATCCCACAATGTGGGCTCCCTAAAACAGATTAATCCCACAGTGTGGTCTCACTGAAACAGATTAATCCCACAGTGTTGGCTGCCTGAAACAGATTAATCCCACAGTGTGGTCTCCCTGAAACAGATTAATCCCACAGTGTCTTCTCCCTGAAACAGATTAATCCCACAGTGTCTTCTCCCTGAAAATTAATACCACAGTGTGGTCTCCCTGAAACAGATTAATCCCACAGAGTGGTCTCCCTGAAACAGATTAATTCCAGCATGTGGGCTCCCTGAAACAGATTAATCCCACCGTGTGGTCTCCCTGAAACAGATTAATCCCACAGTGTGGTCTCCCTAAAACAGATTAATCCCACAGTGTGGGCTCCCTGAAACAGATTAATCCCACAGTGTGGGCTCCCTGAAACAGATTAATCGCACAATGTGGTCTCCCTGAAACAGATTAACCCAACAGTGCGGTCTCCCTGAAACAGATTAATCCCACAGTGTGGGCTCCCTGAAACAGAGTAATCCCACAGTGAGGTCTCCCTAAAACAGATTAAACCCACAGTGTGGTCTCCCTTAAACAGATTAATCCCACAGAGCGGTCTCCCTGAAACAGATTAATCCCACAGTGTTGGCTCCCTGAAACAGATTAATCCCACAGTGTGGTCTCCCTGAAACAGATTAAACCCACAATGTGGTCTCCCTGAAACAGATTAATCCCACAGTGCGGTCTCCCTAAAACAGATTAATCCCACGGTGTCTTCTCCATGAAACAGATTAATCCCACAGTGTCTTCTCCCTGAAAATTAATCCCACAGTGTGGTCTCCCTGAAACAGATTAATCCCACAGTGTGGGCTCCCTGAAACAGATTAATCCCACAGTATGGTCTCCCTAAAACAAATTAATCCCACAGTGTCTTCTCCCTGAAACAGATTCATCCCACAGTGTGGTCTCCCTAAAACAGATTAATCCCACAGTGTGGTCTCCCTGAAACAGATTAATACCACAGTGTGGTCTCCATGAAACAGATTATTCCCACAGTGTGGTTTCCCTGAAACAGATTAAACCCACAGTGTGGTCTCCCTTAAACAGATTAATCCCACAGAGCGGTCTCCCTGAAACAGATTAATCCCACAGTGTTGGCTCCCTGAAACAGATTAATCCCAAAGTGTGGGCTCCATGAAACAGATTAATCCCACAGTGTGGTCTCCCTAAAACAGATTAAACCCACAGTGTGGTCTCCCTGAAACAGATTAATCCCACAGTGTCTTCTCTCTGAAACAGATTAATCCCACAGTGTCTTCTCCCTGAAAATTAATACCACAGTGTGGTCTCCCTGAAACAGATTAATCCCACAGTGTGGTCTCCCTGAAACAGATTAATTCCAGCATGTGGGCTCCCTGAAACAGATTAATCCCACCGTGTGGTCTCCCTGAAACAGATTAATCCCACAGTGTGGTCTCCCTAAAACAGATTAATCCCACAGTGTGGGCTCCCTGAAACAGATTAATCCCACAGTGTGGGCTCCCTGAAACAGATTAATCGCACAATGTGGTCTCCCTGAAACAGATTAACCCAACAGTGCGGTCTCCCTGAAACAGATTAATCCCACAGTGTGGGCTCCCTGAAACAGAGTAATCCCACAGTGAGGTCTCCCTAAAACAGATTAAACCCACAGTGTGGTCTCCCTTAAACAGATTAATCCCACAGAGCGGTCTCCCTGAAACAGATTAATCCCACAGTGTTGGCTCCCTGAAACAGATTAATCCCAAAGTGTGGGCTCCATGAAACAGATTAATCCCACAGTGTGGTCTCCCTAAAACAGATTAAACCCACAGTGCGGTCTCTCAGAAACAGATTAATCCAGCAGTGTGGGCTCCCTGAAGGAGATTAATCCCAAAGTGTGGGCTCCCTGAAACAGATTAATCCCACAATGTGGTCTCCCTAAAACAGATTAATCCCACGGTGTCTTCTCCATGAAACAGATTAATCCCACAGTGTCTTCTCCCTGAAAATTAATCCCACAGTGTGGTCTCCCTGAAACAGATTAATCCCACAGTGTGGGCTCCCTGAAACAGATTAATCCCACAGTATGGTCTCCCTAAAACAAATTAATCCCACAGTGTCTTCTCCCTGAAACAGATTCATCCCACAGTGTGGTCTCCCTAAAACAGATTAATCCCACAGTGTGGTCTCCCTGAAACAGATTAATACCACAGTGTGGTCTCCCTAAAACAGATTAATCCCACAGTGTGGTTTCCCTGAAACAGATTAATCTTACAGTGTGCTCTCCCTGAAACAGATTAATCATACAGTGCGGTCTCCCTGAAACAGATTAATCCCACAGTGTGGGCTCCCTGAAACAGATTAATCCCACAGTGTGGTCTCCCTGAAACAGATTAATCCCACAGTGTGCTCTCCCTGAAACAGATTAATCATACAGTGCGGTCTCCCTGATACAGATTAATCCCACATGTGGGCTCCATGAAACAGATTAATCCCACAGTGTGGTCTCCCTGAAACAGATTAATCACACAGTGTGTGCTCCCTGATAAAGATTAATACCACAGTGTGGTCTCCCTGAAACATATTAATCCCACAGTGCGGACTCCCTGAAACAGATTAATCCCACAGTGTTGGCTCCCTGAAACAGATTAATCCCAAAGTGTGGGCTCCATGAAACAGATTAATCCCACAGTGTGGTCTCCCTAAAACAGATTAAACCCACAGTGCGGTCTCTCAGAAACAGATTAATCCAGCAGTGTGGGCTCCCTGAAGGAGATTAATCCCAAAGTGTGGGCTCCCTGAAACAGATTAATCCCACAATGTGGTCTCCCTGAAACAGATTAATCCCACAGTGCGGTCTACCTAAAACAGATTAATCCCACGGTTTCTTCTCCCTGAAACAGATTAATCCCACAGTGTCTTCTCCCTGAAAATTAATCCCACAGTGTGGTCTCCCTGAAACAGATTAATCCCACAGTGTGGGCTCCCTGAAACAGATTAATCCCACAGTATGGTCTCCCTAAAACAAATTAATCCCACAGTGTCTTCTCCCTGAAACAGATTCATCCCACAGTGTGGTCTCCCTAAAACAGATTAATCCCACAGTGTGGTCTCCCTGAAACAGATTAATACCACAGTGTGGTCTCCCTAAAACAGATTAATCCCACAGTGTGGTTTCCCTGAAACAGATTAATCCCACAGTGTGCTCTCCCTGAAACAGATTAATCATACAGTGCGGTCTCCCTGAAACAGATTAATCCCACAGTGTGGGCTCCCTGAAACAGATTAATCCCACAGTGTGGTCTCCCTGAAACAGATTAATCCCACAGTGTGCTCTCCCTGAAACAGATTAATCATACAGTGCGGTCTCCCTGAAACAGATTAATCCCACATGTGGGCTCCATGAAACAGATTAATCCCACAGTGTGGTCTCCCTGAAACAGATTAATCCCACAGTGTGTGCTCCCTGATAAAGATTAATACCACAGTGTGGTCTCCCTGAAACATATTAATCCCACAGTGCGGACTCCCTGAAACAGATTAATCCCACAGTGTGGTCTCCCTGAAACAGATTAACCCACAGTGTGGTCTCCCTGAAACAGATTAATTCCACAGTGCGGTCTCCCTGAAACAAATTAATCCCTCAGTGTCTTCTCCCTGAAACAGATTAATCCCACAGTGTGGTCTCCCTAAAAAAGATGAATCCCACAGTGTGGTCTCCCTGAAACAGATTAATCCCACAGTGTGCTCTCCCTGAAACAGATTAATCATACAGTGCCGTCTCCCTGAAACAGATTAATCCCACCTGTGGGCTCCATGAAACAGATTATTCCCACAGTGTGGTCTCCCTGAAAGAGATGAATCCCACAGTGTGTGCTCCCTGATAAAGATTAATACCACAGTGTGGTCTCCCTGAAACATATTAATCCCACAGTGCGGACTCCCTGAAACAGATTAATCCCACAGTGTGGTCTCCCTGAAACAGATTAATCCCACAGTGTGGTCTCCCTAAAACAGAATAATCCCACAGTGTTGTCTCCCTGAAACAGATTAATCCCACAGTGTGGTCTCCCTGAAATAGATTAATCCCACAGTGTGGTCTCCCTGAAATAGATTAATCCCACAGTGTGGTCTCCCTGAAACAAATTAATCCCACAGTGTGGGCTCCCTGTAATAGATTAATCTCACAGCGTGGGCTCCCTGAAAAAAATTAATCCCACAGTGTGGTCTCCCTGAAACAGATAAATTCCACAGTGTGGGCTCCCTAAAACAGATTAATCCCACAGTGTGGTCTCCCTAAAACTGATTAATCCCACAGTGTATTCACCCTAAACAGATTAATCCCACAGTGTGGTCTCCCTGAAACAGTTTAATCCACAGTGTGGTCTCCCTGAAACTGATTAATCCCTCAGTGTGGTCTCCCTGAAATAGATTAATCCCACAGAGCGGTCTCCCTGAAACAGATTAATTCCACAGTGCGGTCTCCATGAAACAGATTAATCCCACAGTGTGGGCTCCCTGAAACAGAGTAATTCCACAGTGTGGTCTCCCTAAAACAGATTAATCCCACAGTGTGGTCTCCCTAAAACAGATTAATCCCACAGTTTGGGCTCCCTAAAACAGATTAATCCCACAGTGCGGTCTCCCTGAAACAGATTAATCCCACAGTGCTGGCTCCCTGAAACAGATTAATCCCACAGTGTGGTCTCCCTGAAACAGTTTAATCCACAGTGTGGTCTCCCTGAAACTGATTAATCCCTCAGTGTGGTCTCCCTGAAACAGATTAATCCCACAGAGCGGTCTCCCTGAAACAGATTAATTCCACAGTGTTGGCTCCCTGAAACAGATTAATCCCACAGTGTTGGCTCCCTGAAACAGATTAATCCCACAGTGTGGGCTCCCTGAAACAGATTAATCCGACAGTGCGGTCTCCCTGAAACAGATTAATTCCACCATGTGGGCACCCTGAAACAGATTAATCCCACAGTGTGGGATCCCTGAAACAGATTAATTCCACCATGTGGGCACCCTGAAACAGATTAATCCCACAGTGTGGGATCCCTGCAACAGATTAATCCCACAGTGTGGTCTCACTAAAACAGATTAATCCCACAGTGTGGTCTCCCTAAAACAGATTAATCCCACAGTGTGGTCTCCCTAAAACAGATTAATCCCACAGTGTGGGCTCCCTGAAACAGATTAATCCCACAGTGTGTGCTCCCTGAAACAGATTAATCCCACAGTATGGGCTCCCTAAAATAGATTAATCCCACAGTGTGGGCTCCCTAAAACAGATTAATCCCACAGTGTGGTCTCACTGAAACAGATTAATCCCACAGTGTGGTCTCCCTAAAACAGATTAATCCCACAGTGTGGTCTCACTGAAACAGATTAATCCCACAGTGTGGTCTCCCTGAAACAGATTAATCCCACAGTGTCAACTCCCTGAAACAGATTAATCCCACAGTGTCTTCTCCCTGAAAATTAATACCACAGTGTGGTCTCCCTGAAACAGATAAATCCCACAGTGTGGTCTCCCTGAAACAGATTAATCCCACAGTGTGGTCTCCCTGAAACAGATTAATCCCACAGTGTGGTCTCCCTAAAACAGGTTAATCCCACAGTGTAGGCTCCCTGAAACAGATTAATCCCACGGTGTGGGCTCCCTGAAACAGATTAATCGCACAATGTGGTCTCCCTGAAACAGATTAACCCAACAGTGCGGTCTCCCTGAAACAGATTAATCCCACAGTGCGGTCTCCCTGAAACAGATTAATCCCACAGTGTGGTCTCCCTGAAACAGATTAATCCCACAGTGTCTTCTCCCTGAAACAGATTAATCCCACAGTGTCTTCTCCCTGAAAATTAATACCACAGTGTGGTCTCCCTGAAACAGATAAATCCCACAGTGTGGTCTCCCTGAAACAGATTAACCCAACAGTGCGGTCTCCCTGAAACAGATTAATCCCACAGTGTGGGCTCCCTGAAACAGAGTAATCCCACAGTGAGGTCTCCCTAAAACAGATTAATCCCACAGTGTGGTCTCCCTTAAACAGATTAATCCCACAGTGTGTGCACCCTGAAACAGATTAATCCAACAGTATGGGCTCCCTAAAATAGATTAATCCCACAGTGTGGGCTCCCTAAAACAGATTAATCCCACAGTGTGGTCTCACTGAAACAGATTAATCCCACAGTGTGGGCTGCCTGAAACAGATTAATCCCACAGTGTGGTCTCCCTGAAACAGATTAATCCCACAGTGTCTTCTCCCTGAAACAGATTAATCCCACAGTGTCTTCTCCCTGAAAATTAATACCACAGTGTGGTCTCCCTGAAACAGATTAATCCCACAGTGTTTGCTCCCTGAAACAGATTAATCCCACAGTATGGGCTCCCTAAAATAGATTAATCCCACAGTGTGGTCTCACTGAAACAGATTAATCCCACAGTGTGGGCTGCCTGAAACAGATTAATCCCACAGTGTGGTCTCCCTGAAACAGATTAATACCACAGTGTGGTCTCCCTGAAACAGATAAATCCCACAGTGTGGTCTCCCTGAAACAGATTAACCCAACAGTGCGGTCTCCCTGAAACAGATTAATCCCACAGTGTGGGCTCCCTGAAACAGAGTAATCCCACAGTGAGGTCTCCCCAAAAAAAGATTAATCCCACAGTGTGGTCTCCCTTAAACAGATTAATCCCACAGTGTGTGCTCCCAGAAACAGATTAATCCCACAGTATGGGCTCCCTAAAATAGATTAATCCCACAATGTGGGCTCCCTGAAACAGATTAATCCCACAGTGTGGGCTCCCTGAAACAGATTAATCCCACAGTGTGGTCTCCCTAAAACAGATTAATCCCACAGTGTGGTCTCCCTAAAACAGATTAATCCCACAGTGTGGTCTCCCTAAAACAGATTAATCCCACAGTGTGGGCTCCCTGAAACAGATTAATCCCACAGTGTGTGCTCCCTGAAACAGATTAATCCCACAGTATGGGCTCCCTAAAATAGATTAATCCCACAGTGTGGTCTCACTGAAACAGATTAATCCCACAGTGTGGGCTGCCTGAAACAGATTAATCCCACAGTGTGGTCTCCCTGAAACAGATTAATCCCACAGTGTCTTCTCCCTGAAACAGATTAATCCCACAGTGTCTTCTCCCTGAAAATTAATACCACAGTGTGGTCTCCCTGAAACAGATAAATCCCACAGTGTGGTCTCCCTGAAACAGATTAACCCAACAGTGCGGTCTCCCTGAAACAGATTAATCCCACAGTGTGGGCTCCCTGAAACAGAGTAATCCCACAGTGAGGTCTCCCTAAAACAGATTAATCCCACAGTGTGGTCTCCCTTAAACAGATTAATCCCACAGTGTGTGCACCCTGAAACAGATTAATCCAACAGTATGGGCTCCCTAAAATAGATTAATCCCACAGTGTGGGCTCCCTAAAACAGATTAATCCCACAGTGTGGTCTCACTGAAACAGATTAATCCCACAGTGTGGGCTGCCTGAAACAGATAAATCCCACAGTGTCTTCTCCCTGAAACAGATTAATCCCACAGTGTCTTCTCCCTGAAACAGATTAATCCCACAGTGTCTTCTCCCTGAAAATTAATACCACAGTGTGGTCTCCCTGAAACAGATTAATCCCACAGTGTTTGCTCCCTGAAACAGATTAATCCCACAGTGTTTGCTCCCTGAAATAGATTAATCCCACAGTGTGGTCTCACTGAAACAGATTAATCCCACAGTGTGGGCTGCCTGAAACAGATTAATCCCACAGTGTGGTCTCCCTGAAACAGATTAATACCACAGTGTGGTCTCCCTGAAACAGATAAATCCCACAGTGTGGTCTCCCTGAAACAGATTAACCCAACAGTGCGGTCTCCCTGAAACAGATTAATCCCACAGTGTGGGCTCCCTGAAACAGAGTAATCCCACAGTGAGGTCTCCCCAAAAAAAGATTAATCCCACAGTGTGGTCTCCCTTAAACAGATTAATCCCACAGTGTGTGCTCCCAGAAACAGATTAATCCCACAGTATGGGCTCCCTAAAATAGATTAATCCCACAGTGTGGGCTCCCTGAAACAGATTAATCCCACAGTGTGGGCTCCCTGAAACAGATTAATCCCACAGTGTGGTCTCCCTAAAACAGATTAATCCCACAGTGTGGTCTCCCTAAAACAGATTAATCCCACAGTGTGGTCTCCCTAAAACAGATTAATCCCACAGTGACAGTGTGGGCTCCCTGAAACAGATTAATCCCACAGTGTGTGCTCCCTGAAACAGATTAATCCCACAGTATGGGCTCCCTAAAATAGATTAATCCCACAGTGTGGTCTCACTGAAAGAGATTAATCCCACAGTGTGGGCTGCCTGAAACAGATTAATCCCACAGTGTGGTCTCCCTGAAACAGATTAATCCCACAGTGTCTTCTCCCTGAAACAGATTAATCCCACAGTGTCTTCTCCCTGAAAATTAATACCACAGTGTGGTCTCCCTGAAACAGATAAATCCCACAGTGTGGTCTCCCTGAAACAGATTAACCCAACAGTGCGGTCTCCCTGAAACAGATTAATCCCACAGTGTGGGCTCCCTGAAACAGAGTAATCCCACAGTGAGGTCTCCCTAAAACAGATTAATCCCACAGTGTGGTCTCCCTTAAACAGATTAATCCCACAGTGTGTGCACCCTGAAACAGATTAATCCAACAGTATGGGCTCCCTAAAATAGATTAATCCCACAGTGTGGGCTCCCTAAAACAGATTAATCCCACAGTGTGGTCTCACTGAAACAGATTAATCCCACAGTGTGGGCTGCCTGAAACAGATAAATCCCACAGTGTGGACTCCCTGAAACAGATTAATCCCACAGTGTCTTCTCCCTGAAACAGATTAATCCCACAGTGTCTTCTCCCTGAAAATTAATACCACAGTGTGGTCTCCCTGAAACAGATTAATCCCACAGTGTTTGCTCCCTGAAACAGATTAATCCCACAGTATGGGCTCCCTAAAATAGATTAATCCCACAGTGTGGTCTCACTGAAACAGATTAATCCCACAGTGTGGGCTGCCTGAAACAGATTAATCCCACAGTGTGGTCTCCCTGAAACAGATTAATACCACAGTGTGGTCTCCCTGAAACAGATAAATCCCACAGTGTGGTCTCCCTGAAACAGATTAACCCAACAGTGCGGTCTCCCTGAAACAGATTAATCCCACAGTGTGGGCTCCCTGAAACAGAGTAATCCCACAGTGAGGTCTCCCCAAAAAAAGATTAATCCCACTGTGTGGTCTCCCTTAAACAGATTAATCCCACAGTGTGTGCTCCCAGAAACAGATTAATCCCACAGTATGGGCTCCCTAAAATAGATTAATCCCACAGTGTGGGCTCCCTGAAACAGATTAATCCCACAGTGTGGGCTCCCTGAAAGAGATTAATCCCACAGTGTGGTCTCCCTAAAACAGATTAATCCCACAGTGTGGTCTCCCTAAAACAGATTAATCCCACAGTGTGGTCTCCCTAAAACAGATTAATCCCACAGTGTGGGCTCCCTGAAACAGATTAATCCCACAGTGTGTGCTCCCTGAAACAGATTAATCCCACAGTATGGGCTCCCTAAAATAGATTAATCCCACAGTGTGGTCTCACTGAAACAGATTAATCCCACAGTGTGGGCTGCCTGAAACAGATTAATCCCACAGTGTGGTCTCCCTGAAACAGATTAATCCCACAGTGTCTTCTCCCTGAAACAGATTAATCCCACAGTGTTTTCTCCCTGAAAATTAATACCACAGTGTGGTCTCCCTGAAACAGATAAATCCCACAGTGTGGTCTCCCTGAAACAGATTAACCCAACAGTGCGGTCTCCCTGAAACAGATTAATCCCACAGTGTCTTCTCCCTGAAAATTAATACCACAGTGTGGTCTCCCTGAAACAGATCAATCCCACAGTGTGTGCTCCCTGAAACAGATTAATCCCACAGTATGGGCTCCCTAAAATAGATTAATCCCACAGTGTGGGCTCCCTAAAACAGATTAATCCCACAGTGTGGTCTCACTGAAACAGATTAATCCCACAGTGTGGGCTGCCTGAAACAGATTAATCCCACAGTGTGGTCTCCCTGAAACAGATTAATCCCACAGTGTCTTCTCCCTAAAACAGATTAATCCCACAGTGTCTTCTCCCTGAAAATTAATACCACAGTGTGGTCTCCCTGAAACAGATTAATCCCACAGTGTGGTCTCCCTGAAACAGAATAATTCCACCATGTGGGCTCCCTGAAACAGATTTATCCCACCGTGTGGTCTCCCTGAAACAGATTAATCCCACAGTGTGGTCTCCCTAAAACAGATTAATCCCACAGTGTGGGCTCCCTGAAACAGATTAATCCCACAGTGTGTGCTCCCTGAAACAGATTAATCCCACAGTATGGGCTCCCTAAAATAGATTAATCCCACAGTGTGGGCTCCCTAAAACAGATTAATCCCACAGTGTGGTCTCACTGAAACAGATTAATCCCACAGTGTGGGCTGCCTGAAACAGATTAATCCCACAGTGTGGTCTCCCTGAAACAGATTAATCCCACAGTGTCTTCTCCCTGAAACAGATTAATCCCACAGTGTCTTCTCCCTGAAAATTAATACCACAGTGTGGTCTCCCTGAAACAGATAAATCCCACAGTGTGGTCTCCCTGAAACAGATTAACCCAACAGTGCGGTCTCCCTGAAACAGATTAATCCCACAGTGTGGGCTCCCTGAAACAGAGTAATACCACAGTGAGGTCTCCCTAAAACAGATTAATCCCACAGTGTGGTCTCCCTTAAACAGATTAATCCCACAGTGTGGGCTCCCTGAAACAGATTAATCCCACAGTGTGGTCTCACTGAAACAGATTAATCCCACAGTGTGGTCTCCCTGAGACAGATTAATCCCACAGTGTCTTCTCCCTGAAACAGATTAATCCCACAGTGTCTTCTCCCTGAAAATTAATACCACAGTGTGGTCTCCCTGAAACAGATAAATCCCACAGTGTGGTCTCCCTGAAACAGATTAATCCCACAGTGTGGTCTCCCTGAAACAGATTAATCCCACAGTGTGGTCTCCCTGTAACAGATTAATCCCACAGTGTGGTCTCCCTGAAACAGATTAATCCGACAGTGCGGTCTCCCTGAAACAGATTAATTCCACCATGTGGGCTCCCTGAAACAGATTAATCCCACAGTGTGGGATCCCTGAAACAGATTAATCCCACAGTGTGGTCTCCCTAAAACAGATTAATACCACAATGTGGGCTCCCTGAAACAGATTAATCCCACAATGTGGTCTCCCTGAAACAGATTAACCCAACAGTGCGATCTCCCTGAAACAGAGTAATCCCACAGTGAGGTCTCCCTAAAACAGATTAATCCCACAGTGTGGTCTCCCTTAAACAGATTAATCCCACAGTGTGGGGTCCCTAAAACAGATTAATCCCACAGTGCGGTCTCCCTGAAACAAATTAATCCCATAGTGTGGTCTCCCTGAAACAGATTAATCCCACAGTGTGGTCTCCCTAAAACAGATTAATCCCACAGTTTGGGCTCCCTAAAACAGATTAATCCCACAGTGCGGTCTCCCTGAAACAGATTAATCCCACAGTGCTGGCTCCCTGAAACAGATTAATCCCACAGTGTGGTCTCCCTGAAACAGTTTAATCCACAGTGTGGTCTCCCTGAAACTGATTAATCCCTCAGTGTGGTCTCCCTGAAACAGATTAATCCCACAGAGCGGTCTCCCTGAAACAGATTAATTCCACAGTGTTGGCTCCCTGAAACAGATTAATCCCACAGTGTTGGCTCCCTGAAACAGATTAATCCCACAGTGTGGGCTCCCTGAAACAGATTAATCCGACAGTGCGGTCTCCCTGAAACAGATTAATTCCACCATGTGGGCACCCTGAAACAGATTAATCCCACAGTGTGGGATCCCTGAAACAGATTAATTCCACCATGTGGGCACCCTGAAACAGATTAATCCCACAGTGTGGGATCCCTGAAACAGATTAATCCCACAGTGTGGTCTCCCTAAAACAGATTAATCCCACAGTGTGGTCTCCCTAAAACAGATTAATCCCACAGTGTGGTCTCCCTAAAACAGATTAATCCCACAGTGTGGGCTCCCTGAAACAGATTAATCCCACAGTGTGTGCTCCCTGAAACAGATTAATCCCACAGTATGGGCTCCCTAAAATAGATTAATCCCACAGTGTGGGCTCCCTAAAACAGATTAATCCCACAGTGTGGTCTCACTGAAACAGATTAATCCTACAGTGTGGTCTCCCTAAAACAGATTAATCCCACAGTGTGGTCTGACTGAAACAGATTAATCCCACAGTGTGGTCTCCCTGAAACAGATTAATCCCACAGTGTCTTCTCCCTGAAACAGATTAATCCCACAGTGTCTTCTCCCTGAAAATTAATACCACAGTGTGGTCTCCCTGAAACAGATAAATCCCACAGTGTGGTCTCCCTGAAACAGATTAATCCCACAGTGTGGTCTCCCTGAAACAGATTAATCCCACAGTGTGGGCTCCCTGAAACAGATTAATCCGACAGTGCGGTCTCCCTGAAACAGATTAATTCCACCATGTGGGCTCCCTGAAACAGATTAATCCCACAGTGTGGGATCACTGAAACAGATTAATCCCACAGTGTGGTCTCCCTAAAACAGATTAATCCCACAATGTGGGCTCCCTGAAACAGATTAATCCCACAATGTGGTCTCCCTGAAACAGATTAACCCAACAGTGCGGTCTCCCTGAAACAGAGTAATCCCACAGTGAGGTCTCCCTAAAACAGATTAATCCCACAGTGTGGTCTCCCTTAAACAGATTAATCCCACAGTGTGGGGTCCCTAAAACAGATTAATCCCACAGTGCGGTCTCCCTGAAACAAATTAATCCCATAGTGTGGTCTCCCTGAAACAGATTAATCCCACAGTGTGGTCTCCCTAAAACAGATTAATCCCACAGTTTGGGCTCCCTAAAACAGATTAATCCCACAGTGCGGTCTCCGTGAAACAGATTAATCCCACAGTGCTGGCTCCCTGAAACAGATTAATCCCACAGTGTGGTCTCCCTGAAACAGTTTAATCCACAGTGTGGTCTCCCTGAAACTGATTAATCCCTCAGTGTGGTCTCCCTGAAACAGATTAATCCCACAGAGCGGTCTCCGTGAAACAGATTAATTCCACAGTGTTGGCTCCCTGAAACAGATTAATCCCACAGTGTGGTCTCCCTAAAACAGATTAATCCCACAGTGTGCTCTCCCTGAAACAGATTAATCCCACAGTGTGAGCCTCACAGAAAGAGATTAATCCCACAGTATGGGCTCCCTGAAACAGATTAATCCCACAGTGTGTGCTCCCTGAAACAGATTAATCCCACAGTGTGGTCTCCCTGAAACAGATTAATCCCACAGTGTGTGCTCCCTGAAACAGATTAATCCCACAGTATGGGCTTCCTAAAATAGATTAATCCCACAATGTGGGCTCCCTAAAACAGATTAATCCCACAGTGTGGTCTCACTGAAACAGATTAATCCCACAGTGTTGGCTGCCTGAAACAGATTAATCCCACAGTGTGGTCTCCCTGAAACAGATTAATCCCACAGTGTCTTCTCCCTGAAACAGATTAATCCCACAGTGTCTTCTCCCTGAAAATTAATACCACAGTGTGGTCTCCCTGAAACAGATTAATCCCACAGTGTGGTCTCCCTGAAACAGATTAATTCCAGCATGTGGGCTCCCTGAAACAGATTAATCCCACCGTGTGGTCTCCCTGAAACAGATTAATCCCACAGTGTGGTCTCCCTAAAACAGATTAATCCCACAGTGTGGGCTCCCTGAAACAGATTAATCCCACAGTGTGGGCTCCCTGAAACAGATTAATCGCACAATGTGGTCTCCCTGAAACAGATTAACCCAACAGTGCGGTCTCCCTGAAACAGATTAATCCCACAGTGTGGGCTCCCTGAAACAGAGTAATCCCACAGTGAGGTCTCCCTAAAACAGATTAAACCCACAGTGTGGTCTCCCTTAAACAGATTAATCCCACAGAGCGGTCTCCCTGAAACAGATTAATCCCACAGTGTTGGCTCCCTGAAGCAGATTAATCCCACAGTGTGGTCTCCCTGAAACAGATTAAACCCACAATGTGGTCTCCCTGAAACAGATTAATCCCACAGTGCGGTCTCCCTAAAACAGATTAATCCCACGGTGTCTTCTCCATGAAACAGATTAATCCCACAGTGTCTTCTCCCTGAAAATTAATCCCACAGTGTGGTCTCCCTGAAACAGATTAATCCCACAGTGTGGGCTCCCTGAAACAGATTAATCCCACAGTATGGTCTCCCTAAAACAAATTAATCCCACAGTGTCTTCTCCCTGAAACAGATTCATCCCACAGTGTGGTCTCCCTAAAACAGATTAATCCCACAGTGTGGTCTCCCTGAAACAGATTAATACCACAGTGTGGTCTCCATGAAACAGATTATTCCCACAGTGTGGTTTCCCTGAAACAGATTAAACCCACAGTGTGGTCTCCCTTAAACAGATTAATCCCACAGAGCGGTCTCCCTGAAACAGATTAATCCCACAGTGTTGGCTCCCTGAAACAGATTAATCCCAAAGTGTGGGCTCCATGAAACAGATTAATCCCACAGTGTGGTCTCCCTAAAACAGATTAAACCCACAGTGTGGTCTCCCTGAAACAGATTAATCCCACAGTGTCTTCTCTCTGAAACAGATTAATCCCACAGTGTCTTCTCCCTGAAAATTAATACCACAGTGTGGTCTCCCTGAAACAGATTAATCCCACAGTGTGGTCTCCCTGAAACAGATTAATTCCAGCATGTGGGCTCCCTGAAACAGATTAATCCCACCGTGTGGTCTCCCTGAAACAGATTAATCCCACAGTGTGGTCTCCCTAAAACAGATTAATCCCACAGTGTGGGCTCCCTGAAACAGATTAATCCCACAGTGTGGGCTCCCTGAAACAGATTAATCGCACAATGTGGGCTCCCTGAAACAGATTAATCCCACAGTGTGGTCTCCCTAAAACAGATTAAACCCACAGTGTGGTCTCCCTTAAACAGATTAATCCCACAGAGCGGTCTCCCTGAAACAGATTAATCCCACAGTGTTGGCTCCCTGAAACAGATTAATCCCAAAGTGTGGGCTCCATGAAACAGATTAATCCCACAGTGTGGTCTCCCTAAAACAGATTAAACCCACAGTGCGGTCTCTCAGAAACAGATTAATCCAGCAGTGTGGGCTCCCTGAAGGAGATTAATCCCAAAGTGTGGGCTCCCTGAAACAGATTAATCCCACAAAGTGGTCTCCCTGAAACAGATTAATCCCACAGTGCGGTCTCCCTAAAACAGATTAATCCCACGGTGTCTTCTCCATGAAACAGATTAATCCCACAGTGTCTTCTCCCTGAAAATTAATCCCACAGTGTGGTCTCCCTGAAACAGATTAATCCCACAGTGTGGGCTCCCTGAAACAGATTAATCCCACAGTATGGTCTCCCTAAAACAAATTAATCCCACAGTGTCTTCTCCCTGAAACAGATTCATCCCACAGTGTGGTCTCCCTAAAACAGATTAATCCCACAGTGTGGTCTCCCTGAAACAGATTAATACCACAGTGTGGTCTCCCTAAAACAGATTAATCCCACAGTGTGGTTTCCCTGAAACAGATTAATCCCACAGTGTGCTCTCCCTGAAACAGATTAATCATACAGTGCGGTCTCCCTGAAACAGATTAATCCCACAGTGTGGGCTCCCTGAAACAGATTAATCCCACAGTGTGGTCTCCCTGAAACAGATTAATCCCACAGTGTGCTCTCCCTGAAACAGATTAATCATACAGTGCGGTCTCCCTGAAACAGATTAATCCCACATGTGGGCTCCATGAAACAGATTAATCCCACAGTGTGGTCTCCCTGAAACAGATTAATCACACAGTGTGTGCTCCCTGATAAAGATTAATACCACAGTGTGGTCTCCCTGAAACATATTAATCCCACAGTGCGGACTCCCTGAAACAGATTAATCCCACAGTGTGGTCTCCCTGAAACAGATTAGTCCCACAGTGTGGTCTCCCTAAAACAGAATAATCCCACAGTGTTGTCTCCCTGAAACAGATTAGTCCCACAGTGTGGTCTCCCTGAAATAGATTAATCCCACAGTGTGGTCTCCCTGAAACAGATTAATCCCACAGTGTGATCTCCTTAAAACAGATTAATCCCACAGTGTTGTCTCCCTGAAACAGATTAATCCCACAGTGTGGTCTCCCTGAAACAGATTAATCCCACAGTGTGGTCTCCCTGAAACAGATTAATCGTAGAGTGTGGTCTACCGTAAACAGATGAATCCCACAGTGTGGTCTCCCTGAAACAGATTAATCCCACAGTGTGGTCTCCCTGAAACAGATTAATCCCACAGTGTGGTCTCCCTGAAACAGATTAATCCCACAGTGTAGTCTCCCTGAAACAGATTAACCCACAGTGTGGTCTCCCTGAAACAGATTAATTCCACACTGCGGTCTCCCTGAAACAAATTAATCCCTCAGTGTCTTCTCCCTGAAACAGATTAATCCCACAGTGTGATCTACCTAAAAAAGATGAATCCCACAGTGTGGTCTCCCTGAAACAGATTAATCCCACAGTGTGCTCTCCCTGAAACAGATTAATCATACAGTGCGGTCTCCCTGAAACAGATTAATCCCACATGTGGGCTCCATGAAACAGATTATTCCCACAGTGTGGTCTCCCTGAAACAGATGAATCCCACAGTGTGTGCTCCCTGATAAAGATTAATACCACAGTGTGGTCTCCCTGAAAGATATTAATCCCACAGTGCGGACTCCCTGAAACAGATTAATCCCACAGTGTGGTCTCCCTGAAACAGATTAATCCCACAGTGTGGTCTCCCTAAAACAGAATAATCCCACAGTGTTGTCTCCCTGAAACAGATTAATCCCACAGTGTGGTCTCCCTGAAATAGATTAATCCCACAGTGTGGTCTCCCTGAACGAGATTAATCCCACAGTGTGGTCTCCCTGAAACAAATTAATCCCACAGTGTGGGCTCCCTGTAATAGATTAATCCCACAGTGTGGGCTCCCTGAAACAGATTAATCCCACAGAGCGGTCTCCCTGAAACAGATTAATCCCACAGTGTTGGCTCCCTGAAACAGATTAATCCCAAAGTGTGGGCTCCATGAAACAGATTAATCCCACAGTGTGGTCTCCCTAAAACAGATTAAACCCACAGTGCGGTCTCTCAGAAACAGATTAATCCAGCAGTGTGGGCTCCCTGAAGGAGATTAATCCCAAAGTGTGGGCTCCCTGAAACAGATTAATCCCACAATGTGGTCTCCCTGAAACAGATTAATCCCACAGTGCGGTCTCCCTAAAACAGATTAATCCCACGGTGTCTTCTCCATGAAACAGATTAATCCCACAGTGTCTTCTCCCTGAAAATTCATCCCACAGTGTGGTCTCCCTGAAACAGACTAATCCCACAGTGTGGGCTCCCTGAAACAGATTAATCCCACAGTATGGTCTCCCTAAAACAAATTAATCCCACAGTGTCTTCTCCCTGAAACAGATTCATCCCACAGTGTGGTCTCCCTAAAACAGATTAATCCCACAGTGTGGTCTCCCTGAAACAGATTAATACCACAGTGTGGTCTCCCTAAAACAGATTAATCCCACAGTGTGGTTTCCCTGAAACAGATTAATCCCACAGTGTGCTCTCCCTGAAACAGATTAATCATACAGTGCGGTCTCCCTGAAACAGATTAATCCCACAGTGTGGGCTCCCTGAAACAGATTAATCCCACAGTGTGGTCTCCCTGAAACAGATTAATCCCACAGTGTGCTCTCCCTGAAACAGATTAATCATACAGTGCGGTCTCCCTGAAACAGATTAATCCCACATGTGGGCTCCATGAAACAGATTAATCCCACAGTGTGGTCTCCCTGAAACAGATTAATCACACAGTGTGTGCTCCCTGATAAAGATTAATACCACAGTGTGGTCTCCCTGAAATAGATTAATCCCACAGTGTGGTCTCCCTGAACGAGATTAATCCCACAGTGTGGTCTCCCTGAAACAAATTAATCCCACAGTTTGGTCTCCCTTAAACAGATTAATCCCACAGTGTGGGCTCCCTAAAACAGATTAATCCCACAGAGCGGTCTCCCTGAAACAGATTAATCCCACAGTGTTGGCTCCCTGAAACAGATTAATCCCAAAGTGTGGGCTCCATGAAACAGATTAATCCCACAGTGTGGTCTCCCTAAAACAGATTAAACCCACAGTGCGGTCTCTCAGAAACAGATTAATCCAGCAGTGTGGGCTCCCTGAAGGAGATTAATCCCAAAGTGTGGGCTCCCTGAAACAGATTAATCCCACAATGTGGTCTCCCTGAAACAGATTAATCCCACAGTGCGGTCTCCCTAAAACAGATTAATCCCACGGTGTCTTCTCCCTGAAACAGATTAATCCCACAGTGTCTTCTCCCTGAAAATTAATCCCACAGTGTGGTCTCCCTGAAACAGATTAATCCCACAGTGTGGGCTCCCTGAAACAGATTAATCCCACAGTATGGTCTCCCTAAAACAAATTAATCCCACAGTGTCTTCTCCCTGAAACAGATTCATCCCACAGTGTGGTCTCCCTAAAACAGATTAATCCCACAGTGTGGTCTCCCTGAAACAGATTAATACCACAGTGTGGTCTCCCTAAAACAGATTAATCCCACAGTGTGGTTTCCCTGAAACAGATTAATCCCACAGTGTGCTCTCCCTGAAACAGATTAATCATACAGTGCGGTCTCCCTGAAACAGATTAATCCCACAGTGTGGGCTCCCTGAAACAGATTAATCCCACAGTGTGGTCTCCCTGAAACAGATTAATCCCACAGTGTGCTCTCCCTGAAACAGATTAATCATACAGTGCGGTCTCCCTGAAACAGATTAATCCCACATGTGGGCTCCATGAAACAGATTAATCCCACAGTGTGGTCTCCCTGAAACAGATTAATCCCACAGTGTGTGCTCCCTGATAAAGATTAATACCACAGTGTGGTCTCCCTGAAACATATTAATCCCACAGTGCGGACTCCCTGAAACAGATTAATCCCACAGTGTAGTCTCCCTGAAACAGATTAACCCACAGTGTGGTCTCCCTGAAACAGATTAATTCCACAGTGCGGTCTCCCTGAAACAAATTAATCCCTCAGTGTCTTCTCCCTGAAACAGATTAATCCCACAGTGTGGTCTCCCTAAAAAAGATGAATCCCACAGTGTGGTCTCCCTGAAACAGATTAATCCCACAGTGTGCTCTCCCTGAAACAGATTAATCAAACAGTGCGGTCTCCCTGAAACAGATTAATCCCACATGTGGGCTTTATGAAACAGATTATTCCCACAGTGTGGTCTCCCTGAAAGAGATGAATCCCACAGTGTGTGCTCCCTGATAAAGATTAATACCACAGTGTGGTCTCCCTGAAACATATTAATCCCACAGTGCGGACTCCCTGAAACAGATTAATCCCACAGTGTGGTCTCCCTGAAACAGATTAATCCCACAGTGTGGTCTCCCTAAAACAGAATAATCCCACAGTGTTGTCTCCCTGAAACAGATTAATCCCACAGTGTGGTCTCCCTGAAATAGATTAATCCCACAGTGTGGTCTCCCTGAAATAGATTAATCCCACAGTGTGGTCTCCCTGAAACAAATTAATCCCACAGTGTGGGCTCCCTGTAATAGATTAATCTCACAGTGTGGGCTCCCTGAAAAAAATTAATCCCACAGTGTGGTCTCCCTGAAACAGATAAATTCCACAGTGTGGGCTCCCTAAAACAGATTAATCCCACAGTGTGGTCTCCCTAAAACTGATTAATCCCACAGTGTATTCACCCTAAACAGATTAATCCCACAGTGTGGTCTCCCTGAAACAGTTTAATCCACAGTGTGGTCTCCCTGAAACTGATTAATCCCTCAGTGTGGTCTCCCTGAAATAGATTAATCCCACAGAGCGGTCTCCCTGAAACAGGTTAATCCCACAGTGTGGTCTCCCTAAAACAGATTAATCCCACAGTGTGGGCTCCCTGAAACAGATTAATTCCACAGTGTGGTCTCCCTAAAACAGATTAATCCCACAGTGTGGTCTCCCTAAAACAGATTAATCCCACAGTTTGGGCTCCCTAAAACAGATTAATCCCACAGTGCGGTCTCCCTGAAACAGATTAATCCCACAGTGCTGGCTCCCTGAAACAGATTAATCCCACAGTGTGGTCTCCCTGAAACAGTTTAATCCACAGTGTGGTCTCCCTGAAACTGATTAATCCCTCAGTGTGGTCTCCCTGAAACAGATTAATCCCACAGAGCGGTCTCCCTGAAACAGATTAATTCCACAGTGTTGGCTCCCTGAAACAGATTAATCCCACAGTGTTGGCTCCCTGAAACAGATTAATCCCACAGTGTGGGCTCCCTGAAACAGATTAATCCGACAGTGCGGTCTCCCTGAAACAGATTAATTCCACCATGTGGGCACCCTGAAACAGATTAATCCCACAGTGTGGGATCCCTGAAACAGATTAATTCCACCATGTGGGCACCCTGAAACAGATTAATCCCACAGTGTGGGATCCCTGAAACAGATTAATCCCACAGTGTGGTCTCACTAAAACAGATTAATCCCACAGTGTGGTCTCCCTAAAACAGATTAATCCCACAGTGTGGTCTCCCTAAAACAGATTAATCCCACAGTGTGGGCTCCCTGAAACAGATTAATCCCACAGTGTGGGATCCCTGAAACAGATTAATCCCACAGTGTGGTCTCCCTAAAACAGATTAATCCCACAGTGTGTGCTCCCTGAAACAGATTAATCCCACAGTATGGGCTCCCTAAAACAGATTAATCCCACAGTGTGGTCTCACTGAAACAGATTAATCCCACAGTGTGGTCTCCCTAAAACAGATTAATCCCACAGTGTGGTCTCACTGAAACAGATTAATCTCACAGTGTGGTCTCCCTGAAACAGATTAATCCCACAGTGTCTTCTCCCTGAAACAGATTAATCCCACAGTGTCTTCTCCCTGAAAATTAATACCACAGTGTGGTCTCCCTGAAACAGATAAATCCCACAGTGTGGTCTCCCTGAAACAGATTAATCCCACAGTGTGGTCTCCCTGAAACAGATTAATCCCACAGTGTGGGCTCCCTGAAACAGATTAATCCGACAGTGCGGTCTCCCTGAAACAGATTAATTCCACCATGTGGGCTCCCTGAAACAGATTAATCCCACAGTGTGGGGTCCCTAAAACAGATTAATCCCACAGTGCGGTCTCCCTGAAACAAATTAATCCCATAGTGTGGTCTCCCTGAAACAGATTAATCCCACAGTGTGGTCTCCCTAAAACAGATTAATCCCACAGTTTGGGCTCCCTAAAACAGATTAATCCCACAGTGCGGTCTCCCTGAAACAGATTAATCCCACAGTGCTGGCTCCCTGAAACAGATTAATCCCACAGTGTGGTCTCCCTGAAACAGTTTAATCCACAGTGTGGTCTCCCTGAAACTGATTAATCCCTCAGTGTGGTCTCCCTGAAACAGATTAATCCCACAGAGCGGTCTCCCTGAAACAGATTAATTACACAGTGTTGGCTCCCTGAAACAGATTAATCCCACAGTGTTGGCTCCCTGAAACAGATTAATCCCACAGTGTGGGCTCCCTAAAACTGATTAATCCCACAGTGCGGTCTCCCTGAAACAGATTAATCCCACAGTGTTGGCTCCCTGAAACAGATTAATCCCACAGTGTTGGCTTCCTAAAATAGATTAATCCCACAGTGTGGGCTCCCTAAAACAGATTAATCCCACAGTGTGGTCTCACTGAAACAGATTAATCCCACAGTGTGGGCTGCCTGAAACAGATTAATCCCACAGAGCGGTCTCCCTGAAACAGATTAATTCCACAGTGTTGGCTCCCTGAAACAGATTAATCCCACAGTGTTGGCTCCCTGAAACAGATTAATCCCACAGTGTCTTCTCCCTGAAAATTAATACCACAGTGTGGTCTCCCTGAAACAGATTAATCCCACAGTGTGGTCTCCCTGAAACAGATTAATTCCAGCATGTGGGCTCCCTGAAACAGATTAATCCCACCGTGTGGTCTCCCTGAAACAGATTAATCCCACAGTGTGGTCTCCCTAAAACAGATTAATCCCACAGTGTGGGCTCCCTGAAACAGATTAATCCCACAGTGTGGGCTCCCTGAAACAGATTAATCGCACAATGTGGTCTCCCTGAAACAGATTAACCCAACAGTGCGGTCTCCCTGAAACAGATTAATCCCACAGTGTGGGCTCCCAAAAACAGAGTAATCCGACAGTGAGGTCTCCCTAAAACAGATTAAACCCACAGTGTGGTCTCCCTTAAACAGATTAATCCCACAGTGTGGGCTCCCTAAAACAGATTAATCCCACAGAGCGGTCTCCCTGAAACAGATTAATCCCACAGTGTTGGCTCCCTGAAACAGATTAATCCCAAAGTGTGGGCTCCATGAAACAGATTAATCCCACAGTGTGGTCTCCCTAAAACAGATTAAACCCACAGTGCGGTCTCTCAGAAACAGATTAATCCTGCAGTGTGGGCTCCCTGAATGAGATTAATCCCAAAGTGTGGGCTCCCTGAAACAGATTAATCCCACAATGTGGTCTCCCTGAAACAGATTAATCCCACAGTGCGGTCTCCCTAAAACAGATTAATCCCACGGTGTCTTCTCCCTGAAACAGATTAATCCCACAGTGTCTTCTCCCTGAAAATTAATCCCACAGTGTGGTCTCCCTGAAACAGATTAATCCCACAGTGTGGGCTCCCTGAAACAGATTAATCCCACAGTATGGTCTCCCTAAAACAAATTAATCCCACAGTGTCTTCTCCCTGAAACAGATTCATCCCACAGTGTGGTCTCCCTAAAACAGATTAATCCCACAGTGTGGTCTCCCTGAAACAGATTAATCCCACAGTGTGGTCTCCCTAAAACAGATTAATCCCACAGTGTGGTTTCCCTGAAACAGATTAATCCCACAGTGTGCTCTCCCTGAAACAGATTAATCATACAGTGCGCTCTCCCTGAAACAGATTAATCATACAGTGCGGTCTCCCTGAAACAGATTAATCCCACAGTGTGGGCTCCCTGAAACAGATTAATCCCACAGTGTGGTCTCCCTGAAACAGATTAATCCCACAGTGTGCTCTCCCTGAAACAGATTAATCATACAGTGTGTGCTCCCTGATAAAGATTAATACCACAGTGTGGTCTCCCTGAAACATATTAATCCCACAGTGCGGACTCCCTGAAACAGATTAATCACACAGTGTGGTCTCCCTGAAACAGATTAATCCCACAGTGTGGTCTCCCTAAAACAGAATAATCCCACAGTGTTGTCTCCCTAAACAGATTAATCCCACAGTGTGGTCTCCCTGAAATAGATTAATCCCACAGTGTGGTCTCCCTGAAACAGATTAATCCCACAGTGTGATCTCCTTAAAACAGATTAATCCCACAGTGTTGTCTCCCTGAAACAGATTAATCCCACAGTGTGGTCTCCCTGAAACAGATTAATCCCACAGTGTGGTCTCCCTGAAACAGATTAATCGTAGAGTGTGGTCTCCCGTAAACAGATGAATCCCACAGTGTGGTCTCCCTGAAACAGATTAATCCCACAGTGTGGTCTCCCTGAAACAGATTAATCCCACAGTGTGGTCTCCCTGAAACAGATTAATCCCACAGTGTAGTCTCCCTGAAACAGATTAACCCACAGTGTGGTCTCCCTGAAACAGATTAATTCCACAGTGCGGTCTCCCTGAAACAAATTAATCCCTCAGTGTCTTCTCCCTGAAACAGATTAATCCTACAGTGTGGTCTCCCTAAAAAAGATGAATCTCACAGTGTGGTCTCCCTGAAACAGATTAATCCCACAGTGTGCTCTCCCTGAAACAGATTAATCATACAGTGCGGTCTCCCTGAAACAGATTAATCCCACATGTGGGCTCCATGAAACAGATTATTCCCACAGTGTGGTCTCCCTGAAACAGATGAATCCCACAGTGTGTGCTCCCTGATAAAGATTAATACCACAGTGTGGTCTCCCTGAAACATATTAATCCAACAGTGCGGACTCCCTGAAACAGATTAATCCCACAGTGTGGTCTCCCTGAAACAGATTAATCCCACAGTGTGGTCTCCCTAAAACAGAATAATCCCACAGTGTTGTCTCCCTGAAACAGATTAATCCCACAGTGTGGTCTCCCTGAAATAGATTAATCCCACAGTGTGGTCTCCCTGAACGAGATTAATCCCACAGTGTGGTCTCCCTGAAACAAATTAATCCCACAGTGTGGGCTCCCTGTAATAGATTAATCTCACAGTGTGGGCTCCCTGAAAAAATTTAATCCCACAGTGTGGTCTCCCTGAAACAGATAAATTCCACAGTGTGGGCTCCCTAAAACAGATTAATCCCACAGTGTGGTCTCCCTAAAACTGATTAATCCCACAGTGTATTCACCCTAAACAGATTAATCCCACAGTGTGGTCTCCCTGAAACAGTTTAATCCACAGTGTGGTCTCCCTGAAACTGATTAATCCCTCAGTGTGGTCTCCCTGAAATAGATTAATCCCACAGAGCGGTCTCCCTGAAACAGATTAATTCCACAGTGCGGTCTCCATGAAACAGATTAATCCCACAGTGTGGGCTCCCTGAAACAGAGTAATTCCACAGTGTGGTCTCCCTAAAACAGATTAATCCCACAGTGTGGTCTCCCTAAAACAGATTAATCCCACAGTGTGGGCTCCCTAAAACTGATTAATCCCACAGTGCGGTCTCCCTGAAACAGATTAATCCCACAGTGTTGGCTCCCTGAAACAGATTAATCCCACAGTGTGGTCTCCCTAAAACAGATTAATCCCACAGTGTGCTCTCCCTGAAACAGATTAATCCCACAGTGTGAGGCTCACAGAAAGAGATTAATCCCACAGTATGGGCTCCCTGAAACAGATTAATCCCACAGTGTGTGCTCCCTGAAACAGATTAATCCCACAGTGTGGTCTCCCTGAAACAGATTAATCCCAAAGTGTGTGCTCCCTGAAACAGATTAATCCCACAGTATGGGCTCCCTAAAATAGATTAATCCCACAGCGTGGGCTCCCTAAAACAGATTAATCCCACAGTGTGGTCTCACTGAAACAGATTAATCCCACAGTGTGGGCTGCCTGAAACAGATTAATCCCACAGTGTGGTCTCCCTGAAACAGATTAATCCCACAGTGTCTTCTCCCTGAAACAGATTAATCCCACAGTGTCTTCTCCCTGAAAATTAATACCACAGTGTGGTCTCCCTGAAACTGATTAATCCCTCAGTGTGGTCTCCCTGAAATAGATTAATCCCACAGAGCGGTCTCCCTGAAACAGATTAATTCCACAGTGCGGTCTCCATGAAACAGATTAATCCCACAGTGTGGGCTCCCTGAAACAGAGTAATTCCACAGTGTGGTCTCCCTAAAACAGATTAATCCCACAGTGTGGTCTCCCTAAAACAGATTAATCCCACAGTGTGGGCTCCCTAAAACTGATTAATCCCACAGTGCGGTCTCCCTGAAACAGATTAATCCCACAGTGTTGGCTCCCTGAAACAGATTAATCCCACAGTGTGGTCTCCCTAAAACAGATTAATCCCACAGTGTGCTCTCCCTGAAACAGATTAATCCCACAGTGTGAGGCTCACAGAAAGAGATTAATCCCACAGTATGGGCTCCCTGAAACAGATTAATACCACAGTGTGTACTCCCTGAAACAGATTAATCCCACAGTGTGGTCTCCCTGAAACAGATTAATCCCACAGTGTGTGCTCCCTGAAACAGATTAATCCCACAGTATGGGCTCCCTAAAATAGATTAATCCCACAGCGTGGGCTCCCTAAAACAGATTAATCCCACAGTGTGGTCTCACTGAAACAGATTAATCCCACAGTGTGGGCTGCCTGAAACAGATTAATCCCACAGTGTGGTCTCCCTGAAACAGATTAATCCCACAGTGTCTTCTCCCTGAAACAGATTAATCCCACAGTGTCTTCTCCCTGAAAATTAATACCACAGTGTGGTCTCCCTGAAACAGATTAATCCCACAGTGTGGTCTCCCTGAAACAGATTAATTCCACCATGTGGGCTCCCTGAAACAGATTAATCGCACCGTGTGGTCTCCCTGAAACAGATTAATCCCACAGTGTGGTCTCCCTAAAACAGATTAATCCCACAGTGTGGGCTCCCTGAAACAGATTAATCCCACAGTGTGGTCTCCCTTAAACAGATTAATCCCACAGTTTGTGCTCCCTGAAACAGATTAATCCCACAGTATGGGCTCCCTAAAATAGATTAATCCCACAGTGTGGGCTCCCTAAAACAGATTAATCCCACAGTGTGGTCTCACTGAAACAGATTAATCCCACAAGTGTGGTCTCCCTGAAACAGATTAATCCCACAGTGTCTTCTCCCTGAAACAGATTAATCCCACAGTGTCTTCTCCCTGAAAATTAATACCACAGTGTGGTCTCCCTGAAACAGATAAATCCCACAGTGTGGTCTCCCTGAAACAGATTAATCCCACAGTGTGGGATCCCTGAAACAGATTAATCCCACAGTGTGGTCTCCCTAAAACAGATTAATCCCACAATGTGGGCTCCCTGAAACAGATTAATCCCACAATGTGGTCTCCCTGAAACAGATTAATCCCACAGTGAGGGCTCCCTGAAACAGAGTAATCCCACAGTGAGGTCTCCCTAAAACAGATTAATCCCACAGTGTGGTCTCCCTTAAACAGATTAATCCCACAGTGTGGGGTCCCTAAAACAGATTAATCCCACAGTGCGGTCTCCCTGAAACAGATTAATCCCACAGTGCTGGATCCCTGAAACAGATTAATCCCACAGTGTGGTCTCCCTGAAACAGTTTAATCCACAGTGTGGTCTCCCTGAAACTGATTAATCCCTCAGTGTGGTCTCCCTGAAACAGATTAATCCCACAGAGCGGTCTCCCTGAAACAGATTAATTCCACAGTGTTGGCTCCCTGAAAGAGATTAATCCCACAGTGTGGTCTCCCTAAAACAGATTAATCCCACAGTGTGCTCTCCCTGAAACAGATTAATCCCACAGTGTGAGGCTCACAGAAAGAGATTAATCCCACAGTATGGGCTCCCTGAAACAGATTAATCCCACAGTGTGTGCTCCCTGAAACAGATTAATCCCACAGTGTGGTCTCCCTGAAACAGATTAATCCCACAGTGTGTGCTCCCTGAAACAGATTAATCCCACAGTATGGGCTCCCTAAAATAGATTAATCCCACAGTGTGGGCTCCCTAAAACAGATTAATCCCACAGTGTGGTCTCACTGAAACAGATTAATCCCACAGTGTGGGCTGCCTGAAACAGATTAATCCCACAGTGTGGTCTCCCTGAAACAGATTAATCCCACAGTGTCTTCTCCCTGAAACAGATTAATCCCACAGTGTCTTCTCCCTGAAAATTAATACCAGTGTGGTCTCCCTGAAACAGATTAATCCCACAGTGTGGTCTCCCTGAAACAGATTAATTTCAACATGTGGGCTCCCTTAAACAGATTAATCCCACCGTGTGGTCTCCCTGAAACAGATTAATCCCACAGTGTGGTCTCCCTAAAACAGATTAATCCCACAGTGTGGGCTCCCTGAAACAGAGTAATCCCACAGTGAGGTCTCCCTAAAACAGATTAAACCCACAGTGTGGTCTCCCTTAAACAGATTAATCCCACAGTGTGGGCTCCCTAAAACAGATTAATCCCACAGAGCGGTCTCCCTGAAACAGATTAATCCCACAGTGTTGGCTCCCTGAAACAGATTAATCCCAAAGTGTGGGCTCCATGAAACAGATTAATCCCACAGTGTGGTCTCCCTAAAACAGATTAAACCCACAGTGCGGTCTCTCAGAAACAGATTAATCCAGCAGTGTGGGCTCCCTGAAGGAGATTAATCCCAAAGTGTGGGCTCCCTGAAACAGATTAATCCCACAATGTGGTCTCCCTGAAACAGATTAATCCCACAGTGCGGTCTCCCTAAAACAGATTAATCCCACGGTGTCTTCTCCCTGAAACAGATTAATCCCACAGTGTCTTCTCCCTGAAAATTAATCCCACAGTGTGGTCTCCCTGAAACAGATTAATCCCACAGTGTGGGCTCCCTGAAACAGATTAATCCCACAGTATGGTCTCCCTAAACAAATTAATCCCACAGTGTCTTCTCCCTGAAACAGATTCATCCCACAATGTGGTCTCCCTAAAACAGATTAATCCCACAGTGTGGTCTCCCTGAAACAGATTAATCCCACAGTGTGGTCTCCCTAAAACAGATTAATCCCACAGTGTGGTTTCCCTGAAACAGATTAATCCCACAGTGTGCTCTCCCTGAAACAGATTAATCATACAGTGCGGTCTCCCTGAAACAGATTAATCCCACAGTGTGGGCTCCCTGAAACAGATTAATCCCACAGTGTGGTCTCCCTGAAACAGATTAATCCCACAGTGTGCTCTCCCTGAAACAGATTAATCATACAGTGCGGTCTCCCTGAAACAGATTAATCCCACATGTCGGCTCCATGAAACAGATTAATCCCACAGTGTGGTCTCCCTGAAACAGATTAATCCCACAGTGTGTGCTCCCTGATAAAGATTAATACCACAGTGTGGTCTCCCTGAAACATATTAATCCCACAGTGCGGACTCCCTGAAACAGATTAATCCCACAGTGTGGTCTCCCTGAAACAGATTAATCCCACAGTGTGGTCTCCCTAAAACAGAATAATCCCACAGTGTTGTCTCCCTGAAACAGATTAATCCCACAGTGTGGTCTCCCTGAAATAGATTAATCCCACAGTGTGGTCTCCCTGAAACAGATTAATCCCACAGTGTGATCTCCTTAAAACAGATTAATCCCACAGTGTTGTCTCCCTGAAACAGATTAATCCCACAGTGTGGTCTCCCTGAAACAGATTAATCCCACAGTGTGGTCTCCCTGAAACAGATTAATCGTAGAGTGTGGTCTCCCGTAAACAGATGAATCCCACAGTGTGGTCTCCCTGAAACAGATTAATCCCACAGTGTGGTCTCCCTGAAACAGATTAATCCCACAGTGTAGTCTCCCTGAAACAGATTAATCCACAGTGTGGTCTCCCTGAAACAGATTAATTCCACAGTGCGGTCTCCCTGAAACAAATTAATCCCTCAGTGTCTTCTCCCTGAAACAGATTAATCCCACAGTGTGGTCTCCCTAAAAAAGATGAATCCCACAGTGTGGTCTCCCTGAAACAGATTAATCCCACAGTGTGCTCTCCCTGAAACAGATTAATCATACAGTGCGGTCTCCCTGAAACAGATTAATCCCACATGTGGGCTCCATGAAACAGATTATTCCCACAGTGTGGTCTCCCTGAAACAGATTAATCCCACAGTGTGTGCTCCCTGATAAAGATTAATACCACAGTGTGGTCTCCCTGAAACATATTAATCCCACAGTGCGGACTCCCTGAAACAGATTAATCCCACAGTGTGGTCTCCCTGAAACAGATTAATCCCACAGTGTGGTCTCCCTAAAACAGAATAATCCCACAGTGTTGTCTCCCTGAAACAGATTAATCCCACAGTGTGGTCTCCCTGAAATAGATTAATCCCACAGTGTGGTCTCCCTGAACGAGATTAATCCCACAGTGTGGTCTCCCTGAAACAAATTAATCCCACAGTGTGGGCATCCTGTAATAGATTAATCTCACAGTGTGGGCTCCCTGAAAAAAATTAATCCCACAGTGTGGTCTCCCTGAAACAGATAAATTCCACAGTGTGGGCTCCCTAAAACAGATTAATCCCACAGTGTGGTCTCCCTGAAACAGTTTAATCCACAGTGTGGTCTCCCTGAAACTGATTAATCCCTCAGTGTGGTCTCCCTGAAATAGATTAATCCCACAGAGCGGTCTCCCTGAAACAGATTAATTCCACAGTGCGGTCTCCATGAAACAGATTAATCCCACAGTGTGGGCTCCCTGAAACAGAGTAATTCCACAGTGTGGTCTCCCTAAAACAGATTAATCCCACAGTGTGGTCTCCCTAAAACAGATTAATCCCACAGTGTGGGCTCCCTAAAACTGATTAATCCCACAGTGCGGTCTCCCTGAAACAGATTAATCCCACAGTGTTGGCTCCCTGAAACAGATTAATCCCACAGTGTGGTCTCCCTAAAACAGATTAATCCCACAGTGTGCTCTCCCTGAAACAGATTAATCCCACAGTGTGAGGCTCACAGAAAGAGATTAATCCCACAGTATGGGCTCCCTGAAACAGATTAATCCCACAGTGTGTGCTCCCTGAAACAGATTAATCCCACAGTGTGGTCTCCCTGAAACAGATTAATCCCACAGTGTGTGCTCCCTGAAACAGATTAATCCCACAGTATGGGCTCCCTAAAATAGATTAATCCCACAGCGTGGGCTCCCTAAAACAGATTAATCCCACAGTGTTGTCTCACTGAAACAGATTAATCCCACATTGTGGGCTGCCTGAAACAGATTAATCCCACAGTGTGGTCTCCCTGAAACAGATTAATCCCACAGTGTCTTCTCCCTGAAACAGATTAATCCCACAGTGTCTTCTCCCTGAAAATTAATACCACAGTGTGGTCTCCCTGAAACAGATAAATCCCACAGTGTGGTCTCCCTGAAACAGATTAATTCCACCATGTGGGCTCCCTGAAACAGATTAATCCCACCGTGTGGTCTCCCTGAAACAGATTAATCCCACAGTGTGGTCTCCCTAAAACAGATTAATCCCACAGTGTGGGCTCCCTGAAACAGATTAATCCCACAGTGTGTGCTCCCTGAAACAGATTAATCCCACAGTATGGGCTCCCTAAAATAGATTAATCCCACAGTGTGGGCTCCCTAAAACAGATTAATCCCACAGTGTGGTCTCACTGAAACAGATTAATCCCACAGGGTGGGCTGCCTGAAACAGATTAATCCCACAGTGTGGTCTCCCTGAAACAGATTAATCCCACAGTGTCTTCTCCCTGAAACAGATTAATCCCACAGTGTCTTCTCCCTGAAAATTAATACCACAGTGTGGTCTCCCTGAAACAGATAAATCCCACAGTGTGGTCTCCCTGAAACAGATTAACCCAACAGTGCGGTCTCCCTGAAACAGATTAATTCCACAGTGTGCGCTCCCTGAAACAGAGTAATCCCACAGTGAGGTCTCCCTAAAACAGATTAATCCCACAGTGTGGTCTCCCTTAAACAGATTAATCCCACATTGTGTTCTCCCTGAAACAGATTAATCCCACAGTATGGGCTCCCTAAAATAGATTAATCCCACAGTGTGGGCTCCCTAAAACAGATTAATCCCACAGTGTGGTCTCACTGAAACAGATTAATCCCACAGTGTGGGCTGCCTGAAACAGATTAATCCCACAGTGTTGTCTCCCTGAAACAGATTAATCCCACAGTGTCTTCTCCCTGAAACAGATTAATCCCACAGTGTCTTCACCCTGAAAATTAATACCACAGTGTGGTCTCCCTGAAACAGATTAATCCCACAGTGTGTGCTCCCTGAAACAGATTAATCCCACAGTATGGGCTCCCTAAAATAGATTAATCCCACAGTGTGGGCTCCCTAAAACAGATTAATCCCACAGTGTGGTCTCCCTGAAACAGATAAATCCCACAGTGTGGTCTCCCTGAAACAGATTAACCCAACAGTGCGGTCTCCCTGAAACAGATTAATCCCACAGTGTGGGCTCCCTGAAACAGAGTAATCCCACAGTGAGGTCTCCCCAAAAAAAGATTAATCCCACAGTGTGGTCTCCCTTAAACAGATTAATCCCACAGTGTGTGCTCCCTGAAACAGATTAATCCCACAGTATGGGCTCCCTAAAATAGATTAATCCCACAGTGTGGGCTCCCTAAAACAGATTAATCCCACAGTGTGGTCTCACTGAAACAGATTAATCCCACAGTGTGGGCTGCCTGAAACAGATTAATCCCACAGGGTGGTCTCCCTGAAACAGATTAATCCCACAGTGTCCTCTCCCTGAAACAGATTAATCCCACAGTGTCTTCTCCCTGAAAATTAATAGCACAGTGTGGTCTCCCTGAAACAGATTAATCCCACAGTGTGTGCTCCCTGAAACAGATTAATCCCACAGTATGGGCTCCCTAAAATAGATTAATCCCACAGTGTGGGCTCCCTAAAACAGATTAATCGCACAGTGTGGTCTCACTGAAACAGATTAATCCCACAGTGTGGGCTGCCTGAAACAGATTAATCCCACAGTGTGGTCTCCCTGAAACAGATTAATCCCACAGTGTCTTCTCCCTAAAACAGATTAATCCCACAGTGTCTTCTCCCTGAAAATTAATACCACAGTGTGGTCTCCCTGAAAGAGATTAATCCCACAGTGTGGTCTCCCTGAAACAGATTAATTCCACCATGTGGGCTCCCTGAAACAGATTAATCCCACCGTGTGGTCTCCCTGAAACAGATTAATCCCACAGTGTGGTCTCCCTAAAACAGATTAATCCCACAGTGTGGGCTCCCTGAAACAGATTAATCCCACAGTGTGTGCTCCCTGAAACAGATTAATCCCACAGTATGGGCTCCCTAAAATAGATTAATCCCACAGTGTGGGCTCCCTAAAACAGATTAATCCCACAGTGTGGTCTCACTGAAACAGATTAATCCCACAGTGTGGGCTGCCTGAAACAGATTAATCCCACAGTGTGGTCTCCCTGAAACAGATTAATCCCACAGTGTCTTCTCCCTGAAACAGATTAATCCCACAGTGTCTTCTCCCTGAAAATTAATACCACAGTGTGGTCTCCCTGAAACAGATAAATCCCACAGTGTGGTCTCCCTGAAACAGATTAACCCAACAGTGCGGTCTCCCTGAAACAGATTAATCCCACAGTGTGGGCTCCCTGAAACAGAGTAATCCCACAGTGAGGTCTCCCTAAAACAGATTAATCCCACAGTGTGGTCTCCCTTAAACAGATTAATCCCACAGTGTGTGCTCCCTGAAACAGATTAATCCCACAGTATGGGCTCCCTAAAATAGATTAATCCCACAGTGTGGGATCCCTAAAACAGATTAATCCCACAGTGTGGTCTCACTGAAACAGATTAATCCCACAGTGTGGTCTCCCTGAAACAGATTAATCCCACAGTGTCTTCTCCCTGAAACAGATTAATCCTACAGTGTCTTCTCCCTGAAAATTAATACCACAGTGTGGTCTCCCTGAAACAGATAAATCCCACAGTGTGGTCTCCCTGAAACAGATTAATCCCACAGTGTGGGATCCCTGAAACAGATTAATCCATAGTGTGGTCTCCCTAAAACAGATTAATCCCACAGTGTGGGCTCCCTGAAACAGATTAATCGCACAATGTGGTCTCCCTGAAACAGATTAATCCCACAGTGAGGGCTCCCTGAAACAGAGTAATCCCACAGTGAGGTCTCCCTAAAACAGATTAATCCCACAGTGTGGTCTCCCTTAAACAGATTAATCCCACAGTGTGGGCTCCCTAAAACAGATTAATCCCACAGTGCGGTCTCCCTGAAACAAATTAATCCCATAGTGTGGTCTCCCTGAAACAGATTAATCCCACAGTGTGGTCTCCCTAAAACAGATTAATCCCACAGTTTGGGCTCCCTAAAACAGATTAATCCCACAGTGCGATCTCCCTGAAACAGATTAATCCCACAGTGCTGGCTCCCTGAAACAGATTAATCCCACAGTGTGGTCTCCCTGAAACAGTTTAATCCACAGTGTGGTCTCCCTGAAACTGATTAATCCCTCAGTGTGGTCTCCCTGAAACAGATTAATCCCACAGAGCGGTCTCCCTGAAACAGATTAATTCCACAGTGTTGGCTCCCTGAAACAGATTAATCCCACAGTGTGGTCTCCCTAAAACAGATTAATCCCACAGTGTGCTCTCCCTGAAACAGATTAATCCCACAGTATGGGCTCCCTAAAATAGATTAATCCCACAGTGTGGGCTCCCTAAAACAGATTAATCCCACAGTGTGGTCTCACTGAAACAGATTAATCCAACAGTGTGGGCTGCCTGAAACAGATTAATCCCACAGTGTGGTCTCCCTGAAACAGATTAATCCCACAGTGTCTTCTCCCTAAAACAGATTAATCCCACAGTGTCTTCTCCCTGAAAATTAATACCACAGTGTGGTCTCCCTGAAAGAGATTAATCCCACAGTGTGGTCTCCCTGAAACAGATTAATTCCACCATGTGGGCTCCCTGAAACAGATTAATCCCACCGTGTGGTCTCCCTGAAACAGATTAATCCCACAGTGTGGTCTCCCTAAAACAGATTAATCCCACAGTGTGGGCTCCCTGAAACAGATTAATCCAACAGTGTGTGCTCCCTGAAACAGATTAATCCCACAGTATGGGCTCCCTAAAATAGATTAATCCCACAGTGTGGGCTCCCTAAAACAGATTAATCCCACAATGCGTTCTCCCTGAAACAGATTAATCCCACAGTGTGGTCTCCCTAAAACAGATTAAACCCACAGTGCGGTCTCTCTGAAACAGATTAATCCCACAGTGTGGGCTCCCTGAAGGAGATTAATCCCACAGTGTGGGCTCCCTGAAACAGATTAATCCCACAATGTGGTCTCCCAGAAACAGATTAATACCACAGTGTGGTCTCCCTGAAACAGATTAATCATACAGTGCGGTTTCCCTGAAACAGATTAATCCCACAGTGTGGGCTCCCCGAAACAGATTAATCCCACAGTGTGGTCTCCCTAAAACAAATTAATCCCACAGTGTCTTCTCCCTGAAACAGATTCATCCCACAGTGTGGTCTCCCTGAAACAGATTAATCCCACAGTGTGGTCTCCCTGAAACAGATTAATCCCACAGTGTGGTCTCCCTAAAACAGATTAATCCCACAGTGTGGTTTCCCTGAAACAGATTAATCCCACAGTGTGGTCTCCCTGAAATAGATTAATCATACAGTGCGGTCTCCCTTAAACAGATTAATCCCACAGTGTGAGCTCCATGAAACAGATCAATCCCACAGTGAGGTCTCCCTAAAACAGATTAATCCCACAGTGTAGTCACCCTAAAACAGATTAATCCCACAATGCGTTCTCCCTGAAACAGATTAATCCCACAGTGTGGCTCCCTGATAAAGATTAATCCCACAGTGTGGTCTCCCTGAAACAGATTAATCCCACATGTGGGCTCCATGAAACAGATTAATCCCACAGTGTGGGCTCCCGGAAACAGATTAATCCCACAGTGTGTGCTCCCTGATAAAGATTAATACCATAGTGTGGTCTCCCTGAAACAGATTAATCCCACAGTGCGGACTCCCTGAAACAGATTAATCCCACAGTGTGGTCTGCCTGAAACAGATTAATCGCACAGTGTGGTCTCCCTAAAACAGATTAATCCCACAGTGTTGTCTCCCTGAAACAGATTAATCCCACAGTGTGGTCTCCCTGAAACAGATTAATCCCACAGTGTGGTCTCCCTGAAACAGATTAATCCCACAGTGTGGTCTCCTTAAAACAGATTAATCCCACAGTGTTGTCTCCCTGAAACAGATTAATCCCACAGTGTGGTCTCACTTAAACAGATTAATCCCACAGCGTGGTCTCCCTGAAACAGATTAATCCTACAGTGTGGTGTCCCGTAAACAGATTAATCCCACAGTGTGGTCTCCCTGAAACAGATTAATCCCACAGTGTGGTCTCCCTGAAACAGATTAATCCCACAGTGTGGTCTCCCCGAAACAGATTAATCCCACAGTGTGGTCTCCCTGAAACAGATTAACCCACAGTGTGGTCTGCCTGAAACAGATTAATCCCACAGTGTGGTCTCCCTAAAACAGATTAATCCCACAGTGTGGTCTCCTTGAAACTGATTAATCCCACAGTGTGGTCTCCCGTAAGAAGATTAATCCCACAATGTGGTCTCCCTGAAACAGATTAATCCCCCAGTGTGGTCTCCCTGAAACAGATTAATCATACAGTGCGGTTTACCTGAAACAGATTAATCCCACAGTGTGGGCCCCCTGAAAAAGATTAATCCCACAGTGTGGTTCCCTAAAACCGATTAATCCCACAGTGTGTGCTCCCTGAAACAGATTAATCCCACAGTGTGGGCTGCCTGAAGGAGATTAATCCCACAGTGTGGGCTCCCTGAAACAGATTAATCGCACAATGTGGTCTCCCTGAAACAGATTAATCCAACAGTGCGGTCTCCCTGAAACAGATTAATCCCACAGTGTGGACTCCCTGAAAGAGAGTAATCCCACAGTGAGTTCTCCCTAAAACAGATTAATCCCACAGTGTCGTCTCCCTAAAACAGATTAATCCCACAGTGTGGGCTCCCTCAAACAGATTAATCCCACAGTGTGGTCTCCCTGAAACAGATTAATCCCACAGTGTTGGCTCCCTGAAACAGATTAATACCAAAGTGTGGGCTCCCTGAAACAGATTAATCCCACAGTGTGGTCTCCCTAAAACAGATTAAACCTACAGTGAAGTCTCTCTGAAACAGATTAATCCCACAGTGAGGGCTCCCTGAAGGAGATTAATCCCACAGTGTGGTATCTGTGAAACAGATTAATCCCACAGTGTGGTCTTCCTGAAACAGATTAATCCCACAGTGTGGTCTCCCTGAAACAGATTAATCGCACAATGTGGTCTCCCTGAAACAGATTAATCCAACAGTGCGGTCTCCCTGAAACAGATTAATCCCACAGTGTGGGCTCCCTGAAAGAGAGTAATCCCACAGTGAGTTCTCCCTAAAACAGATTAATCCCACAGTGTGGTCTCCCTAAAACAGATTAATCCCACAGTGTGGGCTCCCTGAAACAGATCAATCACACAGTGTGGGCTGCCTGAAGGAGATTAATCCCACAGTGTGGGCTCCCTGAAACAGATTAATCGCACAATGTGGTCTCCCTGAAACAGATTAATCCAACAGTGCGGTCTCCCTGAAACAGATTAATCCCACAGTGTGGGCTCCCTGAAAGAGAGTAATCCCACAGTGAGGTCTCCCTAAAACAGATTAATCCCACAGTGTGGTCTCCCTAAAACAGATTAATCCCACAGTGTGGGCTCCCTAAAACAGATTAATCCCACAGTGCGGTCTCCCTGAAACAGATTAATCCCACAGTGTTGGCTCCCTGAAACAGATTAATCCCAAAGTGTGGGCTCCCTGAAACAGATTAATCCCACAGTGTGGTCTCCCTAAAACAGATTAAACCCACAGTGTGGTCTCTCTGAAACAGATTAATCCCACAGTGTGGGCTCCCTGAAGGAGATTAATCCCACAGTGTGGGCTCCCTGAAACAGATTAATCCCACAATGTGGTCTCCCAGAAACAGATTAACACCACAGTGTGGTCTCCCTGAAACAGATTAATCATACAGTGCGGTTTCCCTGAAACAGATTAATCCCACAGTGTGGGCTCCCCAAAACAGATTAATCCCACAGTGTGGTCTCCCTAAAACAAATTAATCCCACAGTGTCTTCTCCCTGAAACAGATTAATCCCACAGTGTGGTCTCCCTGAAACAGATTAATCCCACAGTGTGGTCTCCCTGAAACAGATTAATCCCACAGTGTGGTCTCCCTAAAACAGATTAATCCCACAGTGTGGTTTCCCTGAAACAGATTAATCCCACAGTGTGGTCTCCCTGAAATAGATTAATCATACAGTGCGGTCTCCCTGAAACAGATTAATCCCACAGTGTGAGCTCCATGAAACAGATCAATCCCACAGTGTGGTCTTCCTAAAACAGATTAATCACACAGTGTAGTCACCCTAAAACAGATTAATCCCACAATGCGTTCTCCCTGAAACAGATTAATCCCACAGTGTGGCTCCCTGATAAGGATTAATCCCACAGTGTGGTCACCCTGAAACAGATTAATCGCACATGTGGGCTCCATGAAACAGATTAATCCCACAGTGTGGGCTCCCGGAAACAGATTAATCCCACAGTGTGTGCTCCCTGATAAAGATTAATACCACAGTGTTGTCTCCCTGAAACAGATTAATCCCACAGTGCGGACTCCCTGAAACAGATTAATCCCACAGTGTGGTCTGCCTGAAACAGATTAATCGCACAGTGTGGTCTCCCTAAAACAGATTAATCCCACAGTGTTGTCTCCCTGAAACAGATTAATCCCACAGTGTGGTCTCCCTGAAACAGATTAATCCCACAGTGTGGTCTCCCTGAAACAGATTAATCCCACAGTGTGGTCTCCTTAAAACAGATTAATCCCACAGTGTTGTCTCCCTGAAACAGATTAATCCCACAGTGTGGTCTCCCTTAAACAGATTAATCCCACAGTGTGGTCTCCCTGAAACAGATTAATCCAACAGTGCGGTCTCCCTGAAACAGATTAATCCCAGAGTGTGGGCTCCCTGAAAGAGAGTAATCCCACAGTGAGGTCTCCCTAAAACAGATTAATCCCACAGTGTGGTCTCCCTAAAGCAGATTAATCCCACAGTGTGGTCTCCCTAAAACAGATTAAACCCACAGTGCGGTCTCTCTGAAACAGATTAATCCCACAGTGTGGGCTCCCTGAAGGAGATTAATCCCACAGTGTGGGCTCCCTGAAACAGATTAATCCCACAATGTGGTCTCCCAGAAACAGATTAATACCACAGTGTGGTCTCCCTGAAACAGATTAATCATACAGTGCGGTTTCCCTGAAACAGATTAATCCCACAGAGTGGGCTCCCCGAAACAGATTAATCCCACAGTGTGGTCTCCCTAAAACAAATTAATCCCACAGTGTCTTCTCCCTGAAACAGATTCATCCCACAGTGTGGTTTCCCTGAAACAGATTAATCCCACAGTGTGGTCTCCCTGAAATAGATTAATCATACAGTGCGGTCTCCCTGAAACAGATTAATCCCACAGTGTGAGCTCCATGAAACAGATCAATCCCACAGTGTGGTCTCCCTAAAACAGATTAATCCCACAGTGTAGTCACCCTAAAACAGATTAATCCCACAATGCGTTCTCCCTGAAACAGATTAATCCCACAGTGTGGCTCCCTGATAAAGATTAATCCCACAGTGTGGTCTCCCTGAAACAGATTAATCCCACATGTGGGCTCCATGAAACAGATTAATCCCACAGTGTGGGCTCCCGGAAACAGATTAATCCCACAGTGTGTGCTCCCTGATAAAGATTAATACCATAGTGTGGTCTCCCTGAAACAGATTAATCCCACAGTGCGGACTCCCTGAAACAGATTAATCCCACAGTGTGGTCTGCCTGAAACAGATTAATCGCACAGTGTGGTCTCCCTAAAACAGATTAATCCCACAGTGTTGTCTCCCTGAAACAGATTAATCCCACAGTGTGGTCTCCCTGAAACAGATTAATCCCACAGTGTGGTCTCCCTGAAACAGATTAATCCCACAGTGTGGTCTCCTTAAAACAGATTAATCCCACAGTGTTGTCTCCCTGAAACAGATTAATCCCACAGTGTGGTCTCACTTAAACAGATTAATCCCACAGCGTGGTCTCCCTGAAACAGATTAATCCTACAGTGTGGTGTCCCGTAAACAGATTAATCCCACAGTGTGGTCTCCCTGAAACAGATTAATCCCACAGTGTGGTCTCCCTGAAACAGATTAATCCCACAGTGTGGTCTCCCTGAAACAGATTAATCCCACAGTGTGGTCTCCCTGAAACAGATTAACCCACAGTGTGGTCTGCCTGAAACAGATTAATCCCACAGTGTGGTCTCCCTAAAACAGATTAATCCCACAGTGTGGTCTCCTTGAAACTGATTAATCCCACAGTGTGGTCTCCCGTAAGAAGATTAATCCCACAATGTGGTCTCCCTGAAACAGATTAATCCCCCAGTGTGGTCTCCCTGAAACAGATTAATCATACAGTGCGGTTTACCTGAAACAGATTAATCCCACAGTGTGGGCCCCCTGAAACAGATTAATCCCACAGTGTGGTTCCCTAAAACCGATTAATCCCACAGTGTGTGCTCCCTGAAACAGATTAATCCCACAGTGTGGGCTGCCTGAAGGAGATTAATCCCACAGTGTGGGCTCCCTGAAACAGATTAATCGCACAATGTGGTCTCCCTGAAACAGATGAATCCAACAGTGCGGTCTCCCTGAAACAGATTAATCCCACAGTGTGGACTCCCTGAAAGAGAGTAATCCCACAGTGAGTTCTCCCTAAAACAGATTAATCCCACAGTGTCGTCTCCCTAAAACAGATTAATCCCACAGTGTGGGCTCCCTCAAACAGATTAATCCCACAGTGTGGTCTCCCTGAAACAGATTAATCCCACAGTGTTGGCTCCCTGAAACAGATTAATACCAAAGTGTGGGCTCCCTGAAACAGATTAATCCCACAGTGTGGTCTCCCTAAAACAGATTAAACCTACAGTGAAGTCTCTCTGAAACAGATTAATCCCACAGTGAGGGCTCCCTGAAGGAGATTAATCCCACAGTGTGGTATCTGTGAAACAGATTAATCCCACAGTGTGGTCTTCCTGAAACAGATTAATCCCACAGTGTGGTCTCCCTGAAACAGATTAATCGCACAATGTGGTCTCCCTGAAACAGATTAATCCAACAGTGCGGTCTCCCTGAAACAGATTAATCCCACAGTGTGGGCTCCCTGAAAGAGAGTAATCCCACAGTGAGTTCTCCCTAAAACAGATTAATCCCACAGTGTGGTCTCCCTAAAACAGATTAATCCCACAGTGTGGGCTCCCTGAAACAGATCAATCACACAGTGTGGGCTGCCTGAAGGAGATTAATCCCACAGTGTGGGCTCCCTGAAACAGATTAATCGCACAATGTGGTCTCCCTGAAACAGATTAATCCAACAGTGCGGTCTCCCTGAAACAGATTAATCCCACAGTGTGGGCTCCCTGAAAGAGAGTAATCCCACAGTGAGGTCTCCCTAAAACAGATTAATCCCACAGTGTGGTCTCCCTAAAACAGATTAATCCCACAGTGTGGGCTCCCTAAAACAGATTAATCCCACAGTGCGGTCTCCCTGAAACAGATTAATCCCACAGTGTTGGCTCCCTGAAACAGATTAATCCCAAAGTGTGGGCTCCCTGAAACAGATTAATCCCACAGTGTGGTCTCCCTAAAACAGATTAAACCCACAGTGTGGTCTCTCTGAAACAGATTAATCCCACAGTGTGGGCTCCCTGAAGGAGATTAATCCCACAGTGTGGGCTCCCTGAAACAGATTAATCCCACAATGTGGTCTCCCAGAAACAGATTAACACCACAGTGTGGTCTCCCTGAAACAGATTAATCATACAGTGCGGTTTCCCTGAAACAGATTAATCCCACAGTGTGGGCTCCCCAAAACAGATTAATCCCACAGTGTGGTCTCCCTAAAACAAATTAATCCCACAGTGTCTTCTCCCTGAAACAGATTAATCCCACAGTGTGGTCTCCCTGAAACAGATTAATCCCACAGTGTGGTCTCCCTGAAACAGATTAATCCCACAGTATGGTCTCCCTAAAACAGATTAATCCCACAGTGTGGTTTCCCTGAAACAGATTAATCCCACAGTGTGGTCTCCCTGAAATAGATTAATCATACAGTGCGGTCTCCCTGAAACAGATTAATCCCACAGTGTGAGCTCCATGAAACAGATCAATCCCACAGTGTGGTCTCCCTAAAACAGATTAATCACACAGTGTAGTCACCCTAAAACAGATTAATCCCACAATGCGTTCTCCCTGAAACAGATTAATCCCACAGTGTGGCTCCCTGATAAGGATTAATCCCACAGTGTGGTCACCCTGAAACAGATTAATCCCACATGTGGGCTCCATGAAACAGATTAATCCCACAGTGTGGGCTCCCGGAAACAGATTAATCCCACAGTGTGTGCTCCCTGATAAAGATTAATACCACAGTGTGGTCTCCCTGAAACAGATTAATCCCACAGTGCGGACTCCCTGAAACAGATTAATCCCACAGTGTGGTCTGCCTGAAACAGATTAATCGCACAGTGTGGTCTCCCTAAAACAGATTAATCCCACAGTGTTGTCTCCCTGAAACAGATTAATCCCACAGTGTGGTCTCCCTGAAACAGATTAATCCCACAGTGTGGTCTCCCTGAAACAGATTAATCCCACAGTGTGGTCTCCTTAAAACAGATTAATCCCACAGTGTTGTCTCCCTGAAACAGATTAATCCCACAGTGTGGTCTCCCTTAAACAGATTAATCCCACAGTGTGGTCTCCCTGAAACAGATTAATCCAACAGTGCGGTCTCCCTGAAACAGATTAATCCCAGAGTGTGGGCTCCCTGAAAGAGAGTAATCCCACAGTGAGGTCTCCCTAAAACAGATTAATCCCACAGTGTGGTCTCCCTAAAACAGATTAATCCCACAGTGTGGGCTCCCTAAAACAGATTAATCCCACAGTGCGGTCTCCCTGAAACAGATTAATCCCACAGTGTTGGCTCCCTGAAACAGATTAATCCCAAAGTGTGGTCTCCCTGAAACAGATTAATCCCACAGTGTGGTCTCCCTAAAACAGATTAAACCCACTGTGTGGGCTCCCTAAAACAGATTAATCCCACAGTGCGGTCTCCCTCAAACAGATTAATCCCACAGTGTTGGCTCCCTGAAACAGATTAATCCCAAAGTGTGGGCTCCCTGAAACAGATTAATCCCACAGTGTGGTCTCCCTAAAACAGATTAAACCCACAGTGCGGTCTCTCTGAAACAGATTAATCCCACAGTGTGGGCTCCCTGAAGGAGATTAATCCCACAGTGTGGGCTCCCTGAAACAGATTAATCCCACAATGTGGTCTCCCAGAAACAGATTAATACCACAGTGTGGTCTCCCTGAAACAGATTAATCATACAGTGCGGTTTCCCTGAAACAGATTAATCCCACAGTGTGGGCTCCCCGAAACGGATTAATCCCACAGTGTGGTCTCCCTAAAACAAATTAATCCCACAGTGTCTTCTCCCTGAAACAGATTCATCCCACAGTGTGGTCTCCCTGAAACAGATTAATCCCACAGTGTGGTCTCCCTGAAACAGATTAATCCCACAGTGTGGTCTCCCTAAAACAGATTAATCCCACAGTGTGGTTTCCCTGAAACAGATTAATCCCACAGTGTGGTCTCCCTGAAATAGATTAATCATACAGTGCGGTCTCCCTGAAACAGATTAATCCCACATTGTGAGCTCCATGAAACAGATCAATCCCACAGTGTGGTCTCCCTAAAACAGATTAATCCCACAGTGTAGTCACCCTAAAACAGATTAATCCCACAATGCGTTCTCCCTGAAACAGATTAATCCCACAGTGTGGCTCCCTGATAAAGATTAATCCCACAGTGTGGTCTCCCTGAAACAGATTAATCCCACATGTGGGCTCCATGAAACAGATTAATCCCACAGTGTGGGCTCCCTGAAACAGATTAATCCCACAATGTGGTCTCCCAGAAACAGATTAATACCACAGTGTGGTCTCCCTGAAACAGATTAATCATACAGTGCGGTTTCCCTGAAACAGATTAATCCCACAGAGTGGGCTCCCCGAAACAGATTAATCCCACAGTGTGGTCTCCCTAAAACAAATTAATCCCACAGTGTCTTCTCCCTGAAACAGATTCATCCCACAGTGTGGTTTCCCTGAAACAGATTAATCCCACAGTGTGGTCTCCCTGAAATAGATTAATCATACAGTGCGGTCTCCCTGAAACAGATTAATCCCACAGTGTGAGCTCCATGAAACAGATCAATCCCACAGTGTGGTCTCCCTAAAACAGATTAATCCCACAGTGTAGTCACCCTAAAACAGATTAATCCCACAATGCGTTCTCCCTGAAACAGATTAATCCCACAGTGTGGCTCCCTGATAAAGATTAATCCCACAGTGTGGTCTCCCTGAAACAGATTAATCCCACATGTGGGCTCCATGAAACAGATTAATCCCACAGTGTGGGCTCCCGGAAACAGATTAATCCCACAGTGTGTGCTCCCTGATAAAGATTAATACCATAGTGTGGTCTCCCTGAAACAGATTAATCCCACAGTGCGGACTCCCTGAAACAGATTAATCCCACAGTGTGGTCTGCCTGAAACAGATTAATCGCACAGTGTGGTCTCCCTAAAACAGATTAATCCCACAGTGTTGTCTCCCTGAAACAGATTAATCCCACAGTGTGGTCTCCCTGAAACAGATTAATCCCACAGTGTGGTCTCCCTGAAACAGATTAATCCCACAGTGTGGTCTCCTTAAAACAGATTAATCCCACAGTGTTGTCTCCCTGAAACAGATTAATCCCACAGTGTGGTCTCACTTAAACAGATTAATCCCACAGCGTGGTCTCCCTGAAACAGATTAATCCTACAGTGTGGTGTCCCGTAAACAGATTAATCCCACAGTGTGGTCTCCCTGAAACAGATTAATCCCACAGTGTGGTCTCCCTGAAACAGATTAATCCCACAGTGTGGTCTCCCTGAAACAGATTAATCCCACAGTGTGGTCTCCCTGAAACAGATTAACCCACAGTGTGGTCTGCCTGAAACAGATTAATCCCACAGTGTGGTCTCCCTAAAACAGATTAATCCCACAGTGTGGTCTCCTTGAAACTGATTAATCCCACAGTGTGGTCTCCCGTAAGAAGATTAATCCCACAATGTGGTCTCCCTGAAACAGATTAATCCCCCAGTGTGGTCTCCCTGAAACAGATTAATCATACAGTGCGGTTTACCTGAAACAGATTAATCCCACAGTGTGGGCCCCCTGAAACAGATTAATCCCACAGTGTGGTTCCCTAAAACCGATTAATCCCACAGTGTGTGCTCCCTGAAACAGATTAATCCCACAGTGTGGGCTGCCTGAAGGAGATTAATCCCACAGTGTGGGCTCCCTGAAACAGATTAATCGCACAATGTGGTCTCCCTGAAACAGATGAATCCAACAGTGCGGTCTCCCTGAAACAGATTAATCCCACAGTGTGGACTCCCTGAAAGAGAGTAATCCCACAGTGAGTTCTCCCTAAAACAGATTAATCCCACAGTGTCGTCTCCCTAAAACAGATTAATCCCACAGTGTGGGCTCCCTCAAACAGATTAATCCCACAGTGTGGTCTCCCTGAAACAGATTAATCCCACAGTGTTGGCTCCCTGAAACAGATTAATACCAAAGTGTGGGCTCCCTGAAACAGATTAATCCCACAGTGTGGTCTCCCTAAAACAGATTAAACCTACAGTGAAGTCTCTCTGAAACAGATTAATCCCACAGTGAGGGCTCCCTGAAGGAGATTAATCCCACAGTGTGGTATCTGTGAAACAGATTAATCCCACAGTGTGGTCTTCCTGAAACAGATTAATCCCACAGTGTGGTCTCCCTGAAACAGATTAATCGCACAATGTGGTCTCCCTGAAACAGATTAATCCAACAGTGCGGTCTCCCTGAAACAGATTAATCCCACAGTGTGGGCTCCCTGAAAGAGAGTAATCCCACAGTGAGTTCTCCCTAAAACAGATTAATCCCACAGTGTGGTCTCCCTAAAACAGATTAATCCCACAGTGTGGGCTCCCTGAAACAGATCAATCACACAGTGTGGGCTGCCTGAAGGAGATTAATCCCACAGTGTGGGCTCCCTGAAACAGATTAATCGCACAATGTGGTCTCCCTGAAACAGATTAATCCAACAGTGCGGTCTCCCTGAAACAGATTAATCCCACAGTGTGGGCTCCCTGAAAGAGAGTAATCCCACAGTGAGGTCTCCCTAAAACAGATTAATCCCACAGTGTGGTCTCCCTAAAACAGATTAATCCCACAGTGTGGGCTCCCTAAAACAGATTAATCCCACAGTGCGGTCTCCCTGAAACAGATTAATCCCACAGTGTTGGCTCCCTGAAACAGATTAATCCCAAAGTGTGGGCTCCCTGAAACAGATTAATCCCACAGTGTGGTCTCCCTAAAACAGATTAAACCCACAGTGTGGTCTCTCTGAAACAGATTAATCCCACAGTGTGGGCTCCCTGAAGGAGATTAATCCCACAGTGTGGGCTCCCTGAAACAGATTAATCCCACAATGTGGTCTCCCAGAAACAGATTAACACCACAGTGTGGTCTCCCTGAAACAGATTAATCATACAGTGCGGTTTCCCTGAAACAGATTAATCCCACAGTGTGGGCTCCCCAAAACAGATTAATCCCACAGTGTGGTCTCCCTAAAACAAATTAATCCCACAGTGTCTTCTCCCTGAAACAGATTAATCCCACAGTGTGGTCTCCCTGAAACAGATTAATCCCACAGTGTGGTCTCCCTGAAACAGATTAATCCCACAGTATGGTCTCCCTAAAACAGATTAATCCCACAGTGTGGTTTCCCTGAAACAGATTAATCCCACAGTGTGGTCTCCCTGAAATAGATTAATCATACAGTGCGGTCTCCCTGAAACAGATTAATCCCACAGTGTGAGCTCCATGAAACAGATCAATCCCACAGTGTGGTCTCCCTAAAACAGATTAATCACACAGTGTAGTCACCCTAAAACAGATTAATCCCACAATGCGTTCTCCCTGAAACAGATTAATCCCACAGTGTGGCTCCCTGATAAGGATTAATCCCACAGTGTGGTCACCCTGAAACAGATTAATCCCACATGTGGGCTCCATGAAACAGATTAATCCCACAGTGTGGGCTCCCGGAAACAGATTAATCCCACAGTGTGTGCTCCCTGATAAAGATTAATACCACAGTGTGGTCTCCCTGAAACAGATTAATCCCACAGTGCGGACTCCCTGAAACAGATTAATCCCACAGTGTGGTCTGCCTGAAACAGATTAATCGCACAGTGTGGTCTCCCTAAAACAGATTAATCCCACAGTGTTGTCTCCCTGAAACAGATTAATCCCACAGTGTGGTCTCCCTGAAACAGATTAATCCCACAGTGTGGTCTCCCTGAAACAGATTAATCCCACAGTGTGGTCTCCTTAAAACAGATTAATCCCACAGTGTTGTCTCCCTGAAACAGATTAATCCCACAGTGTGGTCTCCCTTAAACAGATTAATCCCACAGTGTGGTCTCCCTGAAACAGATTAATCCAACAGTGCGGTCTCCCTGAAACAGATTAATCCCAGAGTGTGGGCTCCCTGAAAGAGAGTAATCCCACAGTGAGGTCTCCCTAAAACAGATTAATCCCACAGTGTGGTCTCCCTAAAACAGATTAATCCCACAGTGTGGGCTCCCTAAAACAGATTAATCCCACAGTGCGGTCTCCCTGAAACAGATTAATCCCACAGTGTTGGCTCCCTGAAACAGATTAATCCCAAAGTGTGGTCTCCCTGAAACAGATTAATCCCACAGTGTGGTCTCCCTAAAACAGATTAAACCCACTGTGTGGGCTCCCTAAAACAGATTAATCCCACAGTGCGGTCTCCCTCAAACAGATTAATCCCACAGTGTTGGCTCCCTGAAACAGATTAATCCCAAAGTGTGGGCTCCCTGAAACAGATTAATCCCACAGTGTGGTCTCCCTAAAACAGATTAAACCCACAGTGCGGTCTCTCTGAAACAGATTAATCCCACAGTGTGGGCTCCCTGAAGGAGATTAATCCCACAGTGTGGGCTCCCTGAAACAGATTAATCCCACAATGTGGTCTCCCAGAAACAGATTAATACCACAGTGTGGTCTCCCTGAAACAGATTAATCATACAGTGCGGTTTCCCTGAAACAGATTAATCCCACAGTGTGGGCTCCCCGAAACGGATTAATCCCACAGTGTGGTCTCCCTAAAACAAATTAATCCCACAGTGTCTTCTCCCTGAAACAGATTCATCCCACAGTGTGGTCTCCCTGAAACAGATTAATCCCACAGTGTGGTCTCCCTGAAACAGATTAATCCCACAGTGTGGTCTCCCTAAAACAGATTAATCCCACAGTGTGGTTTCCCTGAAACAGATTAATCCCACAGTGTGGTCTCCCTGAAATAGATTAATCATACAGTGCGGTCTCCCTGAAACAGATTAATCCCACATTGTGAGCTCCATGAAACAGATCAATCCCACAGTGTGGTCTCCCTAAAACAGATTAATCCCACAGTGTAGTCACCCTAAAACAGATTAATCCCACAATGCGTTCTCCCTGAAACAGATTAATCCCACAGTGTGGCTCCCTGATAAAGATTAATCCCACAGTGTGGTCTCCCTGAAACAGATTAATCCCACATGTGGGCTCCATGAAACAGATTAATCCCACAGTGTGGGCTCCCGGAAACAGATTAATCCCACAGTGTGTGCTCCCTGATAAAGATTAATACCATAGTGTGGTCTCCCTGAAACAGATTAATCCCACAGTGCGGACTCCCTGAAACAGATTAATCCCACAGTGTGGTCTGCCTGAAACAGATTAATCCCACAATGTGGTTTCCCTTAAACAGATTAATCCCACAGTGTGGTCTCCCTGAAACAGATTAATCCTACAGTGTGGTGTCCCGTAAACAGATTAATCCCACAGTGTGGTCTCCCTGAAACTGATTAATCCCACAGTGTGGACTCCCTGAAACAGATTAATCCCACAGTGTGGTCTCCCTGAAACAGATTAACCCACAGTGTGGTCTCCCTGAAACAGATTAATTCCACAGTGCGGTCTCCCTGAAACAGATTAATCCCTCAGTGTTGGCTCACTGAAACGGATTAATCCCACAGTGTGGTCTCCCTAAAACAGATTAATCCCACAGTGTGGTCTCCCTAAAACAGATTAATCCCACAGTGTGGTGTCCCTGAAACAGATTAATCCCACGGCGTGGGCTGCCTGAAGGAGGTTAATCCCACAGTGTGGGCTCCCTGAAACAGATTTATCGCACAATGTGGTCTCCCTGAAACAGATTAATCATACAGTGCGGTTTCCCTCAAACAGATTAATCCCACAGTGTGGGCTCCCTGAATCAGATTAATCCCACAGTGTGGTCTCCCTATAACAGATTAATCCCACAGTGTGGTCTCCCAAAAACCGATTAATCCCACAGTGCGTGCTCCCTGAAACAGATTAATCACACAGTGTGGTCTGCCTGAAGGAGATTAATCCCACAATGTGGTCTCCCTGAAACAGATTAATCCAACCGTGCGGTCTCCCTGAAACAGATTAATCCCACAGTGTGGGCTCCCTGAAAGAGAGTAATCCCACAGTGAGTTCTCCCTAAAACAGATTAATCCCACAGTGTCGTCTCCCTAAAACAGATTAATCCCACAGTGTGGGCTCCCTAAAACAGATTAATCCCACAGTGTCGTCTCCCTGAAACAGATTAATCCCACAGTGTGGTCTCCCTAAAACAGATTAAACCCACAGTGCAGTCTCTCTGAAACAGATTAATCCCACAGTGTGGGCTCCCTGAAGGAGATTAATCCCACAGTGTGGTCTCCGTGAAATAGATTAATCCCACAGTGTGGTCTTCCTGAAACAGATTAATCCCACAGTGTGGTCTCCCTGAAACAGATTAATCCCACAGTGTGGTCTCCCTGAAACAGATTAACCCACAGTGCGATCTCCCTGAAACAGATTAATCCCTCAGTTTGGGCTCCCTGAAACAGATTAATCCCACAGTGTGGTCTCCCTGAAACAGGTTAATCCCACAGTGTGGTCTCCCTAAAACAGATTAATCCCACAGTGTGGGCTCCCTGAAACAGATTAATCCCACAGTGTGGGCTGCCTGAAGGAGATTAATCCCACAGTGTGGGCTCCCTGAAACAGATTAATCCAACAGTGCGGTCTCCCTGAAACAGATTAATCCCACAGTGTGGTCTCCCTAAAACAGATTAAACCCACAGTGCGGTCTCTCTGAAACAGATTAATCCCTCAGTGTGGGCTCCCTGAAGGAGATTAATCCCACATTGTGGGCTCCCTGAAACAGATTAATCGCACAATGTGTTCTCCCTGAAACAGATTAATCCAACAGTGCGGTCTCCCTGAAACAGATTAATCCCACAGTGTGGGCTCCCTGAAAGAGAGTAATCCCACAGTGAGGTCTCCCGAAAACAGATTAATCCCACTGTGTGGGCTCCCTAAAACAGATTCATCCCACAGTGTGGTCTCCCTGAAACAGATTAATCCCACAGTGCGGACTCCCTGAAACAGATTAATCCCACAGTGTGGTCTCCCTGAAACAGATTAATCCCACAGTGTGGTCTCCCTAAAACAGATTAATCCCACAGTGTCTTCTCCCTGAAACAGATTCATCCCACAGTGTGGTCTCCCTGAAACAGATTAATCCCACAGTGCGGACTCCCTGAAACAGATTAATCCCAAAGTGTGGTCTGCCTGAAACAGATTAATCCCACAGTGTGGTCTGCCTGAAACAGATTAATCCCACAGTGTGGTCTCCCTGAAACAGATTAATCCCACAGTGTGGTCTCCCTGAAACAGATTAATCCCACAGTGTGGTCTCCTTAAAACAGATTAATCCCACAGTGTTGTCTCCCTGAAACAGATTAATCCCACAGTGTGGTCTCCCTTAAACAGATTAATCCCACAGTGTGGTCTCACTGAAACAGATTAATCCAACAGTGCGGTCTCCCTGAAACAGATTAATCCCACAGTGTGGGCTCCCTGAAAGAGAGTAATCCCACAGTGAGGTCTCCCTAAAACAGATTAATCCCACAGTGTGGTCTCCCTAAAACAGATTAATCCCACAGTGTGGGCTCCCTAAAACAGATTAATCCCACAGTGCGGTCTCCCTGAAACAGATTAATCCCACAGTGTTGGCTCCCTGAAACAGATTAATCCCAAAGTGTGGCTCCCTGAAACAGATTAATCCCACAGTGTGGTCTCCCTAAAACAGATTAAACCCACTGTGTGGGCTCCCTAAAACAGATTAATCCCACAGTGTGGTCTCCCTTAAACAGATTAATCCCACAGTGTGGTCTCCCTGAAACAGATTAATCCCACAGTGTGGTCTCCTTAAAACAGATTAATCCCACAGTGTTGTCTCCATGAAACAGATTAATCCCACAGTGTGGTCTCCCTTAAACAGATTAATCCCACAGTGTGGTCTCCCTGAAACAGATTAATCCCACAGTGTGGGCTCCCTGAAAGAGAATAATCCCACAGTGAGTTCCCCCTAAAACAGATTAATCCCACAGTGTCGTCTCCCTAAAACAGATTAATCCCACAGTGTGGTCTCCCTAAAACAGATTAATCCCACAGTGTGGTCTCCCTAAAACAGATTAATCCCACAGTGTGGTCTCCCTGAATCAGATTAATCCCACAGTGTGGTTCCCTATAGCAGATTAATCCCACAGTGTGGTCTCCCAAAAACCGATTAATCCCACAGTGCGTGCTCCCTGAAACAGATGAATCACACAGTGTGGTCTGCCTGAAGGAGATTAATCCCACAGTGTGGTCTCCTTAAAACAGATTAATCCCACAGTGTTGTCTCCCTGAAACAGATTAATCCCACAGTGTGGTCTCCCTTAAACAGATTAATCCCACAGTGTGGTCTCCCTGAAACAGATTAATCCCACAGTGTGGGCTCCCTGAAAGAGAGTAATCCCACAGTGAGGTCTCCCTAAAACAGATTAATCCCACAGTGTGGTCTCCCTAAAACAGATTAATCCCACAGTGTGGGCTCCCTAAAACAGATTAATCCCACAGTGCGGTCTCCCTGAAACAGATTAATCCCACAGTGTTGGCTCCCTGAAACAGATTAATCCCAAAGTGTGGTCTCCCTGAAACAGATTAATCCCACAGTGTGGTCTCCCTAAAACAGATTAAACCCACTGTGTGGGCTCCCTAAAACAGATTAATCCCACAGTGTGGTCTCCCTTAAACAGATTAATCCCACAGTGTGGTCTCCTTAAAACAGATTAATCCCACAGTGTTGTCTCCCTGAAACAGATTAATCCCACAGTGTGGTCTCCCTTAAACAGATTAATCCCACAGTGTGGTCTCCCTGAAACAGATTAATCCCACAGTGTGGGCTCCCTGAAAGAGAGTAATCCCACAGTGAGTTCTCCCTAAAACAGATTAATCCCACAGTGTCGTCTCCCTAAAACAGATTAATCCCACAGTGTGGTCTCCCTAAAACAGATTAATCCCACAGTGTGGTCTCCCTAAAACAGATTAATCCCACAGTGTGGTGTCCCTGAAACAGATTAATCCCACGGCGTGGGCTGCCTGAAGGAGATTAATCCCACAGTGTGGGCTCCCTGAAACAGATTTATCGCACAATGTGGTCTCCCTGAAACAGATTAATCATACAGTGCGGTTTCCCTCAAACAGATTAATCCCACAGTGTGGGCTCCCTGAATCAGATTAATCCCACAGTGTGGTCTCCCTATAACAGATTAATCCCACAGTGTGGTCTCCCAAAAACCGATTAATCCCACAGTGCGTGCTCCCTGAAACAGATTAATCACACAGTGTGGTCTGCCTGAAGGAGATTAATCCCACAATGTGGTCTCCCTGAAACAGATTAATCCAACAGTGCGGTCTCCCTGAAACAGATTAATCCCACAGTGTGGGCTCCCTGAAAGAGAGTAATCCCACAGTGAGTTCTCCCTAAAACAGATTAATCCCACAGTGTCGTCTCCCTAAAACAGATTAATCCCACAGTGTGGGCTCCCTAAAACAGATTAATCCCACAGTGTCGTCTCCCTGAAACAGATTAATCCCACAGTGTGGTCTCCCTAAAATAGATTAAACCCACAGTGCAGTCTCTCTGAAACAGATTAATCCCACAGTGTTGGCTCCCTGAAGGAGATTAATCCCACAGTGTGGTCTCCGTGAAACAGATTAATCCCACAGTGTGGTCTCCCTGAAACAGATTAATCCCACAGTGTGGTCTCCCTGAAACAGATTAACCCACAGTGCGGTCTCCCTGAAACAGATTAATCCCTCAGTTTGGGCTCCCTGAAACAGATTAATCCCACAGTGTGGTCTCACTGAAACAGGTTAATCCCACAGTGTGGTCTCCCTAAAACAGATTAATCCCACAGTGTGGGCTCCCTGAAACAGATTAATCCCACAGTGTGGGCTGCCTGAAGGAGATTAATCCCACAGTGTGGGCTCCCTGAAACAGATTAATCGCACAATGTGGTCTCCCTGAAACAGATTAATCCAACAGTGCGGTCTCCCTGAAACAGATTAATCCCACAGTGTGGGCTCCCTGAAAGAGAGTAATCCCACAGTGAGGTCTCCCTAAAACAGATTAATCCCACAGTGTGGTCTCCCTAAAACAGATTAATCCCACAGTGTGGGCTCCCTAAAACAGATTAATCCCACAGTGCGGTCTCCCTGAAACAGATTAATCCCACAGTGTTGGCTCCCTGAAACAGATTAATCCCAAAGTGTGGTCTCCCTGAAACAGATTAATCCCACAGTGTGGTCTCCCTAAAACAGATTAAACCCACAGTGCGGTCTCTCTGAAACAGATTAATCCCTCAGTGTGGGCTCACTGAAGGAGATTAATCCCACATTGTGGGCTCCCTGAAACAGATTAATCGCACAATGTGTTCTCCCTGAAACAGATTAATCCAATAGTGCGGTCTCCCTGAAACAGATTAATCCCACAGTGTGGGCTCCCTGAAAGAGAGTAATCCCACAGTGAGGTCTCCCTAAAACAGATTAATCCCACTGTGTGGGCTCCCTAAAACAGATTAATCCCACAGTGCGGTCTCCCTCAAACAGATTAATCCCACAGTGTTGGCTCCCTGAAACAGATTAATCCCAAAGTGTGGGCTCCCTGAAACATATTAATCCCACAGTGTGGTCTCCCTAAAACAGATTAATCCCACAGTGTGGTCTCCCTAAAACAAATTAATCCCACAGTGTCTTCTCCCTGAAACAGATTCATCCCACAGTGTGGTCTCCCTGAAACAGATTAATCCCACAGTGCGGACTCCCTGAAACAGATTAATCCCACAGTGTGGTCTGCCTGAAAAAGATTAATCGCACAGTGTGGTCTCCCTAAAACAGATTAATCCCACAGTGTTGTCTCCCTGAAACAGATTAATCCAACAGTGCGGTCTCCCTGAAACAGATTAATCCCACAGTGTGGGCTCCCTGAAAGAGAGTAATCCCACAGTGAGGTCTCCCTAAAACAGATTAATCCCACAGTGTGGTCTCCCTAAAACAGATTAATCCCACAGTGTGGGCTCCCTAAAACAGATTAATCCCACAGTGCGGTCTCCCTGAAACAGATTAATCCCACAGTGTTGGCTCCCTGAAACAGATTAATCCCAAAGTGTGGTCTCCCTGAAACAGATTAATCCCACAGTGTGGTCTCCCTAAAACAGATTAAACCCACTGTGTGGGCTCCCTAAAACAGATTAATCCCACAGTGCGGTCTCCCTCAAACAGATTAATCCCACAGTGTTGGCTCCCTGAAACAGATTAATCCCAAAGTGTGGGCTCCCTGAAACAGTTTAATCCCACAGTGTGGTCTCCCTAAAACAGATTAAACCCACAGTTCGGTCTCTCTGAAACAGATTAATCCCACAGTGTGGGCTCCCTGAAGGAGATTAATCCCACAGTGTGGGCTCCCTGAAACAGATTAATCCCACAGTGTGGTCTCTCTGAAACAGATTAATCCCACAGTGTGGGCTCCCTAAAACAGATTAATCCCACAGTGCGGTCTCCCTGAAACAGATTAATCCCACAATGTTGGCTCCCTGAAACAGATTAATCCCACAGTGTGGGCTCCCTAAAACAGATTAATCCCACAGTGCGGTCTCCCTGAAACAGATTAATCCCACAGTGTTGGCTCCCTGAAACAGATTAATCCCAAAGTGTGGTCTCCCTGAAACAGATTAATCCCACAGTGTGGTCTCCCTAAAACAGATTAAACCCACTGTGTGGGCTCCCTAAAACAGATTAATCCCACAGTGTGGTCTCCCTTAAACAGATTAATCCCACAGTGTGGTCTCCCTGAAACAGATTAATCCCACAGTGTGGTCTCCTTAAAACAGATTAATCCCACAGTGTTGTCTCCCTGAAACAGATTAATCCCACAGTGCGGTCTCCCTGAAACAGATTAATCCCACAGTGTTGGCTCCCTGAAACAGATTAATCCCACAGTGTGGGCTCCCTAAAACAGATTAATCCCACAGTGCGGTCTCCCTGAAACAGATTAATCCCACAGTGTTGGCTCCCTGAAACAGATTAATCCCAAAGTGTGGTCTCCCTGAAACAGATTAATCCCACAGTGTGGTCTCCCTAAAACAGATTAAACCCACTGTGTGGGCTCCCTAAAACAGATTAATCCCACAGTGTGGTCTCCCTTAAACAGATTAATCCCACAGTGTGGTCTCCCTGAAACAGATTAATCCCACAGTGTGGTCTCCTTAAAACAGATTAATCCCACAGTGTTGTCTCCCTGAAACAGATTAATCCCACAGTGTGGTCTCCCTTAAACAGATTAATCCCACAGTGTGGTCTCCCTGAAACAGATTAATCCCACAGTGTGGGCTCCCTGAAAGAGAGTAATCCCACAGTGAGTTCTCCCTAAAACAGATTAATCCCACAGTGTCGTCTCCCTAAAACAGATTAATCCCACAGTGTGGTCTCCCTAAAACAGATTAATCCCACAGTGTGGTCTCCCTAAAACAGATTAATCCCACAGTGTGGTGTCCCTGAAACAGATTAATCCCACGGCGTGGGCTGCCTGAAGGAGATTAATCCCACAGTTTGGGCTCCCTGAAACAGATTTATCGCACAATGTGGTCTCCCTGAAACAGATTAATCATACAGTGCGGTTTCCCTCAAACAGATTAATCCCACAGTGTGGGCTCCCTGAATCAGATTAATCCCACAGTGTGGTCTCCCTATAACAGATTAATCCCACAGTGTGTTCTCCCAAAAACCGATTAATCCCACAGTGCGTGCTCCCTGAAACAGATTAATCACACAGTGTGGTCTGCCTGAAGGAGATTAATCCCACAATGTGGTCTCCCTGAAACAGATTAATCCAACAGTGCGGTCTCCCTGAAACAGATTAATCCCACAGTGTGGGCTCCCTGAAAGAGAGTAATCCCACAGTGAGTTCTCCCTAAAACAGATTAATCCCACAGTGTCGTCTCCCTAAAACAGATTAATCCCACAGTGTGGGCTCCCTAAAACAGATTAATCCCAGAGTGTCGTCTCCCTGAAACAGATTAATCCCACAGTGTGGTCTCCCTAAAACAGATTAAACCCACAGTGCAGTCTCTCTGAAACAGATTAATCCCACAGTGTTGGCTCCCTGAAGGAGATTAATCCCACAGTGTGGTCTCCGTGAAATAGATTAATCCCACAGTGTGGTCTTCCTGAAACAGATTAATCCCACAGTGTGGTCTCCCTGAAACAGATTAATCCCACAGTGTGGTCTCCCTGAAACAGATTAACCCACAGTGCGGTCTCCCTGAAACAGATTAATCCCTCAGTTTGGGCTCCCTGAAACAGATTAATCCCACAGTGTGGTCTCCCTGAAACAGGTTAATCCCACAGTGTGGTCTCCCTAAAACAGATTAATCCCACAGTGTGGGCTCCCTGAAACAGATTAATCCCACAGTGTGGGCTGCCTGAAGGAGATTAATCCCACAGTGTGGGCTCCCTGAAACAGATTAATCGCACAATGTGGTCTCCCTGAAACAGATTAATCCAACAGTGCTGTCTCCCTGAAACAGATTAAACCCACAGTGTGGGCTCCCTGAAAGAGAGTAATCCCACAGTGAGGTCTCCCTATAACAGATTAATCCCACAGTGTGGTCTCCCTAAAACAGATTAATCCCACAGTGTGGGCTCCCTAAAACAGATTAATCCCACAGTGCGGTCTCCCTGAAACAGATTAATCCCACAGTGTTGGCTCCCTGAAACAGATTAATCCCAAAGTGTGGTCTCCCTGAAACAGATTAATCCCACAGTGTGGTCTCCCTAAAACAGATTAAACCCACAGTGCGGTCTCTCTGAAACAGATTAATCCCTCAGTGTGGGCTCCCTGAAGGAGATTAATCCCACATTGTGGGCTCCCTGAAACAGATTAATCGCACAATGTGTTCTCCCTGAAACAGATTAATCCAACAGTGCGGTCTCCCTGAAACAGATTAATCCCACAGTGTGGGCTCCCTGAAAGAGAGTAATCCCACAGTGAGGTCTCCCTAAAACAGATTAATCCCACTGTGTGGGCTCCCTAAAACAGATTAATCCCACAGTGCGGTCTCCCTCAAACAGATTAATCCCACAGTGTTGGCTCCCTGAAACAGATTAATCCCAAAGTGTGGGCTCCCTGAAACAGATTAATCCCACAGTGTGGTCTCCCTAAAACAGATTAAACCCACAGTGCGGTCTCTCTGAAACAGATTAATCCCACAGTGTGGGCTCCCTGAAGGAGATTAATCCCACAGTGTGGTCTCCCTAAAACAAATTAATCCCACAGTGTCTTCTCCCTGAAACAGATTCATCCCACAGTGTGGTCTCCCTGAAACAGATTAATCCCACAGTGCGGACTCCCTGAAACAGATTAATCCCACAGTGTGGTCTGCCTGAAACAGATTAATCGCACAGTGTGGTCTCCCTAAAACAGATTAATCCCACAGTGTTGTCTCCCTGAAACAGATTAATCCCACAGTGTGGTCTCCCTGAAACAGATTAATCCCACAGTGTGGTCTCCCTGAAACAGATTAATCCCACAGTGTGGTCTCCTTAAAACAGATTAATCCCACAGTGTAGTCTCCCTGAAACAGATTAATCCCACAGTGTGGTCTCCCTTAAACAGATTAATCCCACAGTGTGGTCTCCCTGAAACAGATTAATCCAACAGTGCGGTCTCCCTGAAACAGATTAATCCCACAGTGTGGGCTCCCTGAAAGAGAGTAATCCCACAGTGAGGTCTCCCTAAAACAGATTAATCCCACAGTGTGGTCTCCCTAAAACAGATTAATCCCACAGTGTGGGCTCCCTAAAACAGATTAATCCCACAGTGCGGTCTCTCTGAAACAGATTAATCCCACAGTGTTGGCTCCCTGAAACAGATTAATCCCAAAGTGTGATCTCCCTGAAACAGATTAATCCCACAGTGTGGTCTCCCTAAAACAGATTAAACCCACTGTGTGGGCTCCCTAAAACAGATTAATCCCACAGTGCGGTCTCCCTCAAACAGATTAATCCCACAGTGTTGGCTCCCTGAAACAGATTAATCCCAAAGTGTGGGCTCCCTGAAACAGATTAATCCCACAGTGTGGTCTCCCTAAAACAGATTAAACCCACAGTGCGGTCTCTCTGAAACAGATTAATCCCACAGTGTCGGCTCCCTGAAGGAGATTAATCCCACAGTGTGGGCTCCCTGAAACAGATTAATCCCACAATGTGGTCTCCCAGAAACAGATTAATACCACAGTGTGGTCTCCCTGAAACAGATTAATCATACAGTGCGGTTTCCCTGAAACAGATAAATCCCACAGTGTGGTCTCCCTAAAACAAATTAATCCCACAGTGTCTTCTCCTTGAAACAGATTCATCCCACAGTGTGGTCTCCCTGAAACAGATTAATTCCACAGTGTGGTCTCCCTGAAACAGATTAATCCCACAGTGTGGTCTCCCTATAACAGATTAATCCCACAGTGTGTTCTCCCAAAAACCGATTAATCCCACAGTGCGTGCTCCCTGAAACAGATTAATCACACAGTGTGGTCTGCCTGAAGGAGATTAATCCCACAATGTGGTCTCCCTGAAACAGATTAATCCAACAGTGCGGTCTCCCTGAAACAGATTAATCCCACAGTGTGGGCTCCCTGAAAGAGAGTAATCCCACAGTGAGTTCTCCCTAAAACAGATTAATCCCACAGTGTCGTCTCCCTAAAACAGATTAATCCCACAGTGTGGGCTCCCTAAAACAGATTAATCCCAGAGTGTCGTCTCCCTGAAACAGATTAATCCCACAGTGTGGTCTCCCTAAAACAGATTAAACCCACAGTGCAGTCTCTCTGAAACAGATTAATCCCACAGTGTTGGCTCCCTGAAGGAGATTAATCCCACAGTGTGGTCTCCGTGAAATAGATTAATCCCACAGTGTGGTCTTCCTGAAACAGATTAATCCCACAGTGTGGTCTCCCTGAAACAGATTAATCCCACAGTGTGGTCTCCCTGAAACAGATTAACCCACAGTGCGGTCTCCCTGAAACAGATTAATCCCTCAGTTTGGGCTCCCTGAAACAGATTAATCCCACAGTGTGGTCTCCCTGAAACAGGTTAATCCCACAGTGTGGTCTCCCTAAAACAGATTAATCCCACAGTGTGGGCTCCCTGAAACAGATTAATCCCACAGTGTGGGCTGCCTGAAGGAGATTAATCCCACAGTGTGGGCTCCCTGAAACAGATTAATCGCACAATGTGGTCTCCCTGAAACAGATTAATCCAACAGTGCTGTCTCCCTGAAACAGATTAAACCCACAGTGTGGGCTCCCTGAAAGAGAGTAATCCCACAGTGAGGTCTCCCTATAACAGATTAATCCCACAGTGTGGTCTCCCTAAAACAGATTAATCCCACAGTGTGGGCTCCCTAAAACAGATTAATCCCACAGTGCGGTCTCCCTGAAACAGATTAATCCCACAGTGTTGGCTCCCTGAAACAGATTAATCCCAAAGTGTGGTCTCCCTGAAACAGATTAATCCCACAGTGTGGTCTCCCTAAAACAGATTAAACCCACAGTGCGGTCTCTCTGAAACAGATTAATCCCTCAGTGTGGGCTCCCTGAAGGAGATTAATCCCACATTGTGGGCTCCCTGAAACAGATTAATCGCACAATGTGTTCTCCCTGAAACAGATTAATCCAACAGTGCGGTCTCCCTGAAACAGATTAATCCCACAGTGTGGGCTCCCTGAAAGAGAGTAATCCCACAGTGAGGTCTCCCTAAAACAGATTAATCCCACTGTGTGGGCTCCCTAAAACAGATTAATCCCACAGTGCGGTCTCCCTCAAACAGATTAATCCCACAGTGTTGGCTCCCTGAAACAGATTAATCCCAAAGTGTGGGCTCCCTGAAACAGATTAATCCCACAGTGTGGTCTCCCTAAAACAGATTAAACCCACAGTGCGGTCTCTCTGAAACAGATTAATCCCACAGTGTGGGCTCCCTGAAGGAGATTAATCCCACAGTGTGGTCTCCCTAAAACAAATTAATCCCACAGTGTCTTCTCCCTGAAACAGATTCATCCCACAGTGTGGTCTCCCTGAAACAGATTAATCCCACAGTGCGGACTCCCTGAAACAGATTAATCCCACAGTGTGGTCTGCCTGAAACAGATTAATCGCACAGTGTGGTCTCCCTAAAACAGATTAATCCCACAGTGTTGTCTCCCTGAAACAGATTAATCCCACAGTGTGGTCTCCCTGAAACAGATTAATCCCACAGTGTGGTCTCCCTGAAACAGATTAATCCCACAGTGTGGTCTCCTTAAAACAGATTAATCCCACAGTGTAGTCTCCCTGAAACAGATTAATCCCACAGTGTGGTCTCCCTTAAACAGATTAATCCCACAGTGTGGTCTCCCTGAAACAGATTAATCCAACAGTGCGGTCTCCCTGAAACAGATTAATCCCACAGTGTGGGCTCCCTGAAAGAGAGTAATCCCACAGTGAGGTCTCCCTAAAACAGATTAATCCCACAGTGTGGTCTCCCTAAAACAGATTAATCCCACAGTGTGGGCTCCCTAAAACAGATTAATCCCACAGTGCGGTCTCTCTGAAACAGATTAATCCCACAGTGTTGGCTCCCTGAAACAGATTAATCCCAAAGTGTGATCTCCCTGAAACAGATTAATCCCACAGTGTGGTCTCCCTAAAACAGATTAAACCCACTGTGTGGGCTCCCTAAAACAGATTAATCCCACAGTGCGGTCTCCCTCAAACAGATTAATCCCACAGTGTTGGCTCCCTGAAACAGATTAATCCCAAAGTGTGGGCTCCCTGAAACAGATTAATCCCACAGTGTGGTCTCCCTAAAACAGATTAAACCCACAGTGCGGTCTCTCTGAAACAGATTAATCCCACAGTGTCGGCTCCCTGAAGGAGATTAATCCCACAGTGTGGGCTCCCTGAAACAGATTAATCCCACAATGTGGTCTCCCAGAAACAGATTAATACCACAGTGTGGTCTCCCTGAAACAGATTAATCATACAGTGCGGTTTCCCTGAAACAGATAAATCCCACAGTGTGGTCTCCCTAAAACAAATTAATCCCACAGTGTCTTCTCCTTGAAACAGATTCATCCCACAGTGTGGTCTCCCTGAAACAGATTAATTCCACAGTGTGGTCTCCCTGAAACAGATTAATCCCACAGTGTGGTCTCCCTAAAACAGATTAATCCCACAGTGTGGTTTCCCTGAAACAGATTAATCCCACAGTGTGGTCTCCCTGAAATAGATTAATCATACAGTGCGGTCTCCCTGAAACAGATTAATCAAACAGTGTGAGCTCCATGAAACAGATCAAACCCACAGTGTGGTCTCCCTAAAACAGATTAATCCCACAGTGCAGTCACCCTAAAACAGATTAATCCCACAATGCGTTCTCCCTGAAACAGATTAATCCCACAGTGTGGCTCCCTGATAAAGATTAATCCCACAGTGTGGTCTCCCTGAAACAGATTAATCCCACATGTGGGCTCCATGAAGCAGATTAATCCCACAGTGTGGGCTCCCGGAAACAGATTAATCCCACAGTGTGTGCTCCCTGATAAAGATTAATACCATAGTGTGGTCTCCCTGAAACAGATTAATCCCACAGTGCGGACTCCCTGAAACAGATTAATCCCACAGTGTGGTCTGCCTGAAACAGATTAATCCCACAGTGTGGTCTCCCTTAAACAGATTAATCCCACAGTGTGGTCTCCCTGAAACAGATTAATCCTACAGTGTGGTGTCCCGTAAACAGATTAATCCCACAGTGTGGTCTCCCTGAAACTGATTAATCCCACAGTGTGGACTCCCTGAAACAGATTAACCCACAGTGTGGTCTCCCTGAAACAGATTAACCCACAGTGTGGTCTCCCTGAAACAGATTAATCCCACAGTGTGGTCTCCCTGAAACAGATTAACCCACAGTGTGGTCTCCCTGAAACAGATTAATCCCACAGTGTCGACTCCATAAAACAGATTAATCCCACAGTGTGGGCTCCCTAAAACAGATTAATCCCACAGTGTCGTCTCCCTGAAACAGATTAATCCCACAGTGTGGTCTCCCTAAAACAGATTAAACCCACAGTGCAGTCTCTCTGAAACAGATTAATCCCACAGTGTGGTCTCCGTGAAATAGATTAATCCCACAGTGTGGTCTTCCTGAAACAGATTAATCCCACAGTGTGGTCTCCCTGAAACAGATTAATCCCACATGTGGGCTCCATGAAGCAGATTAATCCCACAGTGTGGGCTCCCGGAAACAGATTAATCCCACAGTGTGTGCTCCCTGATAAAGATTAATACCATAGTGTGGTCTCCCTGAAACAGATTAATCCCACAGTGCGGACTCCCTGAAACAGATTAATCCCACAGTGTGGTCTGCCTGAAACAGATTAATCCCACAGTGTGGTCTCCCTTAAACAGATTAATCCCACAGTGTGGTCTCCCTGAAACAGATTAATCCTACAGTGTGGTGTCCCGTAAACAGATTAATCCCACAGTGTGGTCTCCCTGAAACTGATTAATCCCACAGTGTGGACTCCCTGAAACAGATTAATCCCACAGTGTGGTCTCCCTGAAACAGATTAACCCACAGTGTGGTCTCCCTGAAACAGATTAATCCCACAGTGTGGTCTCCCTAAAACAGATTAAACCCACAGTGCAGTCTCTCTGAAACAGATTAATCCCACAGTGTGGTCTCCCTGAAACAGATTAATCCCACAGTGTGGTCTCCCTGAAACAGATTAACCCACAGTGCGGTCTCCCTGAAACAGATTAATCCCTCAGTTTGGGCTCCCTGAAACAGATTAATCCCACAGTGTGGTCTCCCTGAAACAGGTTAATCCCACAGTGTGGTCTCCCTAAAACAGATTAATCCCACAGTGTGGGCTCCCTGAAACAGATGAATCCCACAGTGTGGGCTGCCTGAAGGAGATTAATCCCACAGTGTGGGCTCCCTGAAACAGATTAATCGCACAATGTGGTCTCCCTGAAACAGATTAATCCAACAGTGCGGTCTCCCTGAAACACATTAATCCCACAGTGTGGGCTCCCTGAAAGAGAGTAATCCCACAGTGAGGTCTCCCTAAAACAGATTAATCCCACAGTGTGGTCTCCCTAAAACAGATTAATCCCACATTGTGGGCTCCCTAAAACAGATTAATCCCACAGTGCGGTCTCCCTGAAACAGATTAATCCCACAGTGTTGGCTCCCTGAAACAGATTAATCCCAAAGTGTGGTCTCCCTGAAACAGATTAATCCCACAGTGTGGTCTCCGTAAAACAGATTAAACCCACAGTGCGGTCTCTCTGAAACAGATTAATCCCTCAGTGTGGGCTCCCTGAAGGAGATTAATCCCACATTGTGGGCTCCCTGAAACAGATTAATCGCACAATGTGTTCTCCCTGAAACAGATTAATCCAACAGTGCGGTCTCCCTGAAACAGATTAATCCCACAGTGTGGGCTCCCTGAAAGAGAGTAATCCCACAGTGAGGTCTCCCTAAAACAGATTAATCCCACTGTGTGGGCTCCCTAAAACAGATTAATCCCACAGTGCGGTCTCCCTCAAACAGATTAATCCCACAGTGTTGGCTCCCTGAAACAGATTAATCCCAAAGTGTGGGCTCCCTGAAACAGATTAATCCCACAGTGTGGTCTCCCTAAAACAGATTAAACCCACAGTGCGGTCTCTCTGAAACAGATTAATCCCACAGTGTGGGCTCCCTGAAGGAGATTAATCCCACAGTGTGGGCTCCCTGAAACAGATTAATCCCACAATGTGGTCTCCCAGAAACAGATTAATACCACAGTGTGGTCTCCCTGAAACAGATTAATCATACAGTGCGGTTTCCCTGAAACAGATTAATCCCACAGTGTGGGCTCCCCGAAACTGATTAATCCCACAGTGTGGTCTCCCTAAAACAAATTAATCCCACAGTGTCTTCTCCCTGAAACAGATTCATCCCACAGTGTGGTCTCCCTGAAACAGATTAATCCCACAGTGTGGTCTCCCTGAAACAGACTAATCCCACAGTGTGGTCTCCCTAAAACAGATTAATACCACAGTGTGGTTTCCCTGAAACAGATTAATCCCACAGTGTGGTCTCCCTGAAATAGATTAATCATACAGTGCGGTCTCCCTGAAACAGATTAATCCCACAGTGTGAGCTCCATGAAACAGATCAATCCCACAGTGTGGTCTCCCTAAAACAGATTAATCCCACAGTGTAGTCACCCTAAAACAGATTAATCCCACAATGCGTTCTCCCTGAAACATATTAATCCCACAGTGTGGCTCCCTGATAAAGATTAATCCCACAGTGTCGTCTCCCTGAAACAGATTAATCCCACATGTGGGCTCCATGAAACAGATTAATCCCACAGTGTGGGCTCCCGGAAACAGATTAATCCCACAGTGTGTGCTCCCTGATAAAGATTAATACCATAGTGTGGTCTCCCTGAAACAGATTAATCCCACAGTGCGGACTCCCTGAAACAGATTAATCCCACAGTGTGGTCTGCCTGAAACAGATTAATCGCACAGTGTGGTCTCCCTAAAACAGATTAATCCCACAGTGTTGTCTCCCTGAAACAGATTAATCCCACAGTGTGGTCTCCCTGAAACAGATTAATCCCACAGTGTGGTTCTCCTGAAACAGATTAATCCCACAGTGTGGTCTCCTTAAAACAGATTAATCCCACAGTGTTGTCTTCCTGAAACAGATTAATCCCACAGTGTGGTCTCCCTTAAACAGATTAATCCCACAGTGTGGTATCCCTGAAACAGATTAATCCTACAGTGTGGTGTCCCGTAAACAGATTAATCCCACAGTGTGGTCTCCCTGAAACTCATTAATCCCACAGTGTGGTCTCCCTGAAACAGATTAATCCCACAGTGTGGTCTCCCTGAAACAGATTAACCCACAGTGTGGTCTCCCTCAAACAGATTAATTCCACAGTGTGGTCTCCCTGAAATAGATTAATCCCACAGTGCGGTCTCCCTGAAACAGATTAATCCCTCAGTTTGGGCTCCCTGAAACAGGTTAATCCCACAGTGTGGTCTCCCTAAAACAGATTACTCCCACAGTGTGGTGTCCCTGAAACAGATTAATCCCACGGTGTGGGCTGCCTGAAGGAGATTAATCCCACAGTGTGGGCTCCCTGAAACAGATTAATCGCACAATGTGGTCTCCCTGAAACAGATTAATCATACAGTGCGGTTTCCCTCAAACAGATTAATCCCACTGTGTGGGCTCCCTGAATCAGATTAATCCCACAGTGTGGTCTCCCTATAACAGATTAATCCCACAGTGTGGTCTCCCAAAAACCGATTAATCCCACAGTGCGTGCTCCCTGAAACAGATTAATCCCACAGTGTGGTCTGCCTGAAGGAGATTAATCCCACAGTGTGGGCTCCCTTAAACAGATTAATCCCACAGTGTGGGCTCCCTGAAAGAGAGTAATCCCACAGTGAGGTCTCCCTAAAACAGATTAATCCCACTGTGTGGGCTCCCTAAAACAGATTAATCCCACAGTGCGGTGTCCCTCAAACAGATTAATCCCACAGTGTTGGCTCCCTGAAACAGATTAATCCCACAGTGTGGGCTCCCTGAAAGAGAGTAATCCCACAGTGAGGTCTCCCTAAAACAGATTAATCCCACTGTGTGGGCTCCCTAAAACAGATTAATCCCACAGTGCGGTCTCCCTCAAACAGATTAATCCCACAATGTGGTCTCCCTGAAACAGATTAATCCAACAGTGCGGTCTCCCTGAAACAGATTAATCCCACAGTGTGGGCTCCCTGAAAGAGAGTAATCCCACAGTGAGTTCTCCCAAAAACAGATTAATCCCACAGTGTCGTCTCCCTAAAACAGATTAATCCCACAGTGTGGGCTCCCTAAAACAGATTAATCCCACAGTGTCGTCTCCCTGAAACAGATTAATCCCACAGTGTGGTCTCCCTAAAACAGATTAAACCCACAGTGCAGTCTCTCTGAAACAGAATAATCCCACAGTGTGGGCTCCCTGAAGGAGATTAATCCCACAGTGTGGTCTCCGTGAAATAGATTAATCCCACAGTGTGGTCTTCCTGAAACAGATTAATCCCACAGTGTGGTCTCCCTGAAACAGATTAATCCCACAGTGTGGTCTCCATGAAACAGATTAACCCACAGTGCGGTCTCCCTGAAACAGATCAATCCCTCAGTTTGGGCTCCCTGAAACAGATTAATCCCACAGTGTGGTCTCCCTGAAACAGGTTAATCCCACAGTGTGGTCTCCCTAAAACAGATTAATCCCACAGTGTGGGCTCCCTGAAACAGATTAATCCCACAGTGTGGGCTGCCTGAAGGAGATTAATCCCACAGTGTGGTCTCCCTGAAACAGATTAACCCACAGTGTGGTCTCCCTGAAACAGATTAATCCCACAGTGTCGTCTCCCTAAAACAGATTAATCCCACAGTGTGGGCTCCCTAAAACAGATTAATCCCACAGTGTCGTCTCCCTGAAACAGATTAATCCCACAGTGTGGTCTCCCTAAAACAGATTAAACCCACAGTGCAGTCTCTCTGAAACAGATTAATCCCACAGTGTGGGCTCCCTTAAGAAGATTAATCCCACAGTGTGGTCTCCGTGAAATAGATTAATCCCACAGTGTGGTCTTCCTGAAACAGATTAATCCCACAGTGTGGTCTCCCTGAAATAGATTAATCCCACAGTGCGGTCTCCCTGAAACAGATTAATCCCTCAGTTTGGGCTCCCTGAAACAGATTAATCCCACAGTGTGGTCTCCCTGAAACAGGTTAATCCCACAGTGTGGTCTCCCTAAAACAGATTAATCCCACAGTGTGGGCTCCCTGAAACAGATTAATCCCACAGTGTGGGCTGCCTGAAGGAGATTAATCCCACAGTGTGGGCTCCCTGAAACAGATTAATCGCACAATGTGGTCTCCCTGAAACAGATTAATCCAACAGTGCGGTCTCCCTGAAACAGATTAATCCCACAGTGTGGGCTCCCTGAAAGAGAGTAATCCCACAGTGAGGTCTCCCTAAAACAGATTAATCCCACAGTGTGGTCTCCCTAAAACAGATTAATCCCACAGTGTGGGCTCCCTAAAACAGATTAATCCCACAGTGCGGTCTCCCTGAAACAGATTAATCCCACAGTGTTGGCTCCCTGAAACAGATTAATCCCAAAGTGTGGTCTCCCTGAAACAGATTAATCCCACAGTGTGGTCTCCCTAAAACAGATTAAACCCACAGTGCGGTCTCTCTGAAACAGATTAATCCCACAGTGCAGTCTCTCTGAAACAGATTAATCCCACAGTGTGGTCTCCGTGAAATAGATTAATCCCACAGTGTGGTCTTCCTGAAACAGATTAATCCCACAGTGTGGTCTCCCTGAAACAGATTAATCCCACATGTGGGCTCCATGAAGCAGATTAATCCCACAGTGTGGGCTCCCGGAAACAGATTAATCCCACAGTGTGTGCTCCCTGATAAAGATTAATACCATAGTGTGGTCTCCCTGAAACAGATTAATCCCACAGTGCGGACTCCCTGAAACAGATTAATCCCACAGTGTGGTCTGCCTGAAACAGATTAATCCCACAGTGTGGTCTCCCTTAAACAGATTAATCCCACAGTGTGGTCTCCCTGAAACAGATTAATCCTACAGTGTGGTGTCCCGTAAACAGATTAATCCCACAGTGTGGTCTCCCTGAAACTGATTAATCCCACAGTGTGGACTCCCTGAAACAGATTAATCCCACAGTGTGGTCTCCCTGAAACAGATTAACCCACAGTGTGGTCTCCCTGAAACAGATTAATCCCACAGTGTGGTCTCCCTAAAACAGATTAAACCCACAGTGCAGTCTCTCTGAAACAGATTAATCCCACAGTGTGGTCTCCCTGAAACAGATTAATCCCACAGTGTGGTCTCCCTGAAACAGATTAACCCACAGTGCGGTCTCCCTGAAACAGATTAATCCCTCAGTTTGGGCTCCCTGAAACAGATTAATCCCACAGTGTGGTCTCCCTGAAACAGGTTAATCCCACAGTGTGGTCTCCCTAAAACAGATTAATCCCACAGTGTGGGCTCCCTGAAACAGATGAATCCCACAGTGTGGGCTGCCTGAAGGAGATTAATCCCACAGTGTGGGCTCCCTGAAACAGATTAATCGCACAATGTGGTCTCCCTGAAACAGATTAATCCAACAGTGCGGTCTCCCTGAAACACATTAATCCCACAGTGTGGGCTCCCTGAAAGAGAGTAATCCCACAGTGAGGTCTCCCTAAAACAGATTAATCCCACAGTGTGGTCTCCCTAAAACAGATTAATCCCACATTGTGGGCTCCCTAAAACAGATTAATCCCACAGTGCGGTCTCCCTGAAACAGATTAATCCCACAGTGTTGGCTCCCTGAAACAGATTAATCCCAAAGTGTGGTCTCCCTGAAACAGATTAATCCCACAGTGTGGTCTCCGTAAAACAGATTAAACCCACAGTGCGGTCTCTCTGAAACAGATTAATCCCTCAGTGTGGGCTCCCTGAAGGAGATTAATCCCACATTGTGGGCTCCCTGAAACAGATTAATCGCACAATGTGTTCTCCCTGAAACAGATTAATCCAACAGTGCGGTCTCCCTGAAACAGATTAATCCCACAGTGTGGGCTCCCTGAAAGAGAGTAATCCCACAGTGAGGTCTCCCTAAAACAGATTAATCCCACTGTGTGGGCTCCCTAAAACAGATTAATCCCACAGTGCGGTCTCCCTCAAACAGATTAATCCCACAGTGTTGGCTCCCTGAAACAGATTAATCCCAAAGTGTGGGCTCCCTGAAACAGATTAATCCCACAGTGTCGTCTCCCTAAAACAGATTAAACCCACAGTGCGGTCTCTCTGAAACAGATTAATCCCACAGTGTGGGCTCCCTGAAGGAGATTAATCCCACAGTGTGGGCTCCCTGAAACAGATTAATCCCACAATGTGGTCTCCCAGAAACAGATTAATACCACAGTGTGGTCTCCCTGAAACAGATTAATCATACAGTGCGGTTTCCCTGAAACAGATTAATCCCACAGTGTGGGCTCCCCGAAACTGATTAATCCCACAGTGTGGTCTCCCTAAAACAAATTAATCCCACAGTGTCTTCTCCCTGAAACAGATTCATCCCACAGTGTGGTCTCCCTGAAACAGATTAATCCCACAGTGTGGTCTCCCTGAAACAGACTAATCCCACAGTGTGGTCTCCCTAAAACAGATTAATACCACAGTGTGGTTTCCCTGAAACAGATTAATCCCACAGTGTGGTCTCCCTGAAATAGATTAATCATACAGTGCGGTCTCCCTGAAACAGATTAATCCCACAGTGTGAGCTCCATGAAACAGATCAATCCCACAGTGTGGTCTCCCTAAAACAGATTAATCCCACAGTGTAGTCACCCTAAAACAGATTAATCCCACAATGCGTTCTCCCTGAAACATATTAATCCCACAGTGTGGCTCCCTGATAAAGATTAATCCCACAGTGTGGTCTCCCTGAAACAGATTAATCCCACATGTGGGCTCCATGAAACAGATTAATCCCACAGTGTGGGCTCCCGGAAACAGATTAATCCCACAGTGTGTGCTCCCTGATAAAGATTAATACCATAGTGTGGTCTCCCTGAAACAGATTAATCCCACAGTGCGGACTCCCTGAAACAGATTAATCCCACAGTGTGGTCTGCCTGAAACAGATTAATCGCACAGTGTGGTCTCCCTAAAACAGATTAATCCCACAGTGTTGTCTCCCTGAAACAGATTAATCCCACAGTGTGGTCTCCCTGAAACAGATTAATCCCACAGTGTGGTTCTCCTGAAACAGATTAATCCCACAGTGTGGTCTCCTTAAAACAGATTAATCCCACAGTGTTGTCTTCCTGAAACAGATTAATCCCACAGTGTGGTCTCCCTTAAACAGATTAATCCCACAGTGTGGTATCCCTGAAACAGATTAATCCTACAGTGTGGTGTCCCGTAAACAGATTAATCCCACAGTGTGGTCTCCCTGAAACTGATTAATCCCACAGTGTGGTCTCCCTGAAACAGATTAATCCCACAGTGTGGTCTCCCTGAAACAGATTAACCCACAGTGTGGTCTCCCTCAAACAGATTAATTCCACAGTGCGGTCTCCCTGAAACAGATTAATCCCTCAGTGTTGGCTCCCTGAAACAGATTAATCCCACAGTGTGGTCTCTCTAAAACAGGTTAATCCCACAGTGTGGTCTCCCTAAAACAGATTACTCCCACAGTGTGGTGTCCCTGAAACAGATTAATCCCACGGTGTGGGCTGCCTGAAGGAGATTAATCCCACAGTGTGGGCTCCCTGAAACAGATTAATCGCACAATGTGGTCTCCCTGAAACAGATTAATCATACAGTGCGGTTTCCCTCAAACAGCTTAATCCCACTGTGTGGGCTCCCTGAATCAGATTAATCCCACAGTGTGGTCTCCCTATAACAGATTAATCCCACAGTGTGGTCTCCCAAAAACCGATTAATCCCACAGTGCGTGCTCCCTGAAACAGATTAATCCCACAGTGTGGTCTGCCTGAAGGAGATTAATCCCACAGTGTGGGCTCCCTGAAACAGATTAATCCCACAGTGTGGGCTCCCTGAAAGAGAGTAATCCCACAGTGAGGTCTCCCTAAAACAGATTAATCCCACTGTGTGGGCTCCCTAAAACAGATTAATCCCACAGTGCGGTCTCCCTCAAACAGATTAATCCCACAATGTTGGCTCCCTGAAACAGATTAATCCCACAGTGTGGGCTCCCTGAAAGAGAGTAATCCCACAGTGAGGTCTCCCTAAAACAGATTAATCCCACTGTGTAGGCTCCCTAAAACAGATTAATCCCACAGTGCGGTCTCCCTCAAACAGATTAATCCCACAATGTGGTCTCCCTGAAACAGATTAATCCAACAGTGCGGTCTCCCTGAAACAGATTAATCCCACAGTGTGGGCTCCCTGAAAGAGAGTAATCCCACAGTGAGTTCTCCCAAAAACAGATTAATCCCACAGTGTCGTCTCCCTAAAACAGATTAATCCCACAGTGTGGGCTCCCTAAAACAGATTAATCCCACAGTGTCGTCTCCCTGAAACAGATTAATCCCACAGTGTGGTCTCCCTAAAACAGATTAAACCCACAGTGCAGTCTCTCTGAAACAGAATAATCCCACAGTGTGGGCTCCCTGAAGGAGATTAATCCCACAGTGTGGTCTCCGTGAAATAGATTAATCCCACAGTGTGGTCTTCCTGAAACAGATTAATCCCACAGTGTGGTCTCCCTGAAACAGATTAATCCCACAGTGTGGTCTCCATGAAACAGATTAACCCACAGTGCGGTCTCCCTGAAACAGATCAATCCCTCAGTTTGGGCTCCCTGAAACAGATTAATCCCACAGTGTGGTCTCCCTGAAACAGGTTAATCCCACAGTGTGGTCTCCCTAAAACAGATTAATCCCACAGTGTGGGCTCCCTGAAACAGATTAATCCCACAGTGTGGGCTGCCTGAAGGAGATTAATCCCACAGTGTGGTCTCCCTGAAACAGATTAACCCACAGTGTTGTCTCCCTGAAACAGATTAATCCCACAGTGTCGTCTCCCTAAAACAGATTAATCCCACAGTGTGGGCTCCCTAAAACAGATTAATCCCACAGTGTCGTCTCCCTGAAACAGATTAATCCCACAGTGTGGTCTCCCTAAAACAGATTAAACCCACAGTGCAGTCTCTCTGAAACAGATTAATCCCACAGTGTGGGCTCCCTTAAGGAGATTAATCCCACAGTGTGGTCTCCGTGAAATAGATTAATCCCACAGTGTGGTCTTCCTGAAACAGATTAATCCCACAGTGTGGTCTCCCTGAAATAGATTAATCCCACAGTGCGGTCTCCCTGAAACAGATTAATCCCTCAGTTTGGGCTCCCTGAAACAGATTAATCCCACAGTGTGGTCTCCCTGAAACAGGTTAATCCCACAGTGTGGTCTCCCTAAAACAGATTAATCCCACAGTGTGGGCTCCCTGAAACAGATGAATCCCACAGTGTGGGCTGCCTGAAGGAGATTAATCCCACAGTGTGGGCTCCCTGAAACAGATTAATCGCACAATGTGGTCTCCCTGAAACAGATTAATCCAACAGTGCGGTCTCCCTGAAACAGATTAATCCCACAGTGTGGGCTCCCTGAAAGAGAGTAATCCCACAGTGAGGTCTCCCTAAAACAGATTAATCCCACAGTGTGGTCTCCCTAAAACAGATTAATCCCACAGTGTGGGCTCCCTAAAACAGATTAATCCCACAGTGCGGTCTCCCTGAAACAGATTAATCCCACAGTGTTGGCTCCCTGAAACAGATTAATCCCAAAGTGTGGTCTCCCTGAAACAGATTAATCCCACAGTGTGGTCTCCCTAAAACAGATTAAACCCACAGTGCGGTCTCTCTGAAACAGATTAATCCCTCAGTGTGGGCTCCCTGAAGGAGATTAATCCCACATTGTGGGCTCCCTGAAACAGATTAATCGCACAATGTGTTCTCCCTGAAACAGATTAATCCAACAGTGCGGTCTCCCTGAAACAGATTAATCCCACAGTGTGGGCTCCCTGAAAGAGAGTAATCCCACAGTGAGGTCTCCCTAAAACAGATTAATCCCACTGTGTGGGCTCCCTAAAACAGATTAATCCCACAGTGCGGTCTCCCTCAAACAGATTAATCCCACAGTGTTGGCTCCTTGAAACAGATTAATCCCAAAGTGTGGGCTCCCTGAAACAGATTAATCCCACAGTGTGGTCTCCCTAAAACAGATTAAACCCACAGTGCGGTCTCTCTGAAACAGATTAATCCCACAGTGTGGGCTCCCTGAAGGAGATTAATCCCACAGTGTGGGCTCCCTGAAACAGATTAATCCCACAATGTGGTCTCCCAGAAACAGATTAATACCACAGTGTGGTCTCCCTGAAACAGATTAATCATACAGTGCGGTTTCCCTGAAACAGATTAATCCCACAGTGTGGGCTCCCAGAAACTGATTAATCCCACAGTGTGGTCTCCCTAAAACAAATTAATCCCACAGTGTCTTCTCCCTGAAACAGATTCATCCCACAGTGTGGTCTCCCTGAAACAGATTAATCCCACAGTGTGGTCTCCCTGAAACAGATTAATCCCACAGTGTGGTCTCCCTAAAACAGATTAATCCCACAGTGTGGTTTCCCTGAAACAGATTAATCCCACAGTGTGGTCTCCCTGAAATAGATTAATCATACAGTGCGGTCTCCCTGAAACAGATTAATCCCACAGTGTGAGCTCCATGAAACAGATCAATCCCACAGTGTGGTCTCCCTAAAACAGATTAATCCCACAGTGTAGTCACCCTAAAACAGATTAATCCCACAATGCGTTCTCCCTGAAACAGATTAATCCCACAGTGTGGCTCCCTGATAAAGATTAATCCCACAGTGTGGTCTCCCTGACACAGATTAATCCCACATGTGGGCTCCATGAAACAGATTAATCCCACAGTGTGGGCTCCCGGAAACAGATTAATCCCACAGTGTGTGCTCCCTGATAAAGATTAATACCATAGTGTGGTCTCCCTGAAACAGATTAATCCCACAGTGCGGACTCCCTGAAACAGATTAATCCCACAGTGTGGTCTGCCTGAAACAGATTAATCGGACAGTGTGGTCTCCCTAAAACAGATTAATCCCACAGTGTTGTCTCCCTGAAACAGATTAATCCCACAGTGTGGTCTCCCTGAAACAGATTAATCCCACAGTGTGGTTCTCCTGAAACAGATTAATCCCACAGTGTGGTCTCCTTAAAACAGATTAATCCCACAGTGTTGTCTTCCTGAAACAGATTAATCCCACAGTGTGGTCTCCCTTAAACAGATTAATCCCACAGTGTGGTCTCCCTGAAACAGATTAATCCTACAGTGTGGTGTCCCGTAAACAGATTAATCCCACAGTGTGGTCTCCCTGAAACTGATTAATCCCACAGTGTGGTCTCCCTGAAACAGATTAATCCCACAGTGTGGTCTCCCTGAAACAGATTAACCCACAGTGTGGTCTCCCTGAAACAGATTAATTCCACAGTGCGGTCTCCCTGAAACAGATTAATCCCTCAGTGTTGGCTCCCTGAAACAGATTAATCCCACAGTGTGGTCTCCCTAAAACAGGTTAATCCCACAGTGTGGTCTCCCTAAAACAGATTAATCCCACAGTGTGGTGTCCCTGAAACAGATTAATCCCACGGTGTGGGCTGCCTGAAGGAGATTAATCCCACAGTGTGGGCTCCCTGAAACAGATTAATCGCACAATGTGGTCTCCCTGAAACAGATTAATCATACAGTGCGGTTTCCCTCAAACAGATTAATCCCACAGTGTGGGCTCCCTGAATCAGATTAATCCCACAGTGTGGTCTCCCTATAACAGATTAATCCCACAGTGTGGTCTCCCAAAAACCGATTAATCCCACAGTGCGTGCTCCCTGAAACAGATTAATCCCACAGTGTGGTCTGCCTGAAGGAGATTAATCCCACAGTGTTGGCTCCCTGAAACAGATTAATCGCACAATGTGGTCTCCCTGAAACAGATTAATCCAACAGTGCGGTCTCCCTGAAACAGATTAATCCCACAGTGTGGGCTCCCTGAAAGAGAGTAATTTCACAGTGAGTTCTCCCAAAAACAGATTAATCCCACAGTGTCGTCTCCCTAAAACAGATTAATCCCACAGTGTGGGCTCCCTAAAACAGATTAATCCCACAGTGTCGTCTCCCTGAAACAGATTAATCCCACAGTGTGGTCTCCCTAAAACAGATTAAACCCACAGTGCAGTCTCTCTGAAACAGAATAATCCCACAGTGTGGGCTCCTTGAAGGAGATTAATCCCACAGTGTGGTCTCCGTGAAATAGATTAATCCCACAGTGTGGTCTTCCTGAAACAGATTAATCCCACAGTGTGGTCTCCCTGAAACAGATTAATCCCACAGTGTGGTCTCCCTGAAACAGATTAACCCACAGTGCGGTCTCCCTGAAACAGATTAATCCCTCAGTTTGGGCTCCCTGAAACAGATTAATCCCACAGTGTGGTCTCCCTGAAACAGGTTAATCCCACAGTGTGGTCTCCCTAAAACAGATTAATCCCACAGTGTGGACTGCCTGAAGGAGATTAATCCCACAGTGTGGGCTGCCTGAAGGAGATTAATCCCACAGTGTGGGCTCCCTGAAACAGATTAATCGCACAATGTGGTCTCCCTGAAACAGATTAATCCAACAGTGCGGTCTCCCTGAAACAGATTAATCCCACAGTGTGGGCTCCCTGAAAGAGAGTAATCCCACAGTGAGGTCTCCCTAAAACAGATTAATCCCACAGTGTGGTCTCCCTAAAACAGATTAAACCCACAGTGCGGTCTCCCTGAAACAGATTAATCCCACAGTGTGGTCTCCCTAAAACAGATTAAACCCACAGTGTGGTCTCTCTGAAACAGATTAATCCCTCAGTGTGGGCTCCCTGAAGGAGATTAATCCCACATTGTGGGCTCCCTGAAACAGATTAATCGCACAATGTGTTCTCCCTGAAACAGATTAATCCAATAGTGCGGTCTCCCTGAAACAGATTAATCCCACAGTGTGGGCTCCCTGAAAGAGAGTAATCCCACAGTGAGGTCTCCCTAAAACAGATTAATCCCACTGTGTGGGCTCCCTAAAACAGATTAATCCCACAGTGCGGTCTCCCTCAAACAGATTAATCCCACAGTGTTGGCTCCCTGAAACAGATTAATCCCAAAGTGTGGGCTCCCTGAAACATATTAATCCCACAGTGTGGTCTCCCTAAAACAGATTAATCCCACAGTGTGGTCTCCCTAAAACAAATTAATCCCACAGTGTCTTCTCCCTGAAACAGATTCATCCCACAGTGTGGTCTCCCTGAAACAGATTAATCCCACAGTGCGGACTCCCTGAAACAGATTAATCCCACAGTGTGGTCTGCCTGAAACAGATTAATCGCACAGTGTGGTCTCCCTAAAACAGATTAATCCCACAGTGTTGTCTCCCTGAAACAGATTAATCCCACAGTGTGGTCTCCCTGAAACAGATTAATCCCACAGTGTGGTCTCCCTGAAACAGATTAATCCCACAGTGTGGTCTCCTTAAAACAGATTAATCCCACAGTGTAGTCTCCCTGAAACAGATTAATCCCACAGTGTGGTCTCCCTTAAACAGATTAATCCCACAGTGTGGTCTCCCTGAAACAGATTAATCCAACAGTGCGGTCTCCCTGAAACAGATTAATCCCACAGTGTGGGCTCCCTGAAAGAGAGTAATCCCACAGTGAGGTCTCCCTAAAACAGATTAATCCCACAGTGTGGTCTCCCTAAAACAGATTAATCCCACAGTGTGGGCTCCCTAAAACAGATTAATCCCACAGTGCGGTCTCCCTGAAACAAATTAATCCCACAGTGTTGGCTCCCTGAAACAGATTAATCCCAAAGTGTGGTCTCCCTGAAACAGATTAATCCCACAGTGTGGTCTCCCTAAAACAGATTAAACCCACTGTGTGGGCTCCCTAAAACAGATTAATCCCACAGTGCGGTCTCCCTCAAACAGATTAATCCCACAGTGTTGGCTCCCTGAAACAGATTAATCCCAAAGTGTGGGCTCCCTGAAACAGTTTAATCCCACAGTGTGGTCTCCCTAAAACAGATTAAACCCACAGTGCGGTCTCTCTGAAACAGATTAATCCCACAGTGTGGGCTCCCTGAAGGAGATTAATCCCACAGTGTGGGCTCCCTGAAACAGATTAATCCCACAGTGTGGTCTCTCTGAAACAGATTAATCCCACAGTGTGGGCTCCCTAAAACAGATTAATCCCACAGTGCGGTCTCCCTGACACAGATTAATCCCACAGTGTTGGCTCCCTGAAACAGATTAATCCCACAGTGTGGGCTCCCTAAAACAGATTAATCCCACAGTGCGGTCTCCCTGAAACAGATTAATCCCACAGTGTTGGCTCCCTGAAACAGATTAATCCCAAAGTGTGGTCTCCCTGAAACAGATTAATCCCACAGTGTGGTCTCCCTAAAACAGATTAAACCCACTGTGTGGGCTCCCTAAAACAGATTAATCCCACAGTGTGGTCTCCCTTAAACAGATTAATCCCACAGTGTGGTCTCCCTGAAACAGATTAATCCCACAGTGTGGTCTCCTTAAAACAGATTAATCCCACAGTGTTGTCTCCCTGAAACAGATTAATCCCACAGTGCGGTCTCCCTGAAACAGATTAATCCCACAGTGTTGGCTCCCTGAAACAGATTAATCCCACAGTGTGGGCTCCCTAAAACAGATTAATCCCACAGTGCGGTCTCTCTGAAACAGATTAATCCCACAGTGTTGGCTCCCTGAAACAGATTAATCCCAAAGTGTGGTCTCCCTGAAACAGATTAATCCCACAGTGTGGGCTCCCTGAATCAGATTAATCCCACAGTGTGGTCTCCCTATAACAGATTAATCCCACAGTGTGTTCTCCCAAAAACCGATTAATCCCACAGTGCGTGCTCCCTGAAACAGATTAATCACACAGTGTGGTCTGCCTGAAGGAGATTAATCCCACAATGTGGTCTCCCTGAAACAGATTAATCCAACAGTGCGGTCTCCCTGAAACAGATTAATCCCACAGTGTGGGCTCCCTGAAAGAGAGTAATCCCACAGTGAGTTCTCCCTAAAACAGATTAATCCCACAGTGTCGTCTCCCTAAAACAGATTAATCCCACAGTGTGGGCTCCCTAAAACAGATTAATCCCAGAGTGTCGTCTCCCTGAAACAGATTAATCCCACAGTGTGGTCTCCCTAAAACAGATTAAACCCACAGTGCAGTCTCTCTGAAACAGATTAATCCCACAGTGTTGGCTCCCTGAAGGAGATTAATCCCACAGTGTGGTCTCCGTGAAATAGATTAATCCCACAGTGTGGTCTTCCTGAAACAGATTAATCCCACAGTGTGGTCTCCCTGAAACAGATTAATCCCACAGTGTGGTCTCCCTGAAACAGATTAACCCACAGTGCGGTCTCCCTGAAACAGATTAATCCCTCAGTTTGGGCTCCCTGAAACAGATTAATCCCACAGTGTGGTCTCCCTGAAACAGGTTAATCCCACAGTGTGGTCTCCCTAAAACAGATTAATCCCACAGTGTGGGCACCCTGAAACAGATTAATCCCACAGTGTGGGCTGCCTGAAGGAGATTAATCCCACAGTTTGGGCTCCCTGAAACAGATTAATTGCACAATGTGGTCTCCCTGAAACAGATTAATCCAACAGTGCGGTCTCCCTGAAACAGATTAATCCCACAGTGTGGGCTCCCTGAAAGAGAGTAATCCCACAGTGAGGTCTCCCTATAACAGATTAATCCCACAGTGTGGTCTCCCTAAAACAGATTAATCCCACAGTGTGGGCTCCCTAAAACAGATTAATCCCACAGTGCGGTCTCCCTGAAACAGATTAATCCCACAGTGTTGGCTCCCTGAAACAGATTAATCCCAAAGTGTGGTCTCCCTGAAACAGATTAATCCCACAGTGTGGTCTCCGTAAAACAGATTAAACCCACAGTGCGGTCTCTCTGAAACAGATTAATCCCTCAGTGTGGGCTCCCTGAAGGAGATTAATCCCACATTGTGGGCTCCCTGAAACAGATTAATCGCACAATGTGTTCTCCCTGAAACAGATTAATCCAACAGTGCGGTCTCCCTGAAACAGATTAATCCCACAGTGTGGGCTCCCTGAAAGAGAGTAATCCCACAGTGAGGTCTCCCTAAAACAGATTAATCCCACTGTGTGGGCTCCCTAAAACAGATTAATCCCACAGTGCGGTCTCCCTCAAACAGATTAATCCCACAGTGTTGGCTCCCTGAAACAGATTAATCCCAAAGTGTGGGCTCCCTGAAACAGATTAATCCCACAGTGTGGTCTCCCAAAAACAGATAAAACCCACAGTGCGGTCTCTCTGAAACAGATTAATCCCACAGTGTGGGCTCCCTGAAGGAGATTAATCCCACAGTGTGGTCTCCCTAAAACAAATTAATCCCACAGTGTCTTCTCCCTGAAACAGATTCATCCCACAGTGTGGTCTCCCTGAAACAGATTAATCCCACAGTGCGGACTCCCTGAAACAGATTAATCCCACAGTGTGGTCTGCCTGAAACAGATTAATCGCACAGTGTGGTCTCCCTAAAACAGATTAATCCCACAGTGTTGTCTCCCTGAAACAGATTAATCCCACAGTGTGGTCTCCCTGAAACAGATTAATCCCACAGTGTGGTCTCCCTGAAACAGATTAATCCCACAGTGTGGTCTCCTTAAAACAGATTAATCCCACAGTGTAGTCTCCCTGAAACAGATTAATCCCACAGTGTGGTCTCCCTTAAACAGATTAATCCCACAGTGTGGTCTCCCTGAAACAGATTAATCCAACAGTGCGGTCTCCCTGAAACAGATTAATCCCACAGTGTGGGCTCCCTGAAAGAGAGTAATCCCACAGTGAGGTCTCCCTAAAACAGATTAATCCCACAGTGTGGTCTCCCTAAAACAGATTAATCCCACAGTGTGGGCTCCCTAAAACAGATTAATCCCACAGTGCGGTCTCTCTGAAACAGATTAATCCCACAGTGTTGGCTCCCTGAAACAGATTAATCCCAAAGTGTGGTCTCCCTGAAACAGATTAATCCCACAGTGTGGTCTCCCTAAAACAGATTAAACCCACTGTGTGGGCTCCCTAAAACAGATTAATCCCACAGTGCGGTCTCCCTCAAACAGATTAATCCCACAGTGTTGGCTCCCTGAAACAGATTAATCCCAAAGTGTGGGCTCCCTGAAACAGATTAATCCCACAGTGTGGTCTCCCTAAAACAGATTAAACCCACAGTGCGGTCTCTCTGAAACAGATTAATCCCACAGTGTGGGCTCCCTGAAGGAGATTAATCCCACAGTGTGGGCTCCCTGAAACAGATTAATCCCACAATGTGGTCTCCCAGAAACAGATTAATACCACAGTGTGGTCTCCCTGAAACAGATTAATCATACAGTGCGGTTTCCCTGAAACAGATAAATCCCACAGTGTGGTCTCCCTAAAACAAATTAATCCCACAGTGTCTTCTCCTTGAAACAGATTCATCCCACAGTGTGGTCTCCCTGAAACAGCTTAATCCCACAGTGTGGTCTCCCTGAAACAGATTAATCCCACAGTGTGGTCTCCCTAAAACAGATTAATCCCACAGTGTGGTTTCCCTGAAACAGATTAATCCCACAGTGTGGTCTCCCTGAAATAGATTAATCATACAGTGCGGTCTCCCTGAAACAGATTAATCAAACAGTGTGAGCTCCATGAAACAGATCAAACCCACAGTGTGGTCTCCCTAAAACAGATTAATCCCACAGTGCAGTCACCCTAAAACAGATTAATCCCACAATGCGTTCTCCCTGAAACAGATTAATCCCACAGTGTGGCTCCCTGATAAAGATTAATCCCACAGTGTGGTCTCCCTGAAACAGATTAATCCCACATGTGGGCTCCATGAAGCAGATTAATCCCACAGTGTGGGCTCCCGGAAACAGATTAATCCCACAGTGTGTGCTCCCTGATAAAGATTAATACCATAGTGTGGTCTCCCTGAAACAGATTAATCCCACAGTGCGGACTCCCTGAAACAGATTAATCCCACAGTGTGGTCTGCCTGAAACAGATTAATCCCACAGTGTGGTCTCCCTTAAACAGATTAATCCCACAGTGTGGTCTCCCTGAAACAGATTAATCCTACAGTGTGGTGTCCCGTAAACAGATTAATCCCACAGTGTGGTCTCCCTGAAACTGATTAATCCCACAGTGTGGACTCCCTGAAACAGATTAACCCACAGTGTGGTCTCCCTGAAACAGATTAACCCACAGTGTGGTCTCCCTGAAACAGATTAATCCCACAGTGTGGTCTCCCTGAAACAGATTAACCCACAGTGTGGTCTCCCTGAAACAGATTAATCCCACAGTGTCGTCTCCATAAAACAGATTAATCCCACAGTGTGGGCTCCCTAAAACAGATTAATCCCACAGTGTCGTCTCCCTGAAACAGATTAATCCCACAGTGTGGTCTCCCTAAAACAGATTAAACCCACAGTGCAGTCTCTCTGAAACAGATTAATCCCACAGTGTGGTCTCCGTGAAATAGATTAATCCCACAGTGTGGTCTTCCTGAAACAGATTAATCCCACAGTGTGGTCTCCCTGAAACAGATTAATCCCACATGTGGGCTCCATGAAGCAGATTAATCCCACAGTGTGGTCTCCCTGAAACAGATTAATCCCACAGTGTGGTCTCCTTAAAACAGATTAATCCCACAGTGTAGTCTCCCTGAAACAGATTAATCCCACAGTGTGGTCTCCCTTAAACAGATTAATCCCACAGTGTGGTCTCCCTGAAACAGATTAATCCAACAGTGCGGTCTCCCTGAAACAGATTAATCCCACAGTGTGGGCTCCCTGAAAGAGAGTAATCCCACAGTGAGGTCTCCCTAAAACAGATTAATCCCACAGTGTGGTCTCCCTAAAACAGATTAATCCCACAGTGTGGGCTCCCTAAAACAGATTAATCCCACAGTGCGGTCTCTCTGAAACAGATTAATCCCACAGTGTTGGCTCCCTGAAACAGATTAATCCCAAAGTGTGGTCTCCCTGAAACAGATTAATCCCACAGTGTGGTCTCCCTAAAACAGATTAAACCCACTGTGTGGGCTCCCTAAAACAGATTAATCCCACAGTGCGGTCTCCCTCAAACAGATTAATCCCACAGTGTTGGCTCCCTGAAACAGATTAATCCCAAAGTGTGGGCTCCCTGAAACAGATTAATCCCACAGTGTGGTCTCCCTAAAACAGATTAAACCCACAGTGCGGTCTCTCTGAAACAGATTAATCCCACAGTGTGGGCTCCCTGAAGGAGATTAATCCCACAGTGTGGGCTCCCTGAAACAGATTAATCCCACAATGTGGTCTCCCAGAAACAGATTAATACCACAGTGTGGTCTCCCTGAAACAGATTAATCATACAGTGCGGTTTCCCTGAAACAGATAAATCCCACAGTGTGGTCTCCCTAAAACAAATTAATCCCACAGTGTCTTCTCCTTGAAACAGATTCATCCCACAGTGTGGTCTCCCTGAAACAGCTTAATCCCACAGTGTGGTCTCCCTGAAACAGATTAATCCCACAGTGTGGTCTCCCTAAAACAGATTAATCCCACAGTGTGGTTTCCCTGAAACAGATTAATCCCACAGTGTGGTCTCCCTGAAATAGATTAATCATACAGTGCGGTCTCCCTGAAACAGATTAATCAAACAGTGTGAGCTCCATGAAACAGATCAAACCCACAGTGTGGTCTCCCTAAAACAGATTAATCCCACAGTGCAGTCACCCTAAAACAGATTAATCCCACAATGCGTTCTCCCTGAAACAGATTAATCCCACAGTGTGGCTCCCTGATAAAGATTAATCCCACAGTGTGGTCTCCCTGAAACAGATTAATCCCACATGTGGGCTCCATGAAGCAGATTAATCCCACAGTGTGGGCTCCCGGAAACAGATTAATCCCACAGTGTGTGCTCCCTGATAAAGATTAATACCATAGTGTGGTCTCCCTGAAACAGATTAATCCCACAGTGCGGACTCCCTGAAACAGATTAATCCCACAGTGTGGTCTGCCTGAAACAGATTAATCCCACAGTGTGGTCTCCCTTAAACAGATTAATCCCACAGTGTGGTCTCCCTGAAACAGATTAATCCTACAGTGTGGTGTCCCGTAAACAGATTAATCCCACAGTGTGGTCTCCCTGAAACTGATTAATCCCACAGTGTGGACTCCCTGAAACAGATTAACCCACAGTGTGGTCTCCCTGAAACAGATTAACCCACAGTGTGGTCTCCCTGAAACAGATTAATCCCACAGTGTGGTCTCCCTGAAACAGATTAACCCACAGTGTGGTCTCCCTGAAACAGATTAATCCCACAGTGTCGTCTCCATAAAACAGATTAATCCCACAGTGTGGGCTCCCTAAAACAGATTAATCCCACAGTGTCGTCTCCCTGAAACAGATTAATCCCACAGTGTGGTCTCCCTAAAACAGATTAAACCCACAGTGCAGTCTCTCTGAAACAGATTAATCCCACAGTGTGGTCTCCGTGAAATAGATTAATCCCACAGTGTGGTCTTCCTGAAACAGATTAATCCCACAGTGTGGTCTCCCTGAAACAGATTAATCCCACATGTGGGCTCCATGAAGCAGATTAATCCCACAGTGTGGGCTCCCGGAAACAGATTAATCCCACAGTGTGTGCTCCCTGATAAAGATTAATACCATAGTGTGGTCTCCCTGAAACAGATTAATCCCACAGTGCGGACTACCTGAAACAGATTAATCCCACAGTGTGGTCTGCCTGAAACAGATTAATCCCACAGTAAGGTCTCCCTTAAACAGATTAATCCCACAGTGTGGTCTCCCTGAAACAGATTAATCCTACAGTGTGGTGTCCCGTAAACAGATTAATCCCACAGTGTGGTCTCCCTGAAACTGATTAATCCCACAGTGTGGACTCCCTGAAACAGATTAATCCCACAGTGTGGTCTCCCTGAAACAGATTAACCCACAGTGTGGTCTCCCTGAAACAGATTAATCCCACAATGTGGTCTCCCTAAAACAGATTAAACCCACAGTGCAGTCTCTCTGAAACAGATTAATCCCACAGTGTGGTCTCCCTGAAACAGATTAATCCCACAGTGTGGTCTCCCTGAAACAGATTAACCCACAGTGCGGTCTCCCTGAAACAGATTAATCCCTCAGTTTGGGCTCCCTGAAACAGATTAATCCCACAGTGTGGTCTCCCTGAAACAGGTTAATCCCACAGTGTGGTCTCCCTAAAACAGATTAATCCCACAGTGTGGGCTCCCTGAAACAGATTAATCCCACAGTGTGGGCTGACTTAAGGAGATTAATCCCACAGTGTGGGCTCCCTGAAACAGATTAATCGCACAATGTGGTCTCCCTGAAACAGATTAATCCAACAGTGCGGTCTCCCTGAAACAGATTAATCCCACAGTGTGGGCTCCCTGAAAGAGAGTAATCCCACAGTGAGGTCTCCCTAAAACAGATTAATCCCACAGTGTGGTCTCCCTAAAACAGATTAATCCCACATTGTGGGCTCCCTAAAACAGATTAATCCCACAGTGCGGTCTCCCTGAAACAGATTAATCCCACAGTGTTGGCTCCCTGAAACAGATTAATCCCAAAGTGTGGTCTCCCTGAAACAGATTAATCCCACAGTGTGGTCTCCGTAAAACAGATTAAACCCACAGTGCGGTCTCTCTGAAACAGATTAATCCCTCAGTGTGGGCTCCCTGAAGGAGATTAATCCCACATTGTGGGCTCCCTGAAACAGATTAATCGCACAATGTGTTCTCCCTGAAACAGATTAATCCAACAGTGCGGTCTCCCTGAAACAGATTAATCCCACAGTGTGGGCTCCCTGAAAGAGAGTAATCCCACAGTGAGGTCTCCCTAAAACAGATTAATCCCACTGTGTGGGCTCCATAAAACAGATTAATCCCACAGTGCGGTCTCCCTCAAACAGATTAATCCCACAGTGTTGGCTCCCTGAAACAGATTAATCCCAAAGTGTGGGCTCCCTGAAACAGATTAATCCCACAGTGTGGTCTCCCTAAAACAGATTAAACCCACAGTGCGGTCTCTCTGAAACAGATTAATCCCACAGTGTGGGCTCCCTGAAGGAGATTAATCCCACAGTGTGGGCTCCCTGAAACAGATTAATCCCACAATGTGGTCTCCCAGAAACAGATTAATACCACAGTGTGGTCTCCCTGAAACAGATTAATCATACAGTGCGGTTTCCCTGAAACAGATTAATCCCACAGTGTGGGCTCCCCGAAACTGATTAATCCCACAGTGTGGTCTCCCTAAAACAAATTAATCCCACAGTGTCTTCTCCCTGAAACAGATTCATCCCACAGTGTGGTCTCCCTGAAACAGATTAATCCCACAGTGTGGTCTCCCTGAAACAGACTAATCCCACAGTGTGGTCTCCCTAAAACAGATTAATCCCACAGTGTGGTTTCCCTGAAACAGATTAATCCCACAGTGTGGTCTCCCTGAAATAGATTAATCATACAGTGCGGTCTCCCTGAAACAGATTAATCCCACAGTGTGAGCTCCATGAAACAGATCAATCCCACAGTGTGGTCTCCCTAAAACAGATTAATCCCACAGTGTAGTCACCCTAAAACAGATTAATCCCACAATGCGTTCTCCCTGAAACAGATTAATCCCACAGTGTGGCTCCCTGATAAAGATTAATCCCACAGTGTGGTCTCCCTGAAACAGATTAATCCCACATGTGGGCTCCATGAAACAGATTAATCCCACAGTGTGGGCTCCCGGAAACAGATTAATCCCACAGTGTGTGCTCCCTGATAAAGATTAATACCATAGTGTGGTCTCCCTGAAACAGATTAATCCCACAGTGCGGACTCCCTGAAACAGATTAATCCCACAGTGTGGTCTGCCTGAAACAGATTAATCGCACAGTGTGGTCTCCCTAAAACAGATTAATCCCACAGTGTTGTCTCCCTGAAACAGATTAATCCCACAGTGTGGTCTCCCTGAAACAGATTAATCCCACAGTGTGGTTCTCCTGAAACAGATTAATCCCACAGTGTGGTCTCCTTAAAACAGATTAATCCCACAGTGTTGTCTTCCTGAAACAGATTAATCCCACAGTGTGGTCTCCCTTAAACAGATTAATCCCACAGTGTGGTCTCCCTGAAACAGATTAATCCTACAGTGTGGTGTCCCGTAAACAGATTAATCCCACAGTGTGGTCTCCCTGAAACTGATTAATCCCACAGTGTGGTCTCCCTGAAACAGATTAATCCCACAGTGTGGTCTCCCTGAAACAGATTAACCCACAGTGTGGTCTCCCTGAAACAGATTAATTCCACAGTGCGGTCTCCCTGAAACAGATTAATCCCTCAGTGTTGGCTCCCTGAAACAGATTAATCCCACAGTGTGGTCTCTCTAAAACAGGTTAATCCCACAGTGTGGTCTCCCTAAAACAGATTACTCCCACAGTGTGGTGTCCCTGAAACAGATTAATCCCACGGTGTGGGCTGCCTGAAGGAGATTAATCCCACAGTGTGGGCTCCCTGAAACAGATTAATCGCACAATGTGGTCTCCCTGAAACAGATTAATCATACAGTGCGGTTTCCCTCAAACAGATTAATCCCACTGTGTGGGCTCCCTGAATCAGATTAATCCCACAGTGTGGTCTCCCTATAACAGATTAATCCCACAGTGTGGTCTCCCAAAAACCGATTAATCCCACAGTGCGTGCTCCCTGAAACAGATTAATCCCACAGTGTGGTCTGCCTGAAGGAGATTAATCCCACAGTGTGGGCTCCCTGAAACAGATTAATCCCACAGTGTGGGCTCCCTGAAAGAGAGTAATCCCACAGTGAGGTCTCCCTAAAACAGATTAATCCCACTGTGTGGGCTCCCTAAAACAGATTAATCCCACAGTGCGGTCTCCCTCAAACAGATTAATCCCACAGTGTTGGCTCCCTGAAACAGATTAATCCCACAGTGTGGGCTCCCTGAAAGAGAGTAATCCCACAGTGAGGTCTCCCTAAAACAGATTAATCCCACTGTGTGGGCTCCCTAAAACAGATTAATCCCACAGTGCGGTCTCCCTCAAACAGATTAATCCCACAATGTGGTCTCCCTGAAACAGATTAATCCAACAGTGCGGTCTCCCTGAAACAGATTAATCCCACAGTGTGAGCTCCCTGAAAGAGAGTAATCCCACAGTGAGTTCTCCCAAAAACAGATTAATCCCACAGTGTCGTCTCCCTAAAACAGATTAATCCCACAGTGTGGGCTCCCTAAAACAGATTAATCCCACAGTGTCGTCTCCCTGAAACAGATTAATCCCACAGTGTGGTCTCCCTAAAACAGATTAAACCCACAGTGCAGTCTCTCTGAAACAGAATAATCCCACAGTGTGGGCTCCCTGAAGGAGATTAATCCCACAGTGTGGTCTCCGTGAAATAGATTAATCCCACAGTGTGGTCTTCCTGAAACAGATTAATCCCACAGTGTGGTCTCCCTGAAACAGATTAATCCCACAGTGTGGTCTCCTTGAAACAGATTAACCCACAGTGCGGTCTCCCTGAAACAGATCAATCCCTCAGTTTGGGCTCCCTGAAACAGATTAATCCCACAGTGTGGTCTCCCTGAAACAGGTTAATCCCACAGTGTGGTCTCCCTAAAACAGATTAATCCCACAGTGTGGGCTCCCTGAAACAGATTAATCCCACAGTGTGGGCTGCCTGAAGGAGATTAATCCCACAGTGTGGTCTCCCTGAAACAGATTAACCCACAGTGTGGTCTCCCTGAAACAGATTAATCCCACAGTGTCGTCTCCCTAAAACAGATTAATCCCACAGTGTGGGCTCCCTAAAACAGATTAATCCCACAGTGTCGTCTCCCTGAAACAGATTAATCCCACAGTGTGGTCTCCCTAAAACAGATTAAACCCACAGTGCAGTCTCTCTGAAACAGATTAATCCCACAGTGTGGGCTCCCTTAAGGAGATTAATCCCACAGTGTGGTCTCCGTGAAATAGATTAATCCCACAGTGTGGTCTTCCTGAAACAGATTAATCCCACAGTGTGGTCTCCCTGAAATAGATTAATCCCACAGTGCTGTCTCCCTGAAACAGATTAATCCCTCAGTTTGGGCTCCCTGAAACAGATTAATCCCACAGTGTCGTCTCCCTGAAACAGATTAATCCCACAGTGTGGTCTCCCTAAAACAGATTAAACCCACAGTGCAGTCTCTCTGAAACAGATTAATCCCACAGTGTGGGCTCCCTTAAGGAGATTAATCCCACAGTGTGGTCTCCGTGAAATAGATTAATCCCACAGTGTGGTCTTCCTGAAACAGATTAATCCCACAGTGTGGTCTCCCTGAAATAGATTAATCCCACAGTGCGGTCTCCCTGAAACAGATTAATCCCTCAGTTTGGGCTCCCTGAAACAGATTAATCCCACAGTGTGGTCTCCCTGAAACAGGTTAATCCCACAGTGTGGTCTCCCTAAAACAGATTAATCCCACAGTGTGGGCTCCCTGAAACAGATTAATCCCACAGTGTGGGCTGCCTGAAGGAGATTAATCCCACAGTGTGGGCTCCCTGAAACAGATTAATCGCACAATGTGGTCTCCCTGAAACAGATTAATCCAACAGTGCGGTCTCCCTGAAACAGATTAATCCCACAGTGTGGGCTCCCTGAAAGAGAGTAATCCCACAGTGAGGTCTCCCTAAAACAGATTTATCCCACAGTGTGGTCTCCCTAAAACAGATTAATCCCACAGTGTGGGCTCCCTAAAACAGATTAATCCCACAGTGCGGTCTCCCTGAAACAGATTAATCCCACAGTGTTGGCTCCCTGAAACAGATTAATCCCAAAGTGTGGTCTCCCTGAAACAGATTAATCCCACAGTGTGGTCTCCCTAAAACAGATTAAACCCACAGTGCGGTCTCTCTGAAACAGATTAATCCCTCAGTGTGGGCTCCCTGAAGGAGATTAATCCCACATTGTGGGCTCCCTGAAACAGATTAATCGCACAATGTGTTCTCCCTGAAACAGATTAATCCAACAGTGCGGTCTCCCTGAAACAGATTAATCCCACAGTGTGGGTTCCCTGAAAGAGAGTAATCCCACAGTGAGGTCTCCCTAAAACAGATTAATCCCACTGTGTGGGCTCCCTAAAACAGATTAATCCCACAGTGCGGTCTCCCTCAAACAGATTAATCCCACAGTGTTGGCTCCCTGAAACAGATTAATCCCAAAGTGTGGGCTCCCTGAAACAGATTAATCCCACAGTGTGGTCTCCCTAAAACAGATTAAACCCACAGTGCGGTCTCTCTGAAACAGATTAATCCCACAGTGTGGGCTCCCTGAAGGAGATTAATCCCACAGTGTGGGCTCCCTGAAACAGATTAATCCCACAATGTGGTCTCCCAGAAACAGATTAATACCACAGTGTGGTCTCCCTGAAACAGATTAATCATACAGTGCGGTTTCCCTGAAACAGATTAATCCCACAGTGTGGGCTCCCCGAAACTGATTAATCCCACAGTGTGGTCTCCCTAAAACAAATTAATCCCACAGTGTCTTCTCCCTGAAACAGATTCATCCCACAGTGTGGTCTCCCTGAAACAGATTAATCCCACAGTGTGGTCTCCCTGAAACAGATTAATCCCACAGTGTGGTCTCCCTAAAACAGATTAATCCCACAGTGTGGTTTCCCTGAAACAGATTAATCCCACAGTGTGGTCTCCCTGAAATAGATTAATCATACAGTGCGGTCTCCCTGAAACAGATTAATCCCACAGTGTGAGCTCCATGAAACAGATCAATCCCACAGTGTGGTCTCCCTAAAACAGATTAATCCCACAGTGTAGTCACCCTAAAACAGATTAATCCCACAATGCGTTCTCCCTGAAACAGATTAATCCCACAGTGTGGCTCCCTGATAAAGATTAATCCCACAGTGTGGTCTCCCTGACACAGATTAATCCCACATGTGGGCTCCATGAAACAGATTAATCCCACAGTGTGGGCTCCCGGAAACAGATTAATCCCACAGTGTGAGCTCCCTGATAAAGATTAATACCATAGTGTGGTCTCCCTGAAACAGATTAATCCCACAGTGCGGACACCCTGAAACAGATTAATCCCACAGTGTGGTCTGCCTGAAACAGATTAATCGCACAGTGTGGTCTCCCTAAAACAGATTAATCCCACAGTGTTGTCTCCCTGAAACAGATTAATCCCACAGTGTGGTCTCCCTGAAACAGATTAATCCCACAGTGTGGTTCTCCTGAAACAGATTAATCCCACAGTGTGGTCTCCTTAAAACAGATTAATCCCACAGTGTTGTCTTCCTGAAACAGATTAATCCCACAGTGTGGTCTCCCTTAAACAGATTAATCCCACAGTGTGGTCTCCCTGAAACAGATTAATCCTACAGTGTGGTGTCCCGTAAACAGATTAATCCCACAGTGTGGTCTCCCTGAAACTGACTAATCCCACAGTGTAGTCTCCCTGAAACAGATTAATCCCACAGTGTGGTCTCCCTGAAACAGATTAACCCACAGTGTGGTCTCCCTGAAACAGATTAATTCCACAGTGCGGTCTCCCTGAAACAGATTAATCCCTCAGTGTTGGCTCCCTGAAACAGATTAATCCCACAGTGTGGTCTCCCTAAAACAGGTTAATCCCACAGTGTGGTCTCCCTAAAACAGATTAATCCCACAGTGTGGTGTCCCTGAAACAGATTAATCCCACGGTGTGGGCTGCCTGAAGGAGATTAATCCCACAGTGTGGGCTCCCTGAAACAGATTAATCGCACAATGTGGTCTCCCTGAAACAGATTAATCATACAGTGCGGTTTCCCTCAAACAGATTAATCCCACAGTGTGGGCTCCCTGAATCAGATTAATCCCACAGTGTGGTCTCCCTATAACAGATTAATCCCACAGTGTGGTCTCCCAAAAACCGATTAATTCCACAGTGCGTTCTCCCTGAAACAGATTAATCCCACAGTGTGGTCTGCCTGAAGGAGATTAATCCCACAGTGTTGGCTCCCTGAAACAGATTAATCGCACAATGTGGTCTCCCTGAAACAGATTAATCCAACAGTGCGGTCTCCCTGAAACAGATTAATCCCACAGTGTGGGCTCCCTGAAAGAGAGTAATCCCACAGTGAGTTCTCCCAAAAACAGATTAATCCCACAGTGTCGTCTCCCTAAAACAGATTAATCCCACAGTGTGGGCTCCCTAAAACAGATTAATCCCACAGTGTCGTCTCCCTGAAACAGATTAATCCCACGGTGTGGTCTCCCTAAAACAGATTAAACCCACAGTGCAACTCTCTGAAACAGAATAATCCCACAGTGTGGGCTCCTTGAAGGAGATTAATCCCACAGTGTGGTCTCCGTGAAATAGATTAATCCCACAGTGTGGTCTTCCTGAAACAGATTAATCCCACAGTGTGGTCTCCCTGAAACGGATTAATCCCACAGTGTGGTCTCCCTGAAACAGATTAACCCACAGTGCGGTCTCCCTGAAACAGATTAATCCCTCAGTTTGGGCTCCCTGAAACAGATTAATCCCACAGTGTGGTCTCCCTGAAACAGGTTAATCCCACAGTGTGGTCTCCCTAAAACAGATTAATCCCACAGTGTGGACTGCCTGAAGGAGATTAATCCCACAGTGTGGGCTGCCTGAAGGAGATTAATCCCACAGTGTGTGCTCCCTGAAACAGATTAATCGCACAATGTGGTCTCCCTGAAACAGATTAATCCAACAGTGCGGTCTCCCTGAAACAGATTAATCCCACAGTGTGGGCTCCCTGAAAGAGAGTAATCCCACAGTGAGGTCTCCCTAAAACAGATTAATCCCACAGTGTGGTCTCCCTAAAACAGATTAAACCCACAGTGCGGTCTCTCTGAAACAGATTAATCCCTCAGTGTGGGCTCCCTGAAGGAGATTAATCCCACATTGTGGGCTCCCTGAAACAGATTAATCGCACAATGTGTTCTCCCTGAAACAGATGAATCCAACAGTGCGGTCTCCCTGAAACAGATTAATCCCACAGTGAGGTCTCCCTAAAACAGATTAATCCCACAGTGCGGTCTCCCTCAAACAGATTAATCCCACAGTGCGGTCTCCCTCAAACAGATTAATCCCACAGTGTTGGCTCCCTGAAACAGATTAATCCCAAAGTGTGGGCTCCCTGAAACAGATTAATCCCACAGTGTGGTCTCCCTAAAACAGATTAAACCCACAGTGCGGTCTTTCTGAAACAGATTAATCCCACAGTGTGGGCTCCCTGAAGGAGATTAATCCCACAGTGTGGGCTCCCTGAAACAGATTAATCCCACAATGTGGTCTCCCAGAAACAGATTAATACCACAGTGTGGTCTCCCTGAAACAGATTAATCATACAGTGCGGCTTCCCTGAAACTGATTAATCCCACAGTGTGGTCTCCCTAAAACAAATTAATCCCACAGTGTCTTCTCCCTGAAACAGATTCATCCCACAGTGTGGTCTCCCTGAAACAGATTAATCCCACAGTGTGGTCTCCCTGAAACAGATTAATCCCACAGTGTGGCTCCCTGATAAAGATTAATCCCACAGTGTGGTCTCCCTGACACAGATTAATCCCACATGTGGGCTCCATGAAACAGATTAATCCCACAGTGTGGGCTCCCGGAAACAGATTAATCCCACAGTGTGAGCTCCCTGATAAAGATTAATACCATAGTGTGGTCTCCCTGAAACAGATTAATCCCACAGTGCGGACACCCTGAAACAGATTAATCCCACAGTGTGGTCTGCCTGAAACAGATTAATCGCACAGTGTGGTCTCCCTAAAACAGATTAATCCCACAGTGTTGTCTCCCTGAAACAGATTAATCCCACAGTGTGGTCTCCCTGAAACAGATTAATCCCACAGTGTGGTTCTCCTGAAACAGATTAATCCCACAGTGTGGTCTCCTTAAAACAGATTAATCCCACAGTGTTGTCTTCCTGAAACAGATTAATCCCACAGTGTGGTCTCCCTTAAACAGATTAATCCCACAGTGTGGTCTCCCTGAAACAGATTAATCCTACAGTGTGGTGTCCCGTAAACAGATTAATCCCACAGTGTGGTCTCCCTGAAACTGACTAATCCCACAGTGTAGTCTCCCTGAAACAGATTAATCCCACAGTGTGGTCTCCCTGAAACAGATTAACCCACAGTGTGGTCTCCCTGAAACAGATTAATTCCACAGTGCGGTCTCCCTGAAACAGATTAATCCCTCAGTGTTGGCTCCCTGAAACAGATTAATCCCACAGTGTGGTCTCCCTAAAACAGGTTAATCCCACAGTGTGGTCTCCCTAAAACAGATTAATCCCACAGTGTGGTGTCCCTGAAACAGATTAATCCCACGGTGTGGGCTGCCTGAAGGAGATTAATCCCACAGTGTGGGCTCCCTGAAACAGATTAATCGCACAATGTGGTCTCCCTGAAACAGATTAATCATACAGTGCGGTTTCCCTCAAACAGATTAATCCCACAGTGTGGGCTCCCTGAATCAGATTAATCCCACAGTGTGGTCTCCCTATAACAGATTAATCCCACAGTGTGGTCTCCCAAAAACCGATTAATTCCACAGTGCGTTCTCCCTGAAACAGATTAATCCCACAGTGTGGTCTGCCTGAAGGAGATTAATCCCACAGTGTTGGCTCCCTGAAACAGATTAATCGCACAATGTGGTCTCCCTGAAACAGATTAATCCAACAGTGCGGTCTCCCTGAAACAGATTAATCCCACAGTGTGGGCTCCCTGAAAGAGAGTAATCCCACAGTGAGTTCTCCCAAAAACAGATTAATCCCACAGTGTCGTCTCCCTAAAACAGATTAATCCCACAGTGTGGGCTCCCTAAAACAGATTAATCCCACAGTGTCGTCTCCCTGAAACAGATTAATCCCACGGTGTGGTCTCCCTAAAACAGATTAAACCCACAGTGCAACTCTCTGAAACAGAATAATCCCACAGTGTGGGCTCCTTGAAGGAGATTAATCCCACAGTGTGGTCTCCGTGAAATAGATTAATCCCACAGTGTGGTCTTCCTGAAACAGATTAATCCCACAGTGTGGTCTCCCTGAAACGGATTAATCCCACAGTGTGGTCTCCCTGAAACAGATTAACCCACAGTGCGGTCTCCCTGAAACAGATTAATCCCTCAGTTTGGGCTCCCTGAAACAGATTAATCCCACAGTGTGGTCTCCCTGAAACAGGTTAATCCCACAGTGTGGTCTCCCTAAAACAGATTAATCCCACAGTGTGGACTGCCTGAAGGAGATTAATCCCACAGTGTGGGCTGCCTGAAGGAGATTAATCCCACAGTGTGTGCTCCCTGAAACAGATTAATCGCACAATGTGGTCTCCCTGAAACAGATTAATCCAACAGTGCGGTCTCCCTGAAACAGATTAATCCCACAGTGTGGGCTCCCTGAAAGAGAGTAATCCCACAGTGAGGTCTCCCTAAAACAGATTAATCCCACAGTGTGGTCTCCCTAAAACAGATTAAACCCACAGTGCGGTCTCTCTGAAACAGATTAATCCCTCAGTGTGGGCTCCCTGAAGGAGATTAATCCCACATTGTGGGCTCCCTGAAACAGATTAATCGCACAATGTGTTCTCCCTGAAACAGATGAATCCAACAGTGCGGTCTCCCTGAAACAGATTAATCCCACAGTGAGGTCTCCCTAAAACAGATTAATCCCACAGTGCGGTCTCCCTCAAACAGATTAATCCCACAGTGCGGTCTCCCTCAAACAGATTAATCCCACAGTGTTGGCTCCCTGAAACAGATTAATCCCAAAGTGTGGGCTCCCTGAAACAGATTAATCCCACAGTGTGGTCTCCCTAAAACAGATTAAACCCACAGTGCGGTCTTTCTGAAACAGATTAATCCCACAGTGTGGGCTCCCTGAAGGAGATTAATCCCACAGTGTGGGCTCCCTGAAACAGATTAATCCCACAATGTGGTCTCCCAGAAACAGATTAATACCACAGTGTGGTCTCCCTGAAACAGATTAATCATACAGTGCGGCTTCCCTGAAACTGATTAATCCCACAGTGTGGTCTCCCTAAAACAAATTAATCCCACAGTGTCTTCTCCCTGAAACAGATTCATCCCACAGTGTGGTCTCCCTGAAACAGATTAATCCCACAGTGTGGTCTCCCTGAAACAGATTAATCCCACAGTGTGGTCTCCCTAAAACAGATTAATCCCACAGTGTGGTTTCCCTGAAACAGATTAATCCCACAGTGTGGTCTCCCTGAAATAGATTAATCATACAGTGCGGTCTCCCTGAAACAGATTAATCCCACAGTGTGAGCTCCATGAAACAGATCAATCCCACAGTGTGGTCTCCCTAAAACAGATTAATCCCACAGTGTAGTCACCCTAAAACAGATTAATCCCACAATGCGTTCTCCCTGAAACAGATTAATCCCACAGTGTGGCTCCCTAATAAAGATTAATCCCACAGTGTGGTCTCCCTGAAACAGATTAATCCCACATGTGGGCTCCATGAAACAGATTAATCCCACAGTGTGGGCTCCCGGAAACAGATTAATCCCACAGTGTGTGCTCCCTGATAAAGATTAATCCCACAGTGTGGTCTCCCTGAAATAGATTAATCATACAGTGCAGTCTCTCTGAAACAGATTAATCCCACAGTGTGGGCTCCCTTAAGGAGATTAATCCCACAGTGTGGTCTCCGTGAAATAGATTAATCCCACAGTGTGGTCTTCCTGAAACAGATTAATCCCACAGTGTGGTCTCCCTGAAATAGATTAATCCCACAGTGCGGTCTCCCTGAAACAGATTAATCCCTCAGTTTGGGCTCCCTGAAACAGATTAATCCCACAGTGTGGTCTCCCTGAAACAGGTTAATCCCACAGTGTGGTCTCCCTAAAACAGATTAATCCCACAGTGTGGGCTCCCTGAAACAGATTAATCCCACAGTGTGGGCTGCCTGAAGGAGATTAATCCCACAGTGTGGGCTCCCTGAAACAGATTAATCGCACAATGTGGTCTCCCTGAAACAGATTAATCCAACAGTGCGGTCTCCCTGAAACAGATTAATCCCACAGTGTGGGCTCCCTGAAAGAGAGTAATCCCACAGTGAGGTCTCCCTAAAACAGATTAATCCCACAGTGTGGTCTCCCTAAAACAGATTAATCCCACAGTGTGGGCTCCCTAAAACAGATTAATCCCACAGTGCGGTCTCCCTGAAACAGATTAATCCCACAGTGTTGGCTCCCTGAAACAGATTAATCCCAAAGTGTGGTCTCCCTGAAACAGATTAATCCCACAGTGTGGTCTCCCTAAAACAGATTAAACCCACAGTGCGGTCTCTCTGAAACAGATTAATCCCTCAGTGTGGGCTCCCTGAAGGAGATTAATCCCACATTGTGGGCTCCCTGAAACAGATTAATCGCACAATGTGTTCTCCCTGAAACAGATTAATCCAACAGTGCGGTCTCCCTGAAACAGATTAATCCCACAGTGTGGGCTCCCTGAAAGAGAGTAATCCCACAGTGAGGTCTCCCTAAAACAGATTAATCCCACTGTGTGGGCTCCCTAAAACAGATTAATCCCACAGTGCGGTCTCCCTCAAACAGATTAATCCCACAGTGTTGGCTCCCTGAAACAGATTAATCCCAAAGTGTGGGCTCCCTGAAACAGATTAATCCCACAGTGTGGTCTCCCTAAAACAGATTAAACCCACAGTGCGGTCTCTCTGAAACAGATTAATCCCACAGTGTGGGCTCCCTGAAGGAGATTAATCCCACAGTGTGGGCTCCCTGAAACAGATTAATCCCACAATGTGGTCTCCCAGAAACAGATTAATACCACAGTGTGGTCTCCCTGAAACAGATTAATCATACAGTGCGGTTTCCCTGAAACAGATTAATCCCACAGTGTGGGCTCCCCGAAACTGATTAATCCCACAGTGTGGTCTCCCTAAAACAAATTAATCCCACAGTGTCTTCTCCCTGAAACAGATTCATCCCACAGTGTGGTCTCCCTGAAACAGATTAATCCCACAGTGTGGTCTCCCTGAAACAGATTAATCCCACAGTGTGGTCTCCCTAAAACAGATTAATCCCACAGTGTGGTTTCCCTGAAACAGATTAATCCCACAGTGTGGTCTCCCTGAAATAGATTAATCATACAGTGCGGTCTCCCTGAAACAGATTAATCCCACAGTGTGAGCTCCATGAAACAGATCAATCCCACAGTGTGGTCTCCCTAAAACAGATTAATCCCACAGTGTAGTCACCCTAAAACAGATTAATCCCACAATGCGTTCTCCCTGAAACAGATTAATCCCACAGTGTGGCTCCCTGATAAAGATTAATCCCACAGTGTGGTCTCCCTGACACAGATTAATCCCACATGTGGGCTCCATGAAACAGATTAATCCCACAGTGTGGGCTCCCGGAAACAGATTAATCCCACAGTGTGTGCTCCCTGATAAAGATTAATACCATAGTGTGGTCTCCCTGAAACAGATTAATCCCACAGTGCGGACTCCCTGAAACAGATTAATCCCACAGTGTGGTCTGCCTGAAACAGATTAATCGCACAGTGTGGTCTCCCTAAAACAGATTAATCCCACAGTGTTGTCTCCCTGAAACAGATTAATCCCACAGTGTGGTCTCCCTGAAACAGATTAATCCCACAGTGTGGTTCTCCTGAAACAGATTAATCCCACAGTGTGGTCTCCTTAAAACAGATTAATCCCACAGTGTTGTCTTCCTGAAACAGATTAATCCCACAGTGTGGTCTCCCTTAAACAGATTAATCCCACAGTGTGGTCTCGCTGAAACAGATTAATCCTACAGTGTGGTGTCCCGTAAACAGATTAATCCCACAGTGTGGTCTCCCTGAAACTGATTAATCCCACAGTGTGGTCTCCCTGAAACAGATTAATCCCACAGTGTGGTCTCCCTGAAACAGATTAACCCACAGTGTGGTCTCCCTGAAACAGATTAATTCCACAGTGCGGTCTCCCTGAAACAGATTAATCCCTCAGTGTTGGCTCCCTGAAACAGATTAATCCCACAGTGTGGTCTCCCTAAAACAGGTTAATCCCACAGTGTGGTCTCCCTAAAACAGATTAATCCCACAGTGTGGTGTCCCTGAAACAGATTAATCCCACGGTGTGGGCTGCCTGAAGGAGATTAATCCCACAGTGTGGGCTCCCTGAAACAGATTAATCGCACAATGTGGTCTCCCTGAAACAGATTAATCATACAGTGCGGTTTCCCTCAAACAGATTAATCCCACAGTGTGGGCTCCCTGAATCAGATTAATCCCACAGTGTGGTCTCCCTATAACAGATTAATCCCACAGTGTGGTCTCCCAAAAACCGATTAATCCCACAGTGCGTGCTCCCTGAAACAGATTAATCCCACAGTGTGGTCTGCCTGAAGGAGATTAATCCCACAGTGTTGGCTCCCTGAAACAGATTAATCGCACAATGTGGTCTCCCTGAAACAGATTAATCCAACAGTGCGGTCTCCCTGAAACAGATTAATCCCACAGTGTGGGCTCCCTGAAAGAGAGTAATCCCACAGTGAGTTCTCCCAAAAACAGATTAATCCCACAGTGTCGTCTCCCTAAAACAGATTAATCCCACAGTGTGGGCTCCCTAAAACAGATTAATCCCACAGTGTCGTCTCCCTGAAACAGATTAATCCCACAGTGTGGTCTCCCTAAAACAGATTAAACCCACAGTGCAGTCTCTCTGAAACAGAATAATCCCACAGTGTGGGCTCCTTGAAGGAGATTAATCCCACAGTGTGGTCTCCGTGAAATAGATTAATCCCACAGTGTGGTCTTCCTGAAACAGATTAATCCCACAGTGTGGTCTCCCTGAAACAGATTAATCCCACAGTGTGGTCTCCCTGAAACAGATTAACCCACAGTGCGGTCTCCCTGAAACAGATTAATCCCTCAGTTTGGGCTCCCTGAAACAGATTAATCCCACAGTGTGGTCTCCCTAAAACAGGTTAATCCCACAGTGTGGTCTCCCTAAAACAGATTAATCCCACAGTGTGGACTGCCTGAAGGAGATTAATCCCACAGTGTGGGCTGCCTGAAGGAGATTAATCCCACAGTGTGGGCTCCCTGAAACAGATTAATCGCACAATGTGGTCTCCCTGAAACAGATTAATCCAACAGTGCGGTCTCCCTGAAACAGATTAATCCCACAGTGTGGGCTCCCTGAAAGAGAGTAATCCCACAGTGAGGACTCCCTAAAACAGATTAATCCCACAGTGTGGTCTCCCTAAAACAGATTAAACCCACAGTGCGGTCCCTCTGAAACAGATTAATCCCTCAGTGTGGGCTCCCTTAAGGAGATTAATCCCACATTGTGGGCTCCCTGAAACAGATTAATCGCACAATGTGTTCTCCCTGAAACAGATTAATCCAACAGTGCGGTCTCCCTGAAACAGATTAATCCCACAGTGAGGTCTCCCTAAAACAGATTAATCCCACAGTGCGGTCTCCCTCAAACAGATTAATCCCACAGTGCGGTCTCCCTCAAACCGATTAATCCCACAGTGTTGGCTCCCTGAAACAGATTAATCCCAAAGTGTGGGCTCCCTGAAACAGATTAATCCCACAGTGTGGTCTCCCTAAAACAGATTAAACCCACAGTGCGGTCTCTCTGAAACAGATTAATCCCACAGTGTGGGCTCCCTGAAGGAGATTAATCCCACAGTGTGGGCTCCCTGAAACAGATTAATCCCACAATGTGGTCTCCCAGAAACAGATTAATACCACAGTGTGGTCTCCCTGAAACAGATTAATCATACAGTGCGGCTTCCCTGAAACAGATTAATCCCACAGTGTGGTCTCCCTAAAACAAATTAATCCCACAGTGTCTTCTCCCTGAAACAGATTCATCCCACAGTGTGGTCTCCCTGAAACAGATTAATCCCACAGTGTGGTCTCCCTGAAACAGATTAATCCCACAGTGTGGTCTCCCTAAAACAGATTAATCCCACAGTGTGGTTTCCCTGAAACAGATTAATCCCACAGTGTGGTCTCCCTGAAATAGATTAATCATACAGTGCGGTCTCCCTGAAACAGATTAATCCCACAGTGTGAGCTCCATGAAACAGATCAATCCCACAGTGTGGTCTCCCTAAAACAGATTAATCCCACAGTGTAGTCACCCTAAAACAGATTAATCCCACAATGCGTTCTCCCTGAAACAGATTAATCCCACAGTGTGGCTCCCTGATAAAGATTAATCCCACAGTGTGGTCTCCCTGAAACAGATTAATCCCACATGTGGGCTCCATGAAACAGATTAATCCCACAGTGTGGGCTCCCGGAAACAGATTAATCCCACAGTGTGTGCTCCCTGATAAAGATTAATACCATAGTGTGGTCTCCCTGAAACAGATTAATCCCACAGTGCGGACTCCCTGAAACAGATTAATCCCACAGTGTGGTCTGCCTGAAACAGATTAATCCCACAGTGTGGTCTCCCTTAAACAGATTAATCCCACAGTGTGGTCTCCCTGAAACAGATTAATCCTACAGTGTGGTGTCCCGTAAACAGATTAATCCCACAGTGTGGTCTCCCTGAAACTGATTAATCCCACAGTGTGGACTCCCTGAAACAGATTAATCCCACAATGTGGTCTCCCTGAAACAGATTAACCCACAGTGTGGTCTCCCTGAAACAGATTAATCCCACAGTGTGGTCTCCCTGAAACAGATTAACCCACAGTGTGGTCTCCCTGAAACAGATTAATCCCACAGTGTCGTCTCCCTAAAACAGATTAATCCCACAGTGTGGGCTCCCTAAAACAGATTAATCCCACAGTGTCGTCTCCCTGAAACAGATTAATCCCACAGTGTGGTCTCCCTAAAACAGATTAAACCCACAGTGCAGTCTCTCTGAAACAGATTAATCCCACAGTGTGGGCTCCCTGAAGGAGATTAATCCCACAGTGTGGTCTCCGTGAAATAGATTAATCCCACAGTGTGGTCTTCCTGAAACAGATTAATCCCACAGTGTGGTCTCCCTGAAACAGATTAATCCCACAGTGTGGTCTCCCTGAAACAGATTAACCCACAGTGCGGTCTCCCTGAAACAGATTAATCCCTCAGTTTGGGCTCCCTGAAACAGATTAATCCCACAGTGTGGTCTCCCTGAAACAGGTTAATCCCACAGTGTGGTCTCCCTAAAACAGATTAATCCCACAGTGTGGGCTCCCTGAAACAGATTAATCCCACAGTGTGGGCTGCCTGAAGGAGATTAATCCCACAGTGTGGGCTGCCTGAAGGAGATTAATCCCACAGTGTGGGCTCCCTGAAACAGATTAATCGCACAATGTGGTCTCCCTGAAACAGATTAATCCAACAGTGCGGTCTCCCTGAAACAGATTAATCCCACAGTGTGGGCTCCCTGAAAGAGAGTAATCCCACAGTGAGGTCTCCCTAAAACAGATTAATCCCACAGTGTGGTCTCCCTAAAACAGATTAATCCCACAGTGTGGGCTCCCTAAAACAGATTAATCCCACAGTGCGGTCTCCCTGAAACAGATTAATCCCACAATGTTGGCTCCCTGAAACAGATTAATCCCAAAGTGTGGTCTCCCTGAAACAGATTAATCCCACAGTGTGGGATCCCTGAAGGAGATTAATCCCACATTGTGGGCTCCCTGAAACAGATTAATCGCACAATGTGTTCTCCCTGAAACAGATTAATCCAACAGTGCGGTCTCCCTGAAACAGATTAATCCCACAGTGTGGGCTCCCTGAAAGAGAGTAATCCCACAGTGAGGTCTCCCTAAAACAGATTAATCCCACTGTGTGGGCTCCCTAAAACAGATTAATCCCACAGTGCGGTCTCCCTCAAACAGATTAATCCCACAGTGTTGGCTCCCTGAAACAGATTAATCCCAAAGTGTGGGCTCCCTGAAACAGATTAATCCCACAGTGTGGTCTCCCTAAAACAGATTAAACCCACAGTGCGGTCTCTCTGAAACAGATTAATCCCACAGTGTGGGCTCCCTGAAGGAGATTAATCCCACAGTGTGGGCTCCCTGAAACAGATTAATCCCACAATGTGGTCTCCCAGAAACAGATTAATACCACAGTGTGGTCTCCCTGAAACAGATTAATCATACAGTGCGGTTTCCCTGAAACAGATTAATCCCACAGTGTGGGCTCCCCGAAGCTGATTAATCCCACAGTGTGGTCTCCCTAAAACAAATTAATCCCACAGTGTCTTCTCCCTGAAACAGATTCATCCCACAGTGTGGTCTCCCTGAAACAGATTAATCCCACAGTGTGGTCTCCCTGAAACAGATTAATCCCACAGTGTGGTCTCCCTAAAACAGATTAATCCCACAGTGTGGTTTCCCTGAAACAGATTAATCCCACAGTGTGGTCTCCCTGAAATAGATTAATCATACAGTGCGGTCTCCCTGAAACAGATTAATCCCACAGTGTGAGCTCCATGAAACAGATCAATCCCACAGTGTGGTCTCCCTAAAACAGATTAATCCCACAGTGTAGTCACCCTAAAACAGATTAATCCCACAGTGTGGGCTCCCTGAATCAGATTAATCCCACAGTGTGGTCTCCCTAAAACAAATTAATCCCACAGTGTCTTCTCCCTGAAACAGATTCATCCCACAGTGTGGTCTCCCTGAAACAGATTAATCCCACAGTGTGGTCTCCCTGAAACAGATTAATCCCACAGTGTGGTCTCCCTAAAACAGGTTAATCCCACAGTGTGGTCTCCCTAAAACAGATTAATCCCACAGTGTGGTGTCCCTGAAACAGATTAATCCCACGGTGTGGGCTGCCTGAAGGAGATTAATCCCACAGTGTGGGCTCCCTGAAACAGATTAATCGCACAATGTGGTCTCCCTGAAACAGATTAATCATACAGTGCGGTTTCCCTCAAACAGATTAATCCCACAGTGTGGGCTCCCTGAATCAGATTAATCCCACAGTGTGGTCTCCCTATAACAGATTAATCCCACAGTGTGGTCTCCCAAAAACCGATTAATCCCACAGTGCGTGCTCCCTGAAACAGATTAATCCCACAGTGTGGTCTGCCTGAAGGAGATAAATCCCACAATGTGGGCTCCCTGAAACAGATTAATCGCACAATGTGGTCTCCCTGAAACAGATTAATCCCACAGTGTGGGCTCCCTGAAAGAGAGTAATCCCACAGTGAGTTCTCCCAAAAACAGATTAATCCCACAGTGTCGTCTCCCTAAAACAGATTAATCCCACAGTGTGGGCTCCCTAAAACAGATTAATCCCACAGTGTCGCCTCCCTGAAACAGATTAATCCCACAGTGTGGTCTCCCTAAAACAGATTAAACCCACAGTGCAGTCTCTCTGAAACAGAATAATCCCACAGTGTGGGCTCCCTGAAGGAGATTAATCCCACAGTGTGGTCTCCGTGAAATAGATTAATCCCACAGTGTGGTCTTCCTGAAACAGATTAATCCCACAGTGTGGTCTCCCTGAAACAGATTAATCCCACAGTGTGGTCTCCCTGAAACAGATTAACCCACAGTGCGGTCTCCCTGAAACAGATTAATCCCTCAGTTTGGGCTCCCTGAAACAGATTAATCCCACAGTGTGGTCTCCCTGAAACAGGTTAATCCCACAGTGTGGTCTCCCTAAAACAGATTAATCCCACAGTGTGGGCTGCCTGAAGGAGATTAATCCCACAGTGTGGGCTGCCTGAAGGAGATTAATCCCACAGTGTGGGCTCCCTGAAACAGATTAATCGCACAATGTGGTCTCCCTGAAACAGATTAATCCAACAGTGCGGTCTCCCTGAAACAGATTAATCCCACAGTGTGGGCTCCCTGAAAGAGAGTAATCCCACAGTGAGGTCTCCCTAAAACAGATTAATCCCACAGTGTGGTCTCCCTAAAACAGATTAAACCCACAGTGCGGTCTCTCTGAAACAGATTAATCCCTCAGTGTGGGCTCCCTGAAGGAGATTAATCCCACATTGTGGGCTCCCTGAAACAGATTAATCGCACAATGTGTTCTCCCTGAAACAGATTAATCCAACAGTGCGGTCTCCCTGAAACAGATTAATCCCACAGTGAGGTCTCCCTAAAACAGATTAATCCCACAGTGCGGTCTCCCTCAACCAGATTAATCCCACAGTGCGGTCTCCCTCAAACAGATTAATCCCACAGTGTTGGCTCCCTGAAACAGATTAATCCCAAAGTGTGGGCTCCCTGAAACAGATTAATCCCACAGTGTGGTCTCCCTAAAACAGATTAAACCCACAGTGCGGTCTCTCTGAAACAGATTAATCCCACAGTGTGGGCTCCCTGAAGGAGATTAATCCCACAGTGTGGGCTCCCTGAAACAGATTTATCCCACAATGTGGTCTCCCAGAAACAGATTAATACCACAGTGTGGTCTCCCTGAAACAGATTAATCATACAGTGCGGTTTCCCTGAAACAGATTAATCCCACAGTGTGGTCTCCCTAAAACAAATTAATCCCACAGTGTCTTCTCCCTGAAACAGATTCATCCCACAGTGTGGTCTCCCTGAAACAGATTAATCCCACAGTGTGGTCTCCCTGAAACAGATTAATCCCACAGTGTGGTCTCCCTAAAACAGATTAATCCCACAGTGTGGTTTCCCTGAAACAGATTAATCCCACAGTGTGGTCTCCCTGAAATAGATTAATCATACAGTGCGGTCTCCCTGAAACAGATTAATCCCACAGTGTGAGCTCCATGAAACAGATCAATCCCACAGTGTGGTCTCCCTAAAACAGATTAATCCCACAGTGTAGTCACCCTAAAACAGATTAATCCCACAATGCGTTCTCCCTGAAACAGATTAATCCCACAGTGTGGCTCCCTGATAAAGATTAATCCCACAGTGTGTTCTCCCTGAAACAGATTAATCCCACATGTGGGCTCCATGAAACAGATTAATCCCACAGTGTGGGCTCCCGGAAACAGATTAATCCCACAGTGTGTGCTCCCTGATAAAGATTAATACCATAATGTGGTCTCCCTGAAACAGATTAATCCCACAGTGCGGACTCCCTGAAACAGATTAATCCCACAGTGTGGTCTGCCTGAAACAGATTAATCCCACAGTGTGGGCTCCCTGAAAGAGAGTAATCCCACAGTGAGGTCTCCCTAAAACAGATTAATCCCACTGTGTGGGCTCCCTAAAACAGATTAATCCCACAGTGCGGTCTCCCTCAAACAGATTAATCCCACAGTGTTGGCTCCCTGAAACAGATTAATCCCAAAGTGTGGGCTCCCTGAAACAGATTAATCCCACAGTGTGGTCTCCCTAAAACAGATTAAACCCACAGTGCGGTCTCTCTGAAACAGATTAATCCCACAGTGTGGGCTCCCTGAAGGAGATTAATCCCACAGTGTGGGCTCCCTGAAACAGATTAATCCCACAATGTGGTCTCCCAGAAACAGATTAATACCACAGTGTGGTCTCCCTGAAACAGATTAATCATACAGTGCGGTTTCCCTGAAACAGATTAATCCCACAGTGTGGGCTCCCCGAAGCTGATTAATCCCACAGTGTGGTCTCCCTAAAACAAATTAATCCCACAGTGTCTTCTCCCTGAAACAGATTCATCCCACAGTGTGGTCTCCCTGAAACAGATTAATCCCACAGTGTGGTCTCCCTGAAACAGATTAATCCCACAGTGTGGTCTCCCTAAAACAGATTAATCCCACAGTGTGGTTTCCCTGAAACAGATTAATCCCACAGTGTGGTCTCCCTGAAATAGATTAATCATACAGTGCGGTCTCCCTGAAACAGATTAATCCCACAGTGTGAGCTCCATGAAACAGATCAATCCCACAGTGTGGTCTCCCTAAAACAGATTAATCCCACAGTGTAGTCACCCTAAAACAGATTAATCCCACAGTGTGGGCTCCCTGAATCAGATTAATCCCACAGTGTGGTCTCCCTAAAACAAATTAATCCCACAGTGTCTTCTCCCTGAAACAGATTCATCCCACAGTGTGGTCTCCCTGAAACAGATTAATCCCACAGTGTGGTCTCCCTGAAACAGATTAATCCCACAGTGTGGTCTCCCTAAAACAGGTTAATCCCACAGTGTGGTCTCCCTAAAACAGATTAATCCCACAGTGTGGTGTCCCTGAAACAGATTAATCCCACGGTGTGGGCTGCCTGAAGGAGATTAATCCCACAGTGTGGGCTCCCTGAAACAGATTAATCGCACAATGTGGTCTCCCTGAAACAGATTAATCATACAGTGCGGTTTCCCTCAAACAGATTAATCCCACAGTGTGGGCTCCCTGAATCAGATTAATCCCACAGTGTGGTCTCCCTATAACAGATTAATCCCACAGTGTGGTCTCCCAAAAACCGATTAATCCCACAGTGCGTGCTCCCTGAAACAGATTAATCCCACAGTGTGGTCTGCCTGAAGGAGATAAATCCCACAATGTGGGCTCCCTGAAACAGATTAATCGCACAATGTGGTCTCCCTGAAACAGATTAATCCCACAGTGTGGGCTCCCTGAAAGAGAGTAATCCCACAGTGAGTTCTCCCAAAAACAGATTAATCCCACAGTGTCGTCTCCCTAAAACAGATTAATCCCACAGTGTGGGCTCCCTAAAACAGATTAATCCCACAGTGTCGCCTCCCTGAAACAGATTAATCCCACAGTGTGGTCTCCCTAAAACAGATTAAACCCACAGTGCAGTCTCTCTGAAACAGAATAATCCCACAGTGTGGGCTCCCTGAAGGAGATTAATCCCACAGTGTGGTCTCCGTGAAATAGATTAATCCCACAGTGTGGTCTTCCTGAAACAGATTAATCCCACAGTGTGGTCTCCCTGAAACAGATTAATCCCACAGTGTGGTCTCCCTGAAACAGATTAACCCACAGTGCGGTCTCCCTGAAACAGATTAATCCCTCAGTTTGGGCTCCCTGAAACAGATTAATCCCACAGTGTGGTCTCCCTGAAACAGGTTAATCCCACAGTGTGGTCTCCCTAAAACAGATTAATCCCACAGTGTGGGCTGCCTGAAGGAGATTAATCCCACAGTGTGGGCTGCCTGAAGGAGATTAATCCCACAGTGTGGGCTCCCTGAAACAGATTAATCGCACAATGTGGTCTCCCTGAAACAGATTAATCCAACAGTGCGGTCTCCCTGAAACAGATTAATCCCACAGTGTGGGCTCCCTGAAAGAGAGTAATCCCACAGTGAGGTCTCCCTAAAACAGATTAATCCCACAGTGTGGTCTCCCTAAAACAGATTAAACCCACAGTGCGGTCTCTCTGAAACAGATTAATCCCTCAGTGTGGGCTCCCTGAAGGAGATTAATCCCACATTGTGGGCTCCCTGAAACAGATTAATCGCACAATGTGTTCTCCCTGAAACAGATTAATCCAACAGTGCGGTCTCCCTGAAACAGATTAATCCCACAGTGAGGTCTCCCTAAAACAGATTAATCCCACAGTGCGGTCTCCCTCAACCAGATTAATCCCACAGTGCGGTCTCCCTCAAACAGATTAATCCCACAGTGTTGGCTCCCTGAAACAGATTAATCCCAAAGTGTGGGCTCCCTGAAACAGATTAATCCCACAGTGTGGTCTCCCTAAAACAGATTAAACCCACAGTGCGGTCTCTCTGAAACAGATTAATCCCACAGTGTGGGCTCCCTGAAGGAGATTAATCCCACAGTGTGGGCTCCCTGAAACAGATTTATCCCACAATGTGGTCTCCCAGAAACAGATTAATACCACAGTGTGGTCTCCCTGAAACAGATTAATCATACAGTGCGGTTTCCCTGAAACAGATTAATCCCACAGTGTGGTCTCCCTAAAACAAATTAATCCCACAGTGTCTTCTCCCTGAAACAGATTCATCCCACAGTGTGGTCTCCCTGAAACAGATTAATCCCACAGTGTGGTCTCCCTGAAACAGATTAATCCCACAGTGTGGTCTCCCTAAAACAGATTAATCCCACAGTGTGGTTTCCCTGAAACAGATTAATCCCACAGTGTGGTCTCCCTGAAATAGATTAATCATACAGTGCGGTCTCCCTGAAACAGATTAATCCCACAGTGTGAGCTCCATGAAACAGATCAATCCCACAGTGTGGTCTCCCTAAAACAGATTAATCCCACAGTGTAGTCACCCTAAAACAGATTAATCCCACAATGCGTTCTCCCTGAAACAGATTAATCCCACAGTGTGGCTCCCTGATAAAGATTAATCCCACAGTGTGTTCTCCCTGAAACAGATTAATCCCACATGTGGGCTCCATGAAACAGATTAATCCCACAGTGTGGGCTCCCGGAAACAGATTAATCCCACAGTGTGTGCTCCCTGATAAAGATTAATACCATAATGTGGTCTCCCTGAAACAGATTAATCCCACAGTGCGGACTCCCTGAAACAGATTAATCCCACAGTGTGGTCTGCCTGAAACAGATTAATCCCACAGTGTGGTCTCCCTTAAACAGATTAATCCCACAGTGTGGTCTCCCTGAAACAGATTAATCCTACAGTGTGGTGTCCCGTAAACAGATTAATCCCACAGTGTGGTCTCCCTGAAACTGATTAATCCCACAGTGTGGACTCCCTGAAACAGATTAATCCCACAGTGTGGTCTCCCTGAAACAGATTAACCCACAGTGTGGTCTCCCTGAAACAGATTAATCCCACAGTGTGGTCTCCCTGAAACAGATTAACCCACAGAGTGGTCTCCCTGAAACAGATTAATCCCACAGTGTCGTCTCCCTAAAACAGATTAATCCCACAGTGTGGGCTCCCTAAAACAGATTAATCCCACAGTGTCGTCTCCCTGAAACAGATTAATCCCACAGTGTGGTCTCCCTAAAACAGATTAAACCCACAGTGCATTCTCTCTGAAACAGATTAATCCCACAGTGTGGGCTCCCTGAAGGAGATTAATCCCACAGTGTGGTCTCCGTGAAATAGATTAATCCCACAGTGTGGTCTTCCTGAAACAGATTAATCCCACAGTGTGGTTTCCCTGAAACAGATTAATCCCACAGTGTGGTCTCCCTGAAACAGATTAACCCACAGTGCGGTCTCCCTGAAACAGATTAATCCCTCAGTTTGGGCTCCCTGAAACAGATTAATCCCACAGTGTGGTCTCCCTGAAACAGGTTAATCCCACAGTGTGGTCTCCCTAAAACAGATTAATCCCACAGTGTGGGCTCCCTGAAACAGATTAATCCCACAGTGTGGGCTGCCTGAAGGAGATTAATCCCACAGTGTGGGCTGCCTGAAGGAGATTAATCCCACAGTGTGGGCTCCCTGAAACAGATTAATCGCACAATGTGGTCTCCCTGAAACAGATTAATCCAACAGTGCGGTCTCCCTGAAACAGATTAATCCCACAGTGTGGGCTCCCTGAAAGAGAGTAATCCCACAGTGAGGTCTCCCTAAAACAGATTAATCCCACAGTGTGGTCTCCCTAAAACAGATTAATCCCACAGTGTGGGCTCCCTAAAACAGATTAATCCCACAGTGCGGTCTCCCTGAAACAGATTAATCCCACAATGTTGGCTCCCTGAAACAGATTAATCCCAAAGTGTGGTCTCCCTGAAACAGATTAATCCCACAGTGTGGTCTCCCTAAAACAGATTAAACCCACAGTGCGGTCTCTCTGAAACAGATTAATCCCTCAGTGTGGGCTCCCTGAAGGAGATTAATCCCACATTGTGGGCTCCCTGAAACAGATTAATCGCACAATGTGTTCTCCCTGAAACAGATTAATCCAACAGTGCGGTCTCCCTGAAACAGATTAATCCCACAGTGTGGGCTCCCTGAAAGAGAGTAATCCCACAGTGAGGTCTCCCTAAAACAGATTAATCCCACTGTGTGGGCTTCCTAATACAGATTAATCCCACAGTGCGGTCTCCCTCAAACAGATTAATCCCACAGTGTTGGCTCCCTGAAACAGATTAATCCCAAAGTGTGGGCTCCCTGAAACAGATTAATCCCACAGTGTGGTCTCCCTAAAACAGATTAAACCCACAGTGCGGTCTCTCTGAAACAGATTAATCCCACAGTGTGGGCTCCCTGAAGGAGATTAATCCCACAGTGTGGGCTCCCTGAAACAGATTAATCCCACAATGTGGTCTCCCAGAAACAGATTAATACCACAGTGTGGTCTCCCTGAAACAGATTAATCATACAGTGCGGTTTCCCTGAAACAGATTAATCCCACAGTGTGGGCTCCCCGAAACTGATTATAACCCACAGTGTGGTCTCCCTAAAACAAATTAATCCCACAGTGTCTTCTCCCTGAAACAGATTCATCCCACAGTGTGGTCTCCCTGAAACAGATTAATCCCACAGTGTGGTCTCCCTGAAACAGATTAATCCCACAGTGTGGTCTCCCTAAAACAGATTAATCCCACAGTGTGGTTTCCCTGAAACAGATTAATCCCACAGTGTGGTCTCCCTGAAATAGATTAATCATACAGTGCGGTCTCCCTGAAACAGATTAATCCCACAGTGTGAGCTCCATGAAACAGATCAATCCCACAGTGTGGTCTCCCTAAAACAGATTAATCCCACAGTGTAGTCACCCTAAAACAGATTAATCCCACAATGCGTTCTCCCTGAAACAGATTAATCCCACAGTGTGGCTCCCTGATAAAGATTAATCCCACAGTGTGGTCTCCCTGAAACAGATTAATCCCACATGTGGGCTCCATGAAACAGATTAATCCCACAGTGTGGGCTCCCGGAAACAGATTAATCCCACAGTGTGTGCTCCCTGATAAAGATTAATACCATAGTGTGGTCTCCCTGAAACAGATTAATCCCACAGTGCGGACTCCCTGAAACAGATTAATCCCACAGTGTGGTCTGCCTGAAACAGATTAATCGCACAGTGTGGTCTCCCTAAAACAGATTAATCCCACAGTGTTGTCTCCCTGAAACAGATTAATCCCACAGTGTGGTCTCCCTGAAACAGATTAATCCCACAGTGTGGTTCTCCTGAAACAGATTAATCCCACAGTGTGGTCTCCTTAAAACAGATTAATCCCACAGTGTTGTCTTCCTGAAACAGATTAATCCCACAGTGTGGTCTCCCTTAAACAGATTAATCCCACAGTGTGGTCTCCCTGAAACAGATTAATCCTACAGTGTGGTGTCCCGTAAACAGATTAATCCCACAGTGTGGTCTCCCTGAAACTGATTAATCCCACAGTGTGGTCTCCCTGAAACAGATTATTCCCACAGTGTGGTCTCCCTGAAACAGATTAACCCACAGTGTGGTCTCCCTGAAACAGATTAATTCCACAGTGCGGTCTCCCTGAAACAGATTAATCCCTCAGTGTTGGCTCCCTGAAACAGATTAATCCCACAGTGTGGTCTCCCTAAAACAGGTTAATCCCACAGTGTGGTCTCCCTAAAACAGATTAATCCCACAGTGTGGTGTCCCTGAAACAGATTAATCCCACGTTGTGGGCTGCCTGAAGGAGATTAATCCCACAGTGTGGGCTCCCTGAAACAGATTAATCGCACAATGTGGTCTCCCTGAAACAGATTAATCATACAGTGCGGTTTCCCTCAAACAGATTAATCCCACAGTGTGGGCTCCCTGAATCAGATTAATCCCACAGTGTGGTCTCCCTATAACAGATTAATCCCACAGTGTGGTCTCCCAAAAACCGATTAATCCCACAGTGCGTGCTCCCTGAAACAGATTAATCCCACAGTGTGGTCTGCCTGAAGGAGATTAATCCCACAGTGTGGGCTCCCTGAAACAGATTAATCGCACAATGTGGTCTCCCTGAAACAGATTAATCCAACAGTGCGGTCTCCCTGAAACAGATTAATCCCACAGTGTGGGCTCCCTGAAAGAGAGTAATCCCACAGTGAGTTCTCCCAAAAACAGATTAATCCCACAGTGTCGTCTCCCTAAAACAGATTAATCCCACAGTGTGGGCTCCCTAAAACAGATTAATCCCACAGTGTCGTCTCCCTGAAACAGATTAATCCCACAGTGTGGTCTCCCTAAAACAGATTAAACCCACAGTGCAGTCTCTCTGAAACAGAATAATCCCACAGTGTGGGCTCCCTGAAGGAGATTAATCCCACAGTGTGGTCTCCGTGAAATAGATTAATCCCACAGTGTGGTCTTCCTGAAACAGATTAATCCCACAGTGTGGTCTCCCTGAAACAGATTAATCCCACAGTGTGGTCTCCCTGAAACAGATTAACCCACAGTGCGGTCTCCCTGAAACAGATTAATCCCTCAGTTTGGGCTCCCTGAAACAGATTAATCCCACAGTGTGGTCTCCCTGAAACAGGTTAATCCCACAGTGTGGTCTCCCTAAAACAGATTAATCCCACAGTGTGGGCTCCCTGAAACAGATTAATCCCACAGTGTGGGCTGCCTGAAGGAGATTAATCCCACAGTGTGGGCTCCCTGAAACAGATTAATCGCACAATGTGGTCTCCCTGAAACAGATTAATCCAACAGTGCGGTCTCCCTGAAACAGATTAATCCCACAGTGTGGGCTCCCTGAAAGAGAGTAATCCCACAGTGAGGTCTCCCTAAAACAGATTAATCCCACAGTGTGGTCTCCCTAAAACAGATTAAACCCACAGTGCGGTCTCTCTGAAACAGTTTAATCCCTCAGTGTGGGCTCCCTGAAGGAGATTAATCCCACATTGTGGGCTCCCTGAAACAGATTAATCGCACAATGTGTTCTCCCTGAAACAGATTAATCCAACAGTGCGGTCTCCCTGAAACAGATTAATCCCACAGTGAGGTCTCCCTAAAACAGATTAATCCCACAGTGCGGTCTCCCTCAAACAGATTAATCCCACAGTGCGGTCTCCCTGAAACAGATTAATCCCACAGTGTTGGCTCCCTGAAACAGATTAATCCCGAAGTGTGGGCTCCCTGAAAAGGATTAATCCCACAGTGTGGTCTCCCTAAAACAGATTAAACCCACAGTGCGGTCTCTCTGAAACAGATTAATCCCACAGGATGGGCTCCCTGAAGGAGATTAATCCCACAGTGTGGTCTCCCTGAAACAGATTAATCCCACAGTGTGGTCTCCCTGAAACAGATTAATCCCATAGTGTGGCCTCCCTGAAACAGATTAATCCTACAGTGTGGTCTCCCTGAAACAGATTAACCCACAGTGTGGTCTCCCTGAAACAGATTAATTCCACAGTGCGGTCTCCCTCAAACAGATTAATCCCTCAGTGTGGGCTCCCTGAAACAAATTAATCCCACAGTGTGGTCTCCCTAAAACAGATTAATCCCACAGTGTGGTCTCCCTAAAACAGATTAATTCCACAGTGTGGGCTCCGTGAAACAGATTAATCCCACAGTGTGGGCTGCCTGAAGGAGATTAATCCCACAGTGTGGGCTCCCTGAAACAGATTAATCGCACAATGTGGTCTCCCTGAAACAGATTAATCCAACAGTGTGGTCTCCCTGAAACAGATTAATGCCACAGTGTGGGCTCCCTGAAATAGAGTAATCCCACAGTGAGGTCTCCCTAAAACAGATTAATCCCACAGTGTGGTCTCCCTAAAACAGATTAATCCCACAGTGTGGGCTCCCTAAAACAGATTAATCCCAAAGTGTGGGCTCCCTGAAACAGATTAAACACACAGTGCGGTCTCTCTGAAACAGATTAATCATACAGTGCGGTTTCCCTGAAACAGATTAATCCCACAGTGTGGGCTCCCCGAAACAGATTAATCCCACAGTGTGGTCTCCCTAAAACAAATTAATCCCACAGTGTCTTCTCCCTAAAACAGATTCATCCCACAGTGTGGTCTCCCTGAAACAGATTAATCCCACAATGTGGTCTCCCTGAAACAGATTAATCCCACAGTGTGGTCTCCCTAAAACAGATTAATCCCACAGTGTGGTCTCCCTGAAACAGATTAATCCCACAGTGTGGTCTCCCTGAAACAGATTAATCATACAGTGCGGTCTCCCTGAAACAGATTAATCCCACTGTGTGGGCTCCCTGAAACAGATCAATCCCACAGTGTGGTCTCCCTGAAACAGATTAATCATACAGTGCGGTCTCCCTGAAACAGATTAATCCCACAGTGTGGGCTCCCTGAAACAGATTAATCCCACAGTGTGGTCTCCCTGAAACAGATTAATCATACAGTGCAGTCTCCCTGAAACAGATTAATCCCACAGTGTGGGCTCCCTGATAAAGATTAATCCCACAGTGTGGTCTCCCCGAAACAGATTAATCCCACATGTGGGCTCCATGAAACAGATTAATCCCACAGTGTGGGCTCCCTGAAACAGATTAATCGCACAATGTGGTCTCCCTGAAACAGATTAATCCAACAGTGTGGTCTCCCTAAAACAGATTAAACCCACAGTGCGGTCTCTCTGAAACAGATTAATCATACAGTGCGGTTTCCCTGAAACAGATTAATCCCACAGTGTGGGCTCCCCGAAACAGATTAATCCCACAGTGTGGTCTCCCTAAAACAAATTGATCCCACAGTGTCTTCTCCCTAAAACAGATTCATCCCACAGTGTGGTCTCCCTGAAACAGATTAATCCCACAATGTGGTCTCCCTGAAACAGATTAATCCCACAGTGTGGTCTCCCTAAAACAGATTAATCCCACAGTGTGGTCTCCCTGAAACAGATTAATCCACAGTGTGGTCTCCCTGAAACAGATTAATCATACAGTGCGGTCTCCCTGAAACAGATTAATCCCACAGTGTGGGCTCCCTGAAACAGATCAATCCCACAGTGTGGTCTCCCTAAAACAGATTAATCCCACAGTGTGGTCACCCTGAAACAGATTAATCCTACAGCGCGGTCTCCCTGAAACAGATTAATCCCACAGTGTGGGCTCCCTGATAAAGATTAATCCCACAGTGTGGTCTCCCTGAAACAGATTAATCCCACATGTGGGCTCCATGAAACAGATTAATCCCACAGTGTTGTCTCCCTGAAACAGATTAATCCCACAGTGTGGTCTCCCTAAAACAGATTAAACCCACAGTGCGGTCTCTCTGAAACAGATTAATCCCACAGTGTGGGCTCCCTGAAGGAGATTAATCCCACAGTGTGGGCTCCCTGACACAGATTAATCGCACAATGTGGTCTCCCTGAAACAGATTAATCCCACAGTGTGGGCTCCCTGAAACAGATCAATCCCACAGTGTGGTCTCCCTAAAACAGATTAAACCCACAGTGCGGTCTCTCAGAAACAGATTAATCCCACAGTGTGGGCTCCCTGAAGGAGATTAATCCCACAGTGTGGTCTCCCTGAAACAGATTAATCCAACAGTGTGGTCTCCCTAAAACAGATTAATCCCACAGTGTGGTCTCCCTGAAACAGATTAATCATACAGTGCGGTCTCCCTGAAACAGATTAATCCCACAGTGTGGGCTCCATGAAACAGATCAATCCCACAGTGTGGTCTCCCTAAAACAGATTAATCCCACAGTGTAGTCACGTTAAAACAGATTAATCCCACAATGCGTTCTCCCTGAAACAGATTAATCCCACAGTGTCGGCTCCCTGATAAAGATTAATCCCACAGTGTGGTCTCCCTGAAACAGATTAATCCCACATGTGGGCTCCATGAAACAGATTAATCCCACAGTGTGGTCTCCCTGAAACAGATTAATCATACAGTGCGGTCTCCCTGAAACAGATTAATCCCACTGTGTGGGCTCCCTGAAACAGATCAATCCCACAGTGTGGTCTCCCTGAAACAGATTAATCATACAGTGCGGTCTCCCTGAAACAGATTAATCCCACAGTGTGGGCTCCCTGAAACAGATTAATCCCACAGTGTGGTCTCCCTGAAACAGATTAATCATACAGTGCGGTCTCTCTGAAACAGTTTAATCCCTCAGTGTGGGCTCCCTGAAGGAGATTAATCCCACATTGTGGGCTCCCTGAAACAGATTAATCGCACAATGTGTTCTCCCTGAAACAGATTAATCCAACAGTGCGGTCTCCCTGAAACAGATTAATCCCACAGTGAGGTCTCCCTAAAACAGATTAATCCCACAGTGCGGTCTCCCTCAAACAGATTAATCCCACAGTGCGGTCTCCCTGAAACAGATTAATCCCACAGTGTTGGCTCCCTGAAACAGATTAATCCCAAAGTGTGGGCTCCCTGAAAAGGATTAATCCCACAGTGTGGTCTCCCTAAAACAGATTAAACCCACAGTGCGGTCTCTCTGAAACAGATTAATCCCACAGGATGGGCTCCCTGAAGGAGATTAATCCCACAGTGTGGTCTCCCTGAAACAGATTAATCCCACAGTGTGGTCTCCCTGAAACAGATTAATCCCATAGTGTGGCCTCCCTGAAACAGATTAATCCTACAGTGTGGTCTCCCTGAAACAGATTAACCCACAGTGTGGTCTCCCTGAAACAGATTAATTCCACAGTGCGGTCTCCCTCAAACAGATTAATCCCTCAGTGTGGGCTCCCTGAAACAAATTAATCCCACAGTGTTGTCTCCCTAAAACAGATTAATCCCACAGTGTGGTCTCCCTAAAACAGATTAATTCCACAGTGTGGGCTCCGTGAAACAGATTAATCCCACAGTGTGGGCTGCCTGAAGGAGATTAATCCCACAGTGTGGGCTCCCTGAAACAGATTAATCGCACAATGTGGTCTCCCTGAAACAGATTAATCCAACAGTGTGGTCTCCCTGAAACAGATTAATGCCACAGTGTGGGCTCCCTGAAATAGAGTAATCCCACAGTGAGGTCTCCCTAAAACAGATTAATCCCACAGTGTGGTCTCCCTAAAACAGATTAATCCCACAGTGTGGGCTCCCTAAAACAGATTAATCCCAAAGTGTGGGCTCCCTGAAACAGATTAATCCCACAGTGTGGTCTCCCTAAAACAGATTAAACCCACAGTGCGGTCTCTCTGAAACAGATTAATCATACAGTGCGGTTTCCCTGAAACAGATTAATCCCACAGTGTGGGCTCCCCGAAACAGATTAATCCCACAGTGTGGTCTCCCTAAAACAAATTAATCCCACAGTGTCTTCTCCCTAAAGCAGATTCATCCCACAGTGTGGTCTCCCTGAAACAGATTAATCCCACAATGTGGTCTCCCTGAAACAGATTAATCCCACAGTGTGGTCTCCTTAAAACAGATTAATCCCACAGTGTGGTCTCCCTGAAACAGATTAATCCCACAGTGTGGTCTCCCTGAAACAGATTAATCATACAGTGCGGTCTCCCTGAAACAGATTAATCCCACTGTGTGGGCTCCCTGAAACAGATCAATCCCACAGTGTGGTCTCCCTGAAACAGATTAATCATACAGTGCGGTCTCCCTGAAACAGATTAATCCCACAGTGTGGGCTCCCTGAAACAGATTAATCCCACAGTGTGGTCTCCCTGAAACAGATTAATCATACAGTGCGGTCTCCCTGAAACAGATTAATCCCACAGTGTGGGCTCCCTGATAAAGATTAATCCCACAGTGTGGTCTCCCTGAAACAGATTAATCCCACATGTGGGCTCCATGAAACAGATTAATCGCACAATGTGGTCTCCCTGAAACAGATTAATCCAACAGTGTGGTCTCCCTAAAACAGAATAATCCCAAAGTGTGGGCTCCCTGAAACAGATTAATCCCACAGTGTGGTCTCCCTAAAACAGATTAAACCCACAGTGCGGTCTCTCTGAAACAGATTAATCATACAGTGCGGTTTCCCTGAAACAGATTAATCCCACAGTGTGGGCTCCCCGAAACAGATTAATCCCACAGTGTGGTCTCCCTAAAACAAATTGATCCCACAGTGTCTTCTCCCTAAAACAGATTCATCCCACAGTGTGGTCTCCCTGAAACAGATTAATCCCACAATGTGGTCTCCCTGAAACAGATTAATCCCACAGTGTGGTCTCCCTAAAACAGATTAATCCCACAGTGTGGTCTCCCTGAAACAGATTAATCCACAGTGTGGTCTCCCTGAAACAGATTAATCATACAGTGCGGTCTCCCTGAAACAGATTAATCCCACAGTGTGGGCTCCCTGAAACAGATCAATCCCACAGTGTGGTCTCCCTAAAACAGATTAATCCCACAGTGTGGTCACCCTGAAACAGATTAATCCTACAGCGCGGTCTCCCTGAAACAGATTAATCCCACAGTGTGGGCTCCCTGATAAAGATTAATCCCACAGTGTGGTCTCCCTGAAACAGATTAATCCCACATGTGGGCTCCATGAAACAGATTAATCCCACAGTGTGTGCTCCCTTATAAAGATTAATACCACAGTGTGGTCTCCCTGAAACAGATTAATCCCACAGTGCGGAATCCCTGAAACAGATTAATCCCACAGTGTGGTCTCCCTGAAACAGATTAATCCCACAGTGTGGTCTCCCTAAAACAGGTTAATCCCAGAGTGTTGTCTCCCTGAAAGAGATTAATCCCACAGTGTGGTCTCCCTGAAACAGATTAGTCCCACAGTGTGGTCTCACTGAAACAGATTAATCCCACAGTGTGGTCTCCTTAAAACAGATTAATCCCACAGTGTTGTCTCCCTGAAACAGATTAATCCCACAGTGTGGTCTCCCTAAAACAGATTAAACCCACAGTGCGGTCTCTCTGAAACAGATTAATCCCACAGTGTGGGCTCCCTGAAGGAGATTAATCCCACAGTGTGGGCTCCCTGAAACAGATTAATCGCACAATGTGGTCTCCCTGAAACAGATTAATCCCACAGTGTGGGCTCCCTGAAACAGATCAATCCCACAGTGTGGTCTCCCTAAAACAGATTAAACGCACAGTGCGGTCTCTCAGAAACAGATTAATCCCACAGTGTGGGCTCCCTGAAGGAGATTAATCCCACAGTGTGGTCTCCCTGAAACAGATTAATCCAACAGTGTGGTCTCCCTAAAACAGATTAATCCCACAGTGTGGTCTCCCTGAAACAGATTAATCCCACAGTGTGGTCTCCCTGAAACAGATTAATCATACAGTGCGGTCTCCCTGAAACAGATTAATCCCACAGTGTGGGCTCCATGAAACAGATCAATCCCACAGTGTGGTCTCCCTAAAACAGATTAATCCCACAGTGTAGTCACCTTAAAACAGATTAATCCCACAATGCGTTCTCCCTGAAACAGATTAATCCCACAGTGTCGGCTCCCTGATAAAGATTAATCCCACAGTGCGGTCTCCCTGAAACAGATTAATCCCACATGTGGGCTCCATGAAACAGATTAATCCCACAGTGTGGGCTCCCGGAAACAGATTAATCCCACAGTGTGTGGTCCCTGATTAAGATTAATACCACAGTGTGGTCTCCCTGAAACAGATTAATCCCACAGTGCGGACTCCCTGAAACAGATTAATCCCACAGTGTTGTCTGCCTGAAACAGATTAATCGCACAGTGTGGTCTCCCTCAAACAGATTAATCCCACAGTGTTGTCTCGCTGAAACAGATTAATCCCACAGTGTGGTCTCTCTGAAACAGATTGATCCCACAGTGTGGTCTCCCTGAAACAGATTAATCCCACAGTGTGGGCTCCCTGAAACAGATCAATCCCACAGTGTGGTCTCCCTAAAACAGATTACTCACACAGTGTGGTCACCCTAAAAGAGATTAATCCCACAGTGCGGTCTCCCTGAAACAGATTAATCCCAAAGTGTGGGCTCCCTGATAAAGATTAATCCCACAGTGTGGTCTCCCTGAAACAGATTAATCCCACATGTGGGCTCCATGAAACAGATTAATCCCACAGTGTGGGCTCCCGGAAACAGATTAATCCCACAGTGTGTGCTCCCTTATAAAGATTAATACCACAGTGTGGTCTCCCTGAAACAGATTAATCCCACAGTGCGGAATCCCTGAAACAGATTAATCCCACAGTGTGGTCTCCCTGAAACAGATTAATCCCACAGTGTTGTCTCTCTGAAACAGATTAATCCCACAGTGTGGTCTCCCTGAAACAGATTAATCCCACAGTGTGGGCTCCCTGAAACAGATTAATCCCACAATGTGGTCTCCCTGAAACAGATTAATCCCACAGTGTGGTCTCCCTGAAACAGATTATTCATACATTGCGTTTTCCCTGAAACAGATTAATCCCACAGTGTGGGCTCCCTGAAACAGATTAATCCCACAGTGTGGTCTTCCTATAACAGATTAATCCCACAGTGTGGTCTCTCTAAAACCGATTAATCCCACAGTGTGGGCTCCCCAAAACAGATTAATCCCACAGTGCGGTCTCCCTGAAACAGATTAATCCCACAGTGTGGTCTCCCTGAAACAGATTAATCCCACAGTGTGGGCTCCCTGAAACTGATTAATCCCACAGTGTTGGCTTCCTGAAACAGATTAATCCCACAGTGTGGTCTCCCTGAAACAGATTAATCCCACAGTGTGGTCTCCCTGAAACAGATTATTCCCACAGTGTATTCTTCCTAAACAGATTAATCCCACAGTTTGGTCTCCCTAAAATAGATTAATCCCACAGTGTGGTCTCCCTGAAACAGTTTAATCCACAGTGTGGTCTCCCTGAAACAGATTAATCCCTCAGTGTGGTCTCCCTGAAACAGATTAATCCCACAGTGCGGTTTCCCTAAAACTGATTAATCCCACAGTGTGGTCTCCCTAAAACAGATTAATCCCACAGTGCGGTCTCCCTGAAACAGATTAATCCCACAGTGTTGGCTCCCTGAAACAGATTAATCCCAAAGTGTGGGCTCCCTGAAAAGGATTAATCCCACAGTGTGGTCTCACTAAAACAGATTAAACCAACAGTGCGGTCTCTCTGAAACAGATTAATCCCACAGGATGGGCTCCCTGAAGGAGATTAATCCCACAGTGTGGTCTCCCTGAAACAGATTAATCCCACAGTGTGGTCTCCCTGAAACAGATTAATCCCATAGTGTGGCCTCCCTGAAACAGATTAATCCCACAGTGTGGTCTCCCTGAAACAGATTATCCCACAGTGTGGTCTCCCTGAAACAGATTAATCCCTCAGTGTGGGCTCCCTGAAACAAATTAATCCCACAGTGTGGTCTCCCTAAAACAGATTAATCCCACAGTGTGGTCTCCCTAAAACAGATCAATTCCACAGTGTGGGCTCCCTGAAACAGATTAATCCCAAAGTGTGGGCTGCCTGAAGGAGATTAATCCCACAGTGTGGGCTCCCTGAAACAGATTAATCGCACAATGTGGTCTCCCTGAAACAGATTAATCCAACAGTGTGGGCTCCCTGAAACAAATTAATCCCACAGTGTGGTCTCCCTGAAACAGATTAATCCCTCAGTGTGGTCTCCCTGAAACAGATTAATCCCACAGTGTTGGCTCCCTGAAACAGATTAATCCCAAAGTGTGGGCTCCCTAAAAAGGATTAATCCCACAGTGTGGTCTCACTAAAACAGATTAAACCAACAGTGCGGTCTCTCTGAAACAGATTAATCCCACAGGATGGGCTCCCTGAAGGAGATTAATCCCACAGTGTATTCTTCCTAAACATATTAATCCCACAGTTTGGTCTCCCTAAAATAGATTAATCCCACAGTGTGGTCTCCCTGAAACAGTTTAATCCACAGTGTGGTCTCCCTGAAACAGATTAATCCCACAGTGCGGTCTCCCTGAAACAGATTAATCCCACAGTGTTGGCTCCCTGAAACAGATTAATCCCAAAGTGTGGGCTCCCTGAAAAGGATTAATCCCACAGTGTGGTCTCACTAAAACAGATTAAACCAACAGTGCGGTCTCTCTGAAACAGATTAATCCACAGTGTGGTCTCCCTGAAACAGATTAATCATACAGTGCGGTCTCCCTGAAACAGATTAATCCCACAGTGTGGGCTCCCTGAAACAGATCAATCCCACAGTGTGGTCTCCCTAAAACAGATTAATCCCACAGTGTGGTCACCCTGAAACAGATTAATCCTACAGCGCGGTCTCCCTGAAACAGATTAATCCCACAGTGTGGGCTCCCTGATAAAGATTAATCCCACAGTGTGGTCTCCCTGAAACAGATTAATCCCAAATGTGGGCTCCATGAAACAGATTAATCCCACAGTGTGTGCTCCCTTATAAAGATTAATACCACAGTGTGGTCTCCCTGAAACAGATTAATCCCACAGTGCGGAATCCCTGAAACAGATTAATCCCACAGTGTGGTCTCCCTGAAACAGATTAATCCCACAGTGTGGTCTCCCTAAAACAGGTTAATCCCAGAGTGTTGTCTCCCTGAAAGAGATTAATCCCACAGTGTGGTCTCCCTGAAACAGATTAGTCCCACAGTGTGGTCTCACTGAAACAGATTAATCCCACAGTGTGGTCTCCTTAAAACAGATTAATCCCACAGTGTTGTCTCCCTGAAACAGATTAATCCCACAGTGTGGTCTCCCTAAAACAGATTAAACCCACAGTGCGGTCTCTCTGAAACAGATTAATCCCACAGTGTGGGCTCCCTGAAGGAGATTAATCCCACAGTGTGGGCTCCCTGAAACAGATTAATCGCACAATGTGTTCTCCCTGAAACAGATTAATCCCACAGTGCGGGCTCCCTGAAACAGATCAATCCCACAGTGTGGTCTCCCTAAAACAGATTAAACCCACAGTGCGGTCTCTCAGAAACAGATTAATCCCACAGTGTGGGCTCCCTGAAGGAGATTAATCCCACAGTGTGGTCTCCCTGAAACAGATTAATCCAACAGTGTGGTCTCCCTAAAACAGATTAATCCCACAGTGTGGTCTCCCTGAAACAGATTAATCCCACAGTGTGGTCTCCCTGAAAGAGATTAATCATACAGTGCGGTCTCCCTGAAACAGATTAATCCCACAGTGTGGGCTCCATGAAACAGATCAATCCCACAGTGTGGTCTCCCTAAAACAGATTAATCCCACAGTGTAGTCACCTTAAAACAGATTAATCCCACAATGCGTTCTCCCTGAAACAGATTAATCCCACAGTGTCGGCTCCCTGATAAAGATTAATCCCACAGTGTGGTCTCCCTGAAACAGATTAATCCCACATGTGGGCTCCATGAAACAGATTAATCCCACAGTGTGGGCTCCCGGAAACAGATTAATCCCACAGTGTGTGCTCCCTGATTAAGATTAGTACCACAGTGTGGTCTCCCTGAAACAGATTAATCCCACAGTGTGGACTCCCTGAAACAGATTAATCCCACAGTGTTGTCTGCCTGAAACAGATTAATCGCACAGTGTGGTCTCCCTCAAACAGATTAATCCCACAGTGTTGTCTCGCTGAAACAGATTAATCCCACAGTGTGGTCTCTCTGAAACAGATTGATCCCACAGTGTGGTCTCCCTGAAACAGATTAATCCCACAGTGTGGGCTCCCTGAAACAGATCAATCCCACAGTGTGGTCTCCCTAAAACAGATTAATCCCACAGTGTGGTCACCCTAAAAGAGATTAATCCCACAGTGCGGTCTCCCTGAAACAGATTAATCCCACAGTGTGGGCTCCCTGATAAAGATTAATCCCACAGTGTGGTCTCCCTGAAACAGATTAATCCCACATGTGGGCTCCATGAAACAGATTAATCCCTCAGTGTGGGCTCCCGGAAACAGATTAATCCCACAGTGTGTGCTCCCTTATAAAGATTAATACCACAGTGTGGTCTCCCTGAAACAGATTAATCCCACAGTGCGGAATCCCTGAAACAGATTAATCCCACAGTGTGGTCTCCCTGAAACAGATTAATCCCACAGTGTTGTCTCTCTGAAACAGATTAATCCCACAGTGTGGTCTCCCTGAAACAGATTAATCCCTCAGTGTGGGCTCCCTGAAGGAGATTAATCCCACATTGTGGGCTCCCTGAAACAGATTAATCGCACAATGTGTTCTCCCTGAAACAGATTAATCCAACAGTGCGGTCTCCCTGAAACAGATTAATCCCACAGTGAGGTCTCCCTAAAACAGATTAATCCCACAGTGCGGTCTCCCTCAAACAGATTAATCCCACAGTGCGGTCTCCCTGAAACAGATTAATCCCACAGTGTTGGCTCCCTGAAACAGATTAATCCCAAAGTGTGGGCTCCCTGAAAAGGATTAATCCCACAGTGTGGTCTCCCTAAAACAGATTAAACCCACAGTGCGGTCTCTCTGAAACAGATTAATCCCACAGGATGGGCTCCCTGAAGGAGATTAATCCCACAGTGTGGTCTCCCTGAAACAGATTAATCCCACAGTGTGGTCTCCCTGAAACAGATTAATCCCATAGTGTGGCCTCCCTGAAACAGATTAATCCTACAGTGTGGTCTTCCTGAAACAGATTAACCCACAGTGTGGTCTCCCTGAAACAGATTAATTCCACAGTGCGGTCTCCCTCAAACAGATTAATCCCTCAGTGTGGGCTCCCTGAAACAAATTAATCCCACAGTGTGGTCTCCCTAAAACAGATTAATCCCACAGTGTGGTCTCCCTAAAACAGATTAATTCCACAGTGTGGGCTCCGTGAAACAGATTAATCCCACAGTGTGGGCTGCCTGAAGGAGATTAATCCCACAGTGTGGGCTCCCTGAAACAGATTAATCGCACAATGTGGTCTCCCTGAAACAGATTAATCCAACAGTGTGGTCTCCCTGAAACAGATTAATGCCACAGTGTGGGCTCCCTGAAATAGAGTAATCCCACAGTGAGGTCTCCCTAAAACAGATTAATCCCACAGTTTTGTCTCCCTAAAACAGATTAATCCCACAGTGTGGGCTCCCTAAAACAGATTAATCCCAAAGTGTGGGCTCCCTGAAACAGATTAATCCCACAGTGTGGTCTCCTTAAAACAGATTAAACCCACAGTGCGGTCTCTCTGAAACAGATTAATCATACAGTGCGGTTTCCCTGAAACAGATTAATCCCACAGTGTGGGCTCCCCGAAACAGATTAATCCCACAGTGTGGTCTCCCTAAAACAAATTAATCCCACAGTGTCTTCTCCCTAAAGCAGATTCATCCCACAGTGTGGTCTCCCTGAAACAGATTAATCCCACAATGTGGTCTCCCTGAAACAGATTAATCCCACAGTGTGGTCTCCTTAAAACAGATTAATCCCACAGTGTGGTCTCCCTGAAACAGATTAATCATACAGTGCGGTCTCCCTGAAACAGATTAATCCCACTGTGTGGGCTCCCTGAAACAGATCAATCCCACAGTGTGGTCTCCCTGAAACAGATTAATCATACAGTGCGGTCTCCCTGAAACAGATTAATCCCACAGTGTGGGCTCCCTGAAACAGATTAATCCCACAGTGTGGTCTCCCTGAAACAGATTAATCATACAGTGCGGTCTCCCTGAAACAGATTAATCCCACAGTGTGGGCTCCCTGATAAAGATTAATCCCACAGTGTGGTCTCCCTGAAACAGATTAATCCCACATGTGGGCTCCATGAAACAGATTAATCCCACAGTGTGGGCTCCCTGAAACAGATTAATCGCACAATGTGGTCTCCCTGAAACAGATTAATCCCACAGTGTGGTCTCCCTAAAACAGAATAATCCCAAAGTGTGGGCTCCCTGAAACAGATTAATCCCACAGTGTGGTCTCCCTAAAACAGATTAAACCCACAGTGCGGTCTCTCTGAAACAGATTAATCATACAGTGCGGTTTCCCTGAAACAGATTAATCCCACAGTGTGGGCTCCCCGAAACAGATTAATCCCACAGTGTGGTCTCCCTAAAACAAATTGATCCCACAGTGTCTTCTCCCTAAAACAGATTCATCCCACAGTGTGGTCTCCCTGAAACAGATTAATCCCACAATGTGGTCTCCCTGAAACAGATTAATCCCACAGTGTGGTCTCCCTAAAACAGATTAATCCCACAGTGTGGTCTCCCTGAAACAGATTAATCCACAGTGTGGTCTCCCTGAAACAGATTAATCATACAGTGCGGTCTCCCTGAAACAGATTAATCCCACAGTGTGGGCTCCCTGAAACAGATCAATCCCACAGTGTGGTCTCCCTAAAACAGATTAATCCCACAGTGTGGTCACCCTGAAACAGATTAATCCTACAGCGCGGTCTCCCTGAAACAGATTAATCCCACAGTGTGGGCTCCCTGATAAAGATTAATCCCACAGTGTGGTCTCCCTGAAACAGATTAATCCCACAGTGTGGGCTCCCGGAAACAGATTAATCCCACAGTGTGTGCTCCCTTATAAAGATTAATACCACAGTGTGGTCTCCCTGAAACAGATTAATCCCACAGTGCGGAATCCCTGAAACAGATTAATCCCACAGTGTGGTCTCCCTGAAACAGATTAATCCCACAGTGTGGTCTCCCTAAAACAGGTTAATCCCAGAGTGTTGTCTCCCTGAAAGAGATTAATCCCACAGTGTGGTCTCCCTGAAACAGATTAGTCCCACAGTGTGGTCTCACTGAAACAGATTAATCCCACAGTGTGGTCTCCTTAAAACAGATTAATCCCACAGTGTTGTCTCCCTGAAACAGATTAATCCCACAGTGTGGTCTCCCTAAAACAGATTAAACCCACAGTGCGGTCTCTCTGAAACAGATTAATCCCACAGTGTGGGCTCCCTGAAGGAGATTAATCCCACAGTGTGGGCTCCCTGAAACAGATTAATCGCACAATGTGGTCTCCCTGAAACAGATTAATCCCACAGTGTGGGCTCCCTGAAACAGATCAATCCCACAGTGTGGTCTCCCTAAAACAGATTAAACGCACAGTGCGGTCTCTCAGAAACAGATTAATCCCACAGTGTGGGCTCCCTGAAGGAGATTAATCCCACAGTGTGGTCTCCCTGAAACAGATTAATCCAACAGTGTGGTCTCCCTAAAACAGATTAATCCCACAGTGTGGTCTCCCTGAAACAGATTAATCCCACAGTGTGGTCTCCCTGAAACAGATTAATCATACAGTGCGGTCTCCCTGAAACAGATTAATCCCACAGTGTGGGCTCCATGAAACAGATCAATCCCACAGTGTGGTCTCCCTAAAACAGATTAATCCCACAGTGTAGTCACCTTAAAACAGATTAATCCCACAATGCGTTCTCCCTGAAACAGATTAATCCCACAGTGTCGGCTCCCTGATAAAGATTAATCCCACAGTGTGGTCTCCCTGAAACAGATTAATCCCACATGTGGGCTCCATGAAACAGATTAATCCCACAGTGTGGGCTCCCGGAAACAGATTAATCCCACAGTGTGTGCTCCCTGATTAAGATTAATACCACAGTGTGGTCTCCCTGAAACAGATTAATCCCACAGTGCGGACTCCCTGAAACAGATTAATCCCACAGTGTTGTCTGCCTGAAACAGATTAATCGCACAGTGTGGTCTCCCTCAAACAGATTAATCCCACAGTGTTGTCTCGCTGAAACAGATTAATCCCACAGTGTGGTCTCTCTGAAACAGATTGATCCCACAGTGTGGTCTCCCTGAAACAGATTAATCCCACAGTGTGGGCTCCCTGAAACAGATCAATCCCACAGTGTGGTCTCCCTAAAACAGATTAATCCCACAGTGTGGTCACCCTAAAAGAGATTAATCCCACAGTGCGGTCTCCCTGAAACAGATTAATCCCACAGTGTGGGCTCCCTGATAAAGATTAATCCCACAGTGTGGTCTCCCTGAAACAGATTAATCCCACATGTGGGCTCCATGAAACAGATTAATCCCACAGTGTGGGCTCCCGGAAACAGATTAATCCCACAGTGTGTGCTCCCTTATAAAGATTAATACCACAGTGTGGTCTCCCTGAAACAGATTAATCCCACAGTGCGGAATCCCTGAAACAGATTAATCCCACAGTGTGGTCTCCCTGAAACAGATTAATCCCACAGTGTTGTCTCTCTGAAACAGATTAATCCCACAGTGTGGTCTCCCTGAAACAGATTAATCCCACAGTGTGGGCTCCCTGAAACAGATTAATCCCACAATGTGGTCTCCCTGAAACAGATTAATCCCACAGTGTGGTCTCCCTGAAACAGATTAATCATACAGTGCGTTTTCCCTGAAACAGATTAATCCCACAGTGTGGGCTCCCTGAAACAGATTAATCCCACAGTGTGGTCTTCCTATAACAGATTAATCCCACAGTGTGGTCTCTCTAAAACCGATTAATCCCACAGTGTGGGCTCCCCAAAACAGATTAATCCCACAGTGCGGTCTCCCTGAAACAGATTAATCCCACAGTGTGGTCTCCCTGAAACAGATTAATCCCACAGTGTGGGCTCCCTGAAACTGATTAATCCCACAGTGTTGGCTTCCTGAAACAGATTAATCCCACAGTGTGGGCTCCCTGAAACAGATTAATCCCACAGTGTGGTCTCCCTGAAACAGATTATTCCCACAGTGTATTCTTCCTAAACAGATTAATCCCACAGTTTGGTCTCCCTAAAATAGATTAATCCCACAGTGTGGTCTCCCTGAAACAGTTTAATCCACAGTGTGGTCTCCCTGAAACAGATTAATCCCTCAGTGTGGTCTCCCTGAAACAGATTAATCCCACAGTGCGGTTTCCCTAAAACTGATTAATCCCACAGTGTGGTCTCCCTAAAACAGATTAATCCCACAGTGCGGTCTCCCTGAAACAGATTAATCCCACAGTGTTGGCTCCCTGAAACAGATTAATCCCACAGGATGGGCTCCCTGAAGGAGATTAATCCCACAGTGTGGTCTCCCTGAAACAGATTAATCCCTCAGTGTGGTCTCCCTGAAACAGATTAATCCCACAGTGCGGTTTCCCTAAAACTGATTAATCCCACAGTGTGGTCTCCCTAAAACAGATTAATCCCACAGTGCGGTCTCCCTGAAACAGATTAATCCCACAGTGTTGGCTCCCTGAAACAGATTAATCCCACAGGATGGGCTCCCTGAAGGAGATTAATCCCACAGTGTGGTCTCCCTGAAACAGATTAATCCCACAGTGTGGTCTCCCTGAAACAGATTAATCCCATAGTGTGGCCTCCCTGAAACAGATTAATCCCACAGTGTGGTCTCCCTGAAACAGATTATCCCACAGTGTGGTCTCCCTGAAACAGATTAATCCCACAGTGTGGTCTCCCTGAAACAGATTAATCCCATAGTGTGGCCTCCCTGAAACAGATTAATCCCACAGTGTGGTCTCCCTGAAACAGATTATCCCACAGTGTGGTCTCCCTGAAACAGATTAATTCCACAGTGCGGTCTCCCTGAAACAGATTAATCCCTCAGTGTGGGCTCCCTGAAACAAATTACTCCCAGAGTGTGGTCTCCCTAAAACAGATTAATCCCACAGTGTGGTCTCCCTAAAACAGATCAATTCCACAGTGTGGGCTCCCTGAAACAGATTAATCCCAAAGTGTGGGCTGCCTGAAGGAGATTAATCCCACAGTGTGGGCTCCCTGAAACAGATTAATCGCACAATGTGGTCTCCCTGAAACAGATTAATCCAACAGTGTGGGCTCCCTGAAACAAATTAATCCCACAGTGTGGTCTCCCTGAAACAGATTAATCCCTCAGTGTGGTCTCCCTGAAACAGATTAATCCCACAGTGTTGGCTCCCTGAAACAGATTAATCCCAAAGTGTGGGCTCCCTGAAAAGGATTAATCCCACAGTGTGGTCTCACTAAAACAGATTAAACCAACAGTGCGGTCTCTCTGAAACAGATTAATCCCACAGGATGGGCTCCCTGAAGGAGATTAATCCCACAGTGTATTCTTCCTAAACATATTAATCCCACAGTTTGGTCTCCCTAAAATAGATTAATCCCACAGTGTGGTCTCCCTGAAACAGTTTAATCCACAGTGTGGTCTCCCTGAAACAGATTAATCCCACAGTGCGGTCTCCCTGAAACAGATTAATCCCACAGTGTTGGCTCCCTGAAACAGATTAATCCCAAAGTGTGGGCTCCCTGAAAAGGATTAATCCCACAGTGTGGTCTCACTAAAACAGATTAAACCAACAGTGCGGTCTCTCTGAAACAGATTAATCCACAGTGTGGTCTCCCTGAAACAGATTAATCATACAGTGCGGTCTCCCTGAAACAGATTAATCCCACAGTGTGGGCTCCCTGAAACAGATCAATCCCACAGTGTGGTCTCCCTAAAACAGATTAATCCCACAGTGTGGTCACCCTGAAACTGATTAATCCTACAGCGCGGTCTCCCTGAAACAGATTAATCCCACAGTGTGGGCTCCCTGAAACAGATTAATCCCACATGTGGGCTCCATGAAACAGATTAATCCCACAGTGTGTGCTCCCTTATAAAGATTAATACCACAGTGTGGTCTCCCTGAAACAGATTAATCCCACAGTGCGGAATCCCTGAAACAGATTAATCCCACAGTGTGGTCTCCCTGAAACAGATTAATCCCACAGTGTGGTCTCCCTAAAACAGGTTAATCCCAGAGTGTTGTCTCCCTGAAAGAGATTAATCCCACAGTGTGGTCTCCCTGAAACAGATTAGTCCCACAGTGTGGTCTCACTGAAACAGATTAATCCCACAGTGTGGTCTCCTTAAAACAGATTAATCCCACAGTGTTGTCTCCCTGAAACAGATTAATCCCACAGTGTGGTCTCCCTAAAACAGATTAAACCCACAGTGCGGTCTCTCTGAAACAGATTAATCCCACAGTGTGGGCTCCCTGAAGGAGATTAATCCCACAGTGTGGGCTCCCTGAAACAGATTAATCGCACAATGTGGTCTCCCTGAAACAGATTAATCCCACAGTGTGGGCTCCCTGAAACAGATCAATCCCACAGTGTGGTCTCCCTAAAACAGATTAAACCCACAGTGCGGTCTCTCAGAAACAGATTAATCCCACAGTGTGGGCTCCCTGAAGGAGATTAATCCCACAGTGTGGTCTCCCTGAAACAGATTAATCCAACAGTGTGGTCTCCCTAAAACAGATTAATCCCACAGTGTGGTCTCCCTGAAACAGATTAATCCCACAGTGTGGTCTCCCTGAAAGAGATTAATCATACAGTGCGGTCTCCCTGAAACAGATTAATCCCACAGTGTGGGCTCCATGAAACAGATCAATCCCACAGTGTGGTCTCCCTAAAACAGATTAATCCCACAGTGTAGTCACCTTAAAACAGATTAATCCCACAATGCGTTCTCCCTGAAACAGATTAATCCCACAGTGTCGGCTCCCTGATAAAGATTAATCCCACAGTGTGGTCTCCCTGAAACAGATTAATCCCACATGTGGGCTCCATGAAACAGATTAATCCCACAGTGTGGGCTCCCGGAAACAGATTAATCCCACAGTGTGTGCTCCCTGATTAAGATTAATACCACAGTGTGGTCTCCCTGAAACAGATTAATCCCACAGTGCGGACTCCCTGAAACAGATTAATCCCACAGTGTTGTCTGCCTGAAACAGATTAATCGCACAGTGTGGTCTCCCTCAAACAGATTAATCCCACAGTGTTGTCTCGCTGAAACAGATTAATCCCACAGTGTGGTCTCTCTGAAACAGATTGATCCCACAGTGTGGTCTCCCTGAAACAGATTAATCCCACAGTGTGGGCTCCCTGAAACAGATCAATCCCACAGTGTGGTCTCCCTAAAACAGATTAATCCCACAGTGTGGTCACCCTAAAAGAGATTAATCCCACAGTGCGGTCTCCCTGAAACAGATTAATCCCACAGTGTGGGCTCCCTGATAAAGATTAATTCCACAGTGTGGTCTCCCTGAAACAGATTAATCCCACATGTGGGCTCCATGAAACAGATTAATCCCACAGTGTGGGCTCCCGGAAACAGATTAATCCCACAGTGTGTGCTCCCTTATAAAGATTAATACCACAGTGTGGTCTCCCTGAAACAGATTAATCCCACAGTGCGGAATCCCTGAAACAGATTAATCCCACAGTGTGGTCTCCCTGAAACAGATTAATCCCACAGTGTTGTCTCTCTGAAACAGATTAATCCCACAGTGTGGTCTCCCTGAAACAGATTAATCCCACAGTGTGGGCTCCCTGAAACAGATTAATCCCACAATGTGGTCTCCCTGAAACAGATTAATCCCACAGTGTGGTCTCCCTGAAACAGATTAATCATACAGTGCGTTTTCCCTGAAACAGATTAATCCCACAGTGTGGTCTTCCTATAACAGATTAATCCCACAGTGTGGTCTCTCTAAAACCGATTAATCCCACAGTGTGGGCTCCCCAAAACAGATTAATCCCACAGTGCGGTCTCCCTGAAACAGATTAATCCCACAGTGTGGTCTCCCTGAAACAGATTAATCCCACAGTGTGGGCTCCCTGAAACAGATCAATCCCACAGTGTGGTCTCCCTAAAACAGATTAAACCCACAGTGCGGTCTCTCAGAAACAGATTAATCCCACAGTGTGGGCTCCCTGAAGGAGATTAATCCCACAGTGTGGTCTCCCTGAAACAGATTAATCCAACAGTGTGGTCTCCCTAAAACAGATTAATCCCACAGTGTGGTCTCCCTGAAACAGATTAATCCCACAGTGTGGTCTCCCTGAAACAGATTAATCATACAGTGCGGTCTCCCTGAAACAGATTAATCCCAGAGTGTGGGCTCCATGAAACAGATCAATCCCACAGTGTGGTCTCCCTAAAACAGATTAATCCCACAGTGTAGTCACCTTAAAACAGATTAATCCCACAATGCGTTCTCCCTGAAACAGATTAATCCCACAGTGTCGGCTCCCTGATAAAGATTAATCCCACAGTGTGGTCTCCCTGAAACAGATTAATCCCACATGTGGGCTCCATGAAACAGATTAATCCCACAGTGTGGGCTCCCGGAAACAGATTAATCCCACAGTGTGTGCTCCCTGATTAAGATTAATACCAGAGTGTGGTCTCCCTGAAACAGATTAATCCCACAGTGCGGACTCCCTGAAACAGATTAATCCCACAGTGTTGTCTGCCTGAAACAGATTAATCGCACAGTGTGGTCTCCCTCAAACAGATTAATCCCACAGTGTTGTCTCGCTGAAACAGATTAATCCCACAGTGTGGTCTCTCTGAAACAGATTGATCCCACAGTGTGGTCTCCCTGAAACAGATTAATCCCACAGTGTGGGCTCCCTGAAACAGATCAATCCCACAGTGTGGTCTCCCTAAAACAGATTAATCCCACAGTGTGGGCTCCCTGATAAAGATTAATCCCACAGTGTGGTCACCCTAAAAGAGATTAATCCCACAGTGCGGTCTCCCTGAAACAGATTAATCCCACAGTGTGGGCTCCCTGAAACAGATTAATCCCACAGTGTGGTCTCCCTGAAACAGATTAATCATACAGTGCGTTTTCCCTGAAACAGATTAATCCCACAGTGTGGTCTTCCTATAACAGATTAATCCCACAGTGTGGTCTCTCTAAAACCGATTAATCCCACAGTGTGGGCTCCCCAAAACAGATTAATCCCACAGTGCGGTCTCCCTGAAACAGATTAATCCCACAGTGTGGTCTCCCTGAAACAGATTAATCCCACAGTGTGGGCTCCCTGAAACAGATCAATCCCACAGTGTGGTCTCCCTAAAACAGATTAAACCCACAGTGCGGTCTCTCAGAAACAGATTAATCCCACAGTGTGGGCTCCCTGAAGGAGATTAATCCCACAGTGTGGTCTCCCTGAAACAGATTAATCCAACAGTGTGGTCTCCCTAAAACAGATTAATCCCACAGTGTGGTCTCCCTGAAACAGATTAATCCCACAGTGTGGTCTCCCTGAAACAGATTAATCATACAGTGCGGTCTCCCTGAAACAGATTAATCCCAGAGTGTGGGCTCCATGAAACAGATCAATCCCACAGTGTGGTCTCCCTAAAACAGATTAATCCCACAGTGTAGTCACCTTAAAACAGATTAATCCCACAATGCGTTCTCCCTGAAACAGATTAATCCCACAGTGTCGGCTCCCTGATAAAGATTAATCCCACAGTGTGGTCTCCCTGAAACAGATTAATCCCACATGTGGGCTCCATGAAACAGATTAATCCCACAGTGTGGGCTCCCGGAAACAGATTAATCCCACAGTGTGTGCTCCCTGATTAAGATTAATACCAGAGTGTGGTCTCCCTGAAACAGATTAATCCCACAGTGCGGACTCCCTGAAACAGATTAATCCCACAGTGTTGTCTGCCTGAAACAGATTAATCGCACAGTGTGGTCTCCCTCAAACAGATTAATCCCACAGTGTTGTCTCGCTGAAACAGATTAATCCCACAGTGTGGTCTCTCTGAAACAGATTGATCCCACAGTGTGGTCTCCCTGAAACAGATTAATCCCACAGTGTGGGCTCCCTGAAACAGATCAATCCCACAGTGTGGTCTCCCTAAAACAGATTAATCCCACAGTGTGGTCACCCTAAAAGAGATTAATCCCACAGTGCGGTCTCCCTGAAACAGATTAATCCCACAGTGTGGGCTCCCTGATAAAGATTAATCCCACAGTGTGGTCACCCTAAAAGAGATTAATCCCACAGTGCGGTCTCCCTGAAACAGATTAATCCCACAGTGTGGGCTCCCTGAATCAGATTAATACCACAGTGTGGTCTCCCTATAACAGATTAATCCCACAGTGTGGTCTCCCAAAAACCGATTAATCCCACAGTGCGTGCTCCCTGAAACAGATTAATCCCACAGTGTGGTCTGCCTGAAGGAGATTAATCCCACAGTGTGGGCTCCCTGAAACAGATTAATCGCACAATGTGGTCTCCCTGAAACAGATTAATCCAACAGTGCGGTCTCCCTGAAACAGATTAATCCCACAGTGTGGGCTCCCTGAAAGAGAGTAATCCCACAGTGAGTTCTCCCAAAAACAGATTAATCCCACAGTGTCGTCTCCCTAAAACAGATTAATCCCACAGTGTGGGCTCCCTAAAACAGATTAATCCCACAGTGTCGTCTCCCTGAAACAGATTAATCCCACAGTGTGGTCTCCCTAAAACAGATTAAACCCACAGTGCAGTCTCTCTGAAACAGAATAATCCCACAGTGTGGGCTCCCTGAAGGAGATTAATCCCACAGTGTGGTCTCCGTGAAATAGATTAATCCCACAGTGTGGTCTTCCTGAAACAGATTAACCCACAGTGCGGTCTCCCTGAAACAGATTAATCCCTCAGTTTGGGCTCCCTGAAACAGATTAATCCCACAGTGTGGTCTCCCTGAAACAGGTTAATCCCACAGTGTGGTCTCCCTAAAACAGATTAATCCCACAGTGTGGGCTCCCTGAAACAGATTAATCCCACAGTGTGGGCTGCCTGAAGGAGATTAATCCCACAGTGTGGGCTCCCTGAAACAGATTAATCGCACAATGTGGTCTCCCTGAAACAGATTAATCCAACAGTGCGGTCTCCCTGAAACAGATTAATCCCACAGTGTGGGCTCCCTGAAAGAGAGTAATCCCACAGTGAGGTCTCCCCAAAACAGATTAATCCCACAGTGCGGTCTCCCTGAAACAGATTAATCCCACAGTGTGGTCTCCCTGAAACAGATTAATCCCACAGTGTGGGCTCCCTGAAACAGATCAATCCCACAGTGTGGTCTCCCTAAAACAGATTAAACCCACAGTGCGGTCTCTCAGAAACAGATTAATCCCACAGTGTGGGCTCCCTGAAGGAGATTAATCCCACAGTGTGGTCTCCCTGAAACAGATTAATCCAACAGTGTGGTCTCCCTAAAACAGATTAATCCCACAGTGTGGTCTCCCTGAAACAGATTAATCCCACAGTGTGGTCTCCCTGAAACAGATTAATCATACAGTGCGGTCTCCCTGAAACAGATTAATCCCAGAGTGTGGGCTCCATGAAACAGATCAATCCCACAGTGTGGTCTCCCTAAAACAGATTAATCCCACAGTGTAGTCACCTTAAAACAGATTAATCCCACAATGCGTTCTCCCTGAAACAGATTAATCCCACAGTGTCGGCTCCCTGATAAAGATTAATCCCACAGTGTGGTCTCCCTGAAACAGATTAATCCCACATGTGGGCTCCATGAAACAGATTAATCCCACAGTGTGGGCTCCCGGAAACAGATTAATCCCACAGTGTGTGCTCCCTGATTAAGATTAATACCAGAGTGTGGTCTCCCTGAAACAGATTAATCCCACAGTGCGGACTCCCTGAAACAGATTAATCCCACAGTGTTGTCTGCCTGAAACAGATTAATCGCACAGTGTGGTCTCCCTCAAACAGATTAATCCCACAGTGTTGTCTCGCTGAAACAGATTAATCCCACAGTGTGGTCTCTCTGAAACAGATTGATCCCACAGTGTGGTCTCCCTGAAACAGATTAATCCCACAGTGTGGGCTCCCTGAAACAGATCAATCCCACAGTGTGGTCTCCCTAAAACAGATTAATCCCACAGTGTGGTCACCCTAAAAGAGATTAATCCCACAGTGCGGTCTCCCTGAAACAGATTAATCCCACAGTGTGGGCTCCCTGATAAAGATTAATCCCACAGTGTGGTCACCCTAAAAGAGATTAATCCCACAGTGCGGTCTCCCTGAAACAGATTAATCCCACAGTGTGGGCTCCCTGAATCAGATTAATACCACAGTGTGGTCTCCCTATAACAGATTAATCCCACAGTGTGGTCTCCCAAAAACCGATTAATCCCACAGTGCGTGCTCCCTGAAACAGATTAATCCCACAGTGTGGTCTGCCTGAAGGAGATTAATCCCACAGTGTGGGCTCCCTGAAACAGATTAATCGCACAATGTGGTCTCCCTGAAACAGATTAATCCAACAGTGCGGTCTCCCTGAAACAGATTAATCCCACAGTGTGGGCTCCCTGAAAGAGAGTAATCCCACAGTGAGTTCTCCCAAAAACAGATTAATCCCACAGTGTCGTCTCCCTAAAACAGATTAATCCCACAGTGTGGGCTCCCTAAAACAGATTAATCCCACAGTGTCGTCTCCCTGAAACAGATTAATCCCACAGTGTGGTCTCCCTAAAACAGATTAAACCCACAGTGCAGTCTTTCTGAAACAGAATAATCCCACAGTGTGGGCTCCCTGAAGGAGATTAATCCCACAGTGTGGTCTCCGTGAAATAGATTAATCCCACAGTGTGGTCTTCCTGAAACAGATTAATCCCACAGTGTGGTCTCCCTGAAACAGATTAATCCCACAGTGTGGTCTCCCTGAAACAGATTAACCCACAGTGCGGTCTCCCTGAAACAGATTAATCCCTCAGTTTGGGCTCCCTGAAACAGATTAATCCCACAGTGTGGTCTCCCTGAAACAGGTTAATCCCACAGTGTGGTCTCCCTAAAACAGATTAATTCCACAGTGTGGGCTCCCTGAAACAGATTAATCCCACAGTGTGGGCTGCCTGAAGGAGATTAATCCCACAGTGTGGGCTCCCTGAAACAGATTAATCGCACAATGTGATCTCCCTGAAACAGATTAATCCAACAGTGCGGTCTCCCTGAAACAGATTAATCCCACAGTGTGGGCTCCCTGAAAGAGAGTAATCCCACAGTGAGGTCTCCCTAAAACAGATTAATCCCACAGTGTGGTCTCCCTAAAACAGATTAAACCCACAGTGCGGTCTATCTGAAACAGATTAATCCCTCAGTGTGGGCTCCCTGAAGGAGATTAATCCCACATTGTGGGCTCCCTGAAACAGATTAATCGCACAATGTGTTCTCCCTGAAACAGATTAATCCAACAGTGCGGTCTCCCTGAAACAGATTAATCCCACAGTGAGGTCTCCCTAAAACAGATTAATCCCACAGTGCGGTCTCCCTCAAACAGATTAATCCCACAGTGCGGTCTCCCTGAAACAGATTAATCCCACAGTGTTGGCTCCCTGAAACAGATTAATCCCAAAGTGTGGGCTCCCTGAAAAGGATTAATCCCACAGTGTGGTCTCCCTAAAACAGATTAAACCCACAGTGCGGTCTCTCTGAAACAGATTAATCCCACAGGATGGGCTCCCTGAAGGAGATTAATCCCACAGTGTGGTCTCCCTGAAACAGATTAATCCCACAGTGTGGTCTCCCTGAAACAGATTAATCCCATAGTGTGGCCTCCCTGAAACAGATTAATCCTACAGTGTGGTCTCCCTGAAACAGATTAACCCACAGTGTGGTCTCCCTGAAACAGATTAATTCCACAGTGCGGTCTCCCTCAAACAGATTAATCCCTCAGTGTGGGCTCCCTGAAACAAATTAATCCCACAGTGTGGTCTACCTAAAACAGATTAATCCCACAGTGTGGTCTCCCTAAAACAGATTAATTCCACAGTGTGGGCTCCGTGAAACAGATTAATCCCACAGTGTGGGCTGCCTGAAGGAGATTAATCCCACAGTGTGGGCTCCCTGAAACAGATTAATCGCACAATGTGGTCTCCCTGAAACAGATTAATCCAACAGTGTGGTCTCCCTGAAACAGATTAATGCCACAGTGTGGGCTCCCTGAAATAGAGTAATCCCACAGTGAGGTCTCCCTAAAACAGATTAATCCCACAGTGTGGTCTCCCTAAAACAGATTAATCCCACAGTGTGGGCTCCCTAAAACAGATTAATCCCAAAGTGTGGGCTCCCTGAAACAGATTAATCCCACAGTGTGGTCTCCCTAAAACAGATTAAACCCACAGTGCGGTCTCTCTGAAACAGATTAATCATACAGTGCGGTTTCCCTGAAACAGATTAATCCCACAGTGTGGGCTCCCCGAAACAGATTAATCCCACAGTGTGGTCTCCCTAAAACAAATTAATCCCACAGTGTCTTCTCCCTAAAACAGATTCATCCCACAGTGTGGTCTCCCTGAAACAGATTAATCCCACAATGTGGTCTCCCTGAAACAGATTAATCCCACAGTGTGGTCTTCCTAAAACAGATTAATCCCACAGTGTGGTCTCCCTGAAACAGATTAATCCCACAGTGTGGTCTCCCTGAAACAGATTAATCATACAGTGCGGTCTCCCTGAAACAGATTAATCCCACTGTGTGGGCTCCCTGAAACAGATCAATCCTACAGTGTGGTCTCCCTGAAACAGATTAATCATACAGTGCGGTCTCCCTGAAACAGATTAATCCCACAGTGTGGGCTCCCTGAAACAGATTAATCCCACAGTGTGGTCTCCCTGAAACAGATTAATCATACAGTGCGGTCTCCCTGAAACAGATTAATCCCACAGTGTGGGCTCCCTGATAAAGATTAATCCCACAGTGTGGTCTCCCTGAAACAGATTAATCCCACATGTGGGCTCCATGAAACAGATTAATCCCACAGTGTGGGCTCCCTGAAACAGATTAATCGCACAATGTGGTCTCCCTGAAACAGATTAATCCAACAGTGTGGTCTCCCTAAAACAGAATAATCCCAAAGTGTGGGCTCCCTGAAACAGATTAATCCCACAGTGTGGTCTCCCTAAAACAGATTAAACCCACAGTGCGGTCTCTCTGAAACAGATTAATCATACAGTGCGGTTTCCCTGAAACAGATTTTCCCACAGTGTGGGCTCCCCGAAACAGATTAATCCCACAGTGTGGTCTCCCTAAAACAAATTGATCCCACAGTGTCTTCTCCCTAAAACAGATTCATCCCACAGGGTGGTCTCCCTGAAACAGATTAATCCCACAATGTGGTCTCCCTGAAACAGATTAATCCCACAGTGTGGTCTCCCTAAAACAGATTAAACCCACAGTGTGGTCTCCCTGAAACAGATTAATCCACAGTGTGGTCTCCCTGAAACAGATTAATCATACAGTGCGGTCTCCCTGAAACAGATTAATCCCACAGTGTGGGCTCCCTGAAACAGATCAATCCCAAAGTGTGGTCTCCCTAAAACAGATTAATCCCACAGTGTGGTCACCCTGAAACAGATTAATCCTACAGTGCGGTCTCCCTGAAACAGATTAATCCCACAGTGTGGGCTCCCTGATAAAGATTAATCCCACAGTGTGGTCTCCCTGAAACAGATTAATCCCACATGTGGGCTCCATGAAACAGATTAATCCCACAGTGTGTGCTCCCTTATAAAGATTAATACCTCAGTGTGGTCTCCCTGAAACAGATTAATCCCACAGTGCGGAATCCCTGAAACAGATTAATCCCACAGTGTGGTCTCCCTGAAACAGATTAATCCCACAGTGTGGTCTCCCTAAAACAGGTTAATCCCAGAGTGTTGTCTCCCTGAAAGAGATTAATCCCACAGTGTGGTCTCCCTGAAACAGATTAGTCCCACAGTGTGGTCTCACTGAAACAGATTAATCCCACAGTGTGGTCTCCTTAAAACAGATTAATCCCACAGTGTTGTCTCCCTGAAACAGATTAATCCCACAGTGTGGTCTCCCTAAAACAGATTAAACCCACAGTGCGGTCTCTCTGAAACAGATTAATCCCACAGTGTGGGCTCCCTGAAGGAGATTAATCCCACAGTGTGGGCTCCCTGAAACAGATTAATCGCACAATGTGGTCTCCCTGAAACAGATTAATCCCACAGTGTGGGCTCCCTGAAACAGATCAATCCCACAGTGTGGTCTCCCTAAAACAGATTAAACCCACAGTGCGGTCTCTCAGAAACAGATTAATCCCACAGTGTGGGCTCCCTGAAGGAGATTAATCCCACAGTGTGGTCTCCCTGAAACAGATTAATCCAACAGTGTGGTCTCCCTAAAACAGATTAATCCCACAGTGTGGTCTCGCTGAAACAGATTAATCCCACAGTGTGGTCTCTCTGAAACAGATTGATCCCACAGTGTGGTCTCCCTGAAACAGATTAATCCCACAGTGTGGGCTCCCTGAAACAGATCAATCCCACAGTGTGGTCTCCCTAAAACAGATTAATCCCACAGTGTGGTCACCCTAAAAGAGATTAATCCCACAGTGCGGTCTCCCTGAAACAGATTAATCCCACAGTGTGGGCTCCCTGATAAAGATTAATCCCACAGTGTGGTCTCCCTGAAACAGATTAATCCCACATGTGGGCTCCATGAAACAGATTAATCCCACAGTGTGGGCTCCCGGAAACAGATTAATCCCACAGTGTGTGCTCCCTTATAAAGATTAATACCACAGTGTGGTCTCCCTGAAACAGATTAATCCCACAGTGCGGAATCCCTGAAACAGATTAATCCCACAGTGTGGTCTCCCTGAAACAGATTAATCCCACAGTGTTGTCTCTCTGAAACAGATTAATCCCACAGTGTGGTCTCCCTGAAACAGATTAATCCCACAGTGTGGGCTCCCTGAAACAGATTAATCCCACAGTGTGGTCTCCCTGAAACAGATTAATCATACAGTGCGTTTTCCCTGAAACAGATTAATCCCACAGTGTGGGCTCCCTGAAACAGATTAATCCCACAGTGTGGTCTTCCTATAACAGATTAATCCCACAGTGTGGTCTCTCTAAAACCGATTAATCCCACAGTGTGGGCTCCCCAAAACAGATTAATCCCACAGTGCGGTCTCCCTGAAACAGATTAATCCCACAGTGTGGTCTCCCTGAAACAGATTAATCCCACAGTGTGGGCTCCCTGAAACTGATTAATCCCACAGTGTTGGCTTCCTGAAACAGATTAATCCCACAGTGTGGGCTCCCTGAAACAGATTAATCCCACAGTGTGGTCTCCCTGAAACAGATTATTCCCACAGTGTATTCTTCCTAAACAGATTAATCCCACAGTTTGGTCTCCCTAAAATAGATTAATCCCACAGTGTGGTCTCCCTGAAACAGTTTAATCCACAGTGTGGTCTCCCTGAAACAGATTAATCCCTCAGTGTGGTCTCCCTGAAACAGATTAATCCCACAGTGCGGTTTCCCTAAAACTGATTAATCCCACAGTGTGGTCTCCCTAAAACAGATTAATCCCACAGTGCGGTCTCCCTGAAACAGATTAATCCCACAGTGTTGGCTCCCTGAAACAGATTAATCCCAAAGTGTGGGCTCCCTGAAAAGTATTAATCCCACAGTGTGGTCTCACTAAAACAGATTAAACCAACAGTGCGGTCTCTCTGAAACAGATTAATCCCACAGGATGGGCTCCCTGAAGGAGATTAATCCCACAGTGTGGTCCTCCTGAAACAGATTAATCCCACAGTGTGGTCTCCCTGAAACAGATTAATCCCATAGTGTGGCCTCCCTGAAACAGATTAATCCCACAGTGTGGTCTCCCTGAAACAGATTAACCCACAGTGTGGTCTCCCTGAAACAGATTAATTCCACAGTGCGGTCTCCCTGAAACAGATTAATCCCTCAGTGTGGGCTCCCTGAAACAAATTAATCCCACAGTGTGGTCTCCCTAAAACAGATTAATCCCACAGTGTGGTCTCCCTAAAACAGATCAATTCCACAGTGTGGGCTCCCTGAAACAGATTAATCCCAAAGTGTGGGCTGCCTGAAGGAGATTAATCCCACAGTGTGGGCTCCCTGAAACAGATTAATCGCACAATGTGGTCTCCCTGAAACAGATTAATCCAACAGTGTGGGCTCCCTGAAACAAATTAATCCCACAGTGTGGTCTCCCTGAAACAGATTAATCCCTCAGTGTGGTCTCCCTGAAACAGATTAATCCCACAGTGTTGGCTCCCTGAAACAGATTAATCCCAAAGTGTGGGCTCCCTGAAAAGGATTAATCCCACAGTGTGGTCTCACTAAAACAGATTAAACCAACAGTGCGGTCTCTCTGAAACAGATTAATCCCACAGGATGGGCTCCCTGAAGGAGATTAATCCCACAGTGTATTCTTCCTAAACAGATTAATCCCACAGTTTGGTCTCCCTAAAATAGATTAATCCCACAGTGTGGTCTCCCTGAAACAGTTTAATCCACAGTGTGGTCTCCCTGAAACAGATTAATCCCACAGTGCGGTCTCCCTGAAACAGATTAATCCCAAAGTGTGGGCTCCCTGAAAAGGATTAATCCCACAGTGTGGTCTCACTAAAACAGATTAAACCAACAGTGCGGTCTCTCTGAAACAGATTAATTCCACAGGATGGGCTCCCTGAAGGAGATTAATCCCACAGTGTGGTCTCCCTGAAACAGATTAATCCCACAGTGTGGTCTCCCTGAAACAGATTAATCCCATAGTGTGGCCTCCCTGAAACAGATTAATCCCACAGTGTGGTCTCCCTGAAACAGATTAACCCACAGTGTGGTCTCCCTGAAACAGATTAATTCCACAGTGCGGTCTCCCTGAAACAGATTAATCCCTCCATGTGGGCTTCCTGAAACAAATTAATCCCACAGTGTGGTCTCCCTAAAACAGATTAATCCCACAGTGTGGTCTCCCTAAAACAGATCAATTCCACAGTGTGGGCTCCCTGAAACAGATTAATCCCAAAGTGTGGGCTGCCTGAAGGAGATTAATCCCACAGTGTGGGCTCCCTGAAACAGATTAATCGCACAATGTGGTCTCCCTGAAACAGATTAATCCAACAGTGTGGGCTCCCTGAAACAAATTAATCCCACAGTGTGGTCTCCCTGAAACAGATTAATCCCTCAGTGTGGTCTCCCTGAAACAGATTAATCCCACAGTGTTGGCTCCCTGAAACAGATTAATCCCAAAGTGTGGGCTCCCTGAAAAGGATTAATCCCACAGTGTGGTCTCACTAAAACAGATTAAACCAACAGTGCGGTCTCTCTGAAACAGATTAATCCCACAGGATGGGCTCCCTGAAGGAGATTAATCCCACAGTGTGGTCTCCCTGAAACAGATTAATCCCACAGTGTGGTCTCCCTGAAACAGATTAATCCCATAGTGTGGCCTCCCTGAAACAGATTAATCCCACAGTGTGGTCTCCCTGAAACAGATTAACCCACAGTGTGGTCTCCCTGAAACAGATTAATTCCACAGTGCGGTCTCCCTGAAACAGATTAATCCCTCAGTGTGGGCTCCCTGAAACAGATTAATCCCACAGTGTGGTCTTCCTATAACAGATTAATCCCACAGTGTGGTCTCTCTAAAACCGATTAATCCCACAGTGTGGGCTCCCCAAAACAGATTAATCCCACAGTGCGGTCTCCCTGAAACAGATTAATCCCACAGTGTGGTCTCCCTGAAACAGATTAATCCCACAGTGTGGGCTCCCTGAAACTGATTAATCCCACAGTGTTGGCTTCCTGAAACAGATTAATCCCACAGTGTGGGCTCCCTGAAACAGATTAATCCCACAGTGTGGTCTCCCTGAAACAGATTATTCCCACAGTGTATTCTTCCTAAACAGATTAATCCCACAGTTTGGTCTCCCTAAAATAGATTAATCCCACAGTGTGGTCTCCCTGAAACAGTTTAATCCACAGTGTGGTCTCCCTGAAACAGATTATTCCCACAGTGCGGTCTCCCTGAAACAGATTAATCCCACAGTGTTGGCTCCCTGAAACAGATTAATCCCAAAGTGTGGGCTCCCTGAAAAGGATTAATCCCACAGTGTGGTCTCACTAAAACAGATTAAACCAACAGTGCGGTCTCTCTGAAACAGATTAATCCCACAGGATGGGCTCCCTGAAGGAGATTAATCCCACAGTGTGGTCTCCCTGAAACAGATTAATCCCACAGTGTGGTCTCCCTGAAACAGATTAATCCCATAGTGTGGCCTCCCTGAAACAGATTAATCCCACAGTGTGGTCTCCCTGAAACAGATTAACCCACAGTGTGGTCTCCCTGAAACAGATTAATTCCACAGTGCGGTCTCCCTGAAACAGATTAATCCCTCAATGTGGGCTCCCTGAAACAAATTAATCCCACAGTGTGGTCTCCCTAAAACAGATTAATCCCACAGTGTGGTCTCCCTAAAACAGATCAATTCCACAGTGTGGGCTCCCTGAAACAGATTAATCCCAAAGTGTGGGCTGCCTGAAGGAGATTAATCCCACTGTGTGGGCTCCCTGAAACAGATTAATCCAACAGTGCGGTCTCCCTGAAATAGAGTAATCCCACAGTGAGGTCTCCCTAAAACAGATTAATCCCACAGTGTGGTCTCCATGAAATAGAGTAATCCCACAGTGAGGTCTCCCTAAAACAGATTAATCCCACAGTGTGGTCTCCCTAAAACAGATTAATCCCACAGTGTGGGCTCCCTAAAACAGATTAATCCCAAAGTGTGGGCTCCCTGAAACAGATTAATCCCACAGTGTGGTCTCCCTAAAACAGATTAAACCCACAGTGTGGTCTCCCAGAAACAGATTAATCATACAGTGCGGTCTCCCTGAAACAGATTAATCCCACAGTGTGGGCTCCCTAAAACAGATTAATCCCACAGTGTGGTCACCCTGAAACAGATTAATCCTACAGCGCGGTCTCCCTGAAACAGATTAATCCCACAGTGTGGGCTCCCTGATAAAGATTAATCCCACAGTGTGGTCTCCCTGAAACAGATTAATCCCACATGTGGGCTCCATGAAACAGATTAATCCCACAGTGTGGGCTCCCTGAAACAGATTAATCGCACAATGTGGTCTCCCTGAAACAGATTAATCCAACAGTGTGGGCTCCCTGAAACAAATTAATCCCACAGTGTTGGCTCCCTGAAACAGATTAATCCCAAAGTGTGGGCTCCCTAAAAAGGATTAATCCCACAGTGTGGTCTCACTAAAACAGATTAAACCAACAGTGCGGTCTCTCTGAAACAGATTAATCCCACAGGATGGGCTCCCTGAAGGAGATTAATCCCACAGTGTATTCTTCCTAAACATATTAATCCCACAGTTTGGTCTCCCTAAAATAGATTAATCCCACAGTGTGGTCTCCCTGAAACAGTTTAATCCACAGTGTGGTCTCCCTGAAACAGATTAATCCCACAGTGCGGTCTCCCTGAAACAGATTAATCCCACAGTGTTGGCTCCCTGAAACAGATTAATCCCAAAGTGTGGGCTCCCTGAAAAGGATTAATCCCACAGTGTGGTCTCACTAAAACAGATTAAACCAACAGTGCGGTCTCTCTGAAACAGATTAATCCCACAGTGTGGTCTCCCTGAAACAGATTATTCCCACAGTGTATTCTTCCTAAACAGATTAATCCCACAGTTTGTTCTCCCTAAAATAGATTGATCCCACAGTGTCTTCTCCCTAAAACAGATTCATCCCACAGGGTGGTCTCCCTGAAACAGATTAATCCCACAATGTGGTCTCCCTGAAACAGATTAATCCCACAGTGTGGTCTCCCTAAAACAGATTAATCCCACAGTGTGGTCTCCCTGAAACAGATTAATCCACAGTGCGGTCTCCCTGAAACAGATTAATCCCACAGTGTGGTCTCCCTAAAACAGATTAATCCCACAGTGTGGTCTCCCTGAAACAGATTAATCGCACAATGTGGTCTCCCTAAAACAGATTAAACCCACAGTGCGGTCTCTCTGAAACAGATTAATCATACAGTGCGGTTTCCCTGAAACAGATTTTCCCACAGTGTGGGCTCCCCGAAACAGATTAATCCCACAGTGTGGTCTCCCTAAAACAAATTGATCCCACAGTGTCTTCTCCCTAAAACAGATTCATCCCACAGGGTGGTCTCCCTGAAACAGATTAATCCCACAATGTGGTCTCCCTGAAACAGATTAATCCCACAGTGTGGTCTCCCTAAAACAGATTAATCCCACAGTGTGGTCTCCCTGAAACAGATTAATCCACAGTGTGGTCTCCCTGAAACAGATTAATCATACAGTGCGGTCTCCCTGAAACAGATTAATCCCACAGTGTGGGCTCCCTGAAACAGATCAATCCCACAGTGTGGTCTCCCTAAAACAGATTAATCCCACAGTGTGGTCACCCTGAAACAGATTAATCCTACAGCGCGGTCTCCCTGAAACAGATTAATCCCACAGTGTGGGCTCCCTGATAAAGATTAATCCCACAGTGTGGTCTCCCTGAAACAGATTAATCCCACATGTGGGCTCCATGAAACAGATTAATCCCACAGTGTGTGCTCCCTTATAAAGATTAATACCTCAGTGTGGTCTCCCTGAAACAGATTAATCCCACAGTGCGGAATCCCTGAAACAGATTAATCCCACAGTGTGGTCTCCCTGAAACAGATTAATCCCACAGTGTGGTCTCCCTAAAACAGGTTAATCCCAGAGTGTTGTCTCCCTGAAAGAGATTAATCCCACAGTGTGGTCTCCCTGAAACAGATTAGTCCCACAGTGTGGTCTCACTGAAACAGATTAATCCCACAGTGTGGTCTCCTTAAAACAGATTAATCCCACAGTGTTGTCTCCCTGAAACAGATTAATCCCACAGTGTGGTCTCCCTAAAACAGATTAAACCCACAGTGCGGTCTCTCTGAAACAGATTAATCCCACAGTGTGGGCTCCCTGAAGGAGATTAATCCCACAGTGTGGGCTCCCTGAAACAGATTAATCGCACAATGTGGTCTCCCTGAAACAGATTAATCCCACAGTGTGGGCTCCCTGAAACAGATCAATCCCACAGTGTGGTCTCCCTAAAACAGATTAAACCCACAGTGCGGTCTCTCAGAAACAGATTAATCCCACAGTGTGGGCTCCCTGAAGGAGATTAATCCCACAGTGTGGTCTCCCTGAAACAGATTAATCCAACAGTGTGGTCTCCCTAAAACAGATTAATCCCACAGTGTGGTCTCGCTGAAACAGATTAATCCCACAGTGTGGTCTCTCTGAAACAGATTGATCCCACAGTGTGGTCTCCCTGAAACAGATTAATCCCACAGTGTGGGCTCCCTGAAACAGATCAATCCCACAGTGTGGTCTCCCTAAAACAGATTAATCCCACAGTGTGGTCACCCTAAAAGAGATTAATCCCACAGTGCGGTCTCCCTGAAACAGATTAATCCCACAGTGTGGGCTCCCTGATAAAGATTAATCCCACAGTGTGGTCTCCCTGAAACAGATTAATCCCACATGTGGGCTCCATGAAACAGATTAATCCCACAGTGTGGGCTCCCGGAAACAGATTAATCCCACAGTGTGTGCTCCCTTATAAAGATTAATACCACAGTGTGGTCTCCCTGAAACAGATTAATCCCACAGTGCGGAATCCCTGAAACAGATTAATCCCACAGTGTGGTCTCCCTGAAACAGATTAATCCCACAGTGTTGTCTCTCTGAAACAGATTAATCCCACAGTGTGGTCTCCCTGAAACAGATTAATCCCACAGTGTGGGCTCCCTGAAACAGATTAATCCCACAATGTGGTCTCCCTGAAACAGATTAATCCCACAGTGTGGTCTCCCTGAAACAGATTAATCATACAGTGCGTTTTCCCTGAAACAGATTAATCCCACAGTGTGGGCTCCCTGAAACAGATTAATCCCACAGTGTGGTCTTCCTATAACAGATTAATCCCACAGTGTGGTCTCTCTAAAACCGATTAATCCCACAGTGTGGGCTCCCCAAAACAGATTAATCCCACAGTGCGGTCTCCCTGAAACAGATTAATCCCACAGTGTGGTCTCCCTGAAACAGATTAATCCCACAGTGTGGGCTCCCTGAAACTGATTAATCCCACAGTGTTGGCTTCCTGAAACAGATTAATCCCACAGTGTGGGCTCCCTGAAACAGATTAATCCCACAGTGTGGTCTCCCTGAAACAGATTATTCCCACAGTGTATTCTTCCTAAACAGATTAATCCCACAGTTTGGTCTCCCTAAAATAGATTAATCCCACAGTGTCTTCTCCCTAAAACAGATTCATCCCACAGGGTGGTCTCCCTGAAACAGATTAATCCCTCAGTGTGGTCTCCCTGAAACAGATTAATCCCACAGTGCGGTTTCCCTAAAACTGATTAATCCCACAGTGTGGTCTCCCTAAAACAGATTAATCCCACAGTGCGGTCTCCCTGAAACAGATTAATCCCACAGTGTTGGCTCCCTGAAACAGATTAATCCCAAAGTGTGGGCTCCCTGAAAAGTATTAATCCCACAGTGTGGTCTCACTAAAACAGATTAAACCAACAGTGCGGTCTCTCTGAAACAGATTAATCCCACAGGATGGGCTCCCTGAAGGAGATTAATCCCACAGTGTGGTCCTCCTGAAACAGATTAATCCCACAGTGTGGTCTCCCTGAAACAGATTAATCCCATAGTGTGGCCTCCCTGAAACAGATTAATCCCACAGTGTGGTCTCCCTGAAACAGATTAACCCACAGTGTGGTCTCCCTGAAACAGATTAATTCCACAGTGCGGTCTCCCTGAAACAGATTAATCCCTCAGTGTGGGCTCCCTGAAACAAATTAATCCCACAGTGTGGTCTCCCTAAAACAGATTAATCCCACATTGTGGTCTCCCTAAAACAGATCAATTCCACAGTGTGGGCTCCCTGAAACAGATTAATCCCAAAGTGTGGGCTGCCTGAAGGAGATTAATCCCACAGTGTGGGCTCCCTGAAACAGATTAATCGCACAATGTGGTCTCCCTGAAACAGATTAATCCAACAGTGTGGGCTCCCTGAAACAAATTAATCCCACAGTGTGGTCTCCCTGAAACAGATTAATCCCTTAGTGTGGTCTCCCTGAAACAGATTAATTCCACAGTGTTGGCTCCCTGAAACAGATTAATCCCAAAGTGTGGGCTCCCTGAAAAGGATTAATCCCACAGTGTGGTCTCACTAAAACAGATTAAACCAACAGTGCGGTCTCTCTGAAACAGATTAATCCCACAAGATGGGCTCCCTGAAGGAGATTAATCCCACAGTGTATTCTTCCTAAACAGATTAATCCCACAGTTTGGTCTCCCTAAAATAGATTAATCCCACAGTGTGGTCTCCCTGAAACAGTTTAATCCACAGTGTGGTCTCCCTGAAACAGATTAATCCCACAGTGCGGTCTCCCTGAAACAGATTAATCCCACAGTGTTGGCTCCCTGAAACAGATTAATCCCAAAGTGTGGGCTCCCTGAAAAGGATTAATCCCACAGTGTGGTCTCACTAAAACAGATTAAACCAACAGTGCTGTCTCTCTGAAACAGATTAATTCCACAGGATGGGCTCCCTGAAGGAGATTAATCCCACAGTGTGGTCTCCCTGAAACAGATTAATCCCACAGTGTGGTCTCCCTGAAACAGATTAATCCCATAGTGTGGCCTCCCTGAAACAGATTAATCCCACAGTGTGTTCTCCCTGAAACAGATTAACCCACAGTGTGGTCTCCCTGAAACAGATTAATTCCACAGTGCGGTCTCCCTGAAACAGATTAATCCCTCCATGTGGGCTTCCTGAAACAAATTAATCCCACAGTGTGGTCTCCCTAAAACAGATTAATCCCACAGTGTGGTCTCCCTAAAACAGATCAATTCCACAGTGTGCGCTCCCTGAAACAGATTAATCCCAAAGTGTGGGCTGCCTGAAGGAGATTAATCCCACAGTGTGGGCTCCCTGAAACAGATTAATCGCACAATGTGGTCTCCCTGAAACAGATTAATCCAACAGTGTGGGCTCCCTGAAACAAATTAATCCCACAGTGTGGTCTCCCTGAAACAGATTAATCCCTCAGTGTGGTCTCCCTGAAACAGATTAATCCCACAGTGTTGGCTCCCTGAAACAGATTAATCCCAAAGTGTGGGCTCCCTGAAAAGGATTAATCCCACAGTGTGGTCTCACTAAAACAGATTAAACCAACAGTGCGGTCTCTCTGAAACAGATTAATCCCACAGGATGGGCTCCCTGAAGGAGATTAATCCCACAGTGTGGTCTCCCTGAAACAGATTAATCCCACAGTGTGGTCTCCCTGAAACAGATTAATCCCATAGTGTGGCCTCCCTGAAACAGATTAATCCCACAGTGTGGTCTCCCTGAAACAGATTAACCCACAGTGTGGTCTCCCTGAAACAGATTAATTCCACAGTGCGGTCTCCCTGAAACAGATTAATCCCTCAGTGTGGGCTCCCTGAAACAGATTAATCCCACAGTGTGGTCTTCCTATAACAGATTAATCCCACAGTGTGGTCTCTCTAAAACCGATTAATCCCACAGTGTGGGCTCCCCAAAACAGATTAATCCCACAGTGCGGTCTCCCTGAAACAGATTAATCCCACAGTGTGGTCTCCCTGAAACAGATTAATCCCACAGTGTGGGCTTCCTGAAACAGATTAATCCCACAGTGTTGGCTTCCTGAAACAGATTAATCCCACAGTGTGGGCTCCCTGAAACAGATTAATCCCACAGTGTGGTCTCCCTGAAACAGATTATTCCCACAGTGTATTCTTCCTAAACAGATTAATCCCACAGTTTGGTCTCCCTAAAATAGATTAATCCCACAGTGTGGTCTCCCTGAAACAGTTTAATCCACAGTGTGGTCTCCCTGAAACAGATTATTCCCACAGTGCGGTCTCCCTGAAACAGATTAATCCCACAGTGTTGGCTCCCTGAAACAGATTAATCCCAAAGTGTGGGCTCCCTGAAAAGGATTAATCCCACAGTGTGGTCTCACTAAAACAGATTAAACCAACAGTGCGGTCTCTCTGAAACAGATTAATCCAACAGGATGGGCTCCCTGAAGGAGATTAATCCCACAGTGTGGTCTCCCTGAAACAGATTAATCCCACAGTGTGGTCTCCCTGAAACAGATTAATCCCATAGTGTGGCCTCCCTGAAACAGATTAATCCCACAGTGTGGTCTCCCTGAAACAGATTAACCCACAGTGTGGTCTCCCTGAAACAGATTAATTCCACAGTGCGGTCTCCCTGAAACAGATTAATCCCTCAGTGTGGGCTCCCTGAAACAAATTAATCCCACAGTGTGGTCTCCCTAAAACAGATTAATCCCACAGTGTGGTCTCCCTAAAACAGATCAATTCCACATTGTGGGCTCCCTGAAACAGATTAATCCCAAAGTGTGGGCTGCCTGAAGGAGATTAATCCCACTGTGTGGGCTCCCTGAAACAGATTAATCCAACAGTGCGGTCTCCCTGAAATAGAGTAATCCCACAGTGAGGTCTCCCTAAAACAGATTAATCCCACAGTGTGGTCTCCCTGAAATAGAGTAATCCCACAGTGAGGTCTCCCTAAAACAGATTAATCCCACAGTGTGGTCTACCTAAAACAGATTAATCCCACAGTGTGGGCTCCCTAAAACAGATTAATCCCAAAGTGTGGGCTCCCTGAAACAGATTAATCCCACAGTGTGGTCTCCCTAAAACAGATTAAACCCACAGTGTGGTCTCCCAGAAACAGATTAATCATACAGTGCGGTCTCCCTGAAACAGATTAATCCCACAGTGTGGGCTCCCTGAAACAGATCAATCCCACAGTGTGGTCTCCCTAAAACAGATTAATCCCACAGTGTGGTCACCCTGAAACAGATTAATCCTACAGCGCGGTCTCCCTGAAACAGATTAATCCCACAGTGTGGGCTCCCTGATAAAGATTAATCCCACAGTGTGGTCTCCCTGAAACAGATTAATCCCACATGTGGGCTCCATGAAACAGATTAATCCCACAGTGTGTGCTCCCTTATAAAGATTAATACCACAGTGTGGTCTCCCTGAAACAGATTAATCCCACAGTGCGGAATCGCTGAAACAGATTAATCCCACAGTGTGGTCTCCCTGAAACAGATTAATCCCACAGTGTGGTCTCCCTAAAACAGGTTAATCCCAGAGTGTTGTCTCCCTGAAAGAGATTAATCCCACAGTGTGGTCTCCCTGAAACAGATTAGTCCCACAGTGTGGTCTCACTGAAACAGATTAATCCCACAGTGTGGTCTCCTTAAAACAGATTAATCCCACAGTGTTGTCTCCCTGAAACAGATTAATCCCACAGTGTGGTCTCCCTAAAACAGATTAAACCCACAGTGCGGTCTCCCTGAAACAGATTAATCCCACAGTGTGGGCTCCCTGAAGGAGATTAATCCCACAGTGTGGGCTCCCTGAAACAGATTAATCGCACAATGTGGTCTCCCTGAAACAGATTAATCCCACAGTGTGGGCTCCCTTAAACAGATCAATCCCACAGTGTGGTCTCCCTAAAACAGATTAAACGCACAGTGCGGTCTCTCAGAAACAGATTAATCCCACAGTGTGGGCTCCCTGAAGGAGATTAATCCCACAGTGTGGTCTCCCTGAAACAGATTAATCCAACAGTGTGGTCTCCCTAAAACAGATTAATCCCACAGTGTGGTCTCCCTGAAACAGATTAATCCCACAGTGTGGTCTCCCTGAAACAGATTAATCATACAGTGCGGTCTCCCTGAAACAGATTAATCCCACAGTGTGGGCTCCATGAAACAGATCAATCCCACAGTGTGGTCTCCCTAAAACAGATTAATCCCACAGTGTAGTCACCTTAAAACAGATTAATCCCACAATGCGTTCTCCCTGAAACAGATTAATCCCACAGTGTCGGCTCCCTGATAAAGATTAATCCCACAGTGTGGTCTCCCTGAAACAGATTAATCCCACATGTGGGCTCCATGAAACAGATTAATCCCACAGTGTGGGCTCCCGGAAACAGATTAATCCCACAGTGTGTGCTCCCTGATTAAGATTAATCCCACAGTGTGGTCTCCCTGAAACAGATTAATCCCACAGTGCGGACTCCCTGAAACAGATTAATCCCACAGTGTTGTCTGCCTGAAACAGATTAATCGCACAGTGTGGTCTCCCTCAAACAGATTAATCCCACAGTGTTGTCTCGCTGAAACAGATTAATCCCACAGTGTGGTCTCTCTGAAACAGATTGATCCCACAGTGTGGTCTCCCTGAAACAGATTAATCCCACAGTGTGGGCTCCCTGAAACAGATCAATCCCACAGTGTGGTCTCCCTAAAACAGATTAATCCCACAGTGTGGTCACCCTAAAAGAGATTAATCCCACAGTGCGGTCTCCCTGAAACAGATTAATCCCACAGTGTGGGCTCCCTGATAAAGATTAATCCCACAGTGTGGTCTCCCTGAAACAGATTAATCCCACATGTGGGCTCCATGAAACAGATTAATCCCACAGTGTGGGCTCCCGGAAACAGATTAATCCCACAGTGTGTGCTCCCTTATAAAGATTAATACCACAGTGTGGTCTCCCTGAAACAGATTAATCCCACAGTGCGGAATCCCTGAAACAGATTAATCCCACAGTGTGGTCTCCCTGAAACAGATTAATCCCACAGTGTTGTCTCTCTGAAACAGATTAATCCCACAGTGTGGTCTCCCTGAAACAGATTAATCCCACAGTGTGGGCTCCCTGAAAAAGATTAATCCCACAATGTGGTCTCCCTGAAACAGATTAATCCCACAGTGTGGTCTCCCTGAAACAGATTAATCATACAGTGCGTTTTCCCTGAAACAGATTAATCCCACAGTGTGGGCTCCCTGAAACAGATTAATCCCACAGTGTGGTCTTCCTATAACAGATTAATCCCACAGTGTGGTCTCTCTAAAACCGATTAATCCCACAGTGTGGGCTCCCCAAAACAGATTAATCCCACAGTGCGGTCTCCCTGAAACAGATTAATCCCACAGTGTGGTCTCCCTGAAACAGATTAATCCCACAGTGTGGGCTCCCTGAAACTGATTAATCCCACAGTGTTGGCTTCCTGAAACAGATTAATCCCACAGTGTGGGCTCCCTGAAACAGATTAATCCCACAGTGTGGTCTCCCTGAAACAGATTACTCCCTCAGTGTATTCTTCCTAAACAGATTAATCCCACAGTTTGGTCTCCCTAAAATAGATTAATCCCACAGTGTGGTCTCCCTGAAACAGTTTAATCCACAGTGTGGTCTCCCTGAAACAGATTAATCCCTCAGTGTGGTCTCCCTGAAACAGATTAATCCCACAGTGCGGTTTCCCTAAAACTGATTAATCCCACAGTGTGGTCTCCCTAAAACAGATTAATCCCACAGTGCGGTCTCCCTGAAACAGATTAATCCCACAGTGTTGGCTCCCTGAAACAGATTAATCCCAAAGTGTGGGCTCCCTGAAAAGGATTAATCCCACAGTGTGGTCTCACTACAACAGATTAAACCAACAGTGCGGTCTCTCTGAAACAGATTAATCCCACAGGATGGGCTCCCTGAAGGAGATTAATCCCACAGTGTGGTCTCCCTGAAACAGATTAATCCCACAGTGTGGTCTCCCTGAAACAGATTAATCCCATAGTGTGGCCTCCCTGAAACAGATTAATCCCACAGTGTGGTCTCCCTGAAACAGATTATCCCACAGTGTGGTCTCCATGAAACAGATTAATTCCACAGTGCGGTCTCCCTGAAACAGATTAATCCCTCAGTGTGGGCTCCCTGAAACAAATTAATCCCACAGTGTGGTCTCCCTAAAACAGATTAATCCCACAGTGTGGTCTCCCTAAAACAGATCAATTCCACAGTGTGGGCTCCCTGAAACAGATTAATCCCAAAGTGTGGGCTGCCTGAAGGAGATTAATCCCACAGTGTGGGCTCCCTGAAACAGATTAATCGCACAATGTGGTCTCCCTGAAACAGATTAATCCAACAGTGTGGGCTCCCTGAAACAAATTAATCCCACAGTGTGGTCTCCCTGAAACAGATTAATCCCTCAGTGTGGTCTCCCTGAAACAGATTAAACCAACAGTGCGGTCTCTCTGAAACAGATTAATCCCACAGGATGGGCTCCCTGAAGGAGATTAATCCCACAGTGTATTCTTCCTAAACATATTAATCCCACAGTTTGGTCTCCCTAAAATAGATTAATCCCACAGTGTGGTCTCCCTGAAACAGTTTAATCCACAGTGTGGTCTCCCTGAAACAGATTAATCCCACAGTGCGGTCTCCCTGAAACAGATTAATCCCACAGTGTTGGCTCCCTGAAACAGATTAATCCCAAAGTGTGGGCTCCCTGAAAAGGATTAATCCCACAGTGTGGTCTCACTAAAACAGATTAAACCAACAGTGCGGTCTCTCTGAAACAGATTAATCCACAGTGTGGTCTCCCTGAAACAGATTAATCATACAGTGCGGTCTCCCTGAAACAGATTAATCCCACAGTGTGGGCTCCCTGAAACAGATCAATCCCACAGTGTGGTCTCCATAAAACAGATTAATCCCACAGTGTGGTCACCCTGAAACAGATTAATCCTACAGCGCGGTCTCCCTGAAACAGATTAATCCCACAGTGTGGGCTCCCTGATAAAGATTAATCCCACAGTGTGGTCTCCCTGAAACAGATTAATCCCACATGTGGGCTCCATGAAACAGATTAATCCCACAGTGTGTGCTCCCTTATAAAGATTAATACCACAGTGTGGTCTCCCTGAAACAGATTAATCCCACAGTGCGGAATCCCTGAAACAGATTAATCCCACAGTGTGGTCTCCCTGAAACAGATTAATCCCACAGTGTGGTCTCCCTAAAACAGGTTAATCCCAGAGTGTTGTCTCCCTGAAAGAGATTAATCCCACAGTGTGGTCTCCCTGAAACAGATTAGTCCCACAGTGTGGTCTCACTGAAACAGATTAATCCCACAGTGTGGTCTCCTTAAAACAGATTAATCCCACAGTGTTGTCTCCCTGAAACAGATTAATCCCACAGTGTGGTCTCCCTGAAACAGATTATTCCCACAGTGTATTCTTCCTAAACAGATTAATCCCACAGTTTGGTCTCCCTAAAATAGATTAATCCCACAGTGTGGTCTCCCTGAAACAGTTTAATCCACAGTGTGGTCTCCCTGAAACAGATTATTCCCACAGTGCGGTCTCCCTGAAACAGATTAATCCCACAGTGTTGGCTCCCTGAAACAGATTAATCCCAAAGTGTGGGCTCCCTGAAAAGGATTAATCCCACAGTGTGGTCTCACTAAAACAGATTAAACCAACAGTGCGGTCTCTCTGAAACAGATTAATCCAACAGGATGGGCTCCCTGAAGGAGATTAATCCCACAGTGTGGTCTCCCTGAAACAGATTAATCCCACAGTGTGGTCTCCCTGAAACAGATTAATCCCATAGTGTGGCCTCCCTGAAACAGATTAATCCCACAGTGTGGTCTCCCTGAAACAGATTAACCCACAGTGTGGTCTCCCTGAAACAGATTAATTCCACAGTGCGGTCTCCCTGAAACAGATTAATCCCTCAGTGTGGGCTCCCTGAAACAAATTAATCCCACAGTGTGGTCTCCCTAAAACAGATTAATCCCACAGTGTGGTCTCCCTAAAACAGATCAATTCCACATTGTGGGCTCCCTGAAACAGATTAATCCCAAAGTGTGGGCTGCCTGAAGGAGATTAATCCCACTGTGTGGGCTCCCTGAAACAGATTAATCCAACAGTGCGGTCTCCCTGAAATAGAGTAATCCCACAGTGAGGTCTCCCTAAAACAGATTAATCCCACAGTGTGGTCTCCCTGAAATAGAGTAATCCCACAGTGAGGTCTCCCTAAAACAGATTAATCCCACAGTGTGGTCTACCTAAAACAGATTAATCCCACAGTGTGGGCTCCCTAAAACAGATTAATCCCAAAGTGTGGGCTCCCTGAAACAGATTAATCCCACAGTGTGGTCTCCCTAAAACAGATTAAACCCACAGTGTGGTCTCCCAGAAACAGATTAATCATACAGTGCGGTCTCCCTGAAACAGATTAATCCCACAGTGTGGGCTCCCTGAAACAGATCAATCCCACAGTGTGGTCTCCCTAAAACAGATTAATCCCACAGTGTGGTCACCCTGAAACAGATTAATCCTACAGCGCGGTCTCCCTGAAACAGATTAATCCCACAGTGTGGGCTCCCTGATAAAGATTAATCCCACAGTGTGGTCTCCCTGAAACAGATTAATCCCACATGTGGGCTCCATGAAACAGATTAATCCCACAGTGTGTGCTCCCTTATAAAGATTAATACCACAGTGTGGTCTCCCTGAAACAGATTAATCCCACAGTGCGGAATCGCTGAAACAGATTAATCCCACAGTGTGGTCTCCCTGAAACAGATTAATCCCACAGTGTGGTCTCCCTAAAACAGGTTAATCCCAGAGTGTTGTCTCCCTGAAAGAGATTAATCCCACAGTGTGGTCTCCCTGAAACAGATTAGTCCCACAGTGTGGTCTCACTGAAACAGATTAATCCCACAGTGTGGTCTCCTTAAAACAGATTAATCCCACAGTGTTGTCTCCCTGAAACAGATTAATCCCACAGTGTGGTCTCCCTAAAACAGATTAAACCCACAGTGCGGTCTCCCTGAAACAGATTAATCCCACAGTGTGGGCTCCCTGAAGGAGATTAATCCCACAGTGTGGGCTCCCTGAAACAGATTAATCGCACAATGTGGTCTCCCTGAAACAGATTAATCCCACAGTGTGGGCTCCCTTAAACAGATCAATCCCACAGTGTGGTCTCCCTAAAACAGATTAAACGCACAGTGCGGTCTCTCAGAAACAGATTAATCCCACAGTGTGGGCTCCCTGAAGGAGATTAATCCCACAGTGTGGTCTCCCTGAAACAGATTAATCCAACAGTGTGGTCTCCCTAAAACAGATTAATCCCACAGTGTGGTCTCCCTGAAACAGATTAATCCCACAGTGTGGTCTCCCTGAAACAGATTAATCATACAGTGCGGTCTCCCTGAAACAGATTAATCCCACAGTGTGGGCTCCATGAAACAGATCAATCCCACAGTGTGGTCTCCCTAAAACAGATTAATCCCACAGTGTAGTCACCTTAAAACAGATTAATCCCACAATGCGTTCTCCCTGAAACAGATTAATCCCACAGTGTCGGCTCCCTGATAAAGATTAATCCCACAGTGTGGTCTCCCTGAAACAGATTAATCCCACATGTGGGCTCCATGAAACAGATTAATCCCACAGTGTGGGCTCCCGGAAACAGATTAATCCCACAGTGTGTGCTCCCTGATTAAGATTAATCCCACAGTGTGGTCTCCCTGAAACAGATTAATCCCACAGTGCGGACTCCCTGAAACAGATTAATCCCACAGTGTTGTCTGCCTGAAACAGATTAATCGCACAGTGTGGTCTCCCTCAAACAGATTAATCCCACAGTGTTGTCTCGCTGAAACAGATTAATCCCACAGTGTGGTCTCTCTGAAACAGATTGATCCCACAGTGTGGTCTCCCTGAAACAGATTAATCCCACAGTGTGGGCTCCCTGAAACAGATCAATCCCACAGTGTGGTCTCCCTAAAACAGATTAATCCCACAGTGTGGTCACCCTAAAAGAGATTAATCCCACAGTGCGGTCTCCCTGAAACAGATTAATCCCACAGTGTGGGCTCCCTGATAAAGATTAATCCCACAGTGTGGTCTCCCTGAAACAGATTAATCCCACATGTGGGCTCCATGAAACAGATTAATCCCACAGTGTGGGCTCCCGGAAACAGATTAATCCCACAGTGTGTGCTCCCTTATAAAGATTAATACCACAGTGTGGTCTCCCTGAAACAGATTAATCCCACAGTGCGGAATCCCTGAAACAGATTAATCCCACAGTGTGGTCTCCCTGAAACAGATTAATCCCACAGTGTTGTCTCTCTGAAACAGATTAATCCCACAGTGTGGTCTCCCTGAAACAGATTAATCCCACAGTGTGGGCTCCCTGAAACAGATTAATCCCACAATGTGGTCTCCCTGAAACAGATTAATCCCACAGTGTGGTCTCCCTGAAACAGATTAATCATACAGTGCGTTTTCCCTGAAACAGATTAATCCCACAGTGTGGGCTCCCTGAAACAGATTAATCCCACAGTGTGGTCTTCCTATAACAGATTAATCCCACAGTGTGGTCTCTCTAAAACCGATTAATCCCACAGTGTGGGCTCCCCAAAACAGATTAATCCCACAGTGCGGTCTCCCTGAAACAGATTAATCCCACAGTGTGGTCTCCCTGAAACAGATTAATCCCACAGTGTGGGCTCCCTGAAACTGATTAATCCCACAGTGTTGGCTTCCTGAAACAGATTAATCCCACAGTGTGGGCTCCCTGAAACAGATTAATCCCACAGTGTGGTCTCCCTGAAACAGATTATTCCCACAGTGTATTCTTCCTAAACAGATTAATCCCACAGTTTGGTCTCCCTAAAATAGATTAATCCCACAGTGTGGTCTCCCTGAAACAGTTTAATCCACAGTGTGGTCTCCCTGAAACAGATTAATCCCTCAGTGTGGTCTCCCTGAAACAGATTAATCCCACAGTGCGGTTTCCCTAAAACTGATTAATCCCACAGTGTGGTCTCCCTAAAACAGATTAATCCCACAGTGCGGTCTCCCTGAAACAGATTAATCCCACAGTGTTGGCTCCCTGAAACAGATTAATCCCAAAGTGTGGGCTCCCTGAAAAGGATTAATCCCACAGTGTGGTCTCACTACAACAGATTAAACCAACAGTGCGGTCTCTCTGAAACAGATTAATCCCACAGGATGGGCTCCCTGAAGGAGATTAATCCCACAGTGTGGTCTCCCTGAAACAGATTAATCCCACAGTGTGGTCTCCCTGAAACAGATTAATCCCATAGTGTGGCCTCCCTGAAACAGATTAATCCCACAGTGTGGTCTCCCTGAAACAGATTATCCCACAGTGTGGTCTCCATGAAACAGATTAATTCCACAGTGCGGTCTCCCTGAAACAGATTAATCCCTCAGTGTGGGCTCCCTGAAACAAATTAATCCCACAGTGTGGTCTCCCTAAAACAGATTAATCCCACAGTGTGGTCTCCCTAAAACAGATCAATTCCACAGTGTGGGCTCCCTGAAACAGATTAATCCCAAAGTGTGGGCTGCCTGAAGGAGATTAATCCCACAGTGTGGGCTCCCTGAAACAGATTAATCGCACAATGTGGTCTCCCTGAAACAGATTAATCCAACAGTGTGGGCTCCCTGAAACAAATTAATCCCACAGTGTGGTCTCCCTGAAACAGATTAATCCCTCAGTGTGGTCTCCCTGAAACAGATTAATCCCAAAGTGTGGGCTCCCTGAAAAGGATTAATCCCACAGTGTGGTCTCACAAAAACAGATTAAACCAACAGTGCGGTCTCTCTGAAACAGATTAATCCCACAGGATGGGCTCCCTGAAGGAGATTAATCCCACAGTGTATTCTTCCTAAACATATTAATCCCACAGTTTGGTCTCCCTAAAATAGATTAATCCCACAGTGTGGTCTCCCTGAAACAGTTTAATCCACAGTGTGGTCTCCCTGAAACAGATTAATCCCACAGTGCGGTCTCCCTGAAACAGATTAATCCCACAGTGTTGGCTCCCTGAAACAGATTAATCCCAAAGTGTGGGCTCCCTGAAAAGGATTAATCCCACAGTGTGGTCTCACTAAAACAGATTAAACCAACAGTGCGGTCTCTCTGAAACAGATTAATCCACAGTGTGGTCTCCCTGAAACAGATTAATCATACAGTGCGGTCTCCCTGAAACAGATTAATCCCACAGTGTGGGCTCCCTGAAACAGATCAATCCCACAGTGTGGTCTCCCTAAAACAGATTAATCCCACAGTGTGGTCACCCTGAAACAGATTAATCCTACAGCGCGGTCTCCCTGAAACAGATTAATCCCACAGTGTGGGCTCCCTGATAAAGATTAATCCCACAGTGTGGTCTCCCTGAAACAGATTAATCCCACATGTGGGCTCCATGAAACAGATTAATCCCACAGTGTGTGCTCCCTTATAAAGTTTAATACCACAGTGTGGTCTCCCTGAAACAGATTAATCCCACAGTGCGGAATCCCTGAAACAGATTAATCCCACAGTGTGGTCTCCCTGAAACAGATTAATCCCACAGTGTGGTCTCCCTAAAACAGGTTAATCCCAGAGTGTTGTCTCCCTGAAAGAGATTAATCCCACAGTGTGGTCTCCCTGAAACAGATTAGTCCCACAGTGTGGTCTCACTGAAACAGATTAATCCCACAGTGTGGTCTCCTTAAAACAGATTAATCCCACAGTGTTGTCTCCCTGAAACAGATTAATCCCACAGTGTGGTCTCCCTAAAACAGATTAAACCCACAGTGCGGTCTCTCTGAAACAGATTAATCCCACAGTGTGGGCTCCCTGAAGGAGATTAATCCCACAGTGTGGGCTCCCTGAAACAGATTAATCGCACAATGTGGTCTCCCTGAAACAGATTAATCCCACAGTGTGGGCTCCCTGAAACAGATCAATCCCACAGTGTGGTCTCCCTAAAACAGATTAAACCCACAGTGCGGTCTCTCAGAAACAGATTAATCCCACAGTGTGGGCTCCCTGAAGGAGATTAATCCCACAGTGTGGTCTCCCTGAAACAGATTAATCCAACAGTGTGGTCTCCCTAAAACAGATTAATCCCACAGTGTGGTCTCCCTGAAACAGATTAATCCCACAGTGTGGTCTCCCTGAAAGAGATTAATCATACAGTGCGGTCTCCCTGAAACAGATTAATCCCACAGTGTGGGCTCCATGAAACAGATCAATCCCACAGTGTGGTCTCCCTAAAACAGATTAATCCCACAGTGTAGTCACCTTAAAACAGATTAATCCCACAATGCGTTCTCCCTGAAACAGATTAATCCCACAGTGTCGGCTCCCTGATAAAGATTAATCCCACAGTGTGGTCTCCCTGAAACAGATTAATCCCACATGTGGGCTCCATGAAACAGATTAATCCCACAGTGTGGGCTCCCGGAAACAGATTAATCCCACAGTGTGTGCTCCCTGATTAAGATTAATACCACAGTGTGGTCTCCCTGAAACAGATTAATCCCACAGTGCGGACTCCCTGAAACAGATTAATCCCACAGTGTTGTCTGCCTGAAACAGATTAATCGCACAGTGTGGTCTCCCTCAAACAGATTAATCCCACAGTGTTGTCTCGCTGAAACAGATTAATCCCACAGTGTGGTCTCTCTGAAACAGATTGATCCCACAGTGTGGTCTCCCTGAAACAGATTAATCCCACAGTGTGGGCTCCCTGAAACAGATCAATCCCACAGTGTGGTCTCCCTAAAACAGATTAATCCCACAGTGTGGTCACCCTAAAAGAGATTAATCCCACAGTGCGGTCTCCCTGAAACAGATTAATCCCACAGTGTGGGCTCCCTGATAAAGATTAATCCCACAGTGTGGTCTCCCTGAAACAGATTAATCCCACATGTGGGCTCCATGAAACTGATTAATCCCACAGTGTGGGCTCCCGGAAACAGATTAATCCCACAGTGTGTGCTCCCTTATAAAGATTAATACCACAGTGTGGTCTCCCTGAAACAGATTAATCCCACAGTGCGCAATCCCTGAAACAGATTAATCCCACAGTGTGGTCTCCCTGAAACAGATTAATCCCACAGTGTTGTCTCTCTGAAACAGATTAATCCCACAGTGTGGTCTCCCTGAAACAGATTAATCCCTCAGTGTGGGCTCCCTGAAGGAGATTAATCCCACATTGTGGGCTCCCTGAAACAGATTAATCGCACAATGTGTTCTCCCTGAAACAGATTAATCCAACAGTGCGGTCTCCCTGAAACAGATTAATCCCACAGTGAGGTCTCCCTAAAACAGATTAATCCCACAGTGCGGTCTCCCTCAAACAGATTAATCCCACAGTGCGGTCTCCCTGAAACAGATTAATCCCACAGTGTTGGCTCCCTGAAACAGATTAATCCCAAAGTGTGGGCTCCCTGAAAAGGATTAATCCCACAGTGTGGTCTCCCTAAAACAGATTAAACCCACAGTGCGGTCTCTCTGAAACAGATTAATCCCACAGGATGGGCTCCCTGAAGGAGATTAATCCCACAGTGTGGTCTCCCTGAAGCAGATTAATCCCACAGTGTGGTCTCCCTGAAACAGATTAATCCCATAGTGTGGCCTCCCTGAAACAGATTAATCCTACAGTGTGGTCTCCCTGAAACAGATTAACCCACAGTGTGGTCTCCCTGAAACAGATTAATTCCACAGTGCGGTCTCCCTCAAACAGATTAATCCCTCAGTGTGGGCTCCCTGAAACAAATTAATCCCACAGTGTGGTCTCCCTAAAACAGATTAATCCCACAGTGTGGTCTCCCTAAAACAGATTAATTCCACAGTGTGGGCTCCGTGAAACAGATTAATCCCACAGTGTGGGCTGCCTGAAGGAGATTAATCCCACAGTGTGGGCTCCCTGAAACAGATTAATCGCACAATGTGGTCTCCCTGAAACAGATTAATCCAACAGTGTGGTCTCCCTGAAACAGATTAATGCCACAGTGTGGGCTCCCTGAAATAGAGTAATCCCACAGTGAGGTCTCCCTAAAACAGATTAATCCCACAGTGTGGTCTCCCTAAAACAGATTAATCCCACAGTGTGGGCTCCCTAAAACAGATTAATCCCAAAGTGTGGGCTCCCTGAAACAGATTAATCCCACAGTGTGGTCTCCCTAAAACAGATTAAACCCACAGTGCGGTCTCTCTGAAACAGATTAATCATACAGTGCGGTTTCCCTGAAACAGATTAATCCCACAGTGTGGTCTCCCTGAAACAGATTAATCCCACAGTGCGGAATCCCTGAAACAGATTAATCCCACAGTGTGGTCTCCCTGAAACAGATTAATCCCACAGTGTGGTCTCCCTAAAACAGGTTAATCCCAGAGTGTTGTCTCCCTGAAAGAGATTAATCCCACAGTGTGGTCTCCCTGAAACAGATTAATTCCACAGTGCGGTCTCCCTCAAACAGATTAATCCCTCAGTGTGGGCTCCCTGAAACAAATTAATCCCACAGTGTGGTCTCCCTAAAACAGATTAATCCCACAGTGTGGTCTCCCTAAAACAGATTAATTCCACAGTGTGGGCTCCGTGAAACAGATTAATCCCACAGTGTGGGCTGCCTGAAGGAGATTAATCCCACAGTGTGGGCTCCCTGAAACAGATTAATCGCACAATGTGGTCTCCCTGAAACAGATTAATCCAACAGTGTGGTCTCCCTGAAACAGATTAATGCCACAGTGTGGGCTCCCTGAAATAGAGTAATCCCACAGTGAGGTCTCCCTAAAACAGATTAATCCCACAGTGTGGTCTCCCTAAAACAGATTAATCCCACAGTGTGGGCTCCCTAAAACAGATTAATCCCAAAGTGTGGGCTCCCTGAAACAGATTAATCCCACAGTGTGGTCTCCCTGAAACAGATTAATCATACAGTGCGGTCTCCCTGAAACAGATTAATCCCACAGTGTGGGCTCCCTGATAAAGATTAATCCCACAGTGTGGTCTCCCTGAAACAGATTAATCCCACATGTGGGCTCCATGAAACAGATTAATCCCACAGTGTGGGCTCCCTGAAACAGATTAATCGCACAATGTGGTCTCCCTGAAACAGATTAATCCAACAGTGTGGTCTCCCTAAAACAGAATAATCCCAAAGTGTGGGCTCCCTGAAACAGATTAATCCCACAGTGTGGTCTCCCTAAAACAGATTAAACCCACAGTGCGGTCTCTCTGAAACAGATTAATCATACAGTGCGGTTTCCCTGAAACAGATTAATCCCACAGTGTGGGCTCCCCGAAACAGATTAATCCCACAGTGTGGTCTCCCTAAAACAAATTGATCCCACAGTGTCTTCTCCCTAAAACAGATTCATCCCACAGTGTGGTCTCCCTGAAACAGATTAATCCCACAATGTGGTCTCCCTGAAACAGATTAATCCCACAGTGTGGTCTCCCTAAAACAGATTAATCCCACAGTGTGGTCTCCCTGAAACAGATTAATCCACAGTGTGGTCTCCCTGAAACAGATTAATCATACAGTGCGGTCTCCCTGAAACAGATTAATCCCACAGTGTGGGCTCCCTGAAACAGATCAATCCCACAGTGTGGTCTCCCTAAAACAGATTAATCCCACAGTGTGGTCACCCTGAAACAGATTAATCCTACAGCGCGGTCTCCCTGAAACAGATTAATCCCACAGTGTGGGCTCCCTGATAAAGATTAATCCCACAGTGTGGTCTCCCTGAAACAGATTAATCCCACATGTGGGCTCCATGAAACAGATTAATCCCACAGTGTGTGCTCCCTTATAAAGATTAATACCACAGTGTGGTCTCCCTGAAACAGATTAATCCCACAGTGCGGAATCCCTGAAACAGATTAATCCCACAGTGTGGTCTCCCTGAAACAGATTAATCCCACAGTGTGGTCTCCCTAAAACAGGTTAATCCCAGAGTGTTGTCTCCCTGAAAGAGATTAATCCCACAGTGTGGTCTCCCTGAAACAGATTAATTCCACAGTGCGGTCTCCCTCAAACAGATTAATCCCTCAGTGTGGGCTCCCTGAAACAAATTAATCCCACAGTGTGGTCTCCCTAAAACAGATTAATCCCACAGTGTGGTCTCCCTAAAACAGATTAATTCCACAGTGTGGGCTCCGTGAAACAGATTAATCCCACAGTGTGGGCTGCCTGAAGGAGATTAATCCCACAGTGTGGGCTCCCTGAAACAGATTAATCGCACAATGTGGTCTCCCTGAAACAGATTAATCCAACAGTGTGGTCTCCCTGAAACAGATTAATGCCACAGTGTGGGCTCCCTGAAATAGAGTAATCCCACAGTGAGGTCTCCCTAAAACAGATTAATCCCACAGTGTGGTCTCCCTAAAACAGATTAATCCCACAGTGTGGGCTCCCTAAAACAGATTAATCCCAAAGTGTGGGCTCCCTGAAACAGATTAATCCCACAGTGTGGTCTCCCTAAAACAGATTAAACCCACAGTGCGGTCTCTCTGAAACAGATTAATCATACAGTGCGGTTTCCCTGAAACAGATTAATCCCACAGTGTGGGCTCCCCGAAACAGATTAATCCCACAGTGTGGTCTCCCTAAAACAAATTAATCCCACAGTGTCTTCTCCCTAAAGCAGATTCATCCCACAGTGTGGTCTCCCTGAAACAGATTAATCCCACAATGTGGTCTCCCTGAAACAGATTAATCCCACAGTGTGGTCTCCTTAAAACAGATTAATCCCACAGTGTGGTCTCCCTGAAACAGATTAATCCCACAGTGTGGTCTCCCTGAAACAGATTAATCATACAGTGCGGTCTCCCTGAAACAGATTAATCCCACTGTGTGGGCTCCCTGAAACAGATCAATCCCACAGTGTGGTCTCCCTGAAACAGATTAATCATACAGTGCGGTCTCCCTGAAACAGATTAATCCCACAGTGTGGGCTCCCTGAAACAGATTAATCCCACAGTGTGGTCTCCCTGAAACAGATTAATCATACAGTGCGGTCTCCCTGAAACAGATTAATCCCACAGTGTGGGCTCCCTGATAAAGATTAATCCCACAGTGTGGTCTCCCTGAAACAGATTAATCCCACATGTGGGCTCCATGAAACAGATTAATCCCACAGTGTGGGCTCCCTGAAACAGATTAATCGCACAATGTGGTCTCCCTGAAACAGATTAATCCAACAGTGTGGTCTCCCTAAAACAGAATAATCCCAAAGTGTGGGCTCCCTGAAACAGATTAATCCCACAGTGTGGTCTCCCTAAAACAGATTAAACCCACAGTGCGGTCTCTCTGAAACAGATTAATCATACAGTGCGGTTTCCCTGAAACAGATTAATCCCACAGTGTGGGCTCCCCGAAACAGATTAATCCCACAGTGTGGTCTCCCTAAAACAAATTGATCCCACAGTGTCTTCTCCCTAAAACAGATTCATCCCACAGTGTGGTCTCCCTGAAACAGATTAATCCCACAATGTGGTCTCCCTGAAACAGATTAATCCCACAGTGTGGTCTCCCTAAAATAGATTAATCCCACAGTGTGGTCTCCCTGAAACAGTTTAATCCACAGTGTGGTCTCCCTGAAACAGATTAATCCCACAGTGCGGTCTCCCTGAAACAGATTAATCCCACAGTGTTGGCTCCCTGAAACAGATTAATCCCAAAGTGTGGGCTCCCTGAAAAGGATTAATCCCACAGTGTGGTCTCACTAAAACAGATTAAACCAACAGTGCGGTCTCTCTGAAACAGATTAATCCACAGTGTGGTCTCCCTGAAACAGATTAATCATACAGTGCGGTCTCCCTGAAACAGATTAATCCCACAGTGTGGGCTCCCTGAAACAGATCAATCCCACAGTGTGGTCTCCCTAAAACAGATTAATCCCACAGTGTGGTCACCCTGAAACAGATTAATCCTACAGCGCGGTCTCCCTGAAACAGATTAATCCCACAGTGTGGGCTCCCTGATAAAGATTAATCCCACAGTGTGGTCTCCCTGAAACAGATTAATCCCACATGTGGGCTCCATGAAACAGATTAATCCCACAGTGTGTGCTCCCTTATAAAGATTAATACCACAGTGTGGTCTCCCTGAAACAGATTAATCCCACAGTGCGGAATCCCTGAAACAGATTAATCCCACAGTGTGGTCTCCCTGAAACAGATTAATCCCACAGTGTGGTCTCCCTAAAACAGGTTAATCCCAGAGTGTTGTCTCCCTGAAAGAGATTAATCCCACAGTGTGGTCTCCCTGAAACAGATTAGTCCCACAGTGTGGTCTCACTGAAACAGATTAATCCCACAGTGTGGTCTCCTTAAAACAGATTAATCCCACAGTGTTGTCTCCCTGAAACAGATTAATCCCACAGTGTGGTCTCCCTAAAACAGATTAAACCCACAGTGCGGTCTCTCTGAAACAGATTAATCCCACAGTGTGGGCTCCCTGAAGGAGATTAATCCCACAGTGTGGGCTCCCTGAAACAGATTAATCGCACAATGTGGTCTCCCTGAAACAGATTAATCCCACAGTGTGGGCTCCCTGAAACAGATCAATCCCACAGTGTGGTCTCCCTAAAACAGATTAAACCCACAGTGCGGTCTCTCAGAAACAGATTAATCCCACAGTGTGGGCTCCCTGAAGGAGATTAATCCCACAGTGTGGTCTCCCTGAAACAGATTAATCCAACAGTGTGGTCTCCCTAAAACAGATTAATCCCACAGTGTGGTCTCCCTGAAACAGATTAATCCCACAGTGTGGTCTCCCTGAAAGAGATTAATCATACAGTGCGGTCTCCCTGAAACAGATTAATCCCACAGTGTGGGCTCCATGAAACAGATCAATCCCACAGTGTGGTCTCCCTAAAACAGATTAATCCCACAGTGTAGTCACCTTAAAACAGATTAATCCCACAATGCGTTCTCCCTGAAACAGATTAATCCCACAGTGTCGGCTCCCTGATAAAGATTAATCCCACAGTGTGGTCTCCCTGAAACAGATTAATCCCACATGTGGGCTCCATGAAACAGATTAATCCCACAGTGTGGGCTCCCGGAAACAGATTAATCCCACAGTGTGTGCTCCCTGATTAAGATTAATACCACAGTGTGGTCTCCCTGAAACAGATTAATCCCACAGTGCGGACTCCCTGAAACAGATTAATCCCACAGTGTTGTCTGCCTGAAACAGATTAATCGCACAGTGTGGTCTCCCTCAAACAGATTAATCCCACAGTGTTGTCTCGCTGAAACAGATTAATCCCACAGTGTGGTCTCTCTGAAACAGATTGATCCCACAGTGTGGTCTCCCTGAAACAGATTAATCCCACAGTGTGGGCTCCCTGAAACAGATCAATCCCACAGTGTGGTCTCCCTAAAACAGATTAATCCCACAGTGTGGTCACCCTAAAAGAGATTAATCCCACAGTGCGGTCTCCCTGAAACAGATTAATCCCACAGTGTGGGCTCCCTGATAAAGATTAATCCCACAGTGTGGTCTCCCTGAAACAGATTAATCCCACATGTGGGCTCCATGAAACTGATTAATCCCACAGTGTGGGCTCCCGGAAACAGATTAATTCCACAGTGTGTGCTCCCTTATAAAGATTAATACCACAGTGTGGTCTCCCTGAAACAGATTAATCCCACAGTGCGCAATCCCTGAAACAGATTAATCCCACAGTGTGGTCTCCCTGAAACAGATTAATCCCACAGTGTTGTCTCTCTGAAACAGATTAATCCCACAGTGTGGTCTCCCTGAAACAGATTAATCCCTCAGTGTGGGCTCCCTGAAGGAGATTAATCCCACATTGTGGGCTCCCTGAAACAGATTAATCGCACAATGTGTTCTCCCTGAAACAGATTAATCCAACAGTGCGGTCTCCCTGAAACAGATTAATCCCACAGTGAGGTCTCCCTAAAACAGATTAATCCCACAGTGCGGTCTCCCTCAAACAGATTAATCCCACAGTGCGGTCTCCCTGAAACAGATTAATCCCACAGTGTTGGCTCCCTGAAACAGATTAATCCCAAAGTGTGGGCTCCCTGAAAAGGATTAATCCCACAGTGTGGTCTCCCTAAAACAGATTAAACCCACAGTGCGGTCTCTCTGAAACAGATTAATCCCACAGGATGGGCTCCCTGAAGGAGATTAATCCCACAGTGTGGTCTCCCTGAAGCAGATTAATCCCACAGTGTGGTCTCCCTGAAACAGATTAATCCCATAGTGTGGCCTCCCTGAAACAGATTAATCCTACAGTGTGGTCTCCCTGAAACAGATTAACCCACAGTGTGGTCTCCCTGAAACAGATTAATTCCACAGTGCGGTCTCCCTCAAACAGATTAATCCCTCAGTGTGGGCTCCCTGAAACAAATTAATCCCACAGTGTGGTCTCCCTAAAACAGATTAAACCCACAGTGCGGTCTCTCAGAAACAGATTAATCCCACAGTGTGGGCTCCCTGAAGGAGATTAATCCCACAGTGTGGTCTCCCTGAAACAGATTAATCCAACAGTGTGGTCTCCCTAAAACAGATTAATCCCACAGTGTGGGCTCCCTGAAACAGATTAATCGCACAATGTGGTCTCCCTGAAACAGATTAATCCAACAGTGTGGTCTCCCTAAAACAGAATAATCCCAAAGTGTGGGCTCCCTGAAACAGATTAATCCCACAGTGTGGTCTCCCTAAAACAGATTAAACCCACAGTGCGGTCTCTCTGAAACAGATTAATCATACAGTGCGGTTTCCCTGAAACAGATTAATCCCACAGTGTGGGCTCCCCGAAACAGATTAATCCCACAGTGTGGTCTCCCTAAAACAAATTGATCCCACAGTGTCTTCTCCCTAAAACAGATTCATCCCACAGTGTGGTCTCCCTGAAACAGATTAATCCCACAATGTGGTCTCCCTGAAACAGATTAATCCCACAGTGTGGTCTCCCTAAAATAGATTAATCCCACAGTGTGGTCTCCCTGAAACAGTTTAATCCACAGTGTGGTCTCCCTGAAACAGATTAATCCCACAGTGCGGTCTCCCTGAAACAGATTAATCCCACAGTGTTGGCTCCCTGAAACAGATTAATCCCAAAGTGTGGGCTCCCTGAAAAGGATTAATCCCACAGTGTGGTCTCACTAAAACAGATTAAACCAACAGTGCGGTCTCTCTGAAACAGATTAATCCACAGTGTGGTCTCCCTGAAACAGATTAATCATACAGTGCGGTCTCCCTGAAACAGATTAATCCCACAGTGTGGGCTCCCTGAAACAGATCAATCCCACAGTGTGGTCTCCCTAAAACAGATTAATCCCACAGTGTGGTCACCCTGAAACAGATTAATCCTACAGCGCGGTCTCCCTGAAACAGATTAATCCCACAGTGTGGGCTCCCTGATAAAGATTAATCCCACAGTGTGGTCTCCCTGAAACAGATTAATCCCACATGTGGGCTCCATGAAACAGATTAATCCCACAGTGTGTGCTCCCTTATAAAGATTAATACCACAGTGTGGTCTCCCTGAAACAGATTAATCCCACAGTGCGGAATCCCTGAAACAGATTAATCCCACAGTGTGGTCTCCCTGAAACAGATTAATCCCACAGTGTGGTCTCCCTAAAACAGGTTAATCCCAGAGTGTTGTCTCCCTGAAAGAGATTAATCCCACAGTGTGGTCTCCCTGAAACAGATTAGTCCCACAGTGTGGTCTCACTGAAACAGATTAATCCCACAGTGTGGTCTCCTTAAAACAGATTAATCCCACAGTGTTGTCTCCCTGAAACAGATTAATCCCACAGTGTGGTCTCCCTAAAACAGATTAAACCCACAGTGCGGTCTCTCTGAAACAGATTAATCCCACAGTGTGGGCTCCCTGAAGGAGATTAATCCCACAGTGTGGGCTCCCTGAAACAGATTAATCGCACAATGTGGTCTCCCTGAAACAGATTAATCCCACAGTGTGGGCTCCCTGAAACAGATCAATCCCACAGTGTGGTCTCCCTAAAACAGATTAAACCCACAGTGCGGTCTCTCAGAAACAGATTAATCCCACAGTGTGGGCTCCCTGAAGGAGATTAATCCCACAGTGTGGTCTCCCTGAAACAGATTAATCCAACAGTGTGGTCTCCCTAAAACAGATTAATCCCACAGTGTGGTCTCCCTGAAACAGATTAATCCCACAGTGTGGTCTCCCTGAAAGAGATTAATCATACAGTGCGGTCTCCCTGAAACAGATTAATCCCACAGTGTGGGCTCCATGAAACAGATCAATCCCACAGTGTGGTCTCCCTAAAACAGATTAATCCCACAGTGTAGTCACCTTAAAACAGATTAATCCCACAATGCGTTCTCCCTGAAACAGATTAATCCCACAGTGTCGGCTCCCTGATAAAGATTAATCCCACAGTGTGGTCTCCCTGAAACAGATTAATCCCACATGTGGGCTCCATGAAACAGATTAATCCCACAGTGTGGGCTCCCGGAAACAGATTAATCCCACAGTGTGTGCTCCCTGATTAAGATTAATACCACAGTGTGGTCTCCCTGAAACAGATTAATCCCACAGTGCGGACTCCCTGAAACAGATTAATCCCACAGTGTTGTCTGCCTGAAACAGATTAATCGCACAGTGTGGTCTCCCTCAAACAGATTAATCCCACAGTGTTGTCTCGCTGAAACAGATTAATCCCACAGTGTGGTCTCTCTGAAACAGATTGATCCCACAGTGTGGTCTCCCTGAAACAGATTAATCCCACAGTGTGGGCTCCCTGAAACAGATCAATCCCACAGTGTGGTCTCCCTAAAACAGATTAATCCCACAGTGTGGTCACCCTAAAAGAGATTAATCCCACAGTGCGGTCTCCCTGAAACAGATTAATCCCACAGTGTGGGCTCCCTGATAAAGATTAATCCCACAGTGTGGTCTCCCTGAAACAGATTAATCCCACATGTGGGCTCCATGAAACTGATTAATCCCACAGTGTGGGCTCCCGGAAACAGATTAATTCCACAGTGTGTGCTCCCTTATAAAGATTAATACCACAGTGTGGTCTCCCTGAAACAGATTAATCCCACAGTGCGCAATCCCTGAAACAGATTAATCCCACAGTGTGGTCTCCCTGAAACAGATTAATCCCACAGTGTTGTCTCTCTGAAACAGATTAATCCCACAGTGTGGTCTCCCTGAAACAGATTAATCCCTCAGTGTGGGCTCCCTGAAGGAGATTAATCCCACATTGTGGGCTCCCTGAAACAGATTAATCGCACAATGTGTTCTCCCTGAAACAGATTAATCCAACAGTGCGGTCTCCCTGAAACAGATTAATCCCACAGTGAGGTCTCCCTAAAACAGATTAATCCCACAGTGCGGTCTCCCTCAAACAGATTAATCCCACAGTGCGGTCTCCCTGAAACAGATTAATCCCACAGTGTTGGCTCCCTGAAACAGATTAATCCCAAAGTGTGGGCTCCCTGAAAAGGATTAATCCCACAGTGTGGTCTCCCTAAAACAGATTAAACCCACAGTGCGGTCTCTCTGAAACAGATTAATCCCACAGGATGGGCTCCCTGAAGGAGATTAATCCCACAGTGTGGTCTCCCTGAAGCAGATTAATCCCACAGTGTGGTCTCCCTGAAACAGATTAATCCCATAGTGTGGCCTCCCTGAAACAGATTAATCCTACAGTGTGGTCTCCCTGAAACAGATTAACCCACAGTGTGGTCTCCCTGAAACAGATTAATTCCACAGTGCGGTCTCCCTCAAACAGATTAATCCCTCAGTGTGGGCTCCCTGAAACAAATTAATCCCACAGTGTGGTCTCCCTAAAACAGATTAATCCCACAGTGTGGTCTCCCTAAAACAGATTAATTCCACAGTGTGGGCTCCGTGAAACAGATTAATCCCACAGTGTGGGCTGCCTGAAGGAGATTAATCCCACAGTGTGGGCTCCCTGAAACAGATTAATCGCACAATGTGGTCTCCCTGAAACAGATTAATCCAACAGTGTGGTCTCCCTGAAACAGATTAATGCCACAGTGTGGGCTCCCTGAAATAGAGTAATCCCACAGTGAGGTCTCCCTAAAACAGATTAATCCCACAGTGTGGTCTCCCTAAAACAGATTAATCCCACAGTGTGGGCTCCCTAAAACAGATTAATCCCAAAGTGTGGGCTCCCTGAAACAGATTAATCCCACAGTGTGGTCTCCCTAAAACAGATTAAACCCACAGTGCGGTCTCTCTGAAACAGATTAATCATACAGTGCGGTTTCCCTGAAACAGATTAATCCCACAGTGTGGTCTCCCTGAAACAGATTAATCCCACAGTGCGGAATCCCTGAAACAGATTAATCCCACAGTGTGGTCTCCCTGAAACAGATTAATCCCACAGTGTGGTCTCCCTAAAACAGGTTAATCCCAGAGTGTTGTCTCCCTGAAAGAGATTAATCCCACAGTGTGGTCTCCCTGAAACAGATTAATTCCACAGTGCGGTCTCCCTCAAACAGATTAATCCCTCAGTGTGGGCTCCCTGAAACAAATTAATCCCACAGTGTGGTCTCCCTAAAACAGATTAATCCCACAGTGTGGTCTCCCTAAAACAGATTAATTCCACAGTGTGGGCTCCGTGAAACAGATTAATCCCACAGTGTGGGCTGCCTGAAGGAGATTAATCCCACAGTGTGGGCTCCCTGAAACAGATTAATCGCACAATGTGGTCTCCCTGAAACAGATTAATCCAACAGTGTGGTCTCCCTGAAACAGATTAATGCCACAGTGTGGGCTCCCTGAAATAGAGTAATCCCACAGTGAGGTCTCCCTAAAACAGATTAATCCCACAGTGTGGTCTCCCTAAAACAGATTAATCCCACAGTGTGGGCTCCCTAAAACAGATTAATCCCAAAGTGTGGGCTCCCTGAAACAGATTAATCCCACAGTGTGGTCTCCCTGAAACAGATTAATCATACAGTGCGGTCTCCCTGAAACAGATTAATCCCACAGTGTGGGCTCCCTGATAAAGATTAATCCCACAGTGTGGTCTCCCTGAAACAGATTAATCCCACATGTGGGCTCCATGAAACAGATTAATCCCACAGTGTGGGCTCCCTGAAACAGATTAATCGCACAATGTGGTCTCCCTGAAACAGATTAATCCAACAGTGTGGTCTCCCTAAAACAGAATAATCCCAAAGTGTGGGCTCCCTGAAACAGATTAATCCCACAGTGTGGTCTCCCTAAAACAGATTAAACCCACAGTGCGGTCTCTCTGAAACAGATTAATCATACAGTGCGGTTTCCCTGAAACAGATTAATCCCACAGTGTGGGCTCCCCGAAACAGATTAATCCCACAGTGTGGTCTCCCTAAAACAAATTGATCCCACAGTGTCTTCTCCCTAAAACAGATTCATCCCACAGTGTGGTCTCCCTGAAACAGATTAATCCCACAATGTGGTCTCCCTGAAACAGATTAATCCCACAGTGTGGTCTCCCTAAAACAGATTAATCCCACAGTGTGGTCTCCCTGAAACAGATTAATCCACAGTGTGGTCTCCCTGAAACAGATTAATCATACAGTGCGGTCTCCCTGAAACAGATTAATCCCACAGTGTGGGCTCCCTGAAACAGATCAATCCCACAGTGTGGTCTCCCTAAAACAGATTAATCCCACAGTGTGGTCACCCTGAAACAGATTAATCCTACAGCGCGGTCTCCCTGAAACAGATTAATCCCACAGTGTGGGCTCCCTGATAAAGATTAATCCCACAGTGTGGTCTCCCTGAAACAGATTAATCCCACATGTGGGCTCCATGAAACAGATTAATCCCACAGTGTGTGCTCCCTTATAAAGATTAATACCACAGTGTGGTCTCCCTGAAACAGATTAATCCCACAGTGCGGAATCCCTGAAACAGATTAATCCCACAGTGTGGTCTCCCTGAAACAGATTAATCCCACAGTGTGGTCTCCCTAAAACAGGTTAATCCCAGAGTGTTGTCTCCCTGAAAGAGATTAATCCCACAGTGTGGTCTCCCTGAAACAGATTAATTCCACAGTGCGGTCTCCCTCAAACAGATTAATCCCTCAGTGTGGGCTCCCTGAAACAAATTAATCCCACAGTGTGGTCTCCCTAAAACAGATTAATCCCACAGTGTGGTCTCCCTAAAACAGATTAATTCCACAGTGTGGGCTCCGTGAAACAGATTAATCCCACAGTGTGGGCTGCCTGAAGGAGATTAATCCCACAGTGTGGGCTCCCTGAAACAGATTAATCGCACAATGTGGTCTCCCTGAAACAGATTAATCCAACAGTGTGGTCTCCCTGAAACAGATTAATGCCACAGTGTGGGCTCCCTGAAATAGAGTAATCCCACAGTGAGGTCTCCCTAAAACAGATTAATCCCACAGTGTGGTCTCCCTAAAACAGATTAATCCCACAGTGTGGGCTCCCTAAAACAGATTAATCCCAAAGTGTGGGCTCCCTGAAACAGATTAATCCCACAGTGTGGTCTCCCTAAAACAGATTAAACCCACAGTGCGGTCTCTCTGAAACAGATTAATCATACAGTGCGGTTTCCCTGAAACAGATTAATCCCACAGTGTGGGCTCCCCGAAACAGATTAATCCCACAGTGTGGTCTCCCTAAAACAAATTAATCCCACAGTGTCTTCTCCCTAAAGCAGATTCATCCCACAGTGTGGTCTCCCTGAAACAGATTAATCCCACAATGTGGTCTCCCTGAAACAGATTAATCCCACAGTGTGGTCTCCTTAAAACAGATTAATCCCACAGTGTGGTCTCCCTGAAACAGATTAATCCCACAGTGTGGTCTCCCTGAAACAGATTAATCATACAGTGCGGTCTCCCTGAAACAGATTAATCCCACTGTGTGGGCTCCCTGAAACAGATCAATCCCACAGTGTGGTCTCCCTGAAACAGATTAATCATACAGTGCGGTCTCCCTGAAACAGATTAATCCCACAGTGTGGGCTCCCTGAAACAGATTAATCCCACAGTGTGGTCTCCCTGAAACAGATTAATCATACAGTGCGGTCTCCCTGAAACAGATTAATCCCACAGTGTGGGCTCCCTGATAAAGATTAATCCCACAGTGTGGTCTCCCTGAAACAGATTAATCCCACATGTGGGCTCCATGAAACAGATTAATCCCACAGTGTGGGCTCCCTGAAACAGATTAATCGCACAATGTGGTCTCCCTGAAACAGATTAATCCAACAGTGTGGTCTCCCTAAAACAGAATAATCCCAAAGTGTGGGCTCCCTGAAACAGATTAATCCCACAGTGTGGTCTCCCTAAAACAGATTAAACCCACAGTGCGGTCTCTCTGAAACAGATTAATCATACAGTGCGGTTTCCCTGAAACAGATTAATCCCACAGTGTGGGCTCCCCGAAACAGATTAATCCCACAGTGTGGTCTCCCTAAAACAAATTGATCCCACAGTGTCTTCTCCCTAAAACAGATTCATCCCACAGTGTGGTCTCCCTGAAACAGATTAATCCCACAATGTGGTCTCCCTGAAACAGATTAATCCCACAGTGTGGTCTCCCTAAAACAGATTAATCCCACAGTGTGGTCTCCCTGAAACAGATTAATCCACAGTGTGGTCTCCCTGAAACAGATTAATCATACAGTGCGGTCTCCCTGAAACAGATTAATCCCACAGTGTGGGCTCCCTGAAACAGATCAATCCCACAGTGTGGTCTCCCTAAAACAGATTAATCCCACAGTGTGGTCACCCTGAAACTGATTAATCCTACAGCGCGGTCTCCCTGAAACAGATTAATCCCACAGTGTGGGCTCCCTGATAAAGATTAATCCCACAGTGTGGTCTCCCTGAAACAGATTAATCCCACATGTGGGCTCCATGAAACAGATTAATCCCACAGTGTGTGCTCCCTTATAAAGATTAATACCACAGTGTGGTCTCCCTGAAACAGATTAATCCCACAGTGCGGAATCCCTGAAACAGATTAATCCCACAGTGTGGTCTCCCTGAAACAGATTAATCCCACAGTGTGGTCTCCCTAAAACAGGTTAATCCCAGAGTGTTGTCTCCCTGAAAGAGATTAATCCCACAGTGTGGTCTCCCTGAAACAGATTAGTCCCACAGTGTGGTCTCACTGAAACAGATTAATCCCACAGTGTGGTCTCCCTGAAACAGATTAATCCCACAGTGTGGGCTCCCTGAAACTGATTAATCCCACAGTGTTGGCTTCCTGAAACAGATTAATCCCACAGTGTGGGCTCCCTGAAACAGATTAATCCCACAGTGTGGTCTCCCTGAAACAGATTATTCCCACAGTGTATTCTTCCTAAACAGATTAATCCCACAGTTTGGTCTCCCTAAAATAGATTAATCCCACAGTGTGGTCTCCCTGAAACAGTTTAATCCACAGTGTGGTCTCCCTGAAACAGATTAATCCCTCAGTGTGGTCTCCCTGAAACAGATTAATCCCACAGTGCGGTTTCCCTAAAACTGATTAATCCCACAGTGTGGTCTCCCTAAAACAGATTAATCCCACAGTGCGGTCTCCCTGAAACAGATTAATCCCACAGTGTTGGCTCCCTGAAACAGATTAATCCCAAAGTGTGGGCTCCCTGAAAAGGATTAATCCCAAAGTGTGGTCTCATTACAACAGATTAAACCAACAGTGCGGTCTCTCTGAAACAGATTAATCCCACAGGATGGGCTCCCTGAAGGAGATTAATCCCACAGTGTGGTCTCCCTGAAACAGATTAATCCCACAGTGTGGTCTCCCTGAAACAGATTAATCCCATAGTGTGGCCTCCCTGAAACAGATTAATCCCACAGTGTGGTCTCCCTGAAACAGATTATCCCACAGTGTGGTCTCCCTGAAACAGATTAATTCCACAGTGCGGTCTCCCTGAAACAGATTAATCCCTCAGTGTGGGCTCCCTGAAACAGATTAATCCCTCAGTGTGGGCTCCCTGAAACAAATTAATCCCACAGTGTGGTCTCCCTAAAACAGATTAATCCCACAGTGTGGTCTCCCTAAAACAGATCAATTCCACAGTGTGGGCTCCCTGAAACAGATTAATCCCAAAGTGTGGGCTGCCTGAAGGAGATTAATCCCACAGTGTGGGCTCCCTGAAACAGATTAATCGCACAATGTGGTCTCCCTGAAACAGATTAATCCAACAGTGTGGGCTCCCTGAAACAAATTAATCCCACAGTGTGGTCTCCCTGAAACAGATTAATCCCTCAGTGTGGTCTCCCTGAAACAGATTAATCCCACAGTGTGGTCTCCCTGAAACAGATTAATCCCAAAGTGTGGGCTCCCTGAAAAGGATTAATCCCACAGTGTGGTCTCACTAAAACAGATTAAACCAACAGTGCGGTCTCTCTGAAACAGATTAATCCCACAGGATGGGCTCCCTGAAGGAGATTAATCCCACAGTGTATTCTTCCTAAACATATTAATCCCACAGTTTGGTCTCCCTAAAATAGATTAATCCCACAGTGTGGTCTCCCTGAAACAGTTTAATCCACAGTGTGGTCTCCCTGAAACAGATTAATCCCACAGTGCGGTCTCCCTGAAACAGATTAATCCCACAGTGTTGGCTCCCTGAAACAGATTAATCCCAAAGTGTGGGCTCCCTGAAAAGGATTAATCCCACAGTGTGGTCTCACTAAAACAGATTAAACCAACAGTGCGGTCTCTCTGAAACAGATTAATCCACAGTGTGGTCTCCCTGAAACAGATTAATCATACAGTGCGGTCTCCCTGAAACAGATTAATCCCACAGTGTGGGCTCCCTGAAAGAGATCAATCCCACAGTGTGGTCTCCCTAAAACAGATTAATCCCACAGTGTGGTCACCCTGAAACAGATTAATCCTACAGCGCGGTCTCCCTGAAACAGATTAATCCCACAGTGTGGGCTCCCTGATAAAGATTAATCCCACAGTGTGGTCTCCCTGAAACAGATTAATCCCACATGTGGGCTCCATGAAACAGATTAATCCCACAGTGTGTGCTCCCTTATAAAGATTAATACCACAGTGTGGTCTCCCTGAAACAGATTAATCCCACAGTGCGGAATCCCTGAAACAGATTAATCCCACAGTGTGGTCTCCCTGAAACAGATTAATCCCACAGTGTGGTCTCCCTAAAACAGGTTAATCCCAGAGTGTTGTCTCCCTGAAAGAGATTAATCCCACAGTGTGGTCTCCCTGAAACAGATTAGTCCCACAGTGTGGTCTCACTGAAACAGATTAATCCCACAGTGTGGTCTCCTTAAAACAGATTAATCCCACAGTGTTGTCTCCCTGAAACAGATTAATCCCACAGTGTGGTCTCCCTAAAACAGATTAAACCCACAGTGCGGTCTCTCTGAAACAGATTAATCCCACAGTGTGGGCTCCCTGAAGGAGATTAATCCCACAGTGTGGGCTCCCTGAAACAGATTAATCGCACAATGTGGTCTCCCTGAAACAGATTAATCCCACAGTGTGGGCTCCCTGAAACAGATCAATCCCACAGTGTGGTCTCCCTAAAACAGATTAAACCCACAGTGCGGTCTCTCAGAAACAGATTAATCCCACAGTGTGGGCTCCCTGAAGGAGATTAATCCCACAGTGTGGTCTCCCTGAAACAGATTAATCCAACAGTGTGGTCTCCCTAAAACAGATTAATCCCACAGTGTGGTCTCCCTGAAACAGATTAATCCCACAGTGTGGTCTCCCTGAAAGAGATTAATCATACAGTGCGGTCTCCCTGAAACAGATTAATCCCACAGTGTGGGCTCCATGAAACAGATCAATCCCACAGTGTGGTCTCCCTAAAACAGATTAATCCCACAGTGTAGTCACTTTAAAACAGATTAATCCCACAATGCGTTCTCCCTGAAACAGATTAATCCCACAGTGTCGGCTCCCTGATAAAGATTAATCCCACAGTGTGGTCTCCCTGAAACAGATTAATCCCACATGTGGGCTCCATGAAACAGATTAATCCCACAGTGTGGGCTCCCGGAAACAGATTAATCCCACAGTGTGTGCTCCCTGATTAAGATTAATACCACAGTGTGGTCTCCCTGAAACAGATTAATCCCACAGTGCGGACTCCCTGAAACAGATTAATCCCACAGTGTTGTCTGCCTGAAACAGATTAATCGCACAGTGTGGTCTCCCTCAAACAGATTAATCCCACAGTGTTGTCTCGCTGAAACAGATTAATCCCACAGTGTGGTCTCTCTGAAACAGATTGATCCCACAGTGTGGTCTCCCTGAAACAGATTAATCCCACAGTGTGGGCTCCCTGAAACAGATCAATCCCACAGTGTGGTCTCCCTAAAACAGATTAATCCCACAATGTGGTCACCCTAAAAGAGATTAATCCCACAGTGCGGTCTCCCTGAAACAGATTAATCCCACAGTGTGGGCTCCCTGATAAAGATTAATCCCACAGTGTGGTCTCCCTGAAACAGATTAATCCCACATGTGGGCTCCATGAAACTGATTAATCCCACACTGTGGGCTCCCGGAAACAGATTAATCCCACAGTGTGTGCTCCCTTATAAAGATTAATACCACAGTGTGGTCTCCCTGAAACAGATTAATCCCACAGTGCGGAATCCCTGAAACAGATTAATCCCACAGTGTGGTCTCCCTGAAACAGATTAATCCCACAGTGTTGTCTCTCTGAAACAGATTAATCCCACAGTGTGGTCTCCCTGAAACAGATTAATCCCTCAGTGTGGGCTCCCTGAAGGAGATTAATCCCACATTGTGGGCTCCCTGAAACAGATTAATCGCACAATGTGTTCTCCCTGAAACAGATTAATCCAACAGTGCGGTCTCCCTGAAACAGATTAATCCCACAGTGAGGTCTCCCTAAAACAGATTAATCCCACAGTGCGGTCTCCCTCAAACAGATTAATCCCACAGTGCGGTCTCCCTGAAACAGATTAATCCCACAGTGTTGGCTCCCTGAAACAGATTAATCCCAAAGTGTGGGCTCCCTGAAAAGGATTAATCCCACAGTGTGGTCTCCCTAAAACAGATTAAACCCACAGTGCGGTCTCTCTGAAACAGATTAATCCCACAGGATGGGCTCCCTGAAGGAGATTAATCCCACAGTGTGGTCTCCCTGAAGCAGATTAATCCCACAGTGTGGTCTCCCTGAAACAGATTAATCCCATAGTGTGGCCTCCCTGAAACAGATTAATCCTACAGTGTGGTCTCCCTGAAACAGATTAACCCACAGTGTGGTCTCCCTGAAACAGATTAATTCCACAGTGCGGTCTCCCTCAAACAGATTAATCCCTCAGTGTGGGCTCCCTGAAACAAATTAATCCCACAGTGTGGTCTCCCTAAAACAGATTAATCCCACAGTGTGGTCTCCCTAAAACAGATTAATTCCACAGTGTGGGCTCCGTGAAACAGATTAATCCCACAGTGTGGGCTGCCTGAAGGAGATTAATCCCACAGTGTGGGCTCCCTGAAACAGATTAATCGCACAATGTGGTCTCCCTGAAACAGATTAATCCAACAGTGTGGTCTCCCTGAAACAGATTAATGCCACAGTGTGGGCTCCCTGAAATAGAGTAATCCCACAGTGAGGTCTCCCTAAAACAGATTAATCCCACAGTGTGGTCTCCCTAAAACAGATTAATCCCACAGTGTGGGCTCCCTAAAACAGATTAATCCCAAAGTGTGGGCTCCCTGAAACAGATTAATCCCACAGTGTGGTCTCCCTAAAACAGATTAAACCCACAGTGCGGTCTCTCTGAAACAGATTAATCATACAGTGCGGTTTCCCTGAAACAGATTAATCCCACAGTGTGGGCTCCCCGAAACAGATTAATCCCACAGTGTGGTCTCCCTAAAACAAATTAATCCCACAGTGTCTTCTCCCTAAAGCAGATTCATCCCACAGTGTGGTCTCCCTGAAACAGATTAATCCCACAATGTGGTCTCCCTGAAACAGATTAATCCCACAGTGTGGTCTCCTTAAAACAGATTAATCCCACAGTGTGGTCTCCCTGAAACAGATTAATCCCACAGTGTGGTCTCCCTGAAACAGATTAATCACACAGTGCGGTCTCCCTGAAACAGATTAATCCCACTGTGTGGGCTCCCTGAAACAGATCAATCCCACAGTGTGGTCTCCCTGAAACAGATTAATCATACAGTGCGGTCTCCCTGAAACAGATTAATCCCACAGTGTGGGCTCCCTGAAACAGATTAATCCCACAGTGTGGTCTCCCTGAAACAGATTAATCATACAGTGCGGTCTCCCTGAAACAGATTAATCCCACAGTGTGGGCTCCCTGATAAAGATTAATCCCACAGTGTGGTCTCCCTGAAACAGATTAATCCCACATGTGGGCTCCATGAAACAGATTAATCCCACAGTGTGGGCTCCCTGAAACAGATTAATCGCACAATGTGGTCTCCCTGAAACAGATTAATCCAACAGTGTGGTCTCCCTAAAACAGAATAATCCCAAAGTGTGGGCTCCCTGAAACAGATTAATCCCACAGTGTGGTCTCCCTAAAACAGATTAAACCCACAGTGCGGTCTCTCTGAAACAGATTAATCATACAGTGCGGTTTCCCTGAAACAGATTAATCCCACAGTGTGGGCTCCCCGAAACAGATTAATCCCACAGTGTGGTCTCCCTAAAACAAATTGATCCCACAGTGTCTTCTCCCTAAAACAGATTCATCCCACAGTGTGGTCTCCCTGAAACAGATCAATCCCACAGTGTGGTCTCCCTGAAACAGATTAATCCCACATGTGGGCTCCATGAAACAGATTAATCCCACAGTGTGTGCTCCCTTATAAAGATTAATACCACAGTGTGGTCTCCCTGAAACAGATTAATCCCACAGTGCGGAATCCCTGAAACAGATTAATCCCACAGTGTGGGCTGCCTGAAGGAGATTAATCCCACAGTGTGGGCTCCCTGAAACAGATTAATCGCACAATGTGGTCTCCCTGAAACAGATTAATCCAACAGTGTGGGCTCCCTGAAACAAATTAATCCCACAGTGTGGTCTCCCTGAAACAGATTAATCCCTCAGTGTGGTCTCCCTGAAACAGATTAATCCCACAGTGTTGGCTCCCTGAAAAGGATTAATCCCACAGTGTGGTCTCACTAAAACAGATTAAACCAACAGTGCGGTCTCTCTGAAACAGATTAATCCCACAGTGTTGGCTCCCTGAAACAGATTAATCCCACAGTGTGGTCTCCCTAAAATAGATTAATCCCACAGTGCGGTCTCCCTGAAACAGATTAATCCCACAGTGTTGGCTCCCTGAAACAGATTAATCCCAAAGTGTGGGCTCCCTGAAAAGGATTAATCCCACAGTGTGGTCTCACTAAAACAGATTAATCATACAGTGCGGTCTCCCTGAAACAGATTAATCCCACAGTGTGGGCTCCCTGAAACAGATCAATCCCACAGTGTGGTCTCCCTAAAACAGATTAATCCCACAGTGTGGTCACCCTGAAACAGATTAATCCTACAGCGCGGTCTCCCTGAAACAGATTAATCCCACAGTGTGGGCTCCCTGATAAAGATTAATCCCACAGTGTGGTCTCCCTGAAACAGATTAATCCCACATGTGGGCTCCATGAAACAGATTAATCCCACAGTGTGTGCTCCCTTATAAAGATTAATACCACAGTGTGGTCTCCCTGAAACAGATTAATCCCACAGTGCGGAATCCCTGAAACAGATTAATCCCACAGTGTGGTCTCCCTGAAACAGATTAATCCCACAGTGTGGTCTCCCTAAAACAGGTTAATCCCAGAGTGTTGTCTCCCTGAAAGAGATTAATCCCACAGTGTGGTCTCCCTGAAACAGATTAGTCCCACAGTGTGGTCTCACTGAAACAGATTAATCCCACAGTGTGGTCTCCTTAAAACAGATTAATCCCACAGTGTTGTCTCCCTGAAACAGATTAATCCCACAGTGTGGTCTCCCTAAAACAGATTAAACCCACAGTGCGGTCTCTCTGAAACAGATTAATCCCACAGTGTGGGCTCCCTGAAGGAGATTAATCCCACAGTGTGGGCTCCCTGAAACAGATTAATCGCACAATGTGGTCTCCCTGAAACAGATTAATCCCACAGTGTGGGCTCCCTGAAACAGATCAATCCCACAGTGTGGTCTCCCTAAAACAGATTAAACCCACAGTGCGGTCTCTCAGAAACAGATTAATCCAACAGTGTGGGCTCCCTGAAGGAGATTAATCCCACAGTGTGGTCTCCCTGAAACAGATTAATCCAACAGTGTGGTCTCCCTAAAACAGATTAATCCCACAGTGTGGTCTCCCTGAAACAGATTAATCCCACAGTGTGGTCTCCCTGAAAGAGATTAATCATACAGTGCGGTCTCCCTGAAACAGATTAATCCCACAGTGTGGGCTCCATGAAACAGATCAATCCCACAGTGTGGTCTCCCTAAAACAGATTAATCCCACAGTGTAGTCACCTTAAAAGAGATTAATCCCACAATGCGTTCTCCCTGAAACAGATTAATCCCACAGTGTGGGCTCCATGAAACAGATCAATCCCACAGTGTGGTCTCCCTAAAACAGATTAATCCCACAGTGTAGTCACCTTAAAACAGATTAATCCCACAATGCGTTCTCCCTGAAACAGATTAATCCCACAGTGTCGGCTCCCTGATAAAGATTAATCCCACAGTGTGGTCTCCCTGAAACAGATTAATCCCACATGTGGGCTCCATGAAACAGATTAATCCCACAGTGTGGGCTCCCGGAAACAGATTAATCCCACAGTGTGTGCTCCCTGATTAAGATTAATACCACAGTGTGGTCTCCCTGAAACAGATTAATCCCACAGTGCGGACTCCCTGAAACAGATTAATCCCACAGTGTTGTCTGCCTGAAACAGATTAATCGCACAGTGTGGTCTCCCTCAAACAGATTAATCCCACAGTGTTGTCTCGCTGAAACAGATTAATCCCACAGTGTGGTCTCTCTGAAACAGATTGATCCCACAGTGTGGTCTCTCTAAAACAGATTAATCCCACAGTGTGGTCTCCCTGAAACAGATTAATCCCTCAGTGTGGGCTCCCTGAAACAAATTAATCCCACAGTGTGGTCTCTCTAAAACAGATTAATCCCACAGTGTGGGCTCCCTGAAACAGATTAATCGCACAATGTGGTCTCCCTGAAACAGATTAATCCAACAGTGTGGGCTCCCTGAAACAAATTAATCCCACAGTGTGGTCTCCCTGAAACAGATTAATCCCTCAGTGTGGTCTCCCTGAAACAGATTAATCCCACAGTGTTGGCTCCCTGAAAAGGATTAATCCCACAGTGTGGTCTCACTAAAACAGATTAAACCAACAGTGCGGTCTCTCTGAAACAGATTAATCCCACAGGATGGGCTCCCTGAAGGAGATTAATCCCACAGTGTATTCTTCCTAAACATATTAATCCCACAGTTTGGTCTCCCTAAAATAGATTAATCCCACAGTGCGGTCTCCCTGAAACAGATTAATCCCACAGTGTTGGCTCCCTGAAACAGATTAATCCCAAAGTGTGGGCTCCCTGAAAAGGATTAATCCCACAGTGTGGTCTCACTAAAACAGATTAAACCAACAGTGCGGTCTCTCTGAAACAGATTAATCCACAGTGTGGTCTCCCTGAAACAGATTAATCATACAGTGCGGTCTCCCTGAAACAGATTAATCCCACAGTGTGGGCTCCCTGAAACAGATTAATCCCACAGTGTGGTCACCCTGAAACAGATTAATCCTACAGCGCGGTCTCCCTGAAACAGATTAATCCCACAGTGTGGGCTCCCTGATAAAGATTAATCCCACAGTGTGGTCTCCCTGAAACAGATTAATCCCACATGTGGGCTCCATGAAACAGATTAATCCCACAGTGTGTGCTCCCTTATAAAGATTAATACCACAGTGTGGTCTCCCTGAAACAGATTAATCCCACAGTGCGGAATCCCTGAAACAGATTAATCCCACAGTGTGGTCTCCCTGAAACAGATTAATCCCACAGTGTGGTCTCCCTAAAACAGGTTAATCCCAGAGTGTTGTCTCCCTGAAAGAGATTAATCCCACAGTGTGGTCTCCCTGAAACAGATTAGTCCCACAGTGTGGTCTCACTGAAACAGATTAATCCCACAGTGTGGTCTCCTTAAAACAGATTAATCCCACAGTGTTGTCTCCCTGAAACAGATTAATCCCACAGTGTGGTCTCCCTAAAACAGATTAAACCCACAGTGCGGTCTCTCTGAAACAGATTAATCCCACAGTGTGGGCTCCCTGAAGGAGATTAATCCCACAGTGTGGGCTCCCTGAAACAGATTAATCGCACAATGTGGTCTCCCTGAAACAGATTAATCCCACAGTGTGGGCTCCCTGAAACAGATCAATCCCACAGTGTGGTCTCCCTAAAACAGATTAAACCCACAGTGCGGTCTCTCAGAAACAGATTAATCCCACAGTGTGGGCTCCCTGAAGGAGATTAATCCCACAGTGTGGTCTCCCTGAAACAGATTAATCCAACAGTGTGGTCTCCCTAAAACAGATTAATCCCACAGTGTGGTCTCCCTGAAACAGATTAATCCCACAGTGTGGTCTCCCTGAAAGAGATTAATCATACAGTGCGGTCTCCCTGAAACAGATTAATCCCACAGTGTGGGCTCCATGAAACAGATCAATCCCACAGTGTGGTCTCCCTAAAACAGATTAATCCCACAGTGTAGTCACCTTAAAACAGATTAATCCCACAATGCGTTCTCCCTGAAACAGATTAATCCCACAGTGTCGGCTCCCTGATAAAGATTAATCCCACAGTGTGGTCTCCCTGAAACAGATTAATCCCACATGTGGGCTCCATGAAACAGATTAATCCCACAGTGTGGGCTCCCGGAAACAGATTAATCCCACAGTGTGTGCTCCCTGATTAAGATTAATACCACAGTGTGGTCTCCCTGAAACAGATTAATCCCACAGTGCGGACTCCCTGAAACAGATTAATCCCACAGTGTTGTCTGCCTGAAACAGATTAATCGCACAGTGTGGTCTCCCTCAAACAGATTAATCCCACAGTGTTGTCTCGCTGAAACAGATTAATCCCACAGTGTGGTCTCTCTGAAACAGATTGATCCCACAGTGTGGTCTCCCTGAAACAGATTAATCCCACAGTGTGGGCTCCCTGAAACAGATCAATCCCACAGTGTGGTCTCCCTAAAACAGATTAATCCCACAGTGTGGTCACCCTAAAAGAGATTAATCCCACAGTGCGGTCTCCCTGAAACAGATTAATCCCACAGTGTGGGCTCCCTGATAAAGATTAATTCCACAGTGTGGTCTCCCTGAAACAGATTAATCCCACATGTGGGCTCCATGAAACAGATTAATCCCACAGTGTGGGCTCCCGGAAACAGATTAATCCCACAGTGTGTGCTCCCTTATAAAGATTAATACCACAGTGTGGTCTCCCTGAAACAGATTAATCCCACAGTGCGGAATCCCTGAAACAGATTAATCCCACAGTGTGGTCTCCCTGAAACAGATTAATCCCACAGTGTTGTCTCTCTGAAACAGATTAATCCCACAGTGTGGTCTCCCTGAAACAGATTAATCCCACAGTGTGGGCTCCCTGAAACAGATTAATCCCACAATGTGGTCTCCCTGAAACAGATTAATCCCACAGTGTGGTCTCCCTGAAACAGATTAATCATACAGTGCGTTTTCCCTGAAACAGATTAATCCCACAGTGTGGGCTCCCTGAAACAGATTAATCCCACAGTGTGGTCTTCCTATAACAGATTAATCCCACAGTGTGGTCTCTCTAAAACCGATTAATCCCACAGTGTGGGCTCCCCAAAACAGATTAATCCCACAGTGCGGTCTCCCTGAAACAGATTAATCCCACAGTGTGGTCTCCCTGAAACAGATTAATCCCACAGTGTGGGCTCCCTGAAACAGATCAATCCCACAGTGTTGTCTCCCTAAAACAGATTAAACCCACAGTGCGGTCTCTCAGAAACAGATTAATCCCACAGTGTGGGCTCCCTGAAGGAGATTAATCCCACAGTGTGGTCTCCCTGAAACAGATTAATCCAACAGTGTGGTCTCCCTAAAACAGATTAATCCCACAGTGTGGTCTCCCTGAAACAGATTAATCCCACAGTGTGGTCTCCCTGAAACAGATTAATCATACAGTGCGGTCTCCCTGAAACAGATTAATCCCACAGTGTGGGCTCCATGAAACAGATCAATCCCACAGTGTGGTCTCCCTAAAACAGATTAATCCCACAGTGTAGTCACCTTAAAACACATTAATCCCACAATGCGTTCTCCCTGAAACAGATTAATCCCACAGTGTCGGCTCCCTGATAAAGATTAATCCCACAGTGTGGTCTCCCTGAAACAGATTAATCCCACATGTGGGCTCCATGAAACAGATTAATCCCACAGTGTGGGCTCCCGGAAACAGATTAATCCCACAGTGTGTGCTCCCTGATTAAGATTAATACCACAGTGTGGTCTCCCTGAAACAGATTAATCCCACAGTGCGGACTCCCTGAAACAGATTAATCCCACAGTGTTGTCTGCCTGAAACAGATTAATCGCACAGTGTGGTCTCCCTCAAACAGATTAATCCCACAGTGTTGTCTCGCTGAAACAGATTAATCCCACAGTGTGGTCTCTCTGAAACAGATTGATCCCACAGTGTGGTCTCCCTGAAACAGATTAATCCCACAGTGTGGGCTCCCTGAAACAGATCAATCCCACAGTGTGGTCTCCCTAAAACAGATTAATCCCACAGTGTGGTCACCCTAAAAGAGATTAATCCCACAGTGCGGTCTCCCTGAAACAGATTAATCCCACAGTGTGGGCTCCCTGATAAAGATTAATCCCACAGTGTGGTCACCCTAAAAGAGATTAATCCCACAGTGCGGTCTCCCTGAAACAGATTAATCCCACAGTGTGGGCTCCCTGAATCAGATTAATACCACAGTGTGGTCTCCGTATAACAGATTAATCCCACAGTGTGGTCTCCCAAAAACCGATTAATCCCACAGTGCGTGCTCCCTGAAACAGATTAATCCCACAGTGTGGTCTGCCTGAAGGAGATTAATCCCACAGTGTGGGCTCCCTGAAACAGATTAATCGCACAATGTGGTCTCCCTGAAACAGATTAATCCAACAGTGCGGTCTCCCTGAAACAGATTAATCCCACAGTGTGGGCTCCCTGAAAGAGAGTAATCCCACAGTGAGTTCTCCCAAAAACAGATTAATCCCACAGTGTCGTCTCCCTAAAACAGATTAATCCCACAGTGTGGGCTCCCTAAAACAGATTAATCCCACAGTGTCGTCTCCCTGAAACAGATTAATCCCACAGTGTGGTCTCCCTAAAACAGATTAAACCCACAGTGCAGTCTCTCTGAAACAGAATAATCCCACAGTGTGGGCTCCCTGAAGGAGATTAATCCCACAGTGTGGTCTCCGTGAAATAGATTAATCCCACAGTGTGGTCTTCCTGAAACAGATTAATCCCACAGTGTGGTCTCCCTGAAACAGATTAATCCCACAGTGTGGTCTCCCTGAAACAGATTAACCCACAGTGCGGTCTCCCTGAAACAGATTAATCCCTCAGTTTGGGCTCCCTGAAACAGATTAATCCCACAGTGTGGTCTCCCTGAAACAGGTTAATCCCACAGTGTGGTCTCCCTAAAACAGATTAATCCCACAGTGTGGGCTCCCTGAAACAGATTAATCCCACAGTGTGGGCTGCCTGAAGGAGATTAATCCCACAGTGTGGGCTCCCTGAAACAGATTAATCGCACAATGTGGTCTCCCTGAAACAGATTAATCCAACAGTGCGGTCTCCCTGAAACAGATTAATCCCACAGTGTGGGCTCCCTGAAAGAGAGTAATCCCACAGTGAGGTCTCCCTAAAACAGATTAATCCCACAGTGTGGTCTCCCTAAAACAGATTAAACCCACAGTGCGGTCTATCTGAAACAGATTAATCCCTCAGTGTGGGCTCCCTGAAGGAGATTAATCCCACATTGTGGGCTCCCTGAAACAGATTAATCGCACAATGTGTTCTCCCTGAAACAGATTAATCCAACAGTGCGGTCTCCCTGAAACAGATTAATCCCACAGTGAGGTCTCCCTAAAACAGATTAATCCCACAGTGCGGTCTCCCTCAAACAGATTAATCCCACAGTGCGGTCTCCCTGAAACAGATTAATCCCACAGTGTTGGCTCCCTGAAACAGATTAATCCCAAAGTGTGGGCTCCCTGAAAAGGATTAATCCCACAGTGTGGTCTCCCTAAAACAGATTAAACCCACAGTGCGGTCTCTCTGAAACAGATTAATCCCACAGGATGGGCTCCCTGAAGGAGATTAATCCCACAGTGTGGTCTCCCTGAAACAGATTAATCCCACAGTGTGGTCTCCCTGAAACAGATTAATCCCATAGTGTGGCCTCCCTGAAACCGATTAATCCTACAGTGTGGTCTCCCTGAAACAGATTAACCCACAGTGTGGTCTCCCTGAAACAGATTAATCCCTCAGTGTGGGCTCCCTGAAACAAATTAATCCCACAGTGTGGTCTCCCTAAAACAGATTAATCCCACAGTGTGGTCTCCCTAAAACAGATTAATTCCACAGTGTGGGCTCCGTGAAACAGATTAATCCCACAGTGTGGGCTGCCTGAAGGAGATTAATCCCACAGTGTGGGCTCCCTGAAACAGATTAATCGCACAATGTGGTCTCCCTGAAACAGATTAATCCAACAGTGTGGTCTCCCTGAAACAGATTAATGCCACAGTGTGGGCTCCCTGAAATAGAGTAATCCCACAGTGAGGTCTCCCTAAAACAGATTAATCCCACAGTGTGGTCTCCCTAAAACAGATTAATCCCACAGTGTGGGCTCCCTAAAACAGATTAATCCCAAAGTGTGGGCTCCCTGAAACAGATTAATCCCACAGTGTGGTCTCCCTAAAACAGATTAAACCCACAGTGCGGTCTCTCTGAAACAGATTAATCATACAGTGCGGTTTCCCTGAAACAGATTAATCCCACAGTGTGGGCTCCCCGAAACAGATTAATCCCACAGTGTGGTCTCCCTAAAACAAATTAATCCCACAGTGTCTTCTCCCTAAAACAGATTCATCCCACAGTGTGGTCTCCCTGAAACAGATTAATCCCACAATGTGGTCTCCCTGAAACAGATTAATCCCACAGTGTGGTCTCCCTAAAACAGATTAATCCCACAGTGTGGTCTCCCTGAAACAGATTAATCCCACAGTGTGGTCTCCCTGAAACAGATTAATCATACAGTGCGGTCTCCCTGAAACAGATTAATCCCACTGTGTGGGCTCCCTGAAACAGATCAATCCTACAGTGTGGTCTCCCTGAAACAGATTAATCATACAGTGCGGTCTCCCTGAAACAGATTAATCCCACAGTGTGGGCTCCCTGAAACAGATTAATCCCACAGTGTGGTCTCCCTGAAACAGATTAATCATACAGTGCGGTCTCCCTGAAACAGATTAATCCCACAGTGTGGGCTCCCTGATAAAGATTAATCCCACAGTGTGGTCTCCCTGAAACAGATTAATCCCACATGTGGGCTCCATGAAACAGATTAATCCCACAGTGTGGGCTCCCTGAAACAGATTAATCGCACAATGTGGTCTCCCTGAAACAGATTAATCCAACAGTGTGGTCTCCCTAAAACAGAATAATCCCAAAGTGTGGGCTCCCTGAAACAGATTAATCCCACAGTGTGGTCTCCCTAAAACAGATTAAACCCACAGTGCGGTCTCTCTGAAACAGATTAATCATACAGTGCGGTTTCCCTGAAACAGATTAATCCCACAGTGTGGGCTCCCCGAAACAGATTAATCCCACAGTGTGGTCTCCCTAAAACAAATTGATCCCTCAGTGTCTTCTCCCTAAAACAGATTCATCCCACAGGGTGGTCTCCCTGAAACAGATTAATCCCACAATGTGGTCTCCCTGAAACAGATTAATCCCACAGTGTGGTCTCCCTAAAACAGATTAATCCCACAGTGTGGTCTCCCTGAAACAGATTAATCCACAGTGTGGTCTCCCTGAAACAGATTAATCATACAGTGCGGTCTCCCTGAAACAGATTAATCCCACAGTGTGGGCTCCCTGAAACAGATCAATCCCACAGTGTGGTCTCCCTAAAACAGATTAATCCCACAGTGTGGTCACCCTGAAACAGATTAATCCTACAGCGCGGTCTCCCTGAAACAGATTAATCCCACAGTGTGGGCTCCCTGATAAAGATTAATCCCACAGTGTGGTCTCCCTGAAACAGATTAATCCCACATGTGGGCTCCATGAAACAGATTAATCCCACAGTGTGTGCTCCCTTATAAAGATTAATACCTCAGTGTGGTCTCCCTGAAACAGATTAATCCCACAGTGCGGAATCCCTGAAACAGATTAATCCCACAGTGTGGTCTCCCTGAAACAGATTAATCCCACAGTGTGGTCTCCCTAAAACAGGTTAATCCCAGAGTGTTGTCTCCCTGAAAGAGATTAATCCCACAGTGTGGTCTCCCTGAAACAGATTAATCCCTCAGTGTGGGCTCCCTGAAGGAGATTAATCCCACATTGTGGGCTCCCTGAAACAGATTAATCGCACAATGTGTTCTCCCTGAAACAGATTAATCCAACAGTGCGGTCTCCCTGAAACAGATTAATCCCACAGTGAGGTCTCCCTAAAACAGATTAATCCCACAGTGCGGTCTCCCTCAAACAGATTAATCCCACAGTGCGGTCTCCCTGAAACAGATTAATCCCACAGAGTTGGCTCCCTGAAACAGATTAATCCCAAAGTGTGGGCTCCCTGAAAAGGATTAATCCCACAGTGTGGTCTCCCTAAAACAGATTAAACCCACAGTGCGGTCTCTCTGAAACAGATTAATCCCACAGGATGGGCTCCCTGAAGGAGATTAATCCCACAGTGTGGTCTCCCTGAAACAGATTAATCCCACAGTGTGGTCTCCCTGAAACAGATTAATCCCATAGTGTGGCCTCCCTGAAACAGATCAATCCTACAGTGTGGTCTCCCTGAAACAGATTAACCCACAGTGTGGTCTCCCTGAAACAGATTAATCCCTCAGTGTGGGCTCCCTGAAACAAATTAATCCCACAGTGTGGTCTCCCTAAAACAGATTAATCCCACAGTGTGGTCTCCCTAAAACAGATTAATTCCACAGTGTGGGCTCCGTGAAACAGATTAATCCCACAGTGTGGGCTGCCTGAAGGAGATTAATCCCACAGTGTGGGCTCCCTGAAACAGATTAATCGCACAATGTGGTCTCCCTGAAACAGATTAATCCAACAGTGTGGTCTCCCTGAAACAGATTAATGCCACAGTGTGGGCTCCCTGAAATAGAGTAATCCCACAGTGAGGTCTCCCTAAAACAGATTAATCCCACAGTGTGGTCTCCCTAAAACAGATTAATCCTACAGTGTGGGCTCCCTAAAACAGATTAATCCCAAAGTGTGGGCTCCCTGAAACAGATTAATCCCACAGTGTGGTCTCCCTAAAACAGATTAAACCCACAGTGCGGTCTCTCTGAAACAGATTAATCATACAGTGCGGTTTCCCTGAAACAGATTAATCCCACAGTGTGGGCTCCCCGAAACAGATTAATCCCACAGTGTGGTCTCCCTAAAACAAATTAATCCCACAGTGTCTTCTCCCTAAAACAGATTCATCCCACAGTGTGGTCTCCCTGAAACAGATTAATCCCACAATGTGGTCTCCCTGAAACAGATTAATCCCACAGTGTGGTCTCCCTAAAACAGATTAATCCCACAGTGTGGTCTCCCTGAAACAGATTAATCCCACAGTGTGGTCTCCCTGAAACAGATTAATCATACAGTGCGGTCTCCCTGAAACAGATTAATCCCACTGTGTGGGCTCCCTGAAACAGATCAATCCTACAGTGTGGTCTCCCTGAAACAGATTAATCATACAGTGCGGTCTCCCTGAAACAGATTAATCCCACAGTGTGGGCTCCCTGAAACAGATTAATCCCACAGTGTGGTCTCCCTGAAACAGATTAATCATACAGTGCGGTCTCCCTGAAACAGATTAATCCCACAGTGTGGGCTCCCTGATAAAGATTAATCCCACAGTGTGGTCTCCCTGAAACAGATTAATCCCACATGTGGGCTCCATGAAACAGATTAATCCCACAGTGTGGGCTCCCTGAAACAGATTAATCGCACAATGTGGTCTCCCTGAAACAGATTAATCCAACAGTGTGGTCTCCCTAAAACAGAATAATCCCAAAGTGTGGGCTCCCTGAAACAGATTAATCCCACAGTGTGGTCTCCCTAAAACAGATTAAACCCACAGTGCGGTCTCTCTGAAACAGATTAATCATACAGTGCGGTTTCCCTGAAACAGATTAATCCCACAGTGTGGGCTCCCCGAAACAGATTAATCCCACAGTGTGGTCTCCCTAAAACAAATTGATCCCACAGTGTCTTCTCCCTAAAACAGATTCATCCCACAGGGTGGTCTCCCTGAAACAGATTAATCCCACAATGTGGTCTCCCTGAAACAGATTAATCCCACAGTGTGGTCTCCCTAAAACAGATTAATCCCACAGTGTGGTCTCCCTGAAACAGATTAATCATACAGTGCGGTCTCCCTGAAACAGATTAATCCCACAGTGTGGGCTCCCTGAAACAGATCAATCCCACAGTGTGGTCTCCCTAAAACAGATTAATCCCACAGTGTGGTCACCCTGAAACAGATTAATCCTACAGCGCGGTCTCCCTGAAACAGATTAATCCCACAGTGTGGGCTCCCTGATAAAGATTAATCCCACAGTGTGGTCTCCCTGAAACAGATTAATCCCACATGTGGGCTCCATGAAACAGATTAATCCCACAGTGTGGTCTCCCTAAAACAGATTGATCCCACACTGTGTGCTCCCTGAAACAGATTAATCCCACAGTGTGGTCTCCCTGAAGGAGATTAATCCCACAGTGTGGTCTCCCTGAAACAGATTAATCCCACAGTGTGGTCTCCCTGAAACAGATTAATCCCATAGTGTGGCCTCCCTGAAACAGATCAATCCTACAGTGTGGTCTCCCTGAAACAGATTAACCCACAGTGTGGTCTCCCTGAAACAGATTAATCCCTCAGTGTGGGCTCCCTGAAACAAATTAATCCCACAGTGTGGTCTCCCTAAAACAGATTAATCCCACAGTGTGGTCTCCCTAAAACAGATTAATTCCACAGTGTGGGCTCCGTGAAACAGATTAATCCCACAGTGTGGGCTGCCTGAAGGAGATTAATCCCACAGTGTGGGCTCCCTGAAACAGATTAATCGCACAATGTGGTCTCCCTGAAACAGATTAATCCAACAGTGTGGTCTCCCTGAAACAGATTAATGCCACAGTGTGGGCTCCCTGAAATAGAGTAATCCCACAGTGAGGTCTCCCTAAAACAGATTAATCCCACAGTGTGGTCTCCCTAAAACAGATTAATCCTACAGTGTGGGCTCCCTAAAACAGATTAATCCCAAAGTGTGGGCTCCCTGAAACAGATTAATCCCACAGTGTGGTCTCCCTAAAACAGATTAAACCCACAGTGCGGTCTCTCTGAAACAGATTAATCATACAGTGCGGTTTCCCTGAAACAGATTAATCCCACAGTGTGGGCTCCCCGAAACAGATTAATCCCACAGTGTGGTCTCCCTAAAACAAATTAATCCCACAGTGTCTTCTCCCTAAAACAGATTCATCCCACAGTGTGGTCTCCCTGAAACAGATTAATCCCACAATGTGGTCTCCCTGAAACAGATTAATCCCACAGTGTGGTCTCCCTAAAACAGATTAATCCCACAGTGTGGTCTCCCTGAAACAGATTAATCCCACAGTGTGGTCTCCCTGAAACAGATTAATCATACAGTGCGGTCTCCCTGAAACAGATTAATCCCACTGTGTGGGCTCCCTGAAACAGATCAATCCTACAGTGTGGTCTCCCTGAAACAGATTAATCATACAGTGCGGTCTCCCTGAAACAGATTAATCCCACAGTGTGGGCTCCCTGAAACAGATTAATCCCACAGTGTGGTCTCCCTGAAACAGATTAATCATACAGTGCGGTCTCCCTGAAACAGATTAATCCCACAGTGTGGGCTCCCTGATAAAGATTAATCCCACAGTGTGGTCTCCCTGAAACAGATTAATCCCACATGTGGGCTCCATGAAACAGATTAATCCCACAGTGTGGGCTCCCTGAAACAGATTAATCGCACAATGTGGTCTCCCTGAAACAGATTAATCCAACAGTGTGGTCTCCCTAAAACAGAATAATCCCAAAGTGTGGGCTCCCTGAAACAGATTAATCCCACAGTGTGGTCTCCCTAAAACAGATTAAACCCACAGTGCGGTCTCTCTGAAACAGATTAATCATACAGTGCGGTTTCCCTGAAACAGATTAATCCCACAGTGTGGGCTCCCCGAAACAGATTAATCCCACAGTGTGGTCTCCCTAAAACAAATTGATCCCACAGTGTCTTCTCCCTAAAACAGATTCATCCCACAGGGTGGTCTCCCTGAAACAGATTAATCCCACAATGTGGTCTCCCTGAAACAGATTAATCCCACAGTGTGGTCTCCCTAAAACAGATTAATCCCACAGTGTGGTCTCCCTGAAACAGATTAATCATACAGTGCGGTCTCCCTGAAACAGATTAATCCCACAGTGTGGGCTCCCTGAAACAGATCAATCCCACAGTGTGGTCTCCCTAAAACAGATTAATCCCACAGTGTGGTCACCCTGAAACAGATTAATCCTACAGCGCGGTCTCCCTGAAACAGATTAATCCCACAGTGTGGGCTCCCTGATAAAGATTAATCCCACAGTGTGGTCTCCCTGAAACAGATTAATCCCACATGTGGGCTCCATGAAACAGATTAATCCCACAGTGTGTGCTCCCTTATAAAGATTAATACCTCAGTGTGGTCTCCCTGAAACAGATTAATCCCACAGTGCGGAATCCCTGAAACAGATTAATCCCACAGTGTGGTCTCCCTGAAACAGATTAATCCCACAGTGTGGTCTCCCTAAAACAGGTTAATCCCAGAGTGTTGTCTCCCTGAAAGAGATTAATCCCACAGTGTGGTCTCCCTGAAACAGATTAGTCCCACAGTGTGGTCTCACTGAAACAGATTAATCCCACAGTATGGTCTCCTTAAAACAGATTAATCCCACAGTGTTGTCTCCCTGAAACAGATTAATCCCACAGTGTGGTCTCCCTAAAACAGATTAAACCCACAGTGCGGTCTCTCTGAAACGGATTAATCCCACAGTGTGGGCTCCCTGAAGGAGATTAATCCCACAGTGTGGGCTCCCTGAAACAGATTAATCGCACAATGTGGTCTCCCTGAAACAGATTAATCCCACAGTGTGGGCTCCCTGAAACAGATCAATCCCACAGTGTGGTCTCCCTAAAACAGATTAAACCCACAGTGCGGTCTCTCAGAAACAGATTAATCCCACAGTGTGGGCTCCCTGAAGGAGATTAATCCCACAGTGTGGTCTCCCTGAAACAGATTAATCCAACAGTGTGGTCTCCCTAAAACAGATTAATCCCACAGTGTGGTCTCGCTGAAACAGATTAATCCCACAGTGTGGTCTCTCTGAAACAGATTGATCCCACAGTGTGGTCTCCCTGAAACAGATTAATCCCACAGTGTGGGCTCCCTGAAACAGATCAATCCCACAGTGTGGTCTCCCTAAAACAGATTAATCCCACAGTGTGGTCACCCTAAAAGAGATTAATCCCACAGTGCGGTCTCCCTGAAACAGATTAATCCCACAGTGTGGGCTCCCTGATAAAGATTAATCCCACAGTGTGGTCTCCCTGAAACAGATTAATCCCACATGTGGGCTCCATGAAACAGATTAATCCCACAGTGTGGGCTCCCGGAAACAGATTAATCCCACAGTGTGTGCTCCCTTATAAAGATTAATACCACAGTGTGGTCTCCCTGAAACAGATTAATCCCACAGTGCGGAATCCCTGAAACAGATTAATCCCACAGTGTGGTCTCCCTGAAACAGATTAATCCCACAGTGTTGTCTCTCTGAAACAGATTAATCCCACAGTGTGGTCTCCCTGAAACAGATTAATCCCACAGTGTGGGCTCCCTGAAACAGATTAATCCCACAATGTGGTCTCCCTGAAACAGATTAATCCCACAGTGTGGTCTCCCTGAAACAGATTAATCATACAGTGCGTTTTCCCTGAAACAGATTAATCCAACAGTGTGGGCTCCCTGAAACAGATTAATCCCACAGTGTGGTCTTCCTATAACAGATTAATCCCACAGTGTGGTCTCTCTAAAACCGATTAATCCCACAGTGTGGGCTCCCCAAAACAGATTAATCCCACAGTGCGGTCTCCCTGAAACAGATTAATCCCACAGTGTGGTCTCCCTGAAACAGATTAATCCCACAGTGTGGGCTCCCTGAAACTGATTAATCCCACAGTGTTGGCTTCCTGAAACAGATTAATCCCACAGTGTGGGCTCCCTGAAACAGATTAATCCCACAGTGTGGTCTCCCTGAAACAGATTATTCCCACAGTGTATTCTTCCTAAACAGATTAATCCCACAGTTTGGTCTCCCTAAAATAGATTAATCCCACAGTGTGGTCTCCCTGAAACAGTTTAATCCACAGTGTGGTCTCCCTGAAACAGATTAATCCCTCAGTGTGGTCTCCCTGAAACAGATTAATCCCACAGTGCGGTTTCCCTAAAACTGATTAATCCCACAGTGTGGTCTCCCTAAAACAGATTAATCCCACAGTGCGGTCTCCCTGAAACAGATTAATCCCACAGTGTTGGCTCCCTGAAACAGATTAATCCCAAAGTGTGGGCTCCCTGAAAAGGATTAATCCCACAGTGTGGTCTCACTAAAACAGATTAAACCAACAGTGCGGTCTCTCTGAAAAAGATTAATCCCACAGGATGGGCTCCCTGAAGGAGATTAATCCCACAGTGTGGTCCTCCTGAAACAGATTAATCCCACAGTGTGGTCTCCCTGAAACAGATTAATCCCATAGTGTGGCCTCCCTGAAACAGATTAATCCCACAGTGTGGTCTCCCTGAAACAGATTAACCCACAGTGTGGTCTCCCTGAAACAGATTAATTCCACAGTGCGGTCTCCCTGAAACAGATTAATCCCTCAGTGTGGGCTCCCTGAAACAAATTAATCCCACAGTGTGGTCTCCCTAAAACAGATTAATCCCACAGTGTGGTCTCCCTAAAACAGATCAATTCCACAGTGTGGGCTCCCTGAAACAGATTAATCCCAAAGTGTGGGCTGCCTGAAGGAGATTAATCCCACAGTGTGGGCTCCCTGAAACAGATTAATCGCACAATGTGGTCTCCCTGAAACAGATTAATCCCACAGTGTGGTCTCCCTGAAACAGATTAATCCAACAGTGTGGGCTCCCTGAAACAAATTAATCCCACAGTGTGGTCTCCCTGAAACAGATTAATCCCTCAGTGTGGTCTCCCTGAAACAGATTAATCCCACAGTGTTGGCTCCCTGAAACAGATTAATCCCAAAGTGTGGGCTCCCTGAAAAGGATTAATCCCACAGTGTGGTCTCACTAAAACAGATTAAACCAACAGTGCGGTCTCTCTGAAACAGATTAATCCCACAGGATGGGCTCCCTGAAGGAGATTAATCCCACAGTGTATTCTTCCTAAACAGATTAATCCCACAGTTTGGTCTCCCTAAAATAGATTAATCCCACAGTGTGGTCTCCCTGAAACAGTTTAATCCACAGTGTGGTCTCCCTGAAACAGATTAATCCCACAGTGCGGTCTCCCTGAAACAGATTAATCCCACAGTGTTGGCTCCCTGAAACAGATTAATCCCAAAGTGTGGGCTCCCTGAAAAGGATTAATCCCACAGTGTGGTCTCACTAAAACAGATTAAACCAACAGTGCGGTCTCTCTGAAACAGATTAATTCCACAGGATGGGCTCCCTGAAGGAGATTAATCCCACAGTGTGGTCTCCCTGAAACAGATTAATCCCACAGTGTGGTCTCCCTGAAACAGATTAATCCCATAGTGTGGCCTCCCTGAAACAGATTAATCCCACAGTGTGGTCTCCCTGAAACAGATTAACCCACAGTGTGGTCTCCCTGAAACAGATTAATTCCACAGTGCGGTCTCCCTGAAACAGATTAATCCCTCAGTGTGGGCTTCCTGAAACAAATTAATCCCACAGTGTGGTCTCCCTAAAACAGATTAATCCCACAGTGTGGTCTCCCTAAAACAGATCAATTCCACAGTGTGGGCTCTTTGAAACAGATTAATCCCAAAGTGTGGGCTGCCTGAAGGAGATTAATCCCACAGTGTGGGCTCCCTGAAACAGATTAATCGCACAATGTGGTCTCCCTGAAACAGATTAATCCAACAGTGTGGGCTCCCTGAAACAAATTAATCCCACAGTGTGGTCTCCCTGAAACAGATTAATCCCTCAGTGTGGTCTCCCTGAAACAGATTAATCCCACAGTGTTGGCTCCCTGAAACAGATTAATCCCAAAGTGTGGGCTCCCTGAAAAGGATTAATCCCACAGTGTGGTCTCACTAAAACAGATTAAACCAACAGTGCGGTCTCTCTGAAACAGATTAATCCCACAGGATGTGCTCCCTGAAGGAGATTAATCCCACAGTGTGGTCTCCCTAAAACAGATTAAACCCACAGTGCGGTCTCTCTGAAACAGATTAATCCCACAGGATGGGCTCCCTGAAGGAGATTAATCCCACAGTGTGGTCTCCCTGAAACAGATTAATCCCACAGTGTGGTCTCCCTGAAACAGATTAATCCCATAGTGTGGCCTCCCTGAAACAGATTAATCCTACAGTGTGGTCTCCCTGAAACAGATTAACCCACAGTGTGGTCTCCCTGAAACAGATTAATCCCTCAGTGTGGGCTCCCTGAAACAAATTAATCCCACAGTGTGGTCTCCCTAAAACAGATTAATCCCACAGTGTGGTCTCCCTAAAACAGATTAATTCCACAGTGTGGGCTCCGTGAAACAGATTAATCCCACAGTGTGGGCTGCCTGAAGGAGATTAATCCCACAGTGTGGGCTCCCTGAAACAGATTAATCGCACAATGTGGTCTCCCTGAAACAGATTAATCCAACAGTGTGGTCTCCCTGAAACAGATTAATGCCACAGTGTGGGCTCCCTGAAATAGAGTAATCCCACAGTGAGGTCTCCCTAAAACAGATTAATCCCACAGTGTGGTCTCCCTAAAACAGATTAATCCTACAGTGTGGGCTCCCTAAAACAGATTAATCCCAAAGTGTGGGCTCCCTGAAACAGATTAATCCCACAGTGTGGTCTCCCTAAAACAGATTAAACCCACAGTGCGGTCTCTCTGAAACAGATTAATCATACAGTGCGGTTTCCCTGAAACAGATTAATCCCACAGTGTGGGCTCCCCGAAACAGATTAATCCCACAGTGTGGTCTCCCTAAAACAAATTAATCCCACAGTGTCTTCTCCCTAAAACAGATTCATCCCACAGTGTGGTCTCCCTGAAACAGATTAATCCCACAATGTGGTCTCCCTGAAACAGATTAATCCCACAGTGTGGTCTCCCTAAAACAGATTAATCCCACAGTGTGGTCTCCCTGAAACAGATTAATCCCACAGTGTGGTCTCCCTGAAACAGATTAATCATACAGTGCGGTCTCCCTGAAACAGATTAATCCCACTGTGTGGGCTCCCTGAAACAGATCAATCCTACAGTGTGGTCTCCCTGAAACAGATTAATCATACAGTGCGGTCTCCCTGAAACAGATTAATCCCACAGTGTGGGCTCCCTGAAACAGATTAATCCCACAGTGTGGTCTCCCTGAAACAGATTAATCATACAGTGCGGTCTCCCTGAAACAGATTAATCCCACAGTGTGGGCTCCCTGATAAAGATTAATCCCACAGTGTGGTCTCCCTGAAACAGATTAATCCCACATGTGGGCTCCATGAAACAGATTAATCCCACAGTGTGGGCTCCCTGAAACAGATTAATCGCACAATGTGGTCTCCCTGAAACAGATTAATCCAACAGTGTGGTCTCCCTAAAACAGAATAATCCCAAAGTGTGGGCTCCCTGAAACAGATTAATCCCACAGTGTGGTCTCCCTAAAACAGATTAAACCCACAGTGCGGTCTCTCTGAAACAGATTAATCATACAGTGCGGTTTCCCTGAAACAGATTAATCCCACAGTGTGGGCTCCCCGAAACAGATTAATCCCACAGTGTGGTCTCCCTAAAACAAATTGATCCCACAGTGTCTTCTCCCTAAAACAGATTCATCCCACAGGGTGGTCTCCCTGAAACAGATTAATCCCACAATGTGGTCTCCCTGAAACAGATTAATCCCACAGTGTGGTCTCCCTAAAACAGATTAATCCCACAGTGTGGTCTCCCTGAAACAGATTAATCATACAGTGCGGTCTCCCTGAAACAGATTAATCCCACAGTGTGGGCTCCCTGAAACAGATCAATCCCACAGTGTGGTCTCCCTAAAACAGATTAATCCCACAGTGTGGTCACCCTGAAACAGATTAATCCTACAGCGCGGTCTCCCTGAAACAGATTAATCCCACAGTGTGGGCTCCCTGATAAAGATTAATCCCACAGTGTGGTCTCCCTGAAACAGATTAATCCCACATGTGGGCTCCATGAAACAGATTAATCCCACAGTGTGTGCTCCCTTATAAAGATTAATACCTCAGTGTGGTCTCCCTGAAACAGATTAATCCCACAGTGCGGAATCCCTGAAACAGATTAATCCCACAGTGTGGTCTCCCTGAAACAGATTAATCCCACAGTGTGGTCTCCCTAAAACAGGTTAATCCCAGAGTGTTGTCTCCCTGAAAGAGATTAATCCCACAGTGTGGTCTCCCTGAAACAGATTAGTCCCACAGTGTGGTCTCACTGAAACAGATTAATCCCACAGTATGGTCTCCTTAAAACAGATTAATCCCACAGTGTTGTCTCCCTGAAACAGATTAATCCCACAGTGTGGTCTCCCTAAAACAGATTAAACCCACAGTGCGGTCTCTCTGAAACGGATTAATCCCACAGTGTGGGCTCCCTGAAGGAGATTAATCCCACAGTGTGGGCTCCCTGAAACAGATTAATCGCACAAAGTGGTCTCCCTGAAACAGATTAATCCCACAGTGTGGGCTCCCTGAAACAGATCAATCCCACAGTGTGGTCTCCCTAAAACAGATTAAACCCACAGTGCGGTCTCTCAGAAACAGATTAATCCCACAGTGTGGGCTCCCTGAAGGAGATTAATCCCACAGTGTGGTCTCCCTGAAACAGATTAATCCAACAGTGTGGTCTCCCTAAAACAGATTAATCCCACAGTGTGGTCTCGCTGAAACAGATTAATCCCACAGTGTGGTCTCTTTGAAACAGATTGATCCCACAGTGTGGTCTCCCTGAAACAGATTAATCCCACAGTGTGGGCTCCCTGAAACAGATCAATCCCACAGTGTGGTCTCCCTAAAACAGATTAATCCCACAGTGTGGTCACCCTAAAAGAGATTAATCCCACAGTGCGGTCTCCCTGAAACAGATTAATCCCACAGTGTGGGCTCCCTGATAAAGATTAATCCCACAGTGTGGTCTCCCTGAAACAGATTAATCCCACATGTGGGCTCCATGAAACAGATTAATCCCACAGTGTGGGCTCCCGGAAACAGATTAATCCCACAGTGTGTGCTCCCTTATAAAGATTAATACCACAGTGTGGTCTCCCTGAAACAGATTAATCCCACAGTGCGGAATCCCTGAAACAGATTAATCCCACAGTGTGGTCTCCCTGAAACAGATTAATCCCACAGTGTTGTCTCTCTGAAACAGATTAATCCCACAGTGTGGTCTCCCTGAAACAGATTAATCCCACAGTGTGGGCTCCCTGAAACAGATTAATCCCACAATGTGGTCTCCCTGAAACAGATTAATCCCACAGTGTGGTCTCCCTGAAACAGATTAATCATACAGTGCGTTTTCCCTGAAACAGATTAATCCAACAGTGTGGGCTCCCTGAAACAGATTAATCCCACAGTGTGGTCTTCCTATAACAGATTAATCCCACAGTGTGGTCTCTCTAAAACCGATTAATCCCACAGTGTGGGCTCCCCAAAACAGATTAATCCCACAGTGCGGTCTCCCTGAAACAGATTAATCCCACAGTGTGGTCTCCCTGAAACAGATTAATCCCACAGTGTGGGCTCCCTGAAACTGATTAATCCCACAGTGTTGGCTTCCTGAAACAGATTAATCCCACAGTGTGGGCTCCCTGAAACAGATTAATCCCACAGTGTGGTCTCCCTGAAACAGATTATTCCCACAGTGTATTCTTCCTAAACAGATTAATCCCACAGTTTGGTCTCCCTAAAATAGATTAATCCCACAGTGTGGTCTCCCTGAAACAGTTTAATCCACAGTGTGGTCTCCCTGAAACAGATTAATCCCTCAGTGTGGTCTCCCTGAAACAGATTAATCCCACAGTGCGGTTTCCCTAAAACTGATTAATCCCACAGTGTGGTCTCCCTAAAACAGATTAATCCCACAGTGCGGTCTCCCTGAAACAGATTAATCCCACAGTGTTGGCTCCCTGAAACAGATTAATCCCAAAGTGTGGGCTCCCTGAAAAGGATTAATCCCACAGTGTGGTCTCACTAAAACAGATTAAACCAACAGTGCGGTCTCTCTGAAAAAGATTAATCCCACAGGATGGGCTCCCTGAAGGAGATTAATCCCACAGTGTGGTCCTCCTGAAACAGATTAATCCCACAGTGTGGTCTCCCTGAAACAGATTAATCCCATAGTGTGGCCTCCCTGAAACAGATTAATCCCACAGTGTGGTCTCCCTGAAACAGATTAACCCACAGTGTGGTCTCCCTGAAACAGATTAATTCCACAGTGCGGTCTCCCTGAAACAGATTAATCCCTCAGTGTGGGCTCCCTGAAACAAATTAATCCCACAGTGTGGTCTCCCTAAAACAGATTAATCCCACAGTGTGGTCTCCCTAAAACAGATCAATTCCACAGTGTGGGCTCCCTGAAACAGATTAATCCCAAAGTGTGGGCTGCCTGAAGGAGATTAATCCCACAGTGTGGGCTCCCTGAAACAGATTAATCGCACAATGTGGTCTCCCTGAAACAGATTAATCCCACAGTGTGGTCTCCCTGAAACAGATTAATCCAACAGTGTGGGCTCCCTGAAACAAATTAATCCCACAGTGTGGTCTCCCTGAAACAGATTAATCCCTCAGTGTGGTCTCCCTGAAACAGATTAATCCCACAGTGTTGGCTCCCTGAAACAGATTAATCCCAAAGTGTGGGCTCCCTGAAAAGGATTAATCCCACAGTGTGGTCTCACTAAAACAGATTAAACCAACAGTGCGGTCTCTCTGAAACAGATTAATCCCACAGGATGTGCTCCCTGAAGGAGATTAATCCCACAGTGTGGTCTCCCTGAAACAGATTAATCCCACAGTGTGGTCTCCCTGAAACAGATTAATCCCATAGTGTGGCCTCCCTGAAACAGATTAATCCCACAGTGTGGTCTCCCTGAAACAGATTAACCCACAGTGTGGTCTCCCTGAAACAGATTAATTCCACAGTGCGGTCTCCCTGAAACAGATTAATCCCTCAGTGTGGGCTCCCTGAAACAGATTAATCCCACAGTGTGGTCTTCCTATAACAGATTAATCCCACAGTGTGGTCTCTCTAAAACCGATTAATCCCACAGTGTGGGCTCCCCAAAACAGATTAATCCCAAAGTGCGGTCTCCCTGAAACAGATTAATCCCACAGTGTGGTCTCCCTGAAACAGATTAATCCCACAGTGTGGGCTCCCTGAAACTGATTAATCCCACAGTGTTGGCTTCCTGAAACAGATTAATCCCACAGTGTGGGCTCCCTGAAACAGATTAATCCCACAGTGTGGTCTCCCTGAAACAGATTAATCCCACAGTGTGGTCTCCCTGAAACAGTTTAATCCACAGTGTGGTCTCCCTGAAACAGATTATTCCCACAGTGCGGTCTCCCTGAAACAGATTAATCCCACAGTGTTGGCTCCCTGAAACAGATTAATCCCAAAGTGTGGGCTCCCTGAAAAGGATTAATCCCACAGTGTGGTCTCACTAAAACAGATTAAACCAACAGTGCAGTCTCTCTGAAACAGATTAATCCCACAGGATGGGCTCCCTGAAGGAGATTAATCCCACAGTGTGGTCTCCCTGAAACAGATTAATCCCATAGTGTGGCCTCCCTGAAACAGATTAATCCCACAGTGTGGTCTCCCTGAAACAGATTAACCCACAGTGTGGTCTCCCTGAAACAGATTAATTCCACAGTGCGGTCTCCCTGAAACAGATTAATCCCTCAGTGTGGGCTCCCTGAAACAAATTAATCCCACAGTGTGGTCTCCCTAAAACAGATTAATCCCACAGTGTGGTCTCCCTAAAACAGATCAATTCCACAGTGTGGGCTCCCTGAAACAGATTAACCCCAAAGTGTGGGCTGCCTGAAGGAGATTAATCCCACTGTGTGGGCTCCCTGAAACAGATTAATCCAACAGTGCGGTCTCCCTGAAATAGAGTAATCCCACAGTGAGGTCTCCCTAAAACAGATTAATCCCACAGTGTGGTCTCCCTGAAATAGAGTAATCCCACAGTGAGGTCTCCCTAAAACAGATTAATCCAACAGTGTGGTCTCCCTAAAACAGATTAATCCCACAGTGTGGGCTCCCTAAAACAGATTAATCCCAAAGTGTGGGCTCCCTGAAACAGATTAATCCCACAGTGTGGTCTCCCTAAAACAGATTAAACCCACAGTGCGGTCTCTCTGAAACAGATTAATCATACAGTGCGGTTTCCCTGAAACAGATTAATCCCACAGTGTGGGCTCCCCGAAACAGATTAATCCCACAGTGTGGTCTCCCTAAAACAAATTAATCCCACAGTGTCTTCTCACTAAAACAGATTCATCCCACAGTGTGGTCTCCCTGAAACAGATTAATCCCACAATGTGGTCTCCCTGAAACAGATTAATCCCACAGTGTGGTCTCCCTAAAACAGATTAATCCCACAGTGTGGTCTCCCTGAAACAGATTAATCCCACAGTGTGGTCTCCCTGAAACAGATTAATCCCACAGTGTGGGCTCCCTAAAACAGATTAATCCCAAAGTGTGGGCTCCCTGAAACAGATTAATCCCACAGTGTGGTCTCCCTAAAACAGATTAAACCCACAGTGCGGTCTCTCTGAAACAGATTAATCATACAGTGCGGTTTCCCTGAAACAGATTAATCCCACAGTGTGGGCTCCCTGAAACAGATTAATCCCACAGTGTGGTCTTCCTATAACAGATTAATCCCACAGTGTGGTCTCTCTAAAACCGATTAATCCCACAGTGTGGGCTCCCCAAAACAGATTAATCCCACAGTGCGGTCTCCCTGAAACAGATTAATCCCACAGTGTGGTCTCCCTGAAACAGATTAATCCCACAGTTTGGGCTCCCTGAAACTGATTAATCCCACAGTGTTGGCTTCCTGAAACAGATTAATCCCACAGTGTGGGCTCCCTGAAACAGATTAATCCCACAGTGTGGTCTCCCTGAAACAGATTATTCCCACAGTGTATTCTTCCTAAACAGATTAATCCCACAGTTTGGTCTCCCTAAAATAGATTAATCCCACAGTGTGGTCTCCCTGAAGCAGTTTAATCCACAGTGTGGTCTCCCTGAAACAGATTAATCCCTCAGTGTGGTCTCCCTGAAACAGATTAATCCCACAGTGCGGTTTCCCTAAAACTGATTAATCCCACAGTGTGGTCTCCCTAAAACAGATTAATCCCACAGTGCGGTCTCCCTGAAACAGATTAATCCCACAGTGTTGGCTCCCTGAAACAGATTAATCCCAAAGTGTGGGCTCCCTGAAAAGGATTAATCCCACAGTGTGGTCTCACTAAAACAGATTAAACCAACAGTGCGGTCTCTCTGAAACAGATTAATCCCACAGGATGGGCTCCCTGAAGGAGATTAATCCCACAGTGTGGTCCTCCTGAAACAGATTAATCCCACAGTGTGGTCTCCCTGAAACAGATTAATCCCATAGTGTGGCCTCCCTGAAACAGATTAATCCCACAGTGTGGTCTCCCTGAAACAGATTAACCCACAGTGTGGTCTCCCTGAAACAGATTAATTCCACAGTGCGGTCTCCCTGAAACAGATTAATCCCTCAGTGTGGGCTCCCTGAAACAAATTAATCCCACAGTGTGGTCTCCCTAAAACAGATTAATCCCACAGTGTGGTCTCCCTAAAACAGATCAATTCCACAGTGTGGGCTCCCTGAAACAGATTAATCCCAAAGTGTGGGCTGCCTGAAGGAGATTAATCCCACAGTGTGGGCTCCCTGAAACAGATTAATCGCACAATGTGGTCTCCCTGAAACAGATTAATCCAACAGTGTGGGCTCCCTGAAACAAATTAATCCCACAGTGTGGTCTCCCTGAAACAGATTAATCCCTCAGTGTGGTCTCCCTGTAACAGATTAATCCCACAGTGTTGGCTCCCTGAAACAGATTAATCCCAAAGTGTGGGCTCCCTGAAAAGGATTAATCCCACAGTGTGGTCTCACTAAAACAGATTAAACCAACAGTGCGGTCTCTCTGAAACAGATTAATTCCACAGGATGGGCTCCCTGAAGGAGATTAATCCCACAGTGTGGTCTCCCTGAAACAGATTAATCCCACAGTGTGGTCTCCCTGAAACAGATTAATCCCATAGTGTGGCCTCCCTGAAACAGATTAATCCCACAGTGTGGTCTCCCTGAAACAGATTAACCCACAGTGTGGTCTCCCTGAAACAGATTAATTCCACAGTGCGGTCTCCCTGAAACAGATTAATCCCTCAGTGTGGGCTTCCTGAAACAAATTAATCCCACAGTGTGGTCTCCCTAAAACAGATTAATCCCACAGTGTGGTCTCCCTAAAACAGATCAATTCCACAGTGTGGGCTCCCTGAAACAGATTAATCCCAAAGTGTGGGCTGCCTGAAGGAGATTAATCCCACAGTGTGGGCTCCCTGAAACAGATTAATCGCACAATGTGGTCTCCCTGAAACAGATTAATCCAACAGTGTGGGCTCCCTGAAACAAATTAATCCCACAGTGTGGTCTCCCTGAAACAGATTAATCCCTCAGTGTGGTCTCCCTGAAACAGATTAATCCCACAGTGTTGGCTCCCTGAAACAGATTAATCCCAAAGTGTGGGCTCCCTGAAAAGGATTAATACCACAGTGTGGTCTCCCTGAAACAGATTAATCCCATAGTGTGGCCTCCCTGAAACAGATTAATCCCACAGTGTGGTCTCCCTGAAACAGATTAACCCACAGTGTGGTCTCCCTGAAACAGATTAATTCCACAGTGCGGTCTCCCTGAAACAGATTAATCCCTCAGTGTGGGCTCCCTGAAACAGATTAATCCCACAGTGTGGTCTTCCTATAACAGATTAATCCCACAGTGTGGTCTCTCTAAAACCGATTAATCCCACAGTGTGGGCTCCCCAAAACAGATTAATCCCACAGTGCGGTCTCCCTGAAACAGATTAATCCCACAGTGTGGTCTCCCTGAAACAGATTAATCCCACAGTGTGGGCTCCATGAAACTGATTAATCCCACAGTGTTGGCTTCCTGAAACAGATTAATCCCACAGTGTGGGCTCCCTGAAACAGATTAATCCCACAGTGTGGTCTCCCTGAAACAGATTATTCCCACAGTGTATTCTTCCTAAACAGATTAATCCCACAGTTTGGTCTCCCTAAAATAGATTAATCCCACAGTGTGGTCTCCCTGAAACAGTTTAATCCACAGTGTGGTCTCCCTGAAACAGATTATTCCCACAGTGCGGTCTCCCTGAAACAGATTAATCCCACAGTGTTGGCTCCCTGAAACAGATTAATCCCAAAGTGTGGGCTCCCTGAAAAGGATTAATCCCACAGTGTGGTCTCACTAAAACAGATTAAACCAACAGTGCGGTCTCTCTGAAACAGATTAATCCCACAGGATGGGCTCCCTGAAGGAGATTAATCCCACAGTGTGGTCTCCCTGAAACAGATTAATCCCACAGTGTGGTCTCCCTGAAACAGATTAATCCCATAGTGTGGCCTCCCTGAAACAGATTAATCCCACAGTGTGGTCTCTCTGAAACAGATTAACCCACAGTGTGGTCTCCCTGAAACAGATTAATTCCACAGTGCGGTCTCGCTGAAACAGATTAATCCCTCAGTGTGGGCTCCCTGAAACAAATTAATCCCACAGTGTGGTCTCCCTAAAACAGATTAATCCCACAGTGTGGTCTCCCTAAAACAGATCAATTCCACAGTGTGGGCTCCCTGAAACAGATTAATCCCAAAGTGTGGGCTGCCTGAAGGAGATTAATCCCACTGTGTGGGCTCCCTGAAACAGATTAATCCAACAGTGCGGTCTCCCTGAAATAGAATAATCCCACAGTGAGGTCTCCCTAAAACAGATTAATCCCACAGTGTGGTCTCCCTGAAATAGAGTAATCCCACAGTGAGGTCTCCCTAAAACAGATTAATCCCACAGTGTGGTCTCCCTAAAACAGATTAATCCCACAGTGTGGGCTCCCTAAAACAGATTAATCCCAAAGTGTGGGCTCCCTGAAACAGATTAATCCCACAGTGTGGTCTCCCTAAAACAGATTAAACCCACAGTGCGGTCTCTCTGAAACAGATTAATCATACAGTGCGGTTTCCCTGAAACAGATTAATCCCACAGTGTGGGCTCCCCGAAACAGATTAATCCCACAGTGTGGTCTCCCTAAAACAAATTAATCCCACAGTGTCTTCTCACTAAAACAGATTCATCCCACAGTGTGGTCTCCCTGAAACAGATTAATCCCACAATGTGGTCTCCCTGAAACAGATTAATCCCACAGTGTGGTCTCCCTAAAACAGATTAATCCCACAGTGTGGTCTCCCTGAAACAAATTAATCCCACAGTGTAGTCTCCCTGAAACAGATTAATCATACAGTGCGGTCTCCCTGAAACAGATTAATCCCACAGTGTGGGCTCCCTGAAACAGATCAATCCCACAGTGTGGTCTCCCTAAAACAGATTAATCCCACAGTGTGGGCTCCCTGATAAAGATTAATCCCACAGCGCGGTCTCCCTGAAACAGATTAATCCCACATGTGGGCTCCATGAAACAGATTAATCCCACAGTGTGTGCTCCCTTATAAAGATTAATACCACAGTGTGGTCTCCCTGAAATAGATTAATCCCACAGTGCGGAATCCCTGAAACAGATTAATCCCACAGTGTGGTCTCCCTGAAACAGATTAATCCCACAGTGTGGTCTCCCTAAAACAGATTAATCCCAGAGTGTTGTCTCCCTGAAAGAGATTAATCCCACAGTGTGGTCTCCCTGAAACAGATTAATCCCACAATGTGGTCTCCCTGAAACAGATTAATCCCACAGTGTGGTCTCCTTAAAACAGATTAATCCCACAGTGTGGTCTCCCTAAAACAGATTAAACCCACAGTGCGGTCTCTCTGAAACAGATTAATCCCACAGTGTGGGCTCCCTGAAGGAGATTAATCCCACAGTGTGGGCTCCCTGAAACAGATTAATCGCACAGTGTGGGCTACCTGAAAGAGAGTAATCCCACAGAGAGGTCTCCCTAAAACAGATTAATCCCACAGTGTGGTCTCCCTAAAACAGATTAATCCCACAGTGTGGGCTCCCCAAAACAGATTAATCCCACAGTGCGGTCTCCCTGAAACAGATTAATCCCACAGTGTTGGCTCCCTGAAACAGATTAATCCTAAAGTGCGGGCTCCCTGAAACAGATTAATCCCACAGTGTGGTCTCCCTAAAACAGATTAAACCCACAGTGCGGTCTCTCAGAAACAGATTAATCCCACAGTGTGGGCTCCCTGAAGGAGATTAATCCCACAGTGTGGGCTCCTTGAAACAGATTAATCCCACAATGTGGTCTCCCTGAAACAGATTAATCCAACAGTGTGGGCTGCCTGAAGGAGATTAATCCCACAGTGTGGGCTCCCTGAAACAGATTAATCGCACAATGTGGTCTCCCTGAAACAGATTAATCCAACAGTGTGGTCTCCCTGAAACAGATTAATGCCACAGTGTGGGCTCCCTGAAATAGAGTAATCCCACAGTGAGGTCTCCCTAAAACAGATTAATCCCACAGTGTGGTCTCCCTAAAACAGATTAATCCCACAGTGTGGGCTCCCTAAAACAGATTAATCCCAAAGTGTGGGCTCCCTGAAACAGATTAATCCCACAGTGTGGTCTCCCTAAAACAGATTAAACCCACAGTGCGGTCTCTCTGAAACAGATTAATCATACAGTGCGGTTTCCCTGAAACAGATTAATCCCACAGTGTGGGCTCCCCGAAACAGATTAATCCCACAGTGTGGTCTCCCTAAAACAAATTAATCCCACAGTGTCTTCTCCCTAAAACAGATTCATCCCACAGTGTGGTCTCCCTGAAACAGATTAATCCCACAATGTGGTCTCCCTGAAACAGATTAATCCCACAGTGTGGTCTCCCTAAAACAGATTAATCCCACAGTGTGGTCTCCCTGAAACAGATTAATCCCACAGTGTGGTCTCCCTGAAACAGATTAATCATACAGTGCGGTCTCCCTGAAACAGATTAATCCCACTGTGTGGGCTCCCTGAAACAGATCAATCCTACAGTGTGGTCTCCCTGAAACAGATTAATCATACAGTGCGGTCTCCCTGAAACAGATTAATCCCACAGTGTGGGCTCCCTGAAACAGATTAATCCCACAGTGTGGTCTCCCTGAAACAGATTAATCATACAGTGCGGTCTCCCTGAAACAGATTAATCCCACAGTGTGGGCTCCCTGATAAAGATTAATCCCACAGTGTGGTCTCCCTGAAACAGATTAATCCCACATGTGGGCTCCATGAAACAGATTAATCCCACAGTGTGTGCTCCCTGAAACAGATTAATCGCACAATGTGGTCTCCCTGAAACAGATTAATCCAACAGTGTGGTCTCCCTAAAACAGAATAATCCCAAAGTGTGGGCTCCCTGAAACAGATTAATCCCACAGTGTGGTCTCCCTAAAACAGATTAAACCCACAGTGCGGTCTCTCTGAAACAGATTAATCATACAGTGCGGTTTCCCTGAAACAGATTAATCCCACAGTGTGGGCTCCCCGAAACAGATTAATCCCACAGTGTGGTCTCCCTAAAACAAATTGATCCCACAGTGTCTTCTCCCTAAAACAGATTCATCCCACAGGGTGGTCTCCCTGAAACAGATTAATCCCACAATGTGGTCTCCCTGAAACAGATTAATCCACAGTGTGGTCTCCCTGAAACAGATTAATCATACAGTGCGGTCTCCCTGAAACAGATTAATCCCACAGTGTGGGCTCCCTGAAACAGATCAATCCCACAGTGTGGTCTCCCTAAAACAGATTAATCCCACAGTGTGGTCACCCTGAAACAGATTAATCCTACAGCGCGGTCTCCCTGAAACAGATTAATCCCACAGTGTGGGCTCCCTGATAAAGATTAATCCCACAGTGTGGTCTCCCTGAAACAGATTAATCCCACATGTGGGCTCCATGAAACAGATTAATCCCACAGTGTGTGCTCCCTTATAAAGATTAATACCTCAGTGTGGTCTCCCTGAAACAGATTAATCCCACAGTGCGGAATCCCTGAAACAGATTAATCCCACAGTGTGGTCTCCCTGAAACAGATTAATCCCACAGTGTGGTCTCCCTAAAACAGGTTAATCCCAGAGTGTTGTCTCCCTGAAAGAGATTAATCCCACAGTGTGGTCTCCCTGAAACAGATTAGTCCCACAGTGTGGTCTCACTGAAACAGATTAATCCCACAGTGTGGTCTCCTTAAAACAGATTAATCCCACAGTGTTGTCTCCCTGAAACAGATTAATCCCACAGTGTGTTCTCCCTAAAACAGATTAAACCCACAGTGCGGTCTCTCTGAAACAGATTAATCCCACAGTGTGGGCTCCCTGAAGGAGATTAATCCCACAGTGTGGGCTCCCTGAAACAGATTAATCGCACAATGTGGTCTCCCTGAAACAGATTAATCCCACAGTGTGGGCTCCCTGAAACAGATCAATCCCACAGTGTGGTCTCCCTAAAACAGATTAAACCCACAGTGCGGTCTCTCAGAAACAGATTAATCCCACAGTGTGGGCTCCCTGAAGGAGATTAATCCCACAGTGTGGTCTCCCTGAAACAGATTAATCCAACAGTGTGGTCTCCCTAAAACAGATTAATCCCACAGTGTGGTCTCGCTGAAACAGATTAATCCCACAGTGTGGTCTCTCTGAAACAGATTGATCCCACAGTGTGGTCTCCCTGAAACAGATTAATCCCACAGTGTGGGCTCCCTGAAACAGATCAATCCCACAGTGTGGTCTCCCTAAAACAGATTAATCCCACAGTGTGGTCACCCTAAAAGAGATTAATCCCACAGTGCGGTCTCCCTGAAACAGATTAATCCCACAGTGTGGGCTCCCTGATTAAGATTAATCCCACAGTGTGGTCTCCCTGAAACAGATTAATCCCACATGTGGGCTCCATGAAACAGATTAATCCCACAGTGTGGGCTCCCGGAAACAGATTAATCCCACAGTGTGTGCTCCCTTATAAAGATTAATCCCACAATGTGGTCTCCCTGAAACAGATTAATCCCACAGTGTGGTCTCCCTGAAACAGATTAATCATACAGTGCGTTTTCCCTGAAACAGATTAATCCAACAGTGTGGGCTCCCTGAAACAGATTAATCCCACAGTGTGGTCTTCCTATAACAGATTAATCCCACAGTGTGGTCTCTCTAAAACCGATTAATCCCACAGTGTGGGCTCCCCAAAACAGATTAATCCCACAGTGCGGTCTCCCTGAAACAGATTAATCCCACAGTGTGGTCTCCCTGAAACAGATTAATCACACAGTGTGGGCTCCCTGAAACTGATTAATCCCACAGTGTTTGCTTCCTGAAACAGATTAATCCCACAGTGTGGGCTCCCTGAAACAGATTAATCCCACAGTGTGGTCTCCCTGAAACAGATTATTCCCACAGTGTATTCTTCCTAAACAGATTAATCCCACAGTTTGGTCTCCCTAAAATAGATTAATCCCACAGTGTGGTCTCCCTGAAACAGTTTAATCCACAGTGTGGTTTCCCTGAAACAGATTAATCCCTCAGTGTGGTCTCCCTGAAACAGATTAATCCCACAGTGCGGTTTCCCTAAAACTGATTAATCCCACAGTGTGGTCTCCCTAAAACAGATTAATCCCACAGTGCGGTCTCCCTGAAACAGATTAATCCCACAGTGTTGGCTCCCTGAAACAGATTAATCCCAAAGTGTGGGCTCCCTGAAAAGGATTAATCCCACAGTGTGGTCTCACTAAAACAGATTAAACCAACAGTGCGGTCTCTCTGAAACAGATTAATCCCACAGGATGGGCTCCCTGAAGGAGATTAATCCCACAGTGTGGTCCTCCTGAAACAGATTAATCCCACAGTGTGGTCTCCCTGAAACATATTAATCCCATAGTGTGGCCTCCCTGAAACAGATTAATCCCACAGTGTGGTCTCCCTGAAACAGATTAACCCACAGTGTGGTCTCCCTGAAACAGATTAATTCCACAGTGCGGTCTCCCTGAAACAGATTAATCCCTCAGTGTGGGCTCCCTGAAACAAATTAATCCCACAGTGTGGTCTCCCTAAAACAGATTAATCCCACAGTGTGGTCTCCCTAAAACAGATCAATTCCACAGTGTGGGCTCCCTGAAACAGATTAATCCCAAAGTGTGGGCTGCCTGAAGGAGATTAATCCCACAGTGTGGGCTCCCTGAAACAGATTAATCGCACAATGTGGTCTCACTGAAACAGATTAATCCAACAGTGTGGGCTCCCTGAAACAAATTAATCCCACAGTGTGGTCTCCCTGAAACAGATTAATCCCTCAGTGTGGTCTCCCTGAAACAGATTAATCCCACAGTGTTGGCTCCCTGAAACAGATTAATCCCAAAGTGTGGGCTCCCTGAAAAGGATTAATCCCACAGTGTGGTCTCACTAAAACAGATTAAACCAACAGTGCGGTCTCTCTGAAACAGATTAATCCCACAGGATGGGCTCCCTGAAGGAGATTAATCCCACAGTGTATTCTTCCTAAACAGATTAATCCCACAGTTTGGTCTCCCTAAAATAGATTAATCCCACAGTGTGGTCTCCCTGAAACAGTTTAATCCACAGTGTGGTCTCCCTGAAACAGATTAATCCCACAGTGCGGTCTCCCTGAAACAGATTAATCCCACAGTGTTGGCTCCCTGAAACAGATTAATCCCAAAGTGTGGGCTCCCTGAAAAGGATTAATCCCACAGTGTGGTCTCACTAAAACAGATTAAACCAACAGTGCGGTCTCTCTGAAACAGATTAATTCCACAGGATGGGCTCCCTGAAGGAGATTAATCCCACAGTGTGGTCTCCCTGAAACAGATTAATCCCACAGTGTGGTCTCCCTGAAACAGATTAATCCCATAGTGTGGCCTCCCTGAAACAGATTAATCCCACAGTGTGGTCTCCCTGAAACAGATTAACCCACAGTGTGGTCTCCCTGAAACAGATTAATTCCACAGTGCGGTCTCCCTGAAACAGATTAATCCCACAGTGTGGGCTTCCTGAAACAAATTAATCCCACAGTGTGGTCTCCCTAAAACAGATTAATCCCACAGTGTGGTCTCCCTAAAACAGATCAATTCCACAGTGTGGGCTCCCTGAAACAGATTAATCCCAAAGTGTGGGCTGCCTGAAGGAGATTAATCCCACAGTGTGGGCTCCCTGAAACAGATTAATCGCACAATGTGGTCTCCCTGAAACAGATTAATCCAACAGTGTGGGCTCCCTGAAACAAATTAATCCCACAGTGTGGTCTCCCTGAAACAGATTAATCCCTCAGTGTGGTCTCCCTGAAACAGATTAATCCCACAGTGTTGGCTCCCTGAAACAGATTAATCCCAAAGTGTGGGCTCCCTGAAAAGGATTAATCCCACAGTGTGGTCTCACTAAAACAGATTAAACCAACAGTGCGGTCTCTCTGAAACAGATTAATCCCACAGGATGGGCTCCCTGAAGGAGATTAATCCCACAGTGTGGTCTCCCTGAAACAGATTAATCCCACAGTGTGGTCTCCCTGAAACAGATTAATCCCATAGTGTGGCCTCCCTGAAACAGATTAATCCCACAGTGTGGTCTCCCTGAAACAGATTAACCCACAGTGTGGTCTCCCTGAAACAGATTAATTCCACAGTGCGGTCTCCCTGAAACAGATTAATCCCTCAGTGTGGGCTCCCTGAAACAGATTAATCCCACAGTGTGGTCTTCCTATAACAGATTAATCCCACAGTGTGGTCTCTCTAAAACCGATTAATCGCACAGTGTGGGCTCCCCAAAACAGATTAATCCCACAGTGCGGTCTCCCTGAAACAGATTAATCCCACAGTGTGGTCTCCCTGAAACAGATTAATCCCACAGTGTGGGCTCCCTGAAACTGATTAATCCCACAGTGTTGGCTTCCTGAAACAGATTAATCCCACAGTGTGGGCTCCCTGAAACAGATTAATCCCACAGTGTGGTCTCCCTGAAACAGATTATTCCCACAGTGTATTCTTCCTAAACAGATTAATCCCACAGTTTGGTCTCCCTAAAATAGATTAATCCCACAGTGTGGTCTCCCTGAAACAGTTTAATCCACAGTGTGGTCTCCCTGAAACAGATTATTCCCACAGTGCGGTCTCCCTGAAACAGATTAATCCCACAGTGTTGGCTCCCTGAAACAGATTAATCCCAAAGTGTGGGCTCCCTGAAAAGGATTAATCCCACAGTGTGGTCTCACTAAAACAGATTAAACCAACAGTGCGGTCTCTCTGAAACAGATTAATCCCACAGGATGGGCTCCCTGAAGGAGATTAATCCCACAGTGTGGTCTCCCTGAAACAGATTAATCCCACAGTGTGGTCTCCCTGAAACAGATTAATCCCATAGTGTGGCCTCCCTGAAACAGATTAATCCCACAGTGTGGTCTCCCTGAAACAGATTAACCCACAGTGTGGTCTCCCTGAAACAGATTAATTCCACAGTGCGGTCTCCCTGAAACAGATTAATCCCTCAGTGTGGGCTCCCTGAAACAAATTAATCCCACAGTGTGGTCTCCCTAAAACAGATTAATCCCACAGTGTGGTCTCCCTAAAACAGATCAATTCCACAGTGTGGGCTCCCTGAAACAGATTAATCCCAAAGTGTGGGCTGCCTGAAGGAGATTAATCCCACTGTGTGGGCTCCCTGAAACAGATTAATCCAACAGTGCGGTCTCCCTGAAATAGAGTAATCCCACAGTGAGGTCTCCCTAAAACAGATTAATCCCACAGTGTGGTCTCCCTGAAATAGAGTAATCCCACAGTGAGGTCTCCCTAAAACAGATTAATCCCACAGTGTGGTCTCCCTAAAACAGATTAATCCCACAGTGTGGGCTCCCTAAAACAGATTAATCCCAAAGTGTGGGCTCCCTGAAACAGATTAATCCCACAGTGTGGTCTCCCTAAAACAGATTAAACCCACAGTGCGGTCTCTCTGAAACAGATTAATCATACAGTGCGGTTTCCCTGAAACAGATTAATCCCACAGTGTGGGCTCCCCGAAACAGATTAATCCCACAGTGTGGTCTCCCTAAAACAAATTAATCCCACAGTGTCTTCTCACTAAAACAGATTCATCCCACAGTGTGGTCTCCCTGAAACAGATTAATCCCACAATGTGGTCTCCCTGAAACAGATTAATCCCACAGTGTGGTCTCCCTAAAACAGATTAATCCCACAGTGTGGTCTCCCTGAAACAGATTAATCCCACAGTGTGGTCTCCCTGAAACAGATTAATCCCACAGTGTGGGCTCCCTAAAACAGATTAATCCCAAAGTGTGGGCTCCCTGAAACAGATTAATCCCACAGTGTGGTCTCCCTAAAACAGATTAAACCCACAGTGCGGTCTCTCTGAAACAGATTAATCATACAGTGCGGTTTCCCTGAAACAGATTAATCCCACAGTGTGGGCTCCCTGAAACAGATTAATCCCACAGTGTGGTCTTCCTATAACAGATTAATCCCACAGTGTGGTCTCTCTAAAACCGATTAATCCCACAGTGTGGGCTCCCCAAAACAGATTAATCCCACAGTGCGGTCTCCCTGAAACAGATTAATCCCACAGTGTGGTCTCCCTGAAACAGATTAATCCCACAGTGTGGGCTCCCTGAAACTGATTAATCCCACAGTGTTGGCTTCCTGAAACAGATTAATCCCACAGTGTGGGCTCCCTGAAACAGATTAATCCCACAGTGTGGTCTCCCTGAAACAGATTATTCCCACAGTGTATTCTTCCTAAACAGATTAATCCCACAGTTTGGTCTCCCTAAAATAGATTAATCCCACAGTGTGGTCTCCCTGAAGCAGTTTAATCCACAGTGTGGTCTCCCTGAAACAGATTAATCCCTCAGTGTGGTCTCCCTGAAACAGATTAATCCCACAGTGCGGTTTCCCTAAAACTGATTAATCCCACAGTGTGGTCTCCCTAAAACAGATTAATCCCACAGTGCGGTCTCCCTGAAACAGATTAATCCCACAGTGTTGGCTCCCTGAAACAGATTAATCCCAAAGTGTGGGCTCCCTGAAAAGGATTAATCCCACAGTGTGGTCTCACTAAAACAGATTAAACCAACAGTGCGGTCTCTCTGAAACAGATTAATCCCACAGGATGGGCTCCCTGAAGGAGATTAATCCCACAGTGTGGTCCTCCTGAAACAGATTAATCCCACAGTGTGGTCTCCCTGAAACAGATTAATCCCATAGTGTGGCCTCCCTGAAACAGATTAATCCCACAGTGTGGTCTCCCTGAAACAGATTAACCCACAGTGTGGTCTCCCTGAAACAGATTAATTCCACAGTGCGGTCTCCCTGAAACAGATTAATCCCTCAGTGTGGGCTCCCTGAAACAAATTAATCCCACAGTGTGGTCTCCCTAAAACAGATTAATCCCACAGTGTGGTCTCCCTAAAACAGATCAATTCCACAGTGTGGGCTCCCTGAAACAGATTAATCCCAAAGTGTGGGCTGCCTGAAGGAGATTAATCCCACAGTGTGGGCTCCCTGAAACAGATTAATCGCACAATGTGGTCTCCCTGAAACAGATTAATCCAACAGTGTGGGCTCCCTGAAACAAATTAATCCCACAGTGTGGTCTCCCTGAAACAGATTAATCCCTCAGTGTGGTCTCCCTGAAACAGATTAATCCCACAGTGTTGGCTCCCTGAAACAGATTAATCCCAAAGTGTGGGCTCCCTGAAAAGGATTAATCCCACAGTGTGGTCTCACTAAAACAGATTAAACCAACAGTGCGGTCTCTCTGAAACAGATTAATCCCACAGGATGGGCTCCCTGAAGGAGATTAATCCCACAGTGTATTCTTCCTAAACAGATTAATCCCACAGTTTGGTCTCCCTAAAATAGATTAATCCCACAGTGTGGTCTCCCTGAAACAGTTTAATCCACAGTGTGGTCTCCCTGAAACAGATTAATCCCACAGTGCGGTCTCCCTGAAACAGATTAATTCCACAGGATGGGCTCCCTGAAGGAGATTAATCCCACAGTGTGGTCTCCCTGAAACAGATTAATCCCACAGTGTGGTCTCCCTGAAACAGATTAATCCCATAGTGTGGCCTCTCTGAAACAGATTAATCCCACAGTGTGGTCTCCCTGAAACAGATTAACCCACAGTGTGGTCTCCCTGAAACAGATTAATTCCACAGTGCGGTCTCCCTGAAACAGATTAATCCCTCAGTGTGGGCTTCCTGAAACAAATTAATCCCACAGTGTGGTCTCCCTAAAACAGATTAATCCCACAGTGTGGTCTCCCTAAAAAAGATCAATTCCACAGTGTGGGCTCCCTGAAACAGATTAATCCCAAAGTGTGGGCTGCCTGAAGGAGATTAATCCCACAGTGTGGGCTCCCTGAAACAGATTAATCGCACAATGTGGTCTCCCGGAAACAGATTAATCCAACAGTGTGGGCTCCCTGAAACAAATTAATCCCACAGTGTGGTCTCCCTGAAACAGATTAATCCCTCAGTGTGGTCTCCCTGAAACAGATTAATCCCACAGTGTTGGCTCCCTGAAACAGATTAATCCCAAAGTGTGGGCTCCCTGAAAAGGATTAATCCCACAGTGTGGTCTCCCTGAAACAGATTAATCCCATAGTGTGGCCTCCCTGAAACAGATTAATCCCACAGTGTGGTCTCCCTGAAACAGATTAACCCACAGTGTGGTCTCCCTGAAACAGATTAATTCCACAGTGCGGTCTCCCTGAAACAGATTAATCCCTCAGTGTGGGCTCCCTGAAACAGATTAATCCCACAGTGTGGTCTTCCTATAACAGATTAATCCCACAGTGTGGTCTCTCTAAAACCGATTAATCCCACAGTGTGGGCTCCCCAAAACAGATTAATCCCACAGTGCGGTCTCCCTGAAACAGATTAATCCCACAGTGTGGTCTCCCTGAAACAGATTAATCCCACAGTGTGGGCTCCCTGAAACTGATTAATCCCACAGTGTTGGCTTCCTGAAACAGATTAATCCCACAGTGTGGGCTCCCTGAAACAGATTAATCCCACAGTGTGGTCTCCCTGAAACAGATTATTCCCACAGTGTATTCTTCCTAAACAGATTAATCCCACAGTTTGGTCTCCCTAAAATAGATTAATCCCACAGTGTGGTCTCCCTGAAACAGTTTAATCCACAGTGTGGTCTCCCTGAAACAGATTATTCCCACAGTGCGGTCTCCCTGAAACAGATTAATCCCACAGTGTTGGCTCCCTGAAACAGATTAATCCCACAGTGTGGTCTCCCTGAAACAGATTAATCCCACAGTGCGGTCTCCCTGAAACAGATTAATCCCACAGTGCGGTCTCCCTAAAACAGATTAATCCCACAGTGTCTTCTCCCTGAAACAAATTAATCCCACAGTGTCTTTTCCCTGAAAATTAATCCCACAGTGTGGGCTCCATGAAACAGATTAATCCCACAGTGTGGGCTCCCTGAAACAGATTAATCCCACAGTGTGGTCTCCCTAAAACAAATTAATCCCACAGTGTCTTCTCCCTGAAACAGATTAATCCCACAGTGTGGTCTCCCTAAAACAGATTAATCCCACAGTGTGGTTTCCCTGAAACAGATTAATCCCACAGTGTGATCTCCCGTAAACAGATTAATCCCTTAATGTGGTCTCCCAGAAACAGATTAATCCCACAGTGTGGTCTCTCTGAAACAGATTAATCATACAGTGCGGTTTCCCTGAAACAGATTAATCCCACAGTGTGGGCTGGGCTCCCTGAAACAGATTAATCCCACAGTGTGGTCTCCCTATAACAGATTAATCCCACAGTGTGGTCTCCCTAAAACCGATTAATCCCACAGTGTGGGCTCCCTGAAACAGATTAATCCCACAGTGTGGGCTGCCTGAAGGAGATTAATCCCACAGTGTGGGCTCCCTGAAACAGATTAATCGCACAATGTGGTCTCCCTGAAACAGATTAATCCAACAGTGCGGTCTCCCTGAAACAGATTAATCCCACAGTGTGGGCTCCCTGAAAGAGAGTAATCCCACAGTGAGTTCTCCCTAAAACAGATTAATCCCACAGTGTCGTCTCCCTTAAACAGATTAATCCCACAGTGTGGGCTCCCTAAAACAGATTAATCCCACAGTGCGGTCTCCCTGAAACAGATTAATCCCACAGTGTTGGCTCCCTGAAACAGATTAATCCCAAAGTGTGGGCTCCCTGAAACAGATTAATCCCACAGTGTGGTCTCCCTAATACAGATTAAACCCACAGTGCAGTCTCTCTGAAACAGATTAATCCCACAGTGTGGGCTCCCTGAAGGAGATTAATCCCACAGTGTGGTCTCCCTGAAACAGATTAATCCCACAGTGTGGTCTCCCTAAAACAGATTAATCCCAGAGTGTTGTCTCCCTGAAAGAGATTAATCCCACAGTGTGGTCTCCCTGAAACAGATTAATCCCACAGTGTGGTCTCCCTGAAACAGATTAATCCCACAGTGTGGTCTCCTTAAAACAGATTAATCCCACAGTGTGGTCTCCCTAAAACAGATTAAACCCACAGTGCGGTCTCTCTGAAACAGATTAATCCCACAGTGTGGGCTCCCTGAAGGAGATTAATCCCACAGTGTGGGCTCCCTGAAACAGATTAATCGCACAGTGTGGGCTACCTGAAAGAGAGTAATCCCACAGAGAGGTCTCCCTAAAACAGATTAATCCCACAGTGTGGTCTCCCTAAAACAGATTAATCCCACAGTGTGGGCTCCCCAAAACAGATTAATCCCACAGTGCGGTCTCCCCAAAACAGATTAATCCCACAGTGCGGTCTCCCTGAAACAGATTAATCCCACAGTGTTGGCTCCCTGAAACAGATTAATCCTAAAGTGCGGGCTCCCTGAAACAGATTAATCCCACAGTGTGGTCTCCCTAAAACAGATTAAACCCACAGTGCGGTCTCTCAGAAATAGATTAATCCCACAGTGTGGGCTCCCTGAAGGAGATTAATCCCACAGTGTGGGCTCCTTGAAACAGATTAATCCCACAATGTGGTCTCCCAGAAACAGATTAATACCACAGTGTGGTCTCCCTGAAACAGATTAATCATACAGTGCGGTTTCCCTGAAACAGATTAATCCCACAGTGTGGGCTCCCCGAAACAGATTAATCCCACAGTGTGGTCTCCCTAAAACAAATTAATCCCACAGTGTCTTCTCCCTGAAACAGATTAATCCCACAGTGTGGTCTCCCTGAAACAGATTAATCCCACAGTGTGGTCTCCCTAAAACAGATTAATCCCACAGTGTGGTCTCCCTGAAACAGATTAATCCCACAGTGTGGTCTCCCTGAAACAGATTAATCATACAGTGCGGTCTCCCTGAAACAGATTAATCCCACAGTGTGGTCTCCCTAAAACAGATTAATCCCACATTGTGGGCTCCATGAAACAGATCAATCCCACAGTGTGGTCTCCCTAAAACAGATTAATCCCACAGTGTAGTCACCCTAAAACAGATTAATCCCACAATGCGTTCTCCCTGAAACAGATTAATCCCACAGTGTGGGCTCTCTGATAAAGAATAATCCCACAGTGTGGTCTCCCTGAAACAGATTAATCCCACATGTGGGCTCCATGAAACAGATTAATCCCACAGTGTGTGCTCCCTGATAAAGATTAATACCACAGTGTGGTCTCCCTGAAACAGATTAATCCCACAGTGCAGACTCCCTGAAACAGATTAATCCCACAGTGTTGTCTGCCTGAAACAGATTAATCGCACAGTGTGGTCTCCCTCAAACAGATTAATCCCACAGTGTTGTCTCGCTGAAACAGATTAATCCCACAGTGTGGTCTCTCTGAAACAGATTGATCCCACAGTGTGGTCTCCCTGAAACAGAATAATCCCACAGTGTGGTCTCCTTAAAACAGATTAATCCCAAAGTGTTGTCTCCCTGAAACAGATTAATCCCACAGTGTGGTCTCCCTTAAACAGATTAATCCCACAGTGTGGTCTCCCTGAAACAGATTAATCCTACAGTGTGGTGTCCCATAAACAGATTAATCCCACAGTGTGGTCTCCCTGAAACAGATCAATCCCATAGTGTGGTCTCCCTGAAACAGATTAATCCCACAGTTTGGTATCCCTGAAACAGATTAATCCCACAGTGTGGTCTCCCTGAAAAAGATTAACCCACAGTGTTGTCTCCCTGAAACAGATTAATTCCACAGTGCAGTCTCCCAAAACAGATTAATCCCACAGTGTGGGCTCCCTGAAACAGATTAATCCCACAGTGTGGGCTCCCTGAAACAGAATAATCCCACAGTGTGGGCTCCCTGAAACAGTTTAATCCACAGTGTGGTCTCCCTGAAACAGATTAATCCCTCAGTGTGGTCTCCCTGAAACAGATTAATCCCACAGTGCGGTCTCCCTGAAACAGATTAATTCCACAGTGCGGTCTCCCTAAAACAGATTAATCCCACAGTGTCTTCTCCCTGAAACAAATTAATCCCACAGTGTCTTTTCCCTGAAAATTAATCCCACAGTGTGGGCTCCATGAAACAGATTAATCCCACAGTGTGGGCTCCCTGAAACAGATTAATCCCACAGTGTGGTCTCCCTAAAACAAATTAATCCCACAGTGTCTTCTCCCTGAAACAGATTAATCCCACAGTGTGGTCTCCCTAAAACAGATTAATCCCACAGTGTGGTTTCCCTGAAACAGCTTAATCCCACAGTGTGTTCTCCCGTAAACAGATTAATCCCTTAATGTGGTCTCCCAGAAACAGATTAATCCCACAGTGTGGTCTCCCTGAAACAGATTAATCATACAGTGCGGTTTCCCTGAAACAGATTAATCCCACAGTGTGGGCTGGGCTCCCTGAAACAGATTAATCCCACAGTGTGGTCTCCCTATAACAGATTAATCCCACAGTGTGGTCTCCCTAAAACCGATTAATCCCACAGTGTGGGCTCCCTGAAACAGATTAATCCCACAGTGTGGGCTGCCTGAAGGAGATTAATCCCACAGTGTGGGCTCCCTGAAACAGATTAATCGCACAATGTGGTCTCCCTGAAACAGATTAATCCAACAGTGCGGTCTCCCTGAAACAGATTAATCCCACAGTGTGGGCTCCCTGAAAGAGAGTAATCCCACAGTGAGTTCTCCCTAAAACAGATTAATCCCACAGTGTCGTCTCCCTTAAACAGATTAATCCCACAGTGTGGGCTCCCTAAAACAGATTAATCCCACAGTGCGGTCTCCCTGAAACAGATTAATCCCACAGTGTTGGCTCCCTGAAACAGATTAATCCCAAAGTGTGGGCTCCCTGAAACAGATTAATCCCACAGTGTGGTCTCCCTAATACAGATTAAACCCACAGTGCATTCTCTCTGAAACAGATTAATCCCACAGTGTGGGCTCCCTGAAGGAGATTAATCCCACAGTGTGGTCTCCGTGAAACAGATTAATCCCACAGTGTGGTCTGCCTGAAACAGATTAATCGCACAATGTGGTCTCCCTGAAACAGATTAATCCAACAGTGCGGTCTCCCTAAAACAGATTAATCCCACAGTGTGGTCACCCTAAAACAGATTAATCCCACAGTGTGGGCTCCCTGAAACAGATTAATCCCACAGTGCGGTCTCCCTGAAACAGATTAATCCCACAGTGTTGGCTCCCTTAAACAGATTAATCCCAAAGTGTGGGCTCCCTGAAACAGATTAATCCCACAGTGTGGTCTCCCTAAAACAGATTAAACCCACAGTGCGGTCTCTCTGAAACAGATTAATCCCACAGTTTGGGCTCCCTGAAGGAGATTAATCCCACAGTGTGGGCTCCCTGAAACAGATTAATCCCACAGTGTGGTCTCCCTATAAGAGATTAATCCCACAGTGTGGTCTCTCTAAAACCGATTAATCCCACAGTGTGGGCTCCCCAAAACAGATTAATCCCACAGTGCGGTCTCCCTGAAACAGATTAATCCCACAGTGTGGTCTCCCTGAAACAAATTAATCCCACATTGTGGGCTCCCTGAAACAGATTAATCCCACTGTGTGGGCTTCCTGAAACAGATTAATCCCACAGTGTGGGCTCCCTGAAACAGATTAATCCCACAGTGTGGTCTCCCTAAAACAGAATAATCCCACAGTGTGGGCTCCCAAAAACAGATTAATCCCACAGTGCTGTCTCCCTCAAACAGATTAATCCCACAGTGCGGGCTCCCTGAAACAGATTAATCCCACAGTATGGTCTCCCTAAAACAGATTAATCCCACAGTGTATTCTCCCTAAACAGATTAATCCCACAGTTTGGTCTCCCTAAAATAGATTAATCCCACAGTGTGGTCTCCCTGAAATAGTTTAATCCACAGTGTGGTCTCCCTGAAACAGATTAATCCCACAGTGTGGGCTCCCTGAAACAGATTAATCCCACAGTGTGGGCGTCCTGAAACAGATTAATCCCACAGTGTGGGCTCCCTGAAACAGATTAATCCCACAGTGTGGTCTCCCTAAAACAGAATAATCCCACAGTGTGGGCTCCCTAAAACATATTAATCCCACAGTGCTGTCTCCCTGAAACAGATTAATCCCACAGTGTCGTCTCCCTTAAACAGATTAATCCCACAGTGTGGGCTCCCTAAAACAGATTAATCCCACTGTGCGGTCTCCCTGAAACAGATTTATCCCACAGTGTTGGCTCCCTGAAACAGATTAATCCCAAAGTGTGGGCTCCCTGAAACAGATTAATCCCACAGTGTGGTCTCCCAAATACAGATTAAACCCACAGTGCAGTCTCTCTGAAACAGATTAATCCCACAGTGTGGGCTCCCTGAAGGAGATTAATCCCACAGTGTGGTCTCCGTGAAACAGATTAATCCCACAGTGTGGTCTCCCTGAAACAGATTAATCGCACAATGTGGTCTCCCTGAAACAGATTAATCCAACAGTGCGGTCTCCCTGAAACAGATTAATCCCACAGTGTGGGCTCCCTGAAAGAGAGTAATCCCACAGTGAGGTCTCCCTAAAACAGATTAATCCCACAGTGTGGTCACCCTAAAACAGATTAATCCCACAGTGTGGGCTCCCTAAAATAGATTAATCCCACAGTGCGGTCTCCCTGAAACAGATTAATCCCACAGTGTTGGCTCCCTGAAACAGATTAATCCCAAAGTGTGGGCTCCCTGAAACAGATTAATCCCACAGTGTGGTCTCCCTGAAACAGATTAATCCCACAGAGTGGTCTCCCTGAAACAGATAAATCATACAGTGTGGTTTCCCTGAAACAGATTAATCCCACAGTGTGGGCTCCCTGAAACAGATTAATCCCACAGTGTGGTCTCCCTATAAGAGATTAATCCCACAGTGTGGTCTCTCTAAAACCGATTAATCCCACAGTGTGGGCTCCCCAAAACAGATTAATCCCACAGTGCGGTCTCCCTGAAACAGATTAATCCCACAGTGTGGTCTCCCTGAAACAGATTAATCCCACAGTGTGGGCTCCCTGAAACAGATTAATCCCACAGTGTGTGCTCCCTGATAAAGATTAATACCACAGTGTGGTCTCCCTGAAACAGATTAATCCCACAGTGCGGACTCCCTGAAACAGATTAATCCTACAGTGTGGTGTCCCATAAACAGATTAATCCCACAGTGTGGTCTCCCTGAAACAGATTAATCCCATAGTGTGGTCTCCCTGAAACAGATTAATCCCACAGTGTGGTCTCTCTGAAACAGATTGATCCCACAGTGTGGTCTCCCTGAAAAAGATTAACCCACAGTGCGGTCTCCCTGAAACAGATTAATTCCACAGTGTGGGCTTCCTGAAACAGATTAATCCCACAGTGTGGGCTCCCTGAAACAGATTAATCCCACAGTGTGGGCTTCCTGAAACAGAATAATCCCACAGTGTGGGCTCCCTGAAACAGATTAATCCCACAGTGTGGGCTCCCTGAAACAGATTATTCCCACAGTGCGGTCTCCCTGAAACAGTTTAATCCACAGTGTGGTCTCCCTGAAACCGATTAATCCCTCAGTGTGGTCTCCCTGAAACAGATTAATCCCACAGTGCGGTTTCCCTGGAACTGATTAATCCCACAGTGTGGTCTCCCTAAAACAGATTAATCCCACAGTGCTGTCTCCCTGAAACAGATTAATCCCACAGTGTTGGCTCCCTGAAACAGATTAATCCCAAAGTGTGGGCTCCCTGAAAAGGATTAATCCCACAGTGTGGTCTCCCTAAAACAGATTAAACCCACAGTGCGGTCTCTCTGAAACAGATTAATCCCACAGGATGGGCTCCCTGAAACAGATTAATCCCTCAGTGTGGGCTCCCTGAAACAAATTAATCCCACAGTGTGGTCTCCCTAAAACAGATTAATCCCACAGTGTGGTCTCCCAGAAAGAGAGTAATCCCACAGTGTGGTCTCCCTAAAACAGATTAATCCCACAGTGTGGGCTCCCTAAAACAGATTAATCCCACAGTGTGGTCTCACTGAAACAGATTAATCCCACAGTGTGGGCTGCCTGAAACAGATTAATCCCACAGTGTGGTCTCCATGAAACAGATTAATCCTACAGTGTCTTCTCCCTGAAAATTAATCCCACAGTGTGGTCTCCCTGAAACAGATTAATCCCACAGTGTGGGCTCCCTGAAACAGAGTAATCCCACAGTGTCTTATCCCTGAAAATTAATCCCACAGTGTGGTCTCCCTGAAAGAGTTTAATCCACAGTGTGGGCTCCCTGAAAAATATTAATCCCTCAGTGTGGTCTCCCTGAAACAGATTAATCCCACAGTGCGGTCTCCCTGAAACAGATTAATCCCACAGTGTAGGCTTCCTGAAACAGAATAATTCCACAGTGTGGTCTCCCTGAAAAAGATCAATCCCACAGTGCGGTCTCCCAGAAAGAGAGTAATCCCACAGTGTGGTCTTCCTAAAACAGATTAATCCCACATTGTGGGCTCCCTAAAACAGATTAATCCCACAGTGTGGTCTCACTGAAACAGATTAATCCCACAGTGTGGGCTGCCTGTAAAAGATTAATCCCACAGTGTGGTCTCCCTGAAACAGATTAATCCCACAGTGTCTTCTCCCTGAAACAGATTAATCCCACAGTGCGAGCTCCCTGAAACAGATTAATCCCACAGTGTGGTCTCCCTAAAACAGATTAATCCCACAGAGTATTCACCCTAAACAGATTAATCCCACAGTGTGGTCTCCCTGAAACAGTTTAATCCACAGTGTGGTCTCCATGCAACAAATTAATCCCTCAGTGTGGTCTCCCTGAAACTGATTAATCCCACAGTGCGGTCTCCATGAAACAGATTAATCCCACAGTGTGCGCTCCCTGAAACAGAGTAATCCCACAGTGTGGTCTCCCTAAAACAGATTAATCCCACAGTGTTGGCTCCCTGAAACAGATTAATCCCACAGTGTGGTCTCCCTAAAACAGTTTAATCCCACAGTGTTCTCTCCCTGAAACAGATTAATCCCACAGTGCTAGGCTCCCAGAAACAGATTAATCCCACAGTGTGGGCTCCCTAAAACAGATTAATCCCACAGTGTGGTCTCACTGAAACAGATTAATCCCACAGTGTGGGCTGCCTGAAACAGATTAATCCCACAGTGTGGTCTCCATGAAACAGATTAATCCTACAGTGTCTTCTCCCTGAAAATTAATCCCACAGTGTGGTCTCCCTGAAACAGATTAATCCCACAGTGTGGGCTCCCTGAAACAGAGTAATCCCACAGTGTCTTATCCCTGAAAATTAATCCCACAGTGTGGTCTCCCTGAAAGAGTTTAATCCACAGTGTGGGCTCCCTGAAAAATATTAATCCCTCAGTGTGGTCTCCCTGAAACAGATTAATCCCACAGTGCGGTCTCCCTGAAACAGATTAATCCCACAGTGTAGGCTTCCTGAAACAGAATAATTCCACAGTGTGGTCTCCCTGAAAAAGATCAATCCCACAGTGCGGTCTCCCAGAAAGAGAGTAATCCCACAGTGTGGTCTCCCTAAAACAGATTAATCCCACAGTGTGGGCTCCCTAAAACAGATTAATACCACAGTGTGGTCTCACTGAAACAGATTAATCCCACAGGGTCTTCTCCCTGAAACAGATTAATCCCACAGTGCGGGCTCCCTGAAACAGATTAATCCCACAGTGTGGTCTCCCTAAAACAGATTAATCCCACAGAGTATTCACCCTAAACAGATTAATCCCACAGTGTGGTCTCCCTGAAACAGTTTAATCCACAGTGTGGTCTCCATGAAAGAAATTAATCCCTCAGTGTGGTCTCCCTGAAACAGATTAATCCCACAGTGCGGTCTCCCTGTAACAGATTAATCCCACAGTGTGCGCTCCCTGAAACAGAGTAATCCCACAGTGTGTTCTCCCTAAAACAGATTAATCCCACAGTGTTGGCTCCCTGAAACAGATTAATCCCACAGTGTGGTCTCCCTAAAACAGTTTAATCCCACAGTGTTCTCTCCCTGAAACAGATTAATCCCACAGTGCTAGGCTCCCAGAAACAGATTAATCCCACAGTGCGGTCTCCCTGGAACAGATTAATCCCACAGTGTTGGCACCTTGAAACAGATTAATCCCACAGTGTCGTCTCCCTAAAACAGATTAATCACACAGTGTGCTCTCCCTGAAACAGATTAATCCCACAGTGTGAGACTCCCAGAAACAGATTAATCCCACAGTATGGGCTCCCTGAAACAGATTAATCCCACAGTGTGGTCTCCTTGAAACAGATTAATCCCACAGTGTGGTCTCCCTGAAACAGATTAATCCCACAGTGCGGTCTCCCAGAAAGAGAGTAATCCCACAGTGTGGTCTCCCTAAAACAGATTAATCCCACAGTGTGGCCTCCCTAAAACAGATTAATCCCACAGTGTGGTCTCACTGAAACAGATTAATCCCACAGTGTGGGCTCCCTGAAACAGATTAATCCCACAGTGCGGTCTCCCTGAAACAGATTAATCCCACAGAGTGGGCTCCCTGAAACAGAGTAATCCCACAGTGCGGTCTCCCTGAAACAGATTAATCCCACAGTGTGGTCTCCCTATAACAGCTTAATCCCACAGTGTGGTCTCCCTAAAACAGATTAATCCCATAGTGTGGGCTGCCTAAAACTGATTAATCCCACATTGCGGTCTCCCTGAAACAGATTAATCCCACAGTGTGGTCTCCCTAAAACAGTTTAATCCCACAGTGTGCTCTCCCTGAAACAGATTAATCCCACAGTGCTAGGCACTCAGAAACAGATTAATCCCACAGTATAGACTCCCTGAAACAGATTAATCCCACAGTGTGTGCTCCCAGAAACAGATTAATCGCACAGTGTGGTCTCCCTGAAACAGATTAATCGCAATGTGTTGTCTCCCTGAAACAGATTAATCCCAAAGTTCGGTCTCCCTGAAACAGATTAATCTCACAGTGAGGTCTCACTGAAACAGATTAATCCCACAGTGTGGTCTCCCTGAAACAGATTAATCTCACAGTGAGGTCTCCCTGAAACAGATTAATCCCACAGTGTGGGCTCCCTGAAACAGAGTAATCCCACAGTGTGGTCTCCCTAAAACAGATTAATCCCACAGTGTGGGCTCCCTAAAACTGATTAATCCCACAGTGCGGTCTCCCTGGAACAGATTAATCCCACAGTGTTGGCTCCCTGAAACAGATTAATCCCACAGTGTGGTCTCCCTAAAACAGATTAATCCCACAGTGTCCTCTCCCTGAAACAGATTAATCCCACAGTGTGAGACTCCCAGAAACAGATTAATCCCACAGTATGGGCTCCCTGAAACAGATTAATCCCACGCTGTGTGCTCCCTGAAACAGATTAATCCCACAGTGTGCTCTCCCTGAAACAGATTAATCCCACAGTGCGGTCTCCCAGAAAGAGAGTACTCCCACAGTGTGGTCTCCCTAAAACAGATTAATCCCACAGTGTGGCCTCCCTAAAACAGATTAATCCCACAGTGTGGTCTCACTGAAACAGATTAATCCCACAGTGTGGGCTGCCTGAAACAGATTAATCCCACAGTGTGGTCTCCCTGAAACAGATTAATCCCACAGTGTCTTCTCCCTGAAACAGATTAATCCAACAGTGTCTTCTCCCTGAAAATTAATCCCACAGTGTGGGCTCCCTGAAACAGATTAATCCCACAGTGTGGCCTCCCTAAAACAGATTAATCCCACAGTGTGGTCTCACTGAAACAGATTAATCCCACAGTGTGGGCTGCCTGAAACAGATTAATCCCACAGTGTGGTCTCCCTGAAACAGATTAATCCCACAGTGTCTTCTCCCTGAAACAGATTAATCCAACAGTGTGGTCTCCTTGAAACAGATTAATCCCACAGTGTGGTCTCCCTGAAACAGATTAATCCCACAGTGCGGTCTCCCAGAAAGAGAGTAATCCCACAGTGTGGTCTCCCTAAAACAGATTAATCCCACAGTGTGGCCTCCCTAAAACAGATTAATCCCACAGTGTGGTCTCACTGAAACAGATTAATCCCACAGTGTGGGCTCCCTGAAACAGATTAATCCCACAGTGCGGTCTCCCTGAAACAGATTAATCCCACAGAGTGGGCTCCCTGAAACAGAGTAATCCCACAGTGCGGTCTCCCTGAAACAGATTAATCCCACAGTGTGGTCTCCCTATAACAGCTTAATCCCACAGTGTGGTCTCCCTAAAACAGATTAATCCCATAGTGTGGGCTGCCTAAAACTGATTAATCCCACATTGCGGTCTCCCTGAAACAGATTAATCCCACAGTGTGGTCTCCCTAAAACAGTTTAATCCCACAGTGTGCTCTCCCTGAAACAGATTAATCCCACAGTGCTAGGCACTCAGAAACAGATTAATCCCACAGTATAGACTCCCTGAAACAGATTAATCCCACAGTGTGTGCTCCCAGAAACAGATTAATCGCACAGTGTGGTCTCCCTGAAACAGATTAATCGCAATGTGTTGTCTCCCTGAAACAGATTAATCCCACAGTTCGGTCTCCCTGAAACAGATTAATCTCACAGTGAGGTCTCACTGAAACAGATTAATCCCACAGTGTGGTCTCCCTGAAACAGATTAATCTCACAGTGAGGTCTCCCTGAAACAGATTAATCCCACAGTGTGGGCTCCCTGAAACAGAGTAATCCCACAGTGTGGTCTCCCTAAAACAGATTAATCCCACAGTGTGGGCTCCCTAAAACTGATTAATCCCACAGTGCGGTCTCCCTGGAACAGATTAATCCCACAGTGTTGGCTCCCTGAAACAGATTAATCCCACAGTGTGGTCTCCCTAAAACAGATTAATCCCACAGTGTCCTCTCCCTGAAACAGATTAATCCCACAGTGTGAGACTCCCAGAAACAGATTAATCCCACAGTATGGGCTCCCTGAAACAGATTAATCCCACGCTGTGTGCTCCCTGAAACAGATTAATCCCACAGTGTGCTCTCCCTGAAACAGATTAATCCCACAGTGCGGTCTCCCAGAAAGAGAGTACTCCCACAGTGTGGTCTCCCTAAAACAGATTAATCCCACAGTGTGGCCTCCCTAAAACAGATTAATCCCACAGTGTGGTCTCACTGAAACAGATTAATCCCACAGTGTGGGCTGCCTGAAACAGATTAATCCCACAGTGTGGTCTCCCTGAAACAGATTAATCCCACAGTGTCTTCTCCCTGAAACAGATTAATCCAACAGTGTCTTCTCCCTGAAAATTAATCCCACAGTGTGGGCTCCCTGAAACAGATTAATCCCACAGTGTGGCCTCCCTAAAACAGATTAATCCCACAGTGTGGTCTCACTGAAACAGATTAATCCCACAGTGTGGGCTGCCTGAAACAGATTAATCCCACAGTGTGGTCTCCCTGAAACAGATTAATCCCACAGTGTCTTCTCCCTGAAACAGATTAATCCAACAGTGTCTTCTCCCTGAAAATTAATCCCACAGTGTGGACTCCCTGAAACAGATTAAACCCACAGTGTGTTCTCCCTAAAACAGATTAATCTTACAGTGTGGTCTCCCTGAAACAGATTAATCCCACAGTGTGGTCTCCCTAAAACAGATTAATACCACAGTGTGGGCTGCCTGAAGCAGATTAATCCCACAGTGTGGTCTTCCTAAAACTGATTAATCCCACAGTGTAGCCTCCCTGAAACAGATTAATCCCACAGTGTGGTCTCCCTGAAACAGATTAATCCCACAGTGTGGTCTCCCTGAAACAGATTAATCTCACAGTGAGGTCTCCCTGAAACAGATTAATCTCTCAGTGAGGTCTCCCTGAAACAGATTAATCCCACAGTGTGGGCTCCCTGAAACAGAGTAATCCCACAGTGTGGTCTCCCTAAAACAGATTAATCCCACAGTGTAGGCTCCCTAAAACTGATTAATCCCACAGTGCGGTCTCCCTGGAACAGATTAATCCCACAGTGTTGGCTCCCTGAAACAGATTAATCCCACAGTGTGGTCTCCCTGACACACATTAATCCCACAGTGCGGGCTCCCTGAAACAGATTAATCCCACAGTGCGGGCTCCCTAGAACAGATTAATCCCACAGTGTAGTCTCCCTGAAACAGATTAATCCCACAGTGTGAGCTCCCAGAAACTCATTAATCCCACAGTGTTGGCTCCCTGAAACAGATTAATCCCACAGTGTGGGCTCCCTGAAACAGATTAATCACACAGTGTGGGCACCCTAATCCCACATTGTGGACTTCCTGAAACAGATTAATGCCACAGTGTGAGCTCCCTGAAACAGATTAATCCCACAGTGTGACCTCCCTAAAACAGATTAATCCCACAGTGTAGCCTCCCTGAAACAGATTAATCCCACAGTGTGGGCTTCCTTAAACAGATTAATCCCACAGTGTGGGGACCCTAATCCCACAGTGTGGTCTTCCTAAAACAGATTAATCCCACAGTGTAGCCTCCCTGAACCAGATTAATCCCACAGTGTGGTCTCCCTGAAACAGATTAGTCCCACAGTGTGGGCTCCCTGAAACAGATTAATCCCACAGTGTGGTCTCCATGAAACAGATTAATCCCACATTGTGGTCTCCCTGATAGATATTAATCCCACAGTGCGGGCTCGCTAAAACATTTTAATCCCACAGTGTTGGCTCCCTGAAACAGATTAATCCCACAGTGTGAGCTCCCTGAAACAGATTAATCCCCCAGTGTGGGCTCCCTGAAACAGATTAATCCCACAGTGCGGGCTCCCTGAAACAGATTAATCCCACAGTGCGGGCTCCCTGAAACAATTTAATCCCACAGTGTAGTCTCCCTGAAACCGATTAATCCAACAGTGCAGGCTCCCTGAAACAGATTAATCCCACAGTGTGGGCACCATAATCCCACAATGTGGACTTCCTGAAACAGATTAATGCCACAGTGTGAGCTCCCTGAAACAGATTAATCCCACAGTGTGACCTCCCTAAAAGAGATTAATCCCACAGTGTAGCCTCCCTGAAACAGATTAATCCCACAGTGTGGTCTCCCTGAAACAGATTAATCCCACAGTGTGGGCTCCCTGAAACAGATTAATCCCACAGTGTGGTCTCCCTGAAACAGATTAATCCCACAGTGTGGTCTCCCTGAAACAGATTAATCCCACAGTGCGGGCTCACTGAAACAGATTAATCCCACAGTGTTGGCTCACTGAAACAGATTAATCCAACAGTGTGAGCTCCCTGAAACAAATTAATCCCCCAGTGCGGGCTCCCTAAAACAGATTAATCCAACAGTGTGGGCTCCCTGAAACAGATAAATCCCACAGTGTGGGCTCCCTGAAACAGATTAATCCCACAGTGTGGTCTCCCTGAAACAGATTAAACCCACAGTGCGGGCTCCCTGAAACAGATTAATCCCACAGAGTGGGCTCCCAGAAACTGATTAATCCCACAGTGTTGGCTCCCTGAAACAGATTAATCCCACAGTGTGACCTCCCTGAAACAGATTAATCCCACAGTGTGGGCACTTTAAAACAGATTAATCCCACAGTGAGATCTCCCTGAAACAGTTTAATCCCACAGTGTGGGCACCTTAAAACAGATTAATCCCACAGTGTGGGCACCTTAAAACAGATTAATCCCACAGTGAGATCTCCCTGAAACAGATTAATCCCACAGTGTGGGCACCTTAAAACAGATTATCCCACAGTGTGCTCTCCCTGAAACAGATTAATCCCACAGTGTGTGCTCCCTGAAACAGATTAATCCCACAGTGTGGTCTCCCTGAAACAGATTAATCCCACAGTGTGGCCTCCCTAAAACAGATTAATCCCACAGTGTGGTCTCCCTGAAAGACTTTAATCCACAGTGTGGGCTCCCTGAAAAAAATTAATCCCACAGTGCGGTCTCCCTGAAACAGATTAATCCCACAGTGTGGGCTCCCTAAAACAGATTAATCCCACAGTGCAGTCTCCCTGAAACAGATTAATCCCACAGTGCGGGCTCCCTGAAACAGATTAATCCCACAGTGTGGTCTCCCTGAAACAGATTAATCCCACAGTGCAGTCTCCCTGAAACAGTTTAATCCACAGGGTGGTCTCCATGAAACAGATTAATCCCTCAGTGTGGTCTCCCTGAAACAGATTAATCCCACAGTGCGGTCTCCCTGAAACAGATTAATCCCACAGTGTGGTCTCCCTAAAACATCTTAATCCCACAGTGTGGTCTCCCTAAAACATATTAATCCCATAGTGTGGGCTCCCTAAAACTGATCAATCCCACAGTGCGGTCTCCCTGAAACAGATTAATCCCACAGTGTGGTCTCCCTAAAACAGTTTAATCCCACAGTGTGCTCTCCCTGAATCAGATTAATCCCACAGTGCTAGGCTCCCAGAAACAGATTAATCCCACAGTGTGGTCTCCCTAAAACAGTTTAATCCCACAGTGTGTTCTCCCTGAAAAAAATTAATCCCACAGTGCGGTCTCCCTGAAACAGATTAATCCCACAGTGCGGGCTCCCTGAAACAGATTAATCCCACAGTGTGGTCTCCCTAAAACAGATTAATCCCACAGTGTAGCCTCCCTGAAACAGATTAATCCCACAGTGTGGTCTCCCTGAAACAGATTAGTCCCACAGTGTGGGCTCCCTGAAACAGATTAATCCCACAGTGTGGTCTCCATGAAACAGATTAATCCCACATTGTGGTCTCCCTGATAGATATTAATCCCACAGTGCGGGCTCGCTAAAACATTTTAATCCCACAGTGTTGGCTCCCTGAAACAGATTAATCCCACAGTGTGAGCTCCCTGAAACAGATTAATCCCCCAGTGTGGGCTCCCTGAAACAGATTAATCCCACAGTGCGGGCTCCCTGAAACAGATTAATCCCACAGTGCGGGCTCCCTGAAACAATTTAATCCCACAGTGTAGTCTCCCTGAAACCGATTAATCCCACAGTGCAGGCTCCCTGAAACAGATTAATCCCACAGTGTGGGCACCATAATCCCACAATGTGGACTTCCTGAAACAGATTAATGCCACAGTGTGAGCTCCCTGAAACTGATTAATCCCACAGTGTGACCTCCCTAAAAGAGATTAATCCCACAGTGTAGCTTCCCTGAAACAGATTAATCCCACAGTGTGGTCTCCCTGAAACAGATTAATCCCACAGTGTGGGCTCCCTGAAACAGATTAATCCCACAGTGTGGTCTCCCTGAAACAGATTAATCCCACAGTGTGGTCTCCCTGAAACAGATTAAACCCACAATGCGGGCTCACTGAAACAGATTAATCCCACAGTGTTGGCTCACTGAAACAGATTAATCCAACAGTGTGAGCTCCCTGAAACAAATTAATCCCCCAGTGCGGGCTCCCTAAAACAGATTAATCCAACAGTGTGGGCTCCCTGAAACAGATTAATCCCACAGTGTGGGCTCCCTGAAACAGATTAATCCCACAGTGTGGTCTCCCTGAAACAGATTAAACCCACAGTGCGGGCTCCCTGAAACAGATTAATCCCACAGAGTGGGCTCCCAGAAACTGATTAATCCCACAGTGTTGGCTCCCTGAAACAGATTAATCCCACAGTGTGACCTCCCTGAAACAGATTAATCCCACAGTGTGGGCACTTTAAAACAGATTAATCCCACAGTGAGATCTCCCTGAAACAGTTTAATCCCACAGTGTGGGCACTTTAAAACAGATTAATCCCTCAGTGAGATCTCCCTGAAACAGATTAATCCCACAGTGTGGGCTCCCTGAAACAGATTAATCACACAGTGTGGGCACCCTAATCCCACATTGTGGACTTCCTGAAACAGATTAATGCCACAGTGTGAGCTCCCTGAAACAGATTAATCCCACAGTGTGACCTCCCTAAAACAGATTAATCCCACAGTGTAGCCTCCCTGAAACAGATTAATCCCACAGTTTGGGCTTCCTTAAACAGATTAATCCCACAGTGTGGGGACCCTAATCCCACAGTGTGGTCTTCCTAAAACAGATTAATCCCACAGTGTAGCCTCCCTGAACCAGATTAATCCCACAGTGTGGTCTCCCTGAAACAGATTAGTCCCACAGTGTGGGCTCCCTGAAACAGATTAATCCCACAGTGTGGTCTCCATGAAACAGATTAATCCCACATTGTGGTCTCCCTGATAGATATTAATCCCACAGTGCGGGCTCGCTAAAACATTTTAATCCCACAGTGTTGGCTCCCTGAAACAGATTAATCCCACAGTGTGAGCTCCCTGAAACAGATTAATCCCCCAGTGTGGGCTCCCTGAAACAGATTAATCCCACAGTGCGGGCTCCCTGAAACAGATTAATCCCACAGTGCGGGCTCCCTGAAACAATTTAATCCCACAGTGTAGTCTCCCTGAAACCGATTAATCCAACAGTGCAGGCTCCCTGAAACAGATTAATCCCACAGTGTGGGCACCATAATCCCACAATGTGGACTTCCTGAAACAGATTAATGCCACAGTGTGAGCTCCCTGAAACAGATTAATCCCACAGTGTGACCTCCCTAAAAGAGATTAATCCCACAGTGTAGCCTCCCTGAAACAGATTAATCCCACAGTGTGGTCTCCCTGAAACAGATTAATCCCACAGTGTGGGCTCCCTGAAACAGATTAATCCCACAGTGTGGTCTCCCTGAAACAGATTAATCCCACAGTGTGGTCTCCCTGAAACAGATTAATCCCACAGTGCGGGCTCACTGAAACAGATTAATCCCACAGTGTTGGCTCACTGAAACAGATTAATCCAACAGTGTGAGCTCCCTGAAACAAATTAATCCCCCAGTGCGGGCTCCCTAAAACAGATTAATCCAACAGTGTGGGCTCCCTGAAACAGATAAATCCCACAGTGTGGGCTCCCTGAAACAGATTAATCCCACAGTGTGGTCTCCCTGAAACAGATTAAACCCACAGTGCGGGCTCCCTGAAACAGATTAATCCCACAGAGTGGGCTCCCAGAAACTGATTAATCCCACAGTGTTGGCTCCCTGAAACAGATTAATCCCACAGTGTGACCTCCCTGAAACAGATTAATCCCACAGTGTGGGCACTTTAAAACAGATTAATCCCACAGTGAGATCTCCCTGAAACAGTTTAATCCCACAGTGTGGGCACCTTAAAACAGATTAATCCCACAGTGTGGGCACCTTAAAACAGATTAATCCCACAGTGAGATCTCCCTGAAACAGATTAATCCCACAGTGTGGGCACCTTAAAACAGATTATCCCACAGTGTGCTCTCCCTGAAACAGATTAATCCCACAGTGTGTGCTCCCTGAAACAGATTAATCCCACAGTGTGGTCTCCCTGAAACAGATTAATCCCACAGTGTGGCCTCCCTAAAACAGATTAATCCCACAGTGTGGTCTCCCTGAAAGACTTTAATCCACAGTGTGGGCTCCCTGAAAAAAATTAATCCCACAGTGCGGTCTCCCTGAAACAGATTAATCCCACAGTGTGGGCTCCCTAAAACAGATTAATCCCACAGTGCAGTCTCCCTGAAACAGATTAATCCCACAGTGCGGGCTCCCTGAAACAGATTAATCCCACAGTGTGGTCTCCCTGAAACAGATTAATCCCACAGTGCAGTCTCCCTGAAACAGTTTAATCCACAGGGTGGTCTCCATGAAACAGATTAATCCCTCAGTGTGGTCTCCCTGAAACAGATTAATCCCACAGTGCGGTCTCCCTGAAACAGATTAATCCCACAGTGTGGTCTCCCTAAAACATCTTAATCCCACAGTGTGGTCTCCCTAAAACATATTAATCCCATAGTGTGGGCTCCCTAAAACTGATCAATCCCACAGTGCGGTCTCCCTGAAACAGATTAATCCCACAGTGTGGTCTCCCTAAAACAGTTTAATCCCACAGTGTGCTCTCCCTGAATCAGATTAATCCCACAGTGCTAGGCTCCCAGAAACAGATTAATCCCACAGTGTGGTCTCCCTAAAACAGTTTAATCCCACAGTGTGTTCTCCCTGAAAAAAATTAATCCCACAGTGCGGTCTCCCTGAAACAGATTAATCCCACAGTGCGGGCTCCCTGAAACAGATTAATCCCACAGTGTGGTCTCCCTAAAACAGATTAATCCCACAGTGTAGCCTCCCTGAAACAGATTAATCCCACAGTGTGGTCTCCCTGAAACAGATTAGTCCCACAGTGTGGGCTCCCTGAAACAGATTAATCCCACAGTGTGGTCTCCATGAAACAGATTAATCCCACATTGTGGTCTCCCTGATAGATATTAATCCCACAGTGCGGGCTCGCTAAAACATTTTAATCCCACAGTGTTGGCTCCCTGAAACAGATTAATCCCACAGTGTGAGCTCCCTGAAACAGATTAATCCCCCAGTGTGGGCTCCCTGAAACAGATTAATCCCACAGTGCGGGCTCCCTGAAACAGATTAATCCCACAGTGCGGGCTCCCTGAAACAGATTAATCCAACAGTGTGGGCTCCCTGAAACAGATAAATCCCACAGTGTGGGCTCCCTGAAACAGATTAATCCCACAGTGTGGTCTCCCTGAAACAGATTAAACCCACAGTGCGGGCTCCCTGAAACAGATTAATCCCACAGAGTGGGCTCCCAGAAACTGATTAATCCCACAGTGTTGGCTCCCTGAAACAGATTAATCCCACAGTGTGACCTCCCTGAAACAGATTAATCCCCACAGTGTGGGCACTTTAAAACAGATTAATCCCACAGTGAGATCTCCCTGAAACAGTTTAATCCCACAGTGTGGGCACCTTAAAACAGATTAATCCCACAGAGTGGGCACCTTAAAACAGATTAATCCCACAGTGAGATCTCCCTGAAACAGATTAATCCCACAGTGTGGGCACCTTAAAACAGATTATCCCACAGTGTGCTCTCCCTGAAACAGATTAATCCCACAGTGTGTGCTCCCTGAAACAGATTAATCCCACAGTGTGGTCTCCCTGAAACAGATTAATCCCACAGTGTGGCCTCCCTAAAACAGATTAATCCCACAGTGTGGTCTCCCTGAAAGACTTTAATCCACAGTGTGGGCTCCCTGAAAAAAATTAATCCCACAGTGCGGTCTCCCTGAAACAGATTAATCCCACAGTGTGGGCTCCCTAAAACAGATTAATCCCACAGTGCAGTCTCCCTGAAACAGATTAATCCCACAGTGCGGGCTCCCTGAAACAGATTAATCCCACAGTGTGGTCTCCCTGAAACAGATTAATCCCACAGTGCAGTCTCCCTGAAACAGTTTAATCCACAGGGTGGTCTCCATGAAACAGATTAATCCCTCAGTGTGGTCTCCCTGAAACAGATTAATCCCACAGTGCAGTCTCCCTGAAACAGATTAATCCCACAGTGTGGTCTCCCTAAAACATCTTAATCCCACAGTGTGGTCTCCCTAAAACATATTAATCCCATAGTGTGGGCTCCCTAAAACTGATCAATCCCACAGTGCGGTCTCCCTGAAACAGATTAATCCCACAGTGTGGTCTCCCTAAAACAGTTTAATCCCACAGTGTGCTCTCCCTGAATCAGATTAATCCCCCAGTGCTAGGCTCCCAGAAACAGATTAATCCCACAGTGTGGTCTCCCTAAAACAGTTTAATCCCACAGTGTGTTCTCCCTGAAAAAAATTAATCCCACAGTGCGGTCTCCCTGAAACAGATTAATCCCACAGTGCGGGCTCCCTGAAACAGATTAATCCCACAGTGTGGTCTCCCTAAAACAGATTAATCCCACAGTGTAGCCTCCCTGAAACAGATTAATCCCACAGTGTGGTCTCCCTGAAACAGATTAGTCCCACAGTGTGGGCTCCCTGAAACAGATTAATCCCACAGTGTGGTCTCCATGAAACAGATTAATCCCACATTGTGGTCTCCCTGATAGATATTAATCCCACAGTGCGGGCTCGCTAAAACATTTTAATCCCACAGTGTTGGCTCCCTGAAACAGATTAATCCCACAGTGTGAGCTCCCTGAAACAGATTAATCCCCCAGTGTGGGCTCCCTGAAACAGATTAATCCCACAGTGCGGGCTCCCTGAAACAGATTAATCCCACAGTGCGGGCTCCCTGAAACAATTTAATCCCACAGTGTAGTCTCCCTGAAACCGATTAATCCCACAGTGCAGGCTCCCTGAAACAGATTAATCCCACAGTGTGGGCACCATAATCCCACAATGTGGACTTCCTGAAACAGATTAATGCCACAGTGTGAGCTCCCTGAAACAGATTAATCCCACAGTGTGACCTCCCTAAAAGAGATTAATCCCACAGTGTAGCCTCCCTGAAACAGATTAATCCCACAGTGTGGTCTCCCTGAAACAGATTAATCCCACAGTGTGGGCTCCCTGAAACAGATTAATCCCACAGTGTGGTCTCCCTGAAACAGATTAATCCCACAGTGTGGTCTCCCTGAAACAGATTAAACCCACAATGCGGGCTCACTGAAACAGATTAATCCCACAGTGTTGGCTCACTGAAACAGATTAATCCAACAGTGTGAGCTCCCTGAAACAAATTAATCCCCCAGTGCGGGCTCCCTAAAACAGATTAATCCAACAGTGTGGGCTCCCTGAAACAGATTAATCCCACAGTGTGGGCTCCCTGAAACAGATTAATCCCACAGTGTGGTCTCCCTGAAACAGATTAAACCCACAGTGCGGGCTCCCTGAAACAGATTAATCCCACAGAGTGGGCTCCCAGAAACTGATTAATCCCACAGTGTTGGCTCCCTGAAACAGATTAATCCCACAGTGTGACCTCCCTGAAACAGATTAATCCCACAGTGTGGGCACTTTAAAACAGATTAATCCCACAGTGAGATCTCCCTGAAACAGTTTAATCCCACAGTGTGGGCACCTTAAAACAGATTAATCCCACAGTGTGGGCACCTTAAAACAGATTAATCCCACAGTGAGATCTCCCTGAAACAGATTAATCCCACAGTGTGGGCACCTTAAAACAGATTATCCCACAGTGTGCTCTCCCTGAAACAGATTAATCCCACAGTGTGTGCTCCCTGAAACAGATTAATCCCACAGTGTGGTCTCCCTGAAACAGATTAATCCCACAGTGTGGCCTCCCTAAAACAGATTAATCCCACAGTGTGGTCTCCCTGAAAGACTTTAATCCACAGTGTGGGCTCCCTGAAAAAAATTAATCCCACAGTGCAGTCTCCCTGAAACAGATTAATCCCACAGTGTGGGCTCCCTAAAACAGATTAATCCCACAGTGCATTCTCCCTGAAACAGATTAATCCCACAGTGCGGGCTCCCTGAAACAGATTAATCCCACAGTGTGGTCTCCCTGAAACAGATTAATCCCACAGTGCAGTCTCCCTGAAACAGTTTAATCCACAGGGTGGTCTCCATGAAACAGATTAATCCCTCAGTGTGGTCTCCCTGAAACAGATTAATCCCACAGTGCGGACTCCCTGAAACAGATTAATCCCACAGTGTGGTCTCCCTAAAACATCTTAATCCCACAGTGTGGTCTCCCTAAAACATATTAATCCCATAGTGTGGGCTCCCTAAAACTGATCAATCCCACAGTGCGGTCTCCCTGAAACAGATTAATCCCACAGTGTGGTCTCCCTAAAACAGTTTAATCCCACAGTGTGCTCTCCCTGAATCAGATTAATCCCACAGTGCTAGGCTCCCAGAAACAGATTAATCCCACAGTGTGGTCTCCCTAAAACAGTTTAATCCCACAGTGTGTTCTCCCTGAAAAAAATTAATCCCACAGTGCGGTCTCCCTGAAACAGATTAATCCCACAGTGCGGGCTCCCTGAAACAGATTAATCCCACAGTGTGGTCTCCCTAAAACAGATTAATCCCACAGATTATTCACCCTAAACAGATTAATCCCACAGTGTGGTCTCCCTGAAACAGTTTAAACCACAGTGTGGTCTCCATGAAACAGATTAATCCCTCAGTGTGGTCTCCCTGAAACAGATTAATCCCACAGTGTGTGCTCCCAGAAACAGATTAATCGCACAGTGTGGTCTCCCTGAAACAGATTAATCGCAATGTGTGGTCTCCCTGAAACAGATTAATCCCACAGTTCGGTCTCCCTGAAACAGATTAATCTCACAGTGAGGTCTCACTGAAACAGATTAATCCCACAGTGTGGACTCCCTGAAACAGATTAATCTCACAGTGAGGTCTCCCTGAAACAGATTAATCCCACTGTGTGGGCTCCCTGAAACAGAGTAATCCCACAGTGTGGTCTCCCTAAAACAGATTAATCCCACAGTGTGGGCTCCTTAAAACTGATTAATCTCACAGTGCGGTCTCCCTGGAACAGATTAATCCCACAGTGTTGGCACCCTGAAACAGATTAATCCCACAGTGTGGTCTCCCTAAAACAGATTAATCCCACAGTGTGCTCTCCCTGAAACAGATTAATCCGACAGTGTGAGACTCCCAGAAACAGATTAATCCCACAGTATGGGCTCCCTGAAACAGATTAATCCCACAGTGTGTGCTCCCTGAAACAGATTAATCCCACAGTGTGGTCTCCCTGAAACAGATTAATCCCACAGTGCGGTCTCCCAGAAAGAGAGTAATCCCACAGTGTGGTCTCCCTAAAACAGATTAATCCCACAGTGTGGCCTCCCTAAAACAGATTAATCCCACAGTGTGGTCTCACTGAAACAGATTAATCCCACAGTGTGGGCTGCCTGAAACAGATTAATCCCACAGTGTGGTCTCCCTGAAACAGATTAATCCCACAGTGTCTTCTCCCTGAAACTGATTAATCCCACAGTGTCTTCTCCCTGAAAATTAATCCCACAGTGTGGTCTCCCTGAAAGAGTTTAATCCACAGTGTGGGCTCCCTGAAAAAAATTAATCCCACAGTGCGGTCTCCCTGAAACAGATTAATCCCACAGTGTGGGCTCCCTAAAACAGATTAATCCCACAGTGCAGTCTCCCTGAAACAGATTAATCCCACAGTGCGGGCTCCCTGAAACAGATTAATCCCACAGTGTGGTCTCCCTGAAACTGATTAATCCCACAGTGCAGTCTCCCTGAAACAGTTTAATCCACAGTGTGGTCTCCATGAAACAGATTAATCCCTCAGTGTGGTCTCCCTGAAACAGATTAATCCCACAGTGCGGTCTCCCTGAAACAGATTAATCCCACAGTGTGGGCTCCCTGAAACAGAGTAATCCCACAGTGTGGACTCCCTAAAACAGCTTAATCCCACAGTGTGGTCTCACTAAAACAGATTAATCCCACAGTGTGGGCTCCCTAAACTGATTAATCCCACAGTGCGGTCTCCCTGAAACAGATTAATCCCACAGTGTTGTCTCCCTAAAACAGTTTAATCCCACAGTGTGCTCTCCCTGAAACAGATTAATCCCACAGTGCTAGGCTCCCAGAAACAGATTAATACCACAGTATAGGCTCCCTGAAACAGATTAATCCCACAGTGTGTGCTCCCAGAAACAGATTAATCGCACAGTGTGGTCTCCCTGAAACAGATTAATCGCAATGTGTGGTCTCCCTGAAACAGATTAATCCCACAGTTCGGTCTCCCTGAAACAGATTAATCTCACAGTGAGGTCTCACTGAAACAGATTAATCCCACAGTGTGGACTCCCTGAAACAGATTAATCTCACAGTGAGGTCTCACCTGAAACAGATTAATCCCACAGTGTGGGCTCCCTGAAACATAGTAATCCCACAGTGTGGTTTCCCTAAAACAGATTAATCCCACAGTGTGGGCTCCCTAAAACTGATTAATCCCACAGTGCGGTCTCCCTGGAACAGATTAATCCCACAGTGTTGGCTCCCTAAAACAGATTAATCCCACAGTGTTGGCTCCCTGAAAGAGATTAATCCCACAGTGTGCTCTCCCTGAAACAGATTAATCCCACAGTGTGAGACTCCCAGAAACAGTTTAATCCCACAGTATGGGCTCCCTGAAACAGATTGATCCCACACTGTGTGCTCCCTGAAACAGATTAACCCCACAGTGTGGTCTCCCTGAAAAAGATTAATCCCACAGTGCGGTCTCCCAGAAAGAGAGTAATCCCACAGTGTGGTCTCCCTAAAACAGATTAATCCCACAGTGTGGGCTCCCTAAAACAGATTAATCCCACAGTGTGGTCTCACTGAAACAGATTAATCCCACAGTGTGGGCTGCCTGAAACAGATTAATCCCACAGTGTGGTCTCCATGAAACAGATTAATCCTACAGTGTCTTCTCCCTGAAAATTAATCCCACAGTGTGGTCTCCCTGAAACAGATTAATCCCACAGTGTGGGCTCCCTGAAACAGAGTAATCCCACAGTGTCTTATCCCTGAAAATTAATCCCACAGTGTGGTCTCCCTGAAAGAGTTTAATCCACAGTGTGGGCTCCCTGAAAAATATTAATCCCTCAGTGTGGTCTCCCTGAAACAGATTAATCCCACAGATTATTCACCCTAAACAGATTAATCCCACAGTGTGGTCTCCCTGAAACAGTTTAAACCACAGTGTGGTCTCCATGAAACAGATTAATCCCTCAGTGTGGTCTCCCTGAAACAGATTAATCCCACAGTGTGTGCTCCCAGAAACAGATTAATCGCACAGTGTGGTCTCCCTGAAACAGATTAATCGCAATGTGTGGTCTCCCTGAAACAGATTAATCCACCAGTTCGGTCTCCCTGAAACAGATTAATCTTACAGTGAGGTCTCACTGAAACAGATTAATCCCACAGTGTGGACTCCCTGAAACAGATTAATCTCACAGTGAGGTCTCCCTGAAACAGATTAATCCCACTGTGTGGGCTCCCTGAAACAGAGTAATCCCACAGTGTGGTCTCCCTAAAACAGATTAATCCCACAGTGTGGGCTCCTTAAAACTGATTAATCTCACAGTGCGGTCTCCCTGGAACAGATTAATCCCACAGTGTTGGCACCCTGAAACAGATTAATCCCACAGTGTGGTCTCCCTAAAACAGATTAATCCCACAGTGTGCTCTCCCTGAAACGGATTAATCCGACAGTGTGAGACTCCCAGAAACAGATTAATCCCACAGTATGGGCTCCCTGAAACAGATTAATCCCACAGTGTGTGCTCCCTGAAACAGATTAATCCCACAGTGTGGTCTCCCTGAAACAGATTAATCCCACAGTGCGGTCTCCCAGAAAGAGAGTAATCCCACAGTGTGGTCTCCCTAAAACAGATTAATCCCACAGTGTGGCCTCCCTAATACAGATTAATCCCACAGTGTGGTCTCACTGAAACAGATTAATCCCACAGTGTGGGCTGCCTGAAACAGATTAATCCCACAGTGTGGTCTCCCTGAAACAGATTAATCCCACAGTGTCTTCTCCCTGAAACTGATTAATCCCACAGTGTCTTCTCCCTGAAAATTAATCCCACAGTGTGGTCTCCCTGAAAGAGTTTAATCCACAGTGTGGGCTCCCTGAAAAAAATTAATCCCACAGTGCGGTCTCCCTGAAACAGATTAATCCCACAGTGTGGGCTCCCTAAAACAGATTAATCCCACAGTGCAGTCTCCCTGAAACAGATTAATCCCACAGTGCGGGCTCCCTGAAACAGATTAATCCCACAGTGTGGTCTCCCTGAAACTGATTAATCCCACAGTGCAGTCTCCCTGAAACAGTTTAATCCACAGTGTGGTCTCCATGAAACAGATTAATCCCTCAGTGTGGTCTCCCTGAAACAGATTAATCCCACAGTGCGGTCTCCCTGAAACAGATTAATCCCACAGTGTGGGCTCCCTGAAACAGAGTAATCCCACAGTGTGGACTCCCTAAAACAGCTTAATCCCACAGTGTGGTCTCACTAAAACAGATTAATCCCACAGTGTGGGCTCCCTAAACTGATTAATCCCACAGTGCGGTCTCCCTGAAACAGATTAATCCCACAGTGTTGTCTCCCTAAAACAGTTTAATCCCACAGTGTGCTCTCCCTGAAACAGATTAATCCCACAGTGCTAGGCTCCCAGAAACAGATTAATACCACAGTATAGGCTCCCTGAAACAGATTAATCCCACAGTGTGTGCTCCCAGAAACAGATTAATCGCACAGTGTGGTCTCCCTGAAACAGATTAATCGCAATGTGTGGTCTCCCTGAAACAGATTAATCCCACAGTTCGGTCTCCCTGAAACAGATTAATCTCACAGTGAGGTCTCACTGAAACAGATTAATCCCACAGTGTGGACTCCCTGAAACAGATTAATCTCACAGTGAGGTCTCACCTGAAACAGATTAATCCCACAGTGTGGGCTCCCTGAAACATAGTAATCCCACAGTGTGGTTTCCCTAAAACAGATTAATCCCACAGTGTGGGCTCCCTAAAACTGATTAATCCCACAGTGCGGTCTCCCTGGAACAGATTAATCCCACAGTGTTGGCTCCCTAAAACAGATTAATCCCACAGTGTTGGCTCCCTGAAACAGATTAATCCCACAGTGTGCTCTCCCTGAAACAGATTAATCCCACAGTGTGAGACTCCCAGAAACAGATTAATCCCACAGTATGGGCTCCCTGAAACAGATTGATCCCACACTGTGTGCTCCCTGAAACAGATTAACCCCACAGTGTGGTCTCCCTGAAAAAGATTAATCCCACAGTGCGGTCTCCCAGAAAGAGAGTAATCCCACAGTGTGGTCTCCCTAAAACAGATTAATCCCACAGTGTGGGCTCCCTAAAACAGATTAATCCCACAGTGTGGTCTCACTGAAACAGATTAATCCCACAGTGTGGGCTGCCTGAAACAGATTAATCCCACAGTGTGGTCTCCATGAAACAGATTAATCCTACAGTGTCTTCTCCCTGAAAATTAATCCCACAGTGTGGTCTCCCTGAAACAGATTAATCCCACAGTGAGGGCTCCCTGAAACAGAGTAATCCCACAGTGTCTTATCCCTGAAAATTAATCCCACAGTGTGGTCTCCCTGAAAGAGTTTAATCCACAGTGTGGGCTCCCTGAAAAATATTAATCCCTCAGTGTGGTCTCCCTGAAACAGATTAATCCCACAGTGCGGTCTCCCTGAAACAGATTAATCCCACAGTGTAGGCTTCCTGAAACAGAATAATTCCACAGTGTGGTCTCCCTGAAAAAGATCAATCCCACAGTGCGGTCTCCCAGAAAGAGAGTAATCCCACAGTGTGGTCTCCCTAAAACAGATTAATCCCACAGTGTGGGCTCCCTAAAACAGATTAATCCCACAGTGTGGTCTCACTGAAACAGATTAATCCCACAGTGTGGGCTGCCTGTAAAAGATTAATCCCACAGTGTGGTCTCCCTGAAACAGATTAATCCCACAGTGTCTTCTCCCTGAAACAGATTAATCCCACAGTGCGGGCTCCCTGAAACAGATTAATCCCACAGTGTGGTCTCCCTAAAACAGATTAATCCCACAGAGTATTCACCCTAAACAGATTAATCCCACAGTGTGGTCTCCCTGAAACAGTTTAATCCACAGTGTTGTCTCCATGAAACAAATTAATCCCTCAGTGTGGTCTCCCTGAAACAGATTAATCCCACAGTGCGGTCTCCCTGAAACAGATTAATCCCACAGTGTGCGCTCCCTGAAACAGAGTAATCCCACAGTGTGGTCTCCCTAAAACAGATTAATCCCACAGTGTTGGCTCCCTGAAACAGATTAATCCCACAGTGTGGTCTCCCTAAAACAGTTTAATCCCACAGTGTTCTCTCCCTGAAACAGATTAATCCCACAGTGCTAGGCTCCCAGAAACAGATTAATCCCACAGTGTGGGCTCCCTAAAACAGATTAATCGCACAGTGTGGTCTCACTGAAACAGATTAATCCCACAGTGTGGGCTGCCTGAAACAGATTAATCCCACAGTGTGGTCTCCATGAAACAGCTTAATCCTACAGTGTCTTCTCCCTGAAAATTAATCCCACAGTGTGGTCTCCCTGAAACAGATTAATCCCACAGTGTGGGCTCCCTGAAACAGAGTAATCCCACAGTGTCTTATCCCTGAAAATTAATCCCACACTGTGGTCTCCCTGAAAGAGTTTAATCCACAGTGTGGGCTCCCTGAAAAATATTAATCCCTCAGTGTGGTCTCCCTGAAACAGATTAATCCCACAGTGCGGTCTCTCTGAAACAGATTAATCCCACAGTGTAGGCTTCCTGAAACAGAATAATTCCACAGTGTGGTCTCCCTGAAAAAGATCAATCCCACAGTGCGGTCTCCCAGAAAGAGAGTAATCCCACAGTGTGGTCTCCCTAAAACAGATTAATCCCACATTGTGGGCTCCCTAAAACAGATTAATCCCACAGTGTGGTCTCACTGAAACAGATTAATCACACAGTGTGGGCTGCCTGTAAAAGATTAATCCCACAGTGTGGTCTACCTGAAACAGATTAATCCCACAGTGTCTTCTCCCTGAAACAGATTAATCCCACAGTGCGGGCTCCCTGAAACAGATTAATCCCACAGTGTGGTCTCCCTAAAACAGATTAATCCCACAGAGTATTCACCCTAAACAGATTAATCACACAGTATGGTCTCCCTGAAACAGTTTAATCCACAGTGTGGTCTCCATGAAACAAATTAATCCCTCAGTGTGGTCTCCCTGAAACAGATTAATCCCACAGTGCGGTCTCCCTGAAACAGATTAATCCCACAGTGTGCGCTCCCTGAAACAGAGTAATCCCACAGTGTGGTCTCCCTAAAACAGATTAATCCCACAGTGTTGGCTCCCTGAAACAGATTAATCCCACAGTGTGGTCTCCCTAAAACAGTTTAATCCCACAGTGTTCTCTCCCTGAAACAGATTAATCCCACAGTGCTAGGCTCCCAGAAACAGATTAATCCCACAGTGCGGTCTCCCTGGAACAGATTAATCCCACAGTGTTGGCACCCTGAAACAGATTAATCCCACAGTGTCGTCTCCCTAAAACAGATTAATCACACAGTGTGCTCTCCCTGAAACAGATTAATCCACAGTGTGAGACTCCCAGAAACAGATTAATCCCACAGTATGGGCTCCCTGAAACAGATTAATCCCACAGTGTGGTCTCCTTGAAACAGATTAATCCCACAGTGTGGTCTCCGTGAAACAGATTAATCCCACAGTGCGGTCTCCCAGAAAGAGAGTAATCCCACAGTGTGGTCTCCCTAAAACAGATTAATCCCACAGTGTGGCCTCCCTAAAACAGATTAATCCCACAGTGTGGGCACCTTAAAACAGATTAATCCCACAGTGTGGGCTCCCTGAAACAGATTAATCCCACAGTGTGGGCACCTTAAAACAGATTAATCCCACAGTGTGGGCACCTTAAAACAGATTAATCCCACAGTGAGATCTCCCTGAAACAGATTAATCCCACAGTGTGGGCACCTTAAAACAGATTATCCCACAGTGTGCTCTCCCTGAAACAGATTAATCCCACAGTGTGTGCTCCCTGAAACAGATTAATCCCACAGTGTGGTCTCCCTGAAACAGATTAATCCCACAGTGTGGCCTCCCTAAAACAGATTAATCCCACAGTGTGGTCTCCCTGAAAGACTTTAATCCACAGTGTGGGCTCCCTGAAAAAAATTAATCCCACAGTGCGGTCTCCCTGAAACAGATTAATCCCACAGTGTGGGCTCCCTAAAACAGATTAATCCCACAGTGCATTCTCCCTGAAACAGATTAATCCCACAGTGCGGGCTCCCTGAAACAGATTAATCCCACAGTGTGGTCTCCCTGAAACAGATTAATCCCACAGTGCAGTCTCCCTGAAACAGTTTAATCCACAGGGTGGTCTCCATGAAACAGATTAATCCCTCAGTGTGGTCTCCCTGAAACAGATTAATCCCACAGTGCGGTCTCCCTGAAACAGATTAATCCCACAGTGTGGTCTCCCTAAAACATCTTAATCCCACAGAGTGGTCTCCCTAAAACATATTAATCCCATAGTGTGGGCTCCCTAAAACTGATCAATCCCACAGTGCGGTCTCCCTGAAACAGATTAATCCCACAGTGTGGTCTCCCTAAAACAGTTTAATCCCACAGTGTGCTCTCCCTGAATCAGATTAATCCCACAGTGCTAGGCTCCCAGAAACAGATTAATCCCACAGTGTGGTCTCCCTGAAACAGATTAATCCCACAGTGTGGTCTCCCTAAAACAGATTAATCCCACAGATTATTCACCCTAAACAGATTAATCCCACAGTGTGGTCTCCCTGAAACAGTTTAAACCACAGTGTGGTCTCCATGAAACAGATTAATCCCTCAGTGTGGTCTCCCTGAAACAGATTAATCCCACAGTGTGTGCTCCCAGAAACAGATTAATCGCACAGTGTGGTCTCCCTGAAACAGATTAATCGCAATGTGTGGTCTCCCTGAAACAGATTAATCCCACAGTTCGGTCTCCCTGAAACAGATTAATCTCACAGTGAGGTCTCACTGAAACAGATTAATCCCACAGTGTGGACTCCCTGAAACAGATTAATCTCACAGTGAGGTCTCCCTGAAACAGATTAATCCCACTGTGTGGGCTCCCTGAAACAGAGTAATCCCACAGTGTGGTCTCCCTAAAACAGATTAATCCCACAGTGTGGGCTCCTTAAAACTGATTAATCTCACAGTGCGGTCTCCCTGGAACAGATTAATGCCACAGTGTTGGCACCCTGAAACAGATTAATCCCACAGTGTGGTCTCCCTAAAACAGATTAATCCCACAGTGTGCTCTCCCTGAAACAGATTAATCCGACAGTGTGAGACTCCCAGAAACAGATTAATCCCACAGTATGGGCTCCCTGAAACAGATTAATCCCACAGTGTGTGCTCCCTGAAACAGATTAATCCCACAGTGTGGTCTCCCTGAAACAGATTAATCCCACAGTGCGGTCTCCCAGAAAGAGAGTAATCCCACAGTGTGGTCTCCCTAAAACAGATTAATCCCACAGTGTGGCCTCCCTAAAACAGATTAATCCCACAGTGTGGTCTCACTGAAACAGATTAATCCCACAGTGTGGGCTGCCTGAAACAGATTAATCCCACAGTGTGGTCTCCCTGAAACAGATTAATCCCACAGTGTCTTCTCCCTGAAACTGATTAATCCCACAGTGTCTTCTCCCTGAAAATTAATCCCACAGTGTGGTCTCCCTGAAAGAGTTTAATCCACAGTGTGGGCTCCCTGAAAAAAATTAATCCCACAGTGCGGTCTCCCTGAAACAGATTAATCCCACAGTGTGGGCTCCCTAAAACAGATTAATCCCACAGTGCAGTCTCCCTGAAACAGATTAATCCCACAGTGCGGGCTCCCTGAAACAGATTAATCCCACAGTGTAGTCTCCCTGAAACTGATTAATCCCACAGTGCAGTCTCCCTGAAACAGTTTAATCCACAGTGTGGTCTCCATGAAACAGAGTAATCCCACAGTGTGGTTTCCCTAAAACAGATTAATCCCACAGTGTGGGCTCCCTAAAACTGATTAATCCCACAGTGCGGTCTCCCTGGAACAGATTAATCCCACAGTGTTGGCTCCCTGAAACAGATTAATCCCACAGTGTGGTCTCCCTAAAACAGATTAATCCCACAGTGTGCTCTCCCTGAAACAGATTAATCCCACAGTGTGAGACTCCCAGAAACAGATTAATCCCACAGTATGGGCTCCCTGAAACAGATTGATCCCACACTGTGCGCTCCCTGAAACAGATTAACCCCACAGTGTGGTCTCCCTGAAAAAGATTAATCCCACAGTGCGGTCTCCCAGAAAGAGAGTAATCCCACAGTGTGGTCTCCCTAAAACAGATTAATCCCACAGTGTGGGTCCCTAAAACAGATTAATCCCACAGTGTGGTCTCACTGAAACAGATTAATCCCACAGTGTGGGCTGCCTGAAACAGATTAATCCCACAGTGTGGTCTCCATGAAACAGATTAATCCTACAGTGTCTTCTCCCTGAAAATTAATCCCACAGTGTGGTCTCCCTGAAACAGATTAATCCCACAGTGTGGGCTCCCTGAAACAGAGTAATCCCACAGTGTCTTATCCCTGAAAATTAATCCCACAGTGTGGTCTCCCTGAAAGAGTTTAATCCACAGTGTGGGCTCCCTGAAAAATATTAATCCCTCAGTGTGGTCTCCCTGAAACAGATTAATCCCACAGTGCGGTCTCCCTGAAACAGATTAATCCCACAGTGTAGGCTTCCTGAAACAGAATAATTCCACAGTGTGGTCTCCCTGAAAAAGATCAATCCCACAGTGCGGTCTCCCAGAAAGAGAGTAATCCCACAGTGTGGTCTCCCTAAAACAGATTAATCCCATAGTGTGGGCTCCCTAAAACAGATTAATCCCACAGTGTGGTCTCACTGAAACAGATTAATCCCACAGTGTGGGCTGCCTGTAAAAGATTAATCCCACAGTGTGGTCTCCCTGAAACAGATTAATCCCACAGTGTCTTCTCCCTGAAACAGATTAATCCCACAGTGCGGGCTCCCTGAAACAGATTAATCCCACAGTGTGGTCTCCCTAAAACAGATTAATCCCACAGAGTATTCACCCTAAACAGATTAATCCCACAGTGTGGTCTCCCTGAAACAGTTTAATCCACAGTGTGGTCTCCATGAAACAAATTAATCCCTCAGTGTGGTCTCCCTGAAACAGATTAATCCCACAGTGCGGTCTCCCTGAAACAGATTAATCCCACAGTGTGCGCTCCCTGAAACAGAGTAATCCCACAGTGTGGTCTCCCTAAAACAGATTAATCCCACAGTGTTGGCTCCCTGAAACAGATTAATCCCACAGTGTGGTCTCCCTAAAACAGTTTAATCCCACAGTGTTCTCTCCCTGAAACAGATTAATCCCACAGTGCTAGGCTCCCAGAAACAGATTAATCCCACAGTGTGGGCTCCCTAAAACAGATTAATCGCACAGTGTGGTCTCACTGAAACAGATTAATCCCACAGTGTGGTCTCCATGAAACAGATTAATCCTACAGTGTCTTCTCCCTGAAAATTAATCCCACAGTGTGGTCTCCCTGAAACAGATTAATCCCACAGTGTGGGCTCCCTGAAACAGAGTAATCCCACAGTGTCTTATCCCTGAAAATTAATCCCACACTGTGGTCTCCCTGAAAGAGTTTAATCCACAGTGTGGGCTCCCTGAAAAATATTAATCCCTCAGTGTGGTCTCCCTGAAACAGATTAATCCCACAGTTCGGTCTCTCTGAAACAGATTAATCCCACAGTGTAGGCTTCCTGAAACAGAATAATTCCACAGTGTGGTCTCCCTGAAAAAGATCAATCCCACAGTGCGGTCTCCCAGAAAGAGAGTAATCCCACAGTGTGGTCTCCCTAAAACAGATTAATCCCACATTGTGGGCTCCCTAAAACAGATTAATCCTACAGTGTGGTCTCACTGAAACAGATTAATCCCACAGTGTGGGCTGCCTGTAAAAGATTAATCCCACAGTGTGGTCTACCTGAAACAGATTAATCCCACAGTGTCTTCTCCCTGAAACAGATTAATCCCACAGTGCGGGCTCCCTGAAACAGATTAATCCCACAGTGTGGTCTCCCTAAAACAGATTAATCCCACAGAGTATTCACCCTAAACAGATTAATCACACAGTATGGTCTCCCTGAAACAGTTTAATCCACAGTGTGGTCTCCATGAAACAAATTAATCCCTCAGTGTGGTCTCCCTGAAACAGATTAATCCCACAGTGCGGTCTCCCTGAAACAGATTAATCCCACAGTGTGCGCTCCCTGAAACAGAGTAATCCCACAGTGTGGTCTCCCTAAAACAGATTAATCCCACAGTGTTGGCTCCCTGAAACAGATTAATCCCACAGTGTGGTCTCCCTAAAACAGTTTAATCCCACAGTGTTCTCTCCCTGAAACAGATTAATCCCACAGTGCTAGGCTCCCAGAAACAGATTAATCCCACAGTGCGGTCTCCCTGGAACAGATTAATCCCACAGTGTTGGCACCCTGAAACAGATTAATCCCACAGTGTCGTCTCCCTAAAACAGATTATTCACACAGTGTGCTCTCCCTGAAACAGATTAATCCCACAGTGTGAGACTCCCAGAAACAGATTAATCCCACAGTATGGGCTCCCTGAAACAGATTAATCCCACAGTGTGGTCTCCTTGAAACAGATTAATCCCACAGTGTGGTCTCCGTGAAACAGATTAATCCCACAGTGCGGTCTCCCAGAAAGAGAGTAATCCCACAGTGTGGTCTCCCTAAAACAGATTAATCCCACAGTGTGGCCTCCCTAAAACAGATTAATCCCACAGTGTGGTCTCACTGAAACAGATTAATCCCACAGTGTGGGCTGCCTGAAACAGATTAATCCCACAGTGTGGTCTCCCTGAAACAGATTAATCCCACAGTGTCTTCTCCCTGAAACTGATTAATCCCACAGTGTCTTCTCCCTGAAAATTAATCCCACAGTGTGGTCTCCCTGAAAGAGTTTAATCCACAGTGTGGGCTCCCTGAAAAAAATTAATCCCACAGTGCGGTCTCCCTGAAACAGATTAATCCCACAGTGTGGGCTCCCTAAAACAGATTAATCCCACAGTGCAATCTCCCTGAAACAGATTAATCCCACAGTGTTGGCTCCCTGAAACAGATTAATCCCACAGTGTGGGCTCCCTGAAACAGATTAATCCCACAGTGTGGGCACCCTAATCCCACATTGTGGACTTCCTGAAACAGATTAATGCAACAGTGTGAGCTCCCTGAAACAGATTAATCCCACAGTGTGACCTCCCTAAAACAGATTAATCCCACAGTGTAGCCTCCCTGAAACAGATTAATCCCACAGTGTGGGCTTCCTTAAACAGATTAATCCCACAGTGTGGGGACCCTAATCCCACAGTGTGGTCTTCCTAAAACAGATTAATCCCACAGTGTAGCCTCCCTGAAACAGATTAATCCCACAGTGTGGTCTCCCTGAAACAGATTAATCCCACAGTGTGGTCTCCATGAAACAGATTAATCCCACATTGTGGTCTCCCTGATAGATATTAATCCCACAGTGCGGGCTCGCTAAAACATTTTAATCTCACAGTGTTGTCTTCCTGAAACAGATTAATCCCACAGTGTGAGCTCCCTGAAACAGATTATCCCCCAGTGCAGGCTCCCTGAAACAGATTAATCCCACAGTGCGGGCTCCCTGAAACAGATTAATCCCACAGTGCGGGTCCCTGAAACAATTTAATCCCACAGTGTAGTCTCCCTGAAACCGATTAATCCCACAGTGCAGGCTCCCTGAAACAGATTAATCCCACAGTGTGGGCACCATAATCCCACAATGTGGACTTCCTGAAACAGATTAATGCAACAGTGTGAGCTCCCTGAAACAGATTAATCCCACAGTGTGATCTCCCTGAAAGAGATTAATCCCACAGTGTAGCCTCCCTGAAACAGATTAATCCCACAGTGTGGTCTCCCTGAAACAGATTAATCCCACAGTGTTGGCTCCCTGAAACAGATTAATCCCACAGTGTAAGCTCCCTGAAACAAATTAATCCCCCAGTGCGGGCTCCCTAAAACAGATTAATCCAACAGTGTGGGCTCCCTGAAACAGATTAATCCCACAGTGTGGGCTCCCTGAAACAGATTAATCCCACAGTGTGGTCTCCCTGAAACAGATTAAACCCACAGTGCGGGCTCCCTGAAACAGATTAATCCCACAGAGTGGGCACCCAGAAACTGATTAATCCCACAGTGTTGGCTCCCTGAAACAGATTAATCCCACAGTGTGAGCTCCCTGAAACAGATTAATCCCACACTGTGGGCACCTTAAAACAGATTAATCCCACAGTGAGATCAACCTGAAACAGTTTAATACCACAGTGTTAGCTCCCTAAAACAGATTAATCCCACATTGTGGGCTCCCTGAAACAGATTAATCCCACAGTGTGTGCTCCCTGAAACAGATTATCCCACAGTGTGGTCTCCCTGAAACAGATTAATCCCACAGTGCGGTCTCCCAGAAAGAGAGTAATCCCACAGTGTGGTCTCCCTAAAACAGATTAATCCCACAGTGTGGCCTCACTAAAACAGATTAATCCCACAGTGTGGTCTCCCTGAAACTGATTAATCCCACAGTGTCTTCTGCCTGAAACTGATTAATCCCACAGTGTCTTCTCACTGAAAATTAATCCCACAGTGTGGTCTCCCTGAAAGAGTTTAATCCAAAGTGTGGGCTCCCTGAAAAAAATTAATCCCACAGTGCGGTCTCCCTGAAACAGATTAATCCCACAGTGTGGGCTCCCTAAAACAGATTAATCCCACAGTGCAGTCTCCCTGAAACAGATTAATCCCACAGTGCGGGCTCCCTGAAACAGATTAATCCCACTGTGTGGTCTCCCTGAAACAGATTAATCCCACAGTGCAGTCTCCCTGAAACAGTTTAATCCACAGTGTGGTCTCCATGAAACAGATTAATCCCTCAGTGTGGTCTCCCTGAAACAGATTAATCCCACAGTGCGGTCTCCCTGAAACAGATTAATCCCACAGTGTGGGCTCCCTGAAACAGAGTAATCCCACAGTGTGGTCTCCCTAAAAGAGCTTAATCCCACAGTGTGGTCTCCCTAAAACAGATTAATCCCATAGTATGGGCTCCCTAAAACTGATCAATCCCACAGTGCGGTCTCCCTGAAACAGATTAATCCCACAGTGTGGTCTCCCTAAAACAGTTTAATCCCACAGTGTGCTCTCCCTGAAACAGATTAATCCCACAGTGCTAGGCTCCCAGAAACAGATTAATCCCACAGTGTGGTCTCCCTAAAACAGTTTAATCCCACAGTGTGTTCTCCCTGAAAAAAATTAATCCCACAGTGCGGTCTCCCTGAAACAGATTAATCCCACAGTGCGGGCTCCCTGAAACAGATTAATCCCACAGTGTGGTCTCCCTAAAACAGATTAATCCCACAGATTATTCACCCTAAACAGATTAATCCCACAGTGTGGTCTCCCTGAAACAGTTTAAACCACAGTGTGGTCTCCATGAAACAGATTAATCCCTCAGTGTGGTCTCCCTGAAACAGATTAATCCCACAGTGTGTGCTCCCAGAAACAGATTAATCGCACAGTGTGGTCTCCCTGAAACAGATTAATCGCAATGTGTGGTCTCCCTGAAACAGATTAATCCCACAGTTCGGTCTCCCTGAAACAGATTAATCTCACAGTGAGGTCTCACTGAAACAGATTAATCCCACAGTGTGGACTCCCTGAAACAGATTAATCCCACTGTGTGGGCTCATCTTAACAGAGTAATCCCACAGTGTGGTCTCCCTAAAACAGATTAATCCCACAGTGTGGGCTCCCTAAAACTGATTAATCTCACAGTGCGGTCTCCCTGGAACAGATTAATCCCACAGTGTTGGCACCCTGAAACAGATTAATCCCACAGTGTGGTCTCCCTAAAACAGATTAATCCCACAGTGTGCTCTCCCTGAAACAGATTAATCCGACAGTGTGAGACTCCCAGAAACAGATTAATCCCACAGTATGGGCTCCCTGAAACAGATTAATCCCACAGTGTGTGCTCCCTGAAACAGATTAATCCCACAGTGTGGTCTCCCTGAAACAGATTAATCCCACAGTGTGGGCTCCCTGAAACAGAGTAATCCCACAGTGTGGACTCCCTAAAACAGCTTAATCCCACAGTGTGGTCTCCCTAAAACAGATTAATCCCACAGTGTGGGCTCCCAAAACTGATTAATCCCACAGTGCGGTCTCCCTGAAACAGATTAATCCCACAGTGTTGTCTCCCTAAAACAGTTTAATCCCTCAGTGTGCTCTCCCTGAAACAGATTAATCCCACAGTGCTAGGCTCCCAGAAACAGATTAATACCACAGTATAGGCTCCCTGAAACAGATTAATCCCACAGTGTGGTCTCCCTGAAACAGATTAATCCCACAGTGTGGGCTCCCTAAAACTGATTAATCCCACAGTGCGGTCTCCCTGGAACAGATTAATCCCACAGTGTTGGCTCCCTGAAACAGATTAATCCCACAGTGTGATCTCCCTAAAACAGATTAATCCCACAGTGTGCTCTCCCTGAAACAGATTAATCCCACAGTGTGAGACTCCCAGAAACAGATTAATCCCACAGTATGGGCTCCCTGAAACAGATTGATCCCACACTGTGTGCTCCCTGAAACAGATTAATCCCACAGTGTGGTCTCCCTGAAAAAGATTATTCCCACAGTGCGGTCTCCCAGAAAGAGAGTAATCCCACAGTGTGGTCTCCCTAAAACCGATTAATCCCACAGTGTGGGCTCCCTAAAACAGATTAATCCCACAGTGTGGTCTCACTGAAACAGATTAATCCCACAGTGTGGGCTGCCTGAAACAGTTTAATCCCACAGTGTGGTCTCCATGAAACAGATTAATCCTACAGTGTCTTCTCCCTGAAAATTAATCCCACAGTGTGGTCTCCCTGAAACAGATTAATCCCACAGTGTGGGCTCCCTGAAACAGAGTAATCCCACAGTGTCTTATCCCTGAAAATTAATCCCACAGTGTGGTCTCCCTGAAAGAGTTTAATCCACAGTGTGGGCTCCCTGAAAAATATTAATCCCTCAGTGTGGTCTCCCTGAAACAGATTAATCCCACAGTGTAGGCTTCCTGAAACAGAATAATTCCACAGTGTGGTCTCCCTGAAAAAGATCAATCCCACAGTGCGGTCTCCCAGAAAGAGAGTAATCCCACAGTGTGGTCTCCCTAAAACAGATTAATCCCACAGTGTGGGCTCCCTAAAACAGATTAATCCCACAGTGTGGTCTCACTGAAACAGATTAATGCCACAGTGTGGGCTGCCTGTAAAAGATTAATCCCACAGTGTGGTCTCCCTGAAACAGATTAATCCCACAGTGTCTTCTCCCTGAAACAGATTAATCCCACAGTGCGGGCTCCCTGAAACAGATTAATCCCACAGTGTGGTCTCCCTAAAACAGATTAATCCCACAGAGTATTCACCCTAAACAGATTAATCCCACAGTGTGGTCTCCCTGAAACTGCTTAATCCACAGTGTGGTCTCCATGAAACAAATTAATCCCTCAGTGTGGTCTCCCTGAAACAGATTAATCCCACAGTGCGGTCTCCCTGAAACAGATTAATCCCACAGTGTGCGCTCCCTGAAACAGAGTAATCCCACAGTGTGGTCTCCCTAAAACAGATTAATCCCACAGTGTTGGCTCCCTGAAACAGATTAATCCCACAGTGTGGTCTCCCTAAAACAGTTTAATCCCACAGTGTTCTCTCCCTGAAACAGATTAATCCCACAGTGCTAGGCTCCCAGAAACAGATTAATCCCACAGTGTGGGCTCCCTAAAACAGATTAATCCCACAGTGTGGTCTCACTGAAACAGATTAATCCCACAGTGTGGGCTGCCTGAAACAGATTAATCCCACAGTGTGGTCTCCATGAAACAGATTAATCCTACAGTGTCTTCTCCCTGAAAATTAATCCCACAGTGTGGTCTCCCTGAAACAGATTAATCCCACAGTGTGGGCTCCCTGAAACAGAGTAATCCCACAGTGTCTTATCCCTGAAAATTAATCCCACAGTGTGGTCTCCCTGAAAGAGTTTAATCCACAGTGTGGGCTCCCTGAAAAATATTAATCCCTCAGTGTGGTCTCCCTGAAACAGATTAATCCCACAGTGCGGTCTCCCTGAAACAGATTAATCCCACAGTGTAGGCTTCCTGAAACAGAATAATTCCACAGTGTGGTCTCCCTGAAAAAGATCAATCCCACAGTGCGGTCTCCCAGAAAGAGAGTAATCCCACAGTGTGGTCTCCCTAAAACAGATTAATCCCACAGTGTGGGCTCCCTAAAACAGATTAATCCCACAGTGTGGTCTCACTGAAACAGATTAATCCCACAGTGTGGGCTGCCTGTAAAAGATTAATCCCACAGTGTGGTCTCCCTGAAACAGATTAATCCCACAGTGTCTTCTCCCTGAAACAGATTAATCCCACAGTGCGGGCTCCCTGAAACAGATTAATCCCACAGTGTGGTCTCCCTAAAACAGATTAATCCCACAGAGTATTCACCCTAAACAGATTAATCCCACAGTGTGGTCTCCCTGAAACAGTTTAATCCACAGTGTGGTCTCCATGAAACAAATTAATCCCTCAGTGTGGTCTCCCTGAAACAGATTAATCCCACAGTGCGGTCTCCCTGAAACAGATTAATCCCACAGTGTGCGCTCCCTGAAACAGAGTAATCCCACAGTGTGGTCTCCCTAAAACAGATTAATCCCACAGTGTTGGCTCCCTGAAACAGATTAATCCCACAGTGTGGTCTCCCTAAAACAGTTTAATCCCACAGTGTTCTCTCCCTGAAACAGATTAATCCCACAGTGCTAGGCTCCCAGAAACAGATTAATCCCACAGTGCGGTCTCCCTGGAACAGATTAATCCCACAGTGTTGGCACCCTGAAACAGATTAATCCCACAGTGTCGTCTCCCTAAAACAGATTAATCACACAGTGTGCTCTCCCTGAAACAGATTAATCCCACAGTGTGGTCTCCCTAAAACAGATTAATCCCACAGATTATTCACCCTAAACAGATTAATCCCACAGTGTGGTCTCCCTGAAACAGTTTAAACCACAGTGTGGTCTCCATGAAACAGATTAATCCCTCAGTGTGGTCTCCCTGAAACAGATTAATCCCACAGTGTGTGCTCCCAGAAACAGATTAATCGCACAGTGTGGTCTCCCTGAAACAGATTAATCGCAATGTGTGGTCTCCCTGAAACAGATTAATCCCACAGTTCGGTCTCCCTGAAACAGATTAATCTCACAGTGAGGTCTCACTGAAACAGATTAATCCCACAGTGTGGACTCCCTGAAACAGATTAATCTCACAGTGAGGTCTCCCTGAAACAGATTAATCCCACAGTGCGGTCTCCCTGAAACAGATTAATCCCACAGTGTTGTCTCCCTAAAACAGTTTAATCCCACAGTGTGCTCTCCCTGAAACAGATTAATCCCACAGTGCTAGGCTCCCAGAAACAGATTAATACCACAGTATAGGCTCCCTGAAACAGATTAATCCCACAGTGTGTGCTCCCAGAAACAGATTAATCGCACAGTGTGGTCTCCCTGAAACAGATTAATCGCAATATGTGGTCTCCCTGAAACAGATTAATCCCACAGTTCGGTCTCCCTGAAACAGATTAATCTCACAGTGAGGTCTCACTGAAACAGATTAATCCCACAGTGTGGACTCCCTGAAACAGATTAATCTCACAGTGAGGTCTCACCTGAAACAGATTAATCCCACAGTGTGGGCTCCCTGAAACAGAGTAATCCCACAGTGTGGTTTCCCTAAAACAGATTAATCCCACAGTGTGGGCTCCCTAAAACTGATTAATCCCACAGTGCGGTCTCCCTGGAACAGATTAATCCCACAGTGTTGGCTCCCTGAAACAGATTAATCCCACAGTGTGGTCTCCCTAAAACAGATTAATCCCACAGTGTGCTCTCCCTGAAACAGATTAATCCCACAGTGTGAGACTCCCAGAAACAGATTAATCCCACAGTATGGGCTCCCTGAAACAGATTGATCCCACACTGTGTTCTCCCTGAAACAGATTAATCCCACAGTGTGGTCTCACTGAAAAAGATTAATCCCACAGTGCGGTCTCCCAGAAAGAGAGTAATCCCACAGTGTGGTCTCCCTAAAACAGATTAATCCCACAGTGTGGGCTCCCTAAAACAGATTAATCCCACAGTGTGGTCTCACTGAAACAGATTAATCCCACAGTGTGGGCTGCCTGAAACAGTTTAATCCCACAGTGTGGTCTCCATGAAACAGATTAATCCTACAGTGTCTTCTCCCTGAAAATTAATCCCACAGTGTGGTCTCCCTGAAACAGATTAATCCCACAGTGTGGGTCCCTGAAACAGAGTAATCCCACAGTGTCTTATCCCTGAAAATTAATCCCACAGTGTGGTCTCCCTGAAAGAGTTTAATCCACAGTGTGGGCTCCCTGAAAAATATTAATCCCTCAGTGTGGTCTCCCTGAAACAGATTAATCCCACAGTGTAGGCTTCCTGAAACAGAATAATTCCACAGTGTGGTCTCCCTGAAAAAGATCAATCCCACAGTGCGGTCTCCCTAAAACAGATTAATCCCACAGTGTGGGCTCCCTAAAACAGATTAATCCCACAGTGTGGTCTCACTGAAACAGATTAATCCCACAGTGTGGGCTGCCTGTAAAAGATTAATCCCACAGTGTGGTCTCCCTGAAACAGATTAATCCCACAGTGTCTTCTCCCTGAAACAGATTAATCCCACAGTGCGGGCTCCCTGAAACAGATTAATCCCACAGTGTGGTCTCCCTAAAACAGATTAATCCCACAGAGTTTTCACCCTAAACAGATTAATCCCACAGTGTGGTCTCCCTGAAACAGTTTAATCCACAGTGTGGTCTCCATGAAACAAATTAATCCCTCAGTGTGGTCTCCCTGAAACAGATTAATCCCACAGTGCGGTCTCCCTGAAACAGATTAATCCCACAGTGTGCGCTCCCTGAAACAGAGTAATCCCACAGTGTGGTCTCCCTAAAACAGATTAATCCCACAGTGTTGGCTCCCTGAAACAGATTAATCCCACAGTGTGGTCTCCCTAAAACAGTTTAATACCACAGTGTTCTCTCCCTGAAACAGATTAATCCCACAGTGCTAGGCTCCCAGAAACAGATTAATCCCACAGTGTGGGCTCCCTAAAACAGATTAATCCGAGAGTGTGGTCTCACTGAAACAGATTAATCCCACAGTGTGGGCTGCCTGAAACAGATTAATCCCACAGTGTGGTCTCCATGAAACAGATTAATACTACAGTGTCTTCTCCCTGAAAATTAATCCCACAGTGTGGTCTCCCTGAAACAGATTAATCCCACAGTGTGGGCTCCCTGAAACAGAGTAATCCCACAGTGTCTTATCCCTGAAAATTAATCCCACAGTTTGGTCTCCCTGAAAGAGTTTAATCCACAGAGTGGGCTCCCTGAAAAATATTAATCCCTCAGTGTGGTCTCCCTGAAACAGATTAATCCCACAGTGCGGTCTCCCTGAAACAGATTAATCCCACAGTGTAGGCTTCCTGAAACAGAATAATTCCACAGTGTGGTCTCCCTGAAAAAGATCAATCCCACAGTGCGGTCTCCCAGAAAGAGAGTAATCCCACAGTGTGGTCTCCCTAAAACAGATTAATCCCACAGTGTGGGCTCCCTAAAACAGATTAATCCCACAGTGTGGTCTCACTGAAACAGATTAATCCCACAGTGTGGGCTGCCTGTAAAAGATTAATCCCACAGTGTGGTCTCCCTGAAACAGATTAATCCCACAGTGTCTTCTCCCTGAAACAGATTAATCCCACAGTGCGGGCTCCCTGAAACAGATTAATCCCACAGTGTGGTCTCCCTAAAACAGATTAATCCCACAGAGTATTCACCCTAAACAGATTAATCCCACAGTGTGGTCTCCCTGAAACAGTTTAATCCACAGTGTGGTCTCCATGAAACAAATTAATCCCTCAGTGTGGTCTCCCTGAAACAGATTAATCCCACAGTGCGGTCTCCCTGAAACAGATTAATCCCACAGTGTGCGCTCCCTGAAACAGAGTAATCCCACAGTGTGGTCTCCCTAAAACAGATTAATCCCACAGTGTTGGCTCCCTGAAACAGATTAATCCCACAGTGTGGTCTCCCTAAAACAGTTTAATCCCACAGTGTTCTCTCCCTGAAACAGATTAATCCCACAGTGCTAGGCTCCCAGAAACAGATTAATCCCACAGTGCGGTCTCCCTGGAACAGATTAATCCCACAGTGTTGGCACCCTGAAACAGATTAATCCCACAGTGTCGTCTCCCAAAAACAGATTAATCACACAGTGTGCTCTCCCTGAAACAGATTAATCCCACAGTGTGAGACTCCCAGAAACAGATTAATCCCACAGTATGGGCTCCCTGAAATAGATTAATCCCACAGTGTGGTCTCCTTGAAACAGATTAATCCCACAGTGTGGTCTCCCTGAAACAGATTAATCCCACAGTGCGGTCTCCCAGAAAGAGAGTAATCCCACAGTGTGGTCTCCCTAAAACAGATTAATCCCACAGTGTGGCCTCCCTAAAACAGATTAATCCCACAGTGTGGTCTCACTGAAACAGATTAATCCCACAGTGTGGGCTGCCTGAAACAGATTAATCCCACAGTGTGGTCTCCCTGAAACAGATTAATCCCACAGTGTCTTCTCCCTGAAACTGATTAATCCCACAGTGTCTTCTCCCTGAAAATTAATCCCACAGTGTGGTCTCCCTGAAAGAGTTTAATCCACAGTGTGGGCTCCCTGAAAAAAATTCATCCCACAGTGCGGTCTCCCTGAAACAGATTAATCCCACAGTGTGGGCTCCCTAAAACAGATTAATCCCACAGTGTAATCTCCCTGAAACAGATTAATCCCACAGTGTTGGCTCCCTGAAACAGATTAATCCCACAGTGTGGGCTCCCTGAAACAGATTAATCCCACAGTGTGGGCACCCTAATCCCACATTGTGGACTTCCTGAAACAGATTAATGCCACAGTGTGAGCTCCCTGAAACAGATTAATCCCACAGTGTGACCTCCCTAAAACAGATTAATCCCACAGTGTAGCCTCCCTGAAACAGATTAATCCCACAGTGTGGGCTTCCTTAAACAGATTAATCCCACAGTGTGTGGACCCTAATCCCACAGTGTGGTCTTCCTAAAACAGATTAATCCCACAGTGTAGCCTCCCTGAAACAGATTAATCCCACAGTGTGGTCTCCCTGAAACAGATTAATCCCACAGTGTGGTCTCCATGAAACAGATTTATCCCACATTGTGGTCTCCCTGATAGATATTAATCCCACAGTGCGGGCTCGCTAAAACATTTTAATCCAACAGTGTTGGCTTCCTGAAACAGATTAATCCCACAGTGTGAGCTCCCTGAAACAGATTAATCCCCCAGTGCGGGCTCCCTGAAACAGATTAATCCCACAGTGCGGGCTCCCTGAAACAGATTAATCCCACAGTGCGGGCTCCCTGAAACAATTTAATCCCACAGTGTAGTCTCCCTGAAACCGATTAATCCCACAGTGCAGGCTCCCTGAAACAGATTAATCCCACAGTGTGGGCACCATAATCCCACAATGTGGACTTCCTGAAACAGATTAATGCAACAGTGTGAGCTCCCTGAAACAGATTAATCCCACAGTGTGACCTCCCTGAAAGAGATTAATCCCACAGTGTAGCCTCCCTGAAACAGATTAATCCCACAGTGTGGTCTCCCTGAAACAGATTAATCCCACAGTGTGGGCTCCCTGAAACAGATTAATCCCACAGTGTGGTCTCCCTGAAACAGATTAATCCCACAGTGTGGTCTCCCTGAAACAGATTAATCCCACAGTGCGGGCTCACTGAAACAGATTAATCCCACAGTGTTGGCTCCCTGAAACAGATTAATCCCACAGTGTAAGCTCCCTGAAACAAATTAATCCCCCAGTGCGGGCTCCCTAAAACAGATTAATCCAACAGTGTGGGCTCCCTGAAACAGATTAATCCCACAATGTGGGCTCCCTGAAACAGATTAATCCCACAGTGTGGTCTCCCTGAAACAGATTAAACCCACAGTGCGGGCTCCCTGAAACAGATTAATCCCACAGAGTGGGCACCCAGAAACTGATTAATCCCACAGTGTTGGCTCCCTGAAACAGATTAATCCCACAGTGTGAGCTCCCTGAAACAGATTAATCCCACACTTTGGGCACCTTAAAACAGATTAATCCCACAGTGAGATCAACCTGAAACAGTTTAATACCACAGTGTGAGCTCCCTAAAACAGATTAATCCCACATTGTGGGCTCCCTGAAACAGATTAATCCCACAGTGTGTGCTCCCTGAAACAGATTATCCCACAGTGTGGTCTCCCTGAAACAGATTAATCCCACAGTGCGGTCTCCCAGAAAGAGAGTAATCCCACAGTGTGGTCTCCCTAAAACAGATTAATCCCACAGTGTGGCCTCCCTAAAACAGATTAATCCCACAGTGTGGTCTCACTGAAACAGATTAATCCCACAGTGTGGGCTGCCTGAAACAGATTAATCCCACAGTGTGGTCTCCCTGAAACAGATTAATCCCACAGTGTCTTCTGCCTGAAACTGATTAATCCCACAGTGTCTTCTCCCTGAAAATTATTCCCACAGTGTGGTCTCCCTGAAAGAGTTTAATCCACAGTGTGGGCTCCCTGAAAAAAATTAATCCCACAGTGCAGTCTCCCTGAAACAGATTAATCCCACAGTGTGGGCTCCCTAAAACAGATTAATCCCACAGTGCAGTCTCCCTGAAACAGATTAATCCCACAGTGCGGGCTCCCTGAAACAGATTAATCCCACTGTGTGGTCTCCCTGAAACAGATTAATCCCACAGTGCAGTCTCCCTGAAACAGTTTAATCCACAGTGTGGTCTCCATGAAACAGATTAATTCCTCAGTGTGGTCTCCCTGAAATAGATTAATCCCACAGTGCGGTCTCCCTGAAACAGATTAATCCCACAGTGTGGTCTCCCTGAAACAGAGTAATCCCACAGTGTGGTCTCCCTAAAACAGCTTAATCCCACAGTGTGGTCTCCCTAAAACAGATTAATCCCATAGTATGGGCTCCCTAAAACTGATCAATCCCACAGTGCGGTCTCCCTGAAACAGATTAATCCCACAGTGTGGTCTCCCTAAAACAGTTTAATCCCACAGTGTGCTCTCCCTGAAACAGGTTAATCCCACAGTGCTAGGCTCCCAGAAACAGATTAATCCCACAGTGTGGTCTCCCTAAAACAGTTTAATCCCACAGTGTGTTCTCCCTGAAAAAAATTAATCCCACAGTGCGGTCTCCCTGAAACAGATTAATCCCACAGTGCGGGCTCCCTGAAACAGATTAATCCCACAGTGTGGTCTCCCTAAAACAGATTAATCCCACAGATTATTCACCCTAAACAGATTAAACCCACAGTGTGGTCTCCCTGAAACAGTTTAAACCACAGTGTGGTCTCCATGAAACAGATTAATCCCTCAGTGTGGTCTCCCTGAAAGAGATTAATCCCACAGTGTGTGCTCCCAGAAACAGATTAATCGCACAGTGTGGTCTCCCCGAAACAGATTAATCGCAATGTGTGGTCTCCCTGAAACAGATTAATCACACAGTTCGGTCTGCCTGAAACAGATTAATCTCACAGTGAGGTCTCACTGAAACAGATTAATCCCACAGTGTGGACTCCCTGAAACAGATTAATCTCACAGTGAGGTCTCCCTGAAACAGATTAATCCCACTGTGTGGGCTCCCTGAAACAGAGTAATCCCACAGTGTGGTCTCCCTAAAACAGATTAATCCCACAGTGTGGGCTCCCTAAAACTGATTAATCTCACAGTGCGGTCTCCCTGGAACAGATTAATCCCACAGTGTTGGCACCCTGAAACAGATTAATCCCACAGTGTGGTCTCCCTAAAACAGATTAATCCCACAGTGTGCTCTCCCTGAAACAGATTAATCCGACAGTGTGAGACTCCCAGAAACAGATTAATCCCACAGTATGGGCTCCCTGAAACAGATTAATCCCACAGTGTGTGCTCCCTGAAACAGATTAATCCCACAGTGTGGTCTCCCTGAAACAGATTAATCCCACAGTGTGGGCTCCCTGAAACAGAGTAATCCCACAGTGTGGACTCCCTAAAACAGCTTAATCCCACAGTGTGGTCTCCCTAAAACAGATTAATCCCACAGTGTGGGCTCCTAAAACTGATTAATCCCACAGTGCGGTCTCCCTGAAACAGATTAATCCCACAGTGTTGTCTCCCTAAAACAGTTTAATCCCACAGTGTGCTCTCCCTGAAACAGATTAATCCCACAGTGCTAGGCTCCCATAAACAGATTAATACCACAGTATAGGCTCCCTGAAACAGATTAATCCCACAGTGTGTGCTCCCAGAAACAGATTAATCGCACAGTGTGGTCTCCCTGAAACAGATTAATCGCAATGTGTGGTCTCCCTGAAACAGATTAATCCCACAGTTCGGTCTCCCTGAAACAGATTAATCTCACAGTGAGGTCTCACTGAAACAGATTAATCCCACAGTGTGGACTCCCTGAAACAGATTAATCTCACAGTGAGGTCTCACCAGAAACAGATTAATCCCACAGTGTGGGCTCCCTGAAACAGAGTAATCCCACAGTGTGGTTTCCCTAAAACAGATTAATCCCACAGTGTGGGCTCCCTAAAACTGATTAATCCCACAGTGCGGTCTCCCTGGAACAGATTAATCCCACAGTGTTGGCTCCCTGAAACAGATTAATCCCACAGTGTGGTCTCCCTAAAACAGATTGATCCCACACTGTGTGCTCCCTGAAACAGATTAATCCCACAGTGTGGTCTCCCTGAAAAAGATTAATCCCACAGGGCGGTCTCCCAGAAAGAGAGTAATCCCACAGTGTGGTCTCCCTAAAACAGATTAATCCCACAGTGTGGGCTCCCTAAAACAGATTAATCCCACAGTGTGGTCTCACTGAAACAGATTAATCCCACAGTGTGGGCTGCCTGAAACAGTTTAATCCCACAGTGTGGTCTCCATGAAACAGATTAATCCTACAGTGTCTTCTCCCTGAAAATTAATCTCACAGTGTGGTCTCCCTGAAACAGATTAATCCCACAGTGTGGGCTCCCTGAAACAGAGTGATCCCACAGTGTCTTATCCCTGAAAATTAATCCCACAGTGTGGTCTCCCTGAAAGAGTTTAATCCACAGTGTGGGCTCCCTGAAAAATATTAATCCCTCAGTGTGGTCTCCCTGAAACAGATTAATCCCACAGTGCGGTCTCCCTGAAACAGATTAATCCCACAGTGTAGGCTTCCTGAAACAGAATAATTCCACAGTGTGGTCTCCCTGAAAAAGATCAATCCCACAGTGCGGTCTCCCTAAAACAGATTAATCCCACAGTGTGGGCTCCCTAAAACAGATTAATCCCACAGTGTGGTCTCACTGAAACAGATTAATCCCACAGTGTGGGCTGCCTGTAAAAGATTAATCCCACAGTGTGGTCTCCCTGAAACAGATTAATCCCACAGTGTCTTCTCCCTGAAACAGATTAATCCCACAGTGCGGGCTCCCTGAAACAGATTAATCCCACAGTGTGGTCTCCCTAAAACAGATTAATCCCACAGAGTATTCACCCTAAACAGATTAATCCCACAGTGTGGTCTCCCTGAAACAGTTTAATCCACAGTGTGGTCTCCATGAAACAAATTAATCCCTCAGTGTGGTCTCCCTGAAACAGATTAATCCCACAGTGCGGTCTCCCTGAAACAGATTAATCCCACAGTGTGCGCTCCCTGAAACAGAGTAATCCCACAGTGTGCGCTCCCTGAAACAGAGTAATCCCACAGTGTGGTCTCCCTAAAACAGATTAATCCCACAGTGTTGGCTCCCTGAAACAGATTAATCCCACAGTGCGGTCTCCCTAAAACAGTTTAATCCCACAGTGTTCTCTCCCTGAAACAGATTAATCCCACAGTGCTAGGCTCCCAGAAACAGATTAATCCCACAGTGTGGGCTTCCTAAAACAGATTAATCCCACAGTGTGGTCTCACTGAAACAGATTAATCCCACAGTGTGGGCTGCCTGAAACAGATTAATCCCACAGTGTCTTCTCCCTGAAACAGATTAATCCCACAGTGCGGGCTCCCTGAAACAGATTAATCCCACAGTGTGGTCTCCCTAAAACAGATTAATCCCACAGAGTATTCACCCTAAACAGATTAATCCCACAGTGTGGTCTCCCTGAAACAGTTTAATCCACAGTGTGGTCTCCATGAAACAAATTAATCCCTCAGTGTGGTCTCCCTGAAACAGATTAATCCCACAGTGCGGTCTCCCTGAAACAGATTAATCCCACAGTGTGCGCTCCCTGAAACAGAGTAATCCCACAGTGTGGTCTCCCTAAAACAGATTAATCCCACAGTGTTGGCTCCCTGAAACAGATTAATCCCACAGTGTGGTCTCCCTAAAACAGTTTAATCCCACAGTGTTCTCTCCCTGAAACAGATTAATCCCACAGTGCTAGGCTCCCAGAAACAGATTAATCCCACAGTGTGGGCTCCCTAAAACAGATTAATCCCACAGTGTGGTCTCACTGAAACAGATTAATCCCACAGTGTGGGCTGCCTGAAACAGATTAATCCCACAGTGTGGTCTCCATGAAACAGATTAATCCTACAGTGTCTTATCCCTGAAAATTAATCCCACAGTGTGGTCTCCCTGAAACAGATTAATCCCACAGTGTGGGCTCCCTGAAACAGAGTAATCCCACAGTGTCTTATCCCTGAAAATTAATCCCACAGTGTGGTCTCCCTGAAAGAGTTTAATCCACAGTGTGGGCTCCCTGAAAGATATTAATCCCTCAGTGTGGTCTCCCTGAAACAGATTAATCCCACAGTGCGGTCTCCCTGAAACAGAAAAATCCCACAGTGTAGGCTTCCTGAAACAGAATAATTCCACAGTGTGGTCTCCCTGAAAAAGATCAATCCCACAGTGCGGTCTCCCAGAAAGAGAGTAATCCCACAGTGTGGTCTCCCTAAAACAGATTAATCCCACAGTGTGGGCTCCCTAAAACAGATTAATCCCACAGTGTGGTCTCACTGAAACAGATTAATCCCACAGTGTGGGCTGCCTGTAAAAGATTAATCCCACAGTGTGGTCTCCCTGAAACAGATTAATCCCACAGTGTCTTCTCCCTGAAACAGATTAATCCCACAGTGCGGGCTCCCTGAAACAGATTAATCCCACAGTGTGGTCTCCCTAAAACAGATTAATCCCACAGAGTATTCACCCTAAACAGATTAATCCCACAGTGTGGTCTCCCTGAAACAGTTTAATCCACAGTGTGGTCTCCATGAAACAAATTAATCCCTCAGTGTGGTCTCCCTGAAACAGATTAATCCCACAGTGCGGTCTCCCTGAAACAGATTAATCCCACAGTGTGCGCTCCCTGAAACAGAGTAATCCCACAGTGTGGTCTCCCTAAAACAGATTAATCCCACAGTGTTGGCTCCCTGAAACAGATTAATCCCACAGTGTGGTCTCCCTAAAACAGTTTAATCCCACAGTGTTCTCTCCCTGAAACAGATTAATCCCACAGTGCTAGGCTCCCAGAAACAGATTAATCCCACAGTGCGGTCTCCCTGGAACAGATTAATCCCACAGTGTTGGCACCCTGAAACAGATTAATCCCACAGTGTCGTCTCCCTAAAACAGATTAATCACACAGTGTGCTCTCCCTGAAACAGATTAATCCCACAGTGTGAGACTCCCAGAAACAGATTAATCCCACAGTATGGGCTCCCTGAAACAGATTAATCCCACAGTGTGGTCTCCTTGAAACAGATTAATCCCACAGTGTGGTCTCCCTGAAACAGATTAATCCCACAGTGCGGTCTCCCAGAAAGAGAGTAATCCCACAGTGTGGTCTCCTAAAACAGATTAATCCCACAGTGTGGCCTCCCTAAAACAGATTAATCCCACAGTGTGGTCTCACTGAAACAGATTAATCCCACAGTGTGGGCTGCCCGAAACAGATTAATCCCACAGTGTGGTCTCCCTGAAACAGATTAATCCCACAGTGTCTTCTCCCTGAAACTGATTAATCCCACAGTGTCTTCTCCCTGAAAATTAATCCCACAGTGTGGTCTCCCTGAAACAGATTAATCCCACAGTGCGGGCTCACTGAAACAGATTAATCCCACAGTGTTGGCTCCCTGAAACAGATTAATCCCACAGTGTAAGCTCCCTGAAACAAATTAATCCCCCAGTGCGGGCTCCCTAAAACAGATTAATCCAACAGTGTGGGCTCCCTGAAACAGATTAATCCCCCAGTGTGGGCTCCCTGAAACAGATTAATCCCACAGTGTGGTCTCCCTGAAACAGATTAAACCCACAGTGCGGGCTCCCTGAAACAGATTAATCCCACAGTGTGGGCTCCCTGAAACAGAGTAATCCCACAGTGTGGTCTCCCTAAAACAGCTTAATCCCACAGTGTGGTCTCCCTAAAACAGATTAATCCCATAGTATGGGCTCCCTAAAACTGATCAATCCCACAGTGCGGTCTCCCTGAAACAGATTAATCCCACAGTGTGGTCTCCCTAAAACAGTTTAATCCCACAGTGTGCTCTCCCTGAAACAGGTTGATCCCACAGTGCTAGGCTCCCAGAAACAGATTAATCCCACAGTGTGGTCTCCATAAAACAGTTTAATCCCACAGTGTGTTCTCCCTGAAAAAAATTAATCCCACAGTGCGGTCTCCCTGAAACAGATTAATCCCACAGTGCGGGCTCCCTGAAACAGATTAATCCACAGTGTGGTCTCCCTAAAACAGATTAATCCCACAGATTATTCACCCTAAACAGATTAAATCCACAGTGTGGTCTCACTGAAACAGTTTAAACCACAGTGTGGTCTCCATGAAACAGATTAATCCCTCAGTGTGGTCTCCCTGAAACAGATTAATCCCACAGTGTGTGCTCCCAGAAACAGATTAATCGCACAGTGTGGTCTCCCTAAAACAGATTAATCCCACAGAGTATTCACCCTAAACAGATTAATCCCACAGTGTGGTCTCCCTGAAACAGTTTAATCCACAGTGTGGTCTCCATGAAACAAATTAATCCCTCAGTGTGGTCTCCCTGAAACAGATTAATCCCACAGTGCGGTCTCCCTGAAACAGATTAATCCCACAGTGTGTGCTCCCTGAAACAGAGTAATCCCACAGTGTGGTCTCCCTAAAACAGATTAATCCCACAGTGTTGGCTCCCTGAAACAGATTAATCCCACAGTGTGGTCTCCCTAAAACAGTTTAATCCCACAGTGTTCTCTCCATGAAACAGATTAATCCCACAGTGCTAGGCTCCCAGAAACAGATTAATCCCACAGTGCGGTCTCCCTGGAACAGATTAATCCCACAGTGTTGGCACCCTGAAACAGATTAATCCCACAGTGTCGTCTCCCTAAAACAGATTAATCACACAGTGTGCTCTCCCTGAAACAGATTAATCCCACAGTGTGAGACTCCCAGAAACAGATTAATCCCACAGTATGGGCTCCCTGAAACAGATTAATCCCACAGTGTGGTCTCCTTGAAACAGATTAATCCCACAGTGTGGTCTCCCTGAAACAGATTAATCCCACAGTGCGGTCTCCCAGAAAGAGAGTAATCCCACAGTGTGGTCTCCCTAAAACAGATTAATCCCACAGTGTGGCCTCCCTAAAACAGATTAATCCCACAGTGTGGTCTCACTGAAACAGATTAATCCCACAGTGTGGGCTGCCTGAAACAGATTAATCCCACAGTGTGGTCTCCCTGAAACAGATTAATCCCACAGTGTCTTCTCCCTGAAACTGATTAATCCCACAGTGTCTTCTCCCTGAAAATTAATCCCACAGTGTGGTCTCCCTGAAACAGATTAATCCCACAGTGCGGGCTCACTGAAACAGATTAATCCCACAGTGTTGGCTCCCTGAAACAGATTAATCCCACAGTGTAAGCTCCCTGAAACAAATTAATCCCCCAGTGCGGGCTCCCTAAAACAGATTAATCCAACAGTGTGGGCTCCCTGAAACAGATTAATCCCACAGTGTGGGCTCCCTGAAACAGATTAATCCCACAGTGTGGTCTCCCTGAAACAGATTAAACCCACAGTGCGGGCTCCCTGAAACAGATTAATCCCACAGTGTGGGCTCCCTGAAACAGAGTAATCCCACAGTGTGGTCTCCCTAAAACAGCTTAATCCCACAGTGTGGTCTCCCTAAAACAGATTAATCCCATAGTATGGGCTCCCTAAAACTGATCAATCCCACAGTGCGGTCTCCCTGAAACAGATTAATCCCACAGTGTGGTCTCCCTAAAACAGTTTAATCCCACAGTTTGCTCTCCCTGAAACAGGTTGATCCCACAGTGCTAGGCTCCCAGAAACAGATTAATCCCACAGTGTGGTCTCCATAAAACAGTTTAATCCCACAGTGTGTTCTCCCTGAAAAAAATTAATCCCACAGTGCGGTCTCCCTGAAACAGATTAATCCCACAGTGCGGGCTCCCTGAAACAGATTAATCCACAGTGTGGTCTCCCTAAAACAGATTAATCCCACAGATTATTCACCCTAAACAGATTAAACCCACAGTGTGGTCTCCCTGAAACAGTTTAAACCACAGTGTGGTCTCCATGAAACAGATTAATCCCTCAGTGTGGTCTCCCTGAAACAGATTAATCCCACAGTGTGTGCTCCCAGAAACAGATTAATCGCACAGTGTGGTCTCCCTGAAACAGATTAATCGCAATGTGTGGTCTCCCTGAAACAGATTAATCACACAGTTCGGTCTCCCTGAAACAGATTAATCTCACAGTGAGGTCTCACTGAAACAGATTAATCCCACAGTGTGGACTCCCTGAAACAGATTAATCTCACAGTGAGGTCTCCCTGAAACAGATTAATCCCACTGTGTGGGCTCCCTGAAACAGAGTAATCCCACAGTGTGGTCTCCCTAAAACAGATTAATCCCACAGTGTGGGCTCCCTAAAACTGATTAATCTCACAGTGCGGTCTCCCTGGAACAGATTAATCCCACAGTGTTGGCACCCTGAAACAGATTAATCCCACAGTGTGGTCTCCCTAAAACAGATTAATCCCACAGTGTGCTCTCCCTGAAACAGATTAATCCGACAGTGTGAGACTCCCAGAAACAGATTAATCCCACAGTATGGGCTCCCTGAAACAGATTAATCCCACAGTGTGTGCTCCCTGAAACAGATTAATCCCACAGTGTGGTCTCCCTGAAACAGATTAATCCCACAGTGTGGGCTCCCTGAAACAGAGTAATCCCACAGTGTGGACTCCCTAAAACAGCTTAATCCCACAGTGTGGTCTCCCTAAAACAGATTAATCCCACAGTGTGGGCTCCCAAAACTGATTAATCCCACAGTGCGGTCTCCCTGAAACAGATTAATCCCACAGTGTTGTCTCCCTAAAACAGTTTAATCCCACAGTGTGCTCTCCCTGAAACAGATTAATCCCACAGTGCTAGGCTCCCAGAAACAGATTAATACCACAGTATAGGCTCCCTGAAACAGATTAATCCCACAGTGTGTGCTCCCAGAAACAGATTAATCGCACAGTGTGGTCTCCCTGAAACAGATTAATCGCAATGTGTGGTCTCCCTGAAACAGATTAATCCCACAGTTCGGTCTCCCTGAAACAGATTAATCTCACAGTGAGGTCTCACTGAAACAGATTAATCCCACAGTGTGGACTCCCTGAAACAGATTAATCTCACAGTGAGGTCTCACCTGAAACAGATTAATCCCACAGTGTGGGCTCCCTGAAACAGAGTAATCCCACAGTGTGGTTTCCCTAAAACAGATTAATCCCACAGTGTGGGCTCCCTAAAACTGATTAATCCCACAGTGCGGTCTCCCTGGAACAGATTAATCCCACAGTGTTGGCTCCCTGAAACAGATTAATCCCACAGTGTGGTCTCCCTAAAACAGATTAATCCCACAGTGTGCTCTCCCTGAAACAGATTAATCCCACAGTGTGAGACTCCCAGAAACAGATTAATCCCACAGTATGGGCTCCCTGAAACTGATTGATCCCACACTGTGTGCTCCCTGAAACAGATTAATCCCACAGTGTGGTCTCCCTGAAAAAGATTAATCCCACAGTGCGGTCTCCCAGAAAGAGAGTAATCCCACAGTGTGGTCTCCCTAAAACAGATTAATCCCACAGTGTGGGCTCCCTAAAACAGATTAATCCCACAGTGTGGGCTCCCTGAAACAGAGTAATCCCACAGTGTCTTATCCCTGAAAATTAATCCCACAGTGTGGTCTCCCTGAAAGAGTTTAATCCACAGTGTGGGCTCCCTGAAAAATATTAATCCCTCAGTGTGGTCTCCCTGAAACAGATTAATCCCACAGTGCGGTCTCCCTGAAACAGATTAATCCCACAGTGTATGCTTCCTGAAACAGAATAATTCCACAGTGTGGTCTCCCTGAAAAAGATCAATCCCACAGTGCGGTCTCCCTAAAACAGATTAATCCCACAGTGTGGGCTCCCTAAAACAGATTAATCCCACAGTGTGGTCTCACTGAAACAGATTAATCCCACAGTGTGGGCTGCCTGTAAAAGATTAATCCCACAGTGTGGTCTCCCTGAAACAGATTAATCCCACAGTGTCTTCTCCCTGAAACAGATTAATCCCACAGTGCGGGCTCCCTGAAACAGATTAATCCCACAGTGTGGTCTCCCTAAAACAGATTAATCCCACAGAGTATTCACCCTAAACAGATTAATCCCACAGTGTGGTCTCCCTGAAACAGTTTAATCCACAGTGTGGTCTCCATGAAACAAATTAATCCCTCAGTGTGGTCTCCCTGAAACAGATTAATCCCACAGTGCGGTCTCCCTGAAACAGATTAATCCCACAGTGTGCGCTCCCTGAAACAGAGTAATCCCACAGTGTGGTCTCCCTAAAACAGATTAATCCCACAGTGTTGGCTCCCTGAAACAGATTAATCCCACAGTGTGGTCTCCCTAAAACAGTTTAATCCCACAGTGTTCTCTCCCTGAAACAGATTAATCCCACAGTGCTAGGCTCCCAGAAACAGATTAATCCCACAGTGTGGGCTTCCTAAAACAGATTAATCCCACAGTGTGGTCTCACTGAAACAGATTAATCCCACAGTGTGGGCTGCCTGAAACAGATTAATCCCACAGTGTCTTCTCCCTGAAACAGATTAATCCCACAGTGCGGGCTCCCTGAAACAGATTAATCCCACAGTGTGGTCTCCCTAAAACAGATTAATCCCACAGAGTATTCACCCTAAACAGATTAATCCCACAGTGTGGTCTCCCTGAAACAGTTTAATCCACAGTGTGGTCTCCATGAAACAAATTAATCCCTCAGTGTGGTCTCCCTGAAACAGATTAATCCCACAGTGCGGTCTCCCTGAAACAGATTAATCCCACAGTGTGCGCTCCCTGAAACAGAGTAATCCCACAGTGTGGTCTCCCTAAAACAGATTAATCCCACAGTGTTGGGTCCCTGAAACAGATTAATCCCACAGTGTGGTCTCCCTAAAACAGTTTAATCCCACAGTGTTCTCTCCCTGAAACAGATTAATCCCACAGTGCTAGGCTCCCAGAAACAGATTAATCCCACAGTGTGGGCTCCCTAAAACAGATTAATCCCACAGTGTGGTCTCACTGAAACAGATTAATCCCACAGTGTGGGCTGCCTGAAACAGATTAATCCCACAGTGTGGTCTCCATGAAACAGATTAATCCTACAGTGTCTTATCCCTGAAAATTAATCCCACAGTGTGGTCTCCCTGAAACAGATTAATCCCACAGTGTGGGCTCCCTGAAACAGAGTAATCCCACAGTGTCTTATCCCTGAAAATTAACCCCACAGTGTGGCCTCCCTGAAAGAGTTTAATCCACAGTGTGGGCTCCCTGAAAAATATTAATCCCTCAGTGTGGTCTCCCTAAAACAGATTAATCCCACAGTGCGGTCTCCCTGAAACAGAAAAATCCAACAGTGTAGGCTTCCTGAAACAGAATAATTCCACAGTGTGGTCTCCCTGAAAAAGATCAATCCCACAGTGCGGTCTCCCAGAAAGAGAGTAATCCCACAGTGTGGTCTCCCTAAAACAGATTAATCCCACAGTGTGGGCTCCCTAAATCAGATTAATCCCACAGTGTGGTCTCACTGAAACAGATTAATCCCACAGTGTGGGCTGCCTGTAAAAGATTAACCCCACAGTGTGGTCTCCCTGAAACAGATTAATCCCACAGTGTCTTCTCCCTGAAACAGATTAATCCCACAGTGCGGGCTCCCTGAAACAGATTAATCCCACAGTGTGGTCTCCCTAAAACAGATTAATCCCACAGAGTATTCACCCTAAACAGATTAATCCCACAGTGTGGTCTCCCTGAAACAGTTTAATCCACAGTGTGGTCTCCATGAAACAAATTAATCCCTCAGTGTGGTCTCCCTGAAACAGATTAATCCCACAGTGCGGTCTCCCTGAAACAGATTAATCCCACAGTGTGCGCTCCCTGAAACAGAGTAATCCCACAGTGTGGTCTCCCTAAAACAGATTAATCCCACAGTGTTGGCTCCCTGAAACAGATTAATCCCACAGTGTGGTCTCCCTAAAACAGTTTAATCCCACAGTGTTCTCTCCCTGAAACAGATTAATCCCACAGTGCTAGGCTCCCAGAAACAGATTAATCCCACAGTGCGGTCTCCCTGGAACAGATTAATCCCACAGTGTTGGAACCCTGAAACAGATTAATCCCACAGTGTCGTCTCCCTAAAACAGATTAATCACACAGTGTGCTCTCCCTGAAACAGATTAATCCCACAGTGTGAGACTCCCAGAAACAGATTAATCCCACAGTATGGGCTCCCTGAAACAGATTAATCCCACAGTGTGGTCTCCTTGAAACAGATTAATCCCACAGTGTGGGCTGCCTGTAAAAGATTAATCCCACAGTGTGGTCTCCCTGAAACAGATTAATCCCACAGTGTCTTCTCCCTGAAACAGATTAATCCCACAGTGCGGGCTCCCTGAAACAGATTAATCCCACAGTGTGGTCTCCCTAAAACAGATTAATCCCACAGAGTTTTCACCCTAAACAGATTAATTCCACAGTGTGGTCTCCCTGAAACAGTTTAATCCACAGTGTGGTCTCCATGAAACAAATTAATCCCTCAGTGTGGTCTCCCTGAAACAGATTAATCCCACAGTGCGGTCTCCCTGAAACAGATTAATCCCACAGTGTGCGCTCCCTGAAACAGAGTAATCCCACAGTGTGGTCTCCCTAAAACAGATTAATCCCACAGTGTTGGCTCCCTGAAACAGATTAATCCCACAGTGTGGTCTCCCTAAAACAGTTTAATCCCACAGTGTTCTCTCCATGAAACAGATTAATCCCACAGTGCTAGGCTCCCAGAAACAGATTAATCCCACAGTGTGGGCTCCCTAAAACAGATTAATCCCACAGTGTGGTCTCACTGAAACAGATTAATCCCACAGTGTGGGCTGCCTGAAACAGATTAATCCCACAGTGTGAGACTCCCAGAAACAGATTAATCCCACAGTATGGGCTCCCTGAAACAGATTAATCCCACAGTGTGGTCTCCTTGAAACAGATTAATCCCACAGTGTGGTCTCCCTAAAACAGTTTAATCCCACAGTGTGTTCTCCCTGAAAAAAATTAATCCCACAGTGCGGTCTCCCTGAAACAGATTAATCCCACAGTGCGGGCTCCCTGAAACAGATTAATCCCACAGTGTGGTCTCCCTAAAACAGATTAATCCCACAGATTATTCACCCTAAACAGATTAATCCCACAGTGTGGTCTCCCTGAAACAGTTTAAACCACAGTGTGGTCTCCATGAAACAGATTAATCCCTCAGTGTGGTCTCCCTCAAACAGATTAATCCCACAGTGTGTGCTCCCAGAAACAGATTAATCGCACAGTGTGGTCTCCCTGAAACAGATTAATCGCAATGTGTGGTCTCCCTGAAACAGATTAATCACACAGTTCGGTCTCCCTGAAACAAATTAATCTCACAGTGAGGTCTCACTGAAACAGATTAATCCCACAGTGTGGACTCCCTGAAACAGATTAATCTCACAGTGAGGTCTCCCTGAAACAGATTAATCCCACTGTGTGGGCTCCCTGAAACAGAGTAATCCCACAGTGTGGTCTCCCTAAAACAGATTAATCCCACAGTGTGGGCTCCCTAAAACTGATTAATCTCACAGTGCGGTCTCCCTGGAACAGATTAATCCCACAGTGTTGGCACCCTGAAACAGATTAATCCCACAGTGTGGTCTCCCTAAAACAGATTAATCCCACAGTGTGCTCTCCCTGAAACAGATTAATCCGACCGTGTGAGACTCCCAGAAACAGATTAATCCCACAGTATGGGCTCCCTGAATCAGATTAATCCCACAGTGTGTGCTCCCTGAAACAGATTAATCCCACAGTGTGGTCTCCCTGAAACAGATTAATCCCACAGTGTGGGCTCCCTGAAACAGAGTAATCCCACAGTGTGGACTCCCTAAAACAGCTTAATCCCACAGTGTGGTCTCCCTAAAACAGATTAATCCCACAGTGTGGGCTCCCAAAACTGATTAATCCCACAGTGCGGTCTCCCTGAAACAGATTAATCCCACAGTGTTGTCTCCCTAAAACAGTTTAATCCCACAGTGTGCTCTCCCTGAAACAGATTAATCCCACAGTGCTAGGCTCCCAGAAACAGATTAATACCACAGTATAGGCTCCCTGAAACAGATTAATCCCACAGTGTGTGCTCCCAGAAACAGATTAATCGCACAGTGTGGTCTCCCTGAAACAGATTAATCGCAATGTGTGGTCTCCCTGAAACAGATTAATCCCACAATTCGGTCTCCCTGAAACAGATTAATCTCACAGTGAGGTCTCACTGAAACAGATTAATCCCACAGTGTGGACTCCCTGAAACAGATTAATCTCACAGTGAGGTCTCACCTGAAACAGATTAATCCCACAGTGTGGGCTCCCTGAAACAGAGTAATCCCACAGTGTGGTTTCCCTAAAACAGATTAATCCCACAGTGTGGGCTCCCTAAAACTGATTAATCCCACAGTGCGGTCTCCCTGGAACAGATTAATCCCACAGTGTTGGCTCCCTGAAACAGATTAATCCCACAGTGTGGTCTCCCTAAAACAGATTGATCCCACACTGTGTGCTCCCTGAAACAGATTAATCCCACAGTGTGGTCTCCCTGAAAAAGATTAATCCCACAGTGCGGTCTCCCAGAAAGAGAGTAATCCCACAGTGTGGTCTCCCTAAAACAGATTAATCCCACAGTGTGGGCTCCCTAAAACAGATTAATCCCACAGTGTGGTCTCACTGAAACAGATTAATCCCACAGTGTGGGCTGCCTGAAACAGTTTAATCCCACAGTGTGGTCTCCATGAAACAGATTAATCCTACAGTGTCTTCTCCCTGAAAATTAATCTCACAGTGTGGTCTCCCTGAAACAGATTAATCCCACAGTGTGGGCTCCCTGAAACAGAGTAATCCCACAGTGTCTTATCCCTGAAAATTAATCCCACAGTGTGGTCTCCCTGAAAGAGTTTAATCCACAGTGTGGGCTCCCTGAAAAATATTAATCCCTCAGTGTGGTCTCCCTGAAACAGATTAATCCCACAGTGCGGTCTCCCTGAAACAGATTAATCCCACAGTGTAGGCTTCCTGAAACAGAATAATTCCACAGTGTGGTCTCCCTGAAAAAGATCAATCCCACAGTGCGGTCTCCCTAAAACAGATTAATCCCACAGTGTGGGCTCCCTAAAACAGATTAATCCCACAGTGTGGTCTCACTGAAACAGATTAATCCCACAGTGTGGGCTGCCTGTAAAAGATTAATCCCACAGTGTGGTCTCCCTGAAACAGATTAATCCCACAGTGTCTTCTCCCTGAAACAGATTAATCCCACAGTGCGGGCTCCCTGAAACAGATTAATCCCACAGTGTGGTCTCCCTAAAACAGATTAATCCCACAGAGTATTCACCCTAAACAGATTAATCCCACAGTGTGGTCTCCCTGAAACAGTTTAATCCACAGTGTGGTCTCCATGAAACAAATTAATCCCTCAGTGTGGTCTCCCTGAAACAGATTAATCCCACAGTGCGGTCTCCCTGAAACAGATTAATCCCACAGTGTGCGCTCCCTGAAACAGAGTAATCCCACAGTGTGGTCTCCCTAAAACAGATTAATCCCACAGTGTTGGCTCCCTGAAACAGATTAATCCCACAGTGTGGTCTCCCTAAAACAGTTTAATCCCACAGTGTTCTCTCCCTGAAACAGATTAATCCCACAGTGCTAGGCTCCCAGAAACAGATTAATCCCACAGTGTGGGCTTCCTAAAACAGATTAATCCCACAGTGTGGTCTCACTGAAACAGATTAATCCCACAGTGTGGGCTGCCTGAAACAGATTAATCCCACAGTGTCTTCTCCCTGAAACAGATTAATCCCACAGTGCGGGCTCCCTGAAACAGATTAATCCCACAGTGTGGTCTCCCTAAAACAGATTAATCCCACAGAGTATTCACCCTAAACAGATTAATCCCACAGTGTGGTCTCCCTGAAACAGTTTAATCCACAGTGTGGTCTCCATGAAACAAATTAATCCCTCAGTGTGGTCTCCCTGAAACAGATTAATCCCACAGTGCGGTCTCCCTGAAACAGATTAATCCCACAGTGTGCGCTCCCTGAAACAGAGTAATCCCACAGTGTGGTCTCCCTAAAACAGATTAATCCCACAGTGTTGGCTCCCTGAAACAGATTAATCCCACAGTGTGGTCTCCCTAAAACAGTTTAATCCCACAGTGTTCTCTCCCTGAAACAGATTAATCCCACAGTGCTAGGCTCCCAGAAACAGATTAATCCCACAGTGTGGGCTCCCTAAAACAGATTAATCCCACAGTGTGGTCTCACTGAAACAGATTAATCCCACAGTGTGGGCTGCCTGAAACAGATTAATCCCACAGTGTGGTCTCCATGAAACAGATTAATCCTACAGTGTCTTATCCCTGAAAATTAATCCCACAGTGTGGTCTCCCTGAAACAGATTAATCCCACAGTGTGGGCTCCCTGAAACAGAGTAATCCCACAGTGTCTTATCCCTGAAAATTAATCCCACAGTGTGGTCTCCCTGAAAGAGTTTAATCCACAGTGTGGGCTCCCTGAAAAATATTAATCCCTCAGTGTGGTCTCCCTGAAACAGATTAATCCCACAGTGCGGTCTCCCTGAAACAGAAAAATCCCACAGTGTAGGCTTCCTGAAACAGAATAATTCCACAGTGTGGTCTCCCTGAAAAAGATCAATCCCACAGTGCGGTCTCCCAGAAAGAGAGTAATCCCACAGTGTGGTCTCCCTAAAACAGATTAATCCCACAGTGTGGGCTCCCTAAAACAGATTAATCCCACAGTGTGGTCTCACTGAAACAGATTAATCCCACAGTGTGGGCTGCCTGTAAAAGATTAATCCCACAGTGTGGTCTCCCTGAAACAGATTAATCCCACAGTGTCTTCTCCCTGAAACAGATTAATCCCACAGTGCGGGCTCCCTGAAACAGATTAATCCCACAGTGTGGTCTCCCTAAAACAGATTAATCCCACAGAGTATTCACCCTAAACAGATTAATCCCACAGTGTGGTCTCCCTGAAACAGTTTAATCCACAGTGTGGTCTCCATGAAACAAATTAATCCCTCAGTGTGGTCTCCCTGAAACAGATTAATCCCACATTGCGGTCTCCCTGAAACAGATTAATCCCACAGTGTGCGCTCCCTGAAACAGAGTAATCCCACAGTGTGGTCTCCCTAAAACAGATTAATCCCACAGATTATTCACCCTAAACAGATTAAACCCACAGTGTGGTCTCCCTGAAACAGTTTAAACCACAGTGTGGTCTCCATGAAACAGATTAATCCCTCAGTGTGGTCTCCCTGAAACAGATTAATCCCACAGTGTGTGCTCCCAGAAACAGATTAATCGCACAGTGTGGTCTCCCTGAAACAGATTAATCGCAATGTGTGGTCTCCCTGAAACAGATTAATCACACAGTTCGGTCTCCCTGAAACAGATTAATCTCACAGTGAGGTCTCACTGAAACAGATTAATCCCACAGTGTGGACTCCCTGAAACAGATTAATCTCACAGTGAGGTCTCCCTGAAACAGATTAATCCCACTGTGTGGGCTCCCTGAAACAGAGTAATCCCACAGTGTGGTCTCCCTAAAACAGATTAATCCCACAGTGTGGGCTCCCTAAAACTGATTAATCTCACAGTGCGGTCTCCCTGGAACAGATTAATCCCACAGTGTTGGCACCCTGAAACAGATTAATCCCACAGTGTGGTCTCCCTAAAACAGATTAATCCCACAGTGTGCTCTCCCTGAAACAGATTAATCCGACAGTGTGAGACTCCCAGAAACAGATTAACCCCACAGTATGGGCTCCCTGAAACAGATTAATCCCACAGTGTGTGCTCCCTGAAACAGATTAATCCCACAGTGTGGTCTCCCTGAAACAGATTAATCCCACAGTGTGGGCTCCCTGAAACAGAGTAATCCCACAGTGTGGACTCCCTAAAACAGCTTAATCCCACAGTGTGGTCTCCCTAAAACAGATTAATCCCACAGTGTGGGCTCCCAAAACTGATTAATCCCACAGTGCGGTCTCCCTGAAACAGATTAATCCCACAGTGTTGTCTCCCTAAAACAGTTTAATCCCACAGTGTGCTCTCCCTGAAACAGATTAATCCCACAGTGCTAGGCTCCCAGAAACAGATTAATACCACAGTATAGGCTCCCTGAAACAGATTAATCCCACAGTGTGTGCTCCCAGAAACAGATTAATCGCACAGTGTGGTCTCCCTGAAACAGATTAATCGCAATGTGTGGTCTCCCTGAAACAGATTAATCCCACAGTTCGGTCTCCCTGAAACAGATTAATCTCACAGTGAGGTCTCACTGAAACAGATTAATCCCACAGTGTGGACTCCCTGAAACAGATTAATCTCACAGTGAGGTCTCACCTGAAACAGATTAATCCCACAGTGTGGGCTCCCTGAAACAGAGTAATCCCACAGTGTGGTTTCCCTAAAACAGATTAATCCCACAGTGTGGGCTCCCTAAAACTGATTAATCCCACAGTGCGGTCTCCCTGGAACAGATTAATCCCACAGTGTTGGCTCCCTGAAACAGATTAATCCCACAGTGTGGTCTCCATAAAACAGATTAATCCCACAGTGTGCTCTCCCTGAAACAGATTAATCCCACAGTGTGAGACTCCCAGAAACAGATTAATCCCACAGTATGGGCTCCCTGAAACTGATTGATCCCACACTGTGTGCTCCCTGAAACAGATTAATCCCACAGTGTGGTCTCCCTGAAAAAGATTAATCCCACAGTGCGGTCTCCCAGAAAGAGAGTAATCCCACAGTGTGGTCTCCCTAAAACAGATTAATCCCACAGTGTGGGCTCCCTAAAACAGATTAATCCCACAGTGTGGTCTCACTGAAACAGATTAATCCCACAGTGTGGGCTGCCTGAAACAGTTTAATCCCACAGTGTGGTCTCCATGAAACAGATTAATCCTACAGTGTCTTCTCCCTGAAAATTAATCTCACAGTGTGGTCTCCCTGAAACAGATTAATCCCACAGTGTGGGCTCCCTGAAACAGAGTAATCCCACAGTGTCTTATCCCTGAAAATTAATCCCACAGTGTGGTCTCCCTGAAAGAGTTTAATCCACAGTGTGGGCTCCCTGAAAAATATTAATCCCTCAGTGTGGTCTCCCTGAAACAGATTAATCCCACAGTGCGGTCTCCCTGAAACAGATTAATCCCACAGTGTAGGCTTCCTGAAACAGAATAATTCCACAGTGTGGTCTCCCTGAAAAAGATCAATCCCACAGTGCGGTCTCCCTAAAACAGATTAATCCCACAGTGTGGGTTCCCTAAAACAGATTAATCCCACAGTGTGGTCTCACTGAAACAGATTAATCCCACAGTGTGGGCTGCCTGTAAAAGATTAATCCCACAGTGTGGTCTCCCTGAAACAGATTAATCCCACAGTGTCTTCTCCCTGAAACAGATTAATCCCACAGTGCGGGCTCCCTGAAACAGATTAATCCCACAGTGTGGTCTCCCTAAAACAGATTAATCCCACAGAGTATTCACCCTAAACAGATTAATCCCACAGTGTGGTCTCCCTGAAACAGTTTAATCCACAGTGTGGTCTCCATGAAACAAATTAATCCCTCAGTGTGGTCTCCCTGAAACAGATTAATCCCACAGTGCGGTCTCCCTGAAACAGATTAATCCCACAGTGTGCGCTCCCTGAAACAGAGTAATCCCACAGTGTGGTCTCCCTAAAACAGATTAATCCCACAGTGTTGGCTCCCTGAAACAGATTAATCCCACAGTGTGGTCTCCCTAAAACAGTTTAATCCCACAGTGTTCTCTCCCTGAAACAGATTAATCCCACAGTGCTAGGCTCCCAGAAACAGATTAATCCCACAGTGTGGGCTTCCTAAAACAGATTAATCCCACAGTGTGGTCTCACTGAAACAGATTAATCCAACAGTGTGGGCTGCCTGAAACAGATTAATCCCACAGTGTCTTCTCCCTGAAACAGATTAATCCCACAGTGCGGGCTCCCTGAAACAGATTAATCCCACAGTGTGGTCTCCCTAAAACAGATTAATCCCACAGAGTATTCACCCTAAACAGATTAATCCCACAGTGTGGTCTCCCTTAAACAGTTTAATCCACAGTGTGGTCTCCATGAAACAAATTAATCCCTCAGTGTGGTCTCCCTGAAACAGATTAATCCCACAGTGCGGTCTCCCTGAAACAGATTAATCCCACAGTGTGCGCTCCCTGAAACAGAGTAATCCCACAGTGTGGTCTCCCTAAAACAGATTAATCCTACAGTGTTGGCTCCCTGAAACAGATTAATCCCACAGTGTGGTCTCCCTAAAACAGTTTAATCCCACAGTGTTCTCTCCCTGAAACAGATTAATCCCACAGTGCTAGGCTCCCAGAAACAGATTAATCCCACAGTGTGGGCTCCCTAAAACAGATTAATCCCACAGTGTGGTCTCACTGAAACAGATTAATCCCACAGTGTGGGCTGCCTGAAACAGATTAATCCCACAGTGTGGTCTCCATGAAACAGATTAATCCTACAGTGTCTTATCCCTGAAAATTAATCCCACAGTGTGGTCTCCCTGAAACAGATTAATCCCACAGTGTGGGCTCCCTGAAACAGAGTAATCCCACAGTGTCTTATCCCTGAAAATTAACCCCACAGTGTGGTCTCCCTGAAAGAGTTTAATCCACAGTGTGGGCTCCCTGAAAAATATTAATCCCTCAGTGTGGTCTCCCTAAAACAGATTAATCCCACAGTGCGGTCTCCCTGAAACAGAAAAATCCCACAGTGTAGGCTTCCTGAAACAGAATAATTCCACAGTGTGGTCTCCCTGAAAAAGATTAATCCCACAGTGCGGTCTCCCAGAAAGAGAGTAATCCCACAGTGTGGTCTCCCTAAAACAGATTAATCCCACAGTGTGGGCTCCCTAAAACAGATTAATCCCACAGTGTGGTCTCACTGAAACAGATTAATCCCACAGTGTGGGCTGCCTGTAAAAGATTAATCCCACAGTGTGGTCTCCCTGAAACAGATTAATCCCACAGTGTCTTCTCCCTGAAACAGATTAATCCCACAGTGCGGGCTCCCTGAAACAGATTAATCCCACAGTGTTGTCTCCCTAAAACAGATTAATCCCACAGAGTATTCACCCTAAACAGATTAATCCCACAGTGTGGTCTCCCTGAAACAGTTTAATCCACAGTGTGGTCTCCATGAAACAAATTAATCCCTCAGTGTGGTCTCCCTGAAACAGATTAATCCCACAGTGCGGTCTCCCTGAAACAGATTAATCCCACAGTGTGCGCTCCCTGAAACAGAGTAATCCCACAGTGTGGTCTCCCTAAAACAGATTAATCCCACAGTGTTGGCTCCCTGAAACAGATTAATCCCACAGTGTGGTCTCCCTAAAACAGTTTAATCCCACAGTGTTCTCTCCCTGAAACAGATTAATCCCACAGTGCTAGGCTCCCAGAAACAGATTAATCCCACAGTGCGGTCTCCCTGGAACAGATTAATCCCACAGTGTTGGCACCCTGAAACAGATTAATCCCACAGTGTCGTCTCCCTAAAACAGATTAATCACACAGTGTGCTCTCCCTGAAACAGATTAATCCCACAGTGTGAGACTCCCAGAAACAGATTAATCCCACAGTATGGGCTCCCTGAAACAGATTAATCCCACAGTGCGGTCTCCCAGAAAGAGAGTAATCCCACAGTGTGGTCTCCCTAAAACAGATTAATCCCACAGTGTGGCCTCCCTAAAACAGATTAATCCCACAGTGTGGTCTCACTGAAACAGATTAATCCCACAGTGTGGGCTGCCTGAAACAGATTAATCCCACAGTGTGGTCTCCCTGAAACAGATTAATCCCACAGTGTCTTCTCCCTGAAACTGATTAATCCCACAGTGTCTTCTCCCTGAAAATTAATCCCACAGTGTGGTCTCCCTGAAACAGATTAATCCCACAGTGCGGGCTCACTGAAACAGATTAATCCCACAGTGTTGGCTCCCTGAAACAGATTAATCCCACAGTGTAAGCTCCCTGAAACAAATTAATCCCCCAGTGCGGGCTCCCTAAAACAGATTAATCCAACAGTGTGGGCTCCCTGAAACAGATTAATCCCACAGTGTGGGCTCCCTGAAACAGATTAATCCCACAGTGTGGGCTGCCTGTAAAAGATTAATCCCACAGTGTGGTCTCCCTGAAACAGATTAATCCCACAGTGTCTTCTCCCTGAAACAGATTAATCCCACAGTGCGGGCTCCCTGAAACAGATTAATCCCACAGTGTTGTCTCCCTAAAACAGATTAATCCCACAGAGTATTCACCCTAAACAGATTAATCCCACAGTGTGGTCTCCCTGAAACAGTTTAATCCACAGTGTGGTCTCCATGAAACAAATTAATCCCTCAGTGTGGTCTCCCTGAAACAGATTAATCCCACAGTGCGGTCTCCCTGAAACAGATTAATCCCACAGTGTGCGCTCCCTGAAACAGAGTAATCCCACAGTGTGGTCTCCCTAAAACAGATTAATCCCACAGTGTTGGCTCCCTGAAACAGATTAATCCCACAGTGTGGTCTCCCTAAAACAGTTTAATCCCACAGTGTTCTCTCCCTGAAACAGATTAATCCCACAGTGCTAGGCTCCCAGAAACAGATTAATCCCACAGTGCGGTCTCCCTGGAACAGATTAATCCCACAGTGTTGGCACCCTGAAACAGATTAATCCCACAGTGTCGTCTCCCTAAAACAGATTAATCACACAGTGTGCTCTCCCTGAAACAGATTAATCCCACAGTGTGAGACTCCCAGAAACAGATTAATCCCACAGTATGGGCTCCCTGAAACAGATTAATCCCACAGTGCGGTCTCCCAGAAAGAGAGTAATCCCACAGTGTGGTCTCCCTAAAACAGATTAATCCCACAGTGTGGCCTCCCTAAAACAGATTAATCCCACAGTGTGGTCTCACTGAAACAGATTAATCCCACAGTGTGGGCTGCCTGAAACAGATTAATCCCACAGTGTGGTCTCCCTGAAACAGATTAATCCCACAGTGTCTTCTCCCTGAAACTGATTAATCCCACAGTGTCTTCTCCCTGAAAATTAATCCCACAGTGTGGTCTCCCTGAAACAGATTAATCCCACAGTGCGGGCTCACTGAAACAGATTAATCCCACAGTGTTGGCTCCCTGAAACAGATTAATCCCACAGTGTAAGCTCCCTGAAACAAATTAATCCCCCAGTGCGGGCTCCCTAAAACAGATTAATCCAACAGTGTGGGCTCCCTGAAACAGATTAATCCCACAGTGTGGGCTCCCTGAAACAGATTAATCCCACAGTGTGGTCTCCCTGAAACAGATTAAACCCACAGTGCGGGCTCCCTGAAACAGATTAATCCCACAGAGTGGGCACCCAGAAACTGATTAATCCAACAGTGTTGGCTCCCTGAAACAGATTAATCCCACAGTGTGAGCTCCCTGAAACAGATTAATCCCACACTGTGGGCACCTTAAAACAGATTAATCCCACAGTGAGATCAACCTGAAACAGTTTAATACAACAGTGTGAGCTCCCTAAAACAGATTAATCCCACATTGTGGGCTCCCTGAAACAGATTAATCCCACAGTGTGTGCTCCCTGAAACAGATTATCCCACAGTGTGGTCTCCCTGAAACAGATTAATCCCACAGTGCGGTCTCCCAGAAAGAGAGTAATCCCACAGTGTGGTCTCCCTAAAACAGATTAATCCCACAGTGTGGCCTCCCTAAAACAGATTAATCCCACAGTGTGGTCTCACTGAAACAGATTAATCCCACAGTGTGGGCTGCCTGAAACAGATTAATCCCACAGTGTGGTCTCCCTGAAACAGATTAATCCCACAGTGTCTTCTGCCTGAAACTGATTAATCCCACAGTGTCTTCTCCCTGAAAATTAATCCCACAGTGTGGTCTCCCTGAAAGAGTTTAATCCACAGTGTGGGCTCCCTGAAAAAAATTAATCCCACAGTGCGGTATCCCTGAAACAGATTAATCCCACAGTGTGGGCTCCCTAAAACAGATTAATCCCACAGTGCAGTCTCCCTGAAACAGATTAATCCCACAGTGCGGGCTCCCTGAAACAGATTAATCCCACTGTGTGGTCTCCCTGAAACAGATTAATCCCACAGTGCAGTCTCCCTGAAACAGTTTAATCCACAGTGTGGTCTCCATGAAACAGATTAATCCCTCAGTGTGGTCTCCCTGAAACAGATTAATCCCACAGTGCGGTCTCCCTGAAGCAGATTAATCCCACAGTGTGGGCTCCCTGAAACAGAGTAATCCCACAGTGTGGTCTCCCTAAAACAGCTTAATCCCACAGTGTGGTCTCCCTAAAACAGATTAATCCCATAGTATGGGCTCCCTAAAACTGATCAATCCCACAGTGCGGTCTCCCTGAAACAGATTAATCCCACAGTGTGGTCTCCCTAAAACAGTTTAATCCCACAGTGTGCTCTCCCTGAAACAGATTAATCCCACAGTGCTAGGCTCCCAGAAACAGATTAATCCCACAGTGTGGTCTCCCTAAAACAGTTTAATCCCACAGTGTTCTCTCCCTGAAACAGATTAATCCCACAGTGCTAGGCTCCCAGAAACAGATTAATCCCACAGTGCGGTCTCCCTGGAACAGATTAATCCCACAGTGTTGGCACCCTGAAACAGATTAATCCCACAGTGTCGTCTCCCTAAAACAGATTAATCACACAGTGTGCTCTCCCTGAAACAGATTAATCCCACAGTGTGAGACTCCCAGAAACAGATTAATCCCACAGTATGGGCTCCCTGAAACAGATTAATCCCACAGTGCGGTCTCCCAGAAAGAGAGTAATCCCACAGTGTGGTCTCCCTAAAACAGATTAATCCCACAGTGTGGCCTCCCTAAAACAGATTAATCCCACAGTGTGGTCTCACTGAAACAGATTAATCCCACAGTGTGGGCTGCCTGAAACAGATTAATCCCACAGTGTGGTCTCCCTGAAACAGATTAATCCCACAGTGTCTTCTCCCTGAAACTGATTAATCCCACAGTGTCTTCTCCCTGAAAATTAATCCCACAGTGTGGTCTCCCTGAAACAGATTAATCCCACAGTGCGGGCTCACTGAAACAGATTAATCCCACAGTGTTGGCTCCCTGAAACAGATTAATCCCACAGTGTAAGCTCCCTGAAACAAATTAATCCCCCAGTGCGGGCTCCCTAAAACAGATTAATCCAACAGTGTGGGCTCCCTGAAACAGATTAATCCCACAGTGTGGGCTCCCTGAAACAGATTAATCCCACAGTGTGGTCTCCCTGAAACAGATTAAACCCACAGTGCGGGCTCCCTGAAACAGATTAATCCCACAGAGTGGGCACCCAGAAACTGATTAATCCCACAGTGTTGGCTCCCTGAAACAGATTAATCCCACAGTGTGAGCTCCCTGAAACAGATTAATCCCACACTGTGGGCACCTTAAAACAGATTAATCCCACAGTGAGATCAACCTGAAACAGTTTAATACAACAGTGTGAGCTCCCTAAAACAGATTAATCCCACATTGTGGGCTCCCTGAAACAGATTAATCCCACAGTGTGTGCTCCCTGAAACAGATTATCCCACAGTGTGGTCTCCCTGAAACAGATTAATCCCACAGTGCGGTCTCCCAGAAAGAGAGTAATCCCACAGTGTGGTCTCCCTAAAACAGATTAATCCCACAGTGTGGCCTCCCTAAAACAGATTAATCCCACAGTGTGGTCTCACTGAAACAGATTAATCCCACAGTGTGGGCTGCCTGAAACAGATTAATCCCACAGTGTGGTCTCCCTGAAACAGATTAATCCCACAGTGTCTTCTGCCTGAAACTGATTAATCCCACAGTGTCTTCTCCCTGAAAATTAATCCCACAGTGTGGTCTCCCTGAAAGAGTTTAATCCACAGTGTGGGCTCCCTGAAAAAAATTAATCCCACAGTGCGGTATCCCTGAAACAGATTAATCCCACAGTGTGGGCTCCCTAAAACAGATTAATCCCACAGTGCAGTCTCCCTGAAACAGATTAATCCCACAGTGCGGGCTCCCTGAAACAGATTAATCCCACTGTGTGGTCTCCCTGAAACAGATTAATCCCACAGTGCAGTCTCCCTGAAACAGTTTAATCCACAGTGTGGTCTCCATGAAACAGATTAATCCCTCAGTGTGGTCTCCCTGAAACAGATTAATCCCACAGTGCGGTCTCCCTGAAGCAGATTAATCCCACAGTGTGGGCTCCCTGAAACAGAGTAATCCCACAGTGTGGTCTCCCTAAAACAGCTTAATCCCACAGTGTGGTCTCCCTAAAACAGATTAATCCCATAGTATGGGCTCCCTAAAACTGATCAATCCCACAGTGCGGTCTCCCTGAAACAGATTAATCCCACAGTGTGGTCTCCCTAAAACAGTTTAATCCCACAGTGTGCTCTCCCTGAAACAGATTAATCCCACAGTGCTAGGCTCCCAGAAACAGATTAATCCCACAGTGTGGTCTCCCTAAAACAGTTTAATCCCACAGTGTGTTCTCCCTGAAAAAAATTAATCCCACAGTGCGGTCTCCCTGAAACAGATTAATCCCACAGTGCGGGCTCCCTGAAACAGATTAATCCCACAGTGTGGTCTCCCTAAAACAGATTAATCCCACAGATTATTCACCCTAAACAGATTAATCCCACAGTGTGGTCTCCCTGAAACAGTTTAAACCACAGTGTGGTCTCCATGAAACAGATTAATCCCTCAGTGTGGTCTCCCTGAAACAGATTAATCCCACAGTGTGTGCTCCCAGAAACAGATTTATCGCACAGTGTGGTCTCCCTGAAACAGATTAATCGCAATGTGTGGTCTCCCTGAAACAGATTAATCACACAGTTCGGTCTCCCTGAAACAGATTAATCTCACAATGAGGTCTCACTGAAACAGATTAATCCCACAGTGTGGACTCCCTGAAACAGATTAATCTCACAGTGAGGTCTCCCTGAAACAGATTAATCCCACTGTGTGGGCTCCCTGAAACAGAGTAATCCCACAGTGTGGTCTCCCTAAAACAGATTAATCCCACAGTGTGGGCTCCCTAAAACTGATTAATCTCACAGTGCGGTCTCCCTGGAACAGATTAATCCCACAGTGTTGGCACCCTGAAACAGATTAATCCCACAGTGTGGTCTCCCTAAAACAGATTAATCCCACAGTGTGCTCTCCCTGAAACAGATTAATCCGACCGTGTGAGACTCCCAGAAACAGATTAATCCCACAGTATGGGCTCCCTGAAACAGATTAATCCCACAGTGTGTGCTCCCTGAAACAGATTAATTCCACAGTGTGGTCTCCCTGAAACAGATTAATCCCACAGTGTGGGCTCCCTGAAACAGAGTAATCCCACAGTGTGGACTCCCTAAAACAGCTTAATCCCACAGTGTGGTCTCCCTAAAACAGATTAATCCCACAGTGTGGGCTCCCAAAACTGATTAATCCCACAGTGCGGTCTCCCTGAAACAGATTAATCCCACAGTGTTGTCTCCCTAAAACAGTTTAATCCCACAGTGTGCTCTCCCTGAAACAGATTAATCCCACAGTGCTAGGCTCCCAGAAACAGATTAATACCACAGTATAGGCTCCCTGAAACAGATTAATCCCACAGTGTGTGCTCCCAGAAACAGATTAATCGCACAGTGTGGTCTCCCTGAAACAGATTAATCGCAATGTGTGGTCTCCCTGAAACAGATTAATCCCACAGTGCGGGCTCCCTGAAACAGATTAATCCCACAGTGTGGGTTCCCTAAAACAGATTAATCCCACAGTGTGGTCTCACTGAAACAGATTAATCCCACAGTGTGGGCTGCCTGTAAAAGATTAATCCCACAGTGTGGTCTCCCTGAAACAGATTAATCCCACAGTGTCTTCTCCCTGAAACAGATTAATCCCACAGTGCGGGCTCCCTGAAACAGATTAATCCCACAGTGTGGTCTCCCTAAAACAGATTAATCCCACAGAGTATTCACCCTAAACAGATTAATCCCACAGTGTGGTCTCCCTGAAACAGTTTAATCCACAGTGTGGTCTCCATGAAACAAATTAATCCCTCAGTGTGGTCTCCCTGAAACAGATTAATCCCACAGTGCGGTCTCCCTGAAACAGATTAATCCCACAGTGTGCGCTCCCTGAAACAGAGTAATCCCACAGTGTGGTCTCCCTAAAACAGATTAATCCCACAGTGTTGGCTCCCTGAAACAGATTAATCCCACAGTGTGGTCTCCCTAAAACAGTTTAATCCCACAGTGTTCTCTCCCTGAAACAGATTAATCCCACAGTGCTAGGCTCCCAGAAACAGATTAATCCCACAGTGTGGGCTTCCTAAAACAGATTAATCCCACAGTGTGGTCTCACTGAAACAGATTAATCCAACAGTGTGGGCTGCCTGAAACAGATTAATCCCACAGTGTCTTCTCCCTGAAACAGATTAATCCCACAGTGCGGGCTCCCTGAAACAGATTAATCCCACAGTGTGGTCTCCCTAAAACAGATTAATCCCACAGAGTATTCACCCTAAACAGATTAATCCCACAGTGTGGTCTCCCTTAAACAGTTTAATCCACAGTGTGGTCTCCATGAAACAAATTAATCCCTCAGTGTGGTCTCCCTGAAACAGATTAATCCCACAGTGCGGTCTCCCTGAAACAGATTAATCCCACAGTGTGCGCTCCCTGAAACAGAGTAATCCCACAGTGTGGTCTCCCTAAAACAGATTAATCCCACAGTGTTGGCTCCCTGAAACAGATTAATCCCACAGTGTGGTCTCCCTAAAACAGTTTAATCCCACAGTGTTCTCTCCCTGAAACAGATTAATCCCACAGTGCTAGGCTCCCAGAAACAGATTAATCCCACAGTGTGGGCTCCCTAAAACAGATTAATCCCACAGTGTGGTCTCACTGAAACAGATTAATCCCACAGTGTGGGCTGCCTGAAACAGATTAATCCCACAGTGTGGTCTCCATGAAACAGATTAATCCTACAGTGTCTTATCCCTGAAAATTAATCCCACAGTGTGGTCTCCCTGAAACAGATTAATCCCACAGTGTGGGCTCCCTGAAACAGAGTAATCCCACAGTGTCTTATCCCTGAAAATTAACCCCACAGTGTGGTCTCCCTGAAAGAGTTTAATCCACAGTGTGGGCTCCCTGAAAAATATTAATCCCTCAGTGTGGTCTCCCTAAAACAGATTAATCCCACAGTGCGGTCTCCCTGAAACAGAAAAATCCCACAGTGTAGGCTTCCTGAAACAGAATAATTCCACAGTGTGGTCTCCCTGAAAAAGATTAATCCCACAGTGCGGTCTCCCAGAAAGAGAGTAATCCCACAGTGTGGTCTCCCTAAAACAGATTAATCCCACAGTGTGGGCTCCCTAAAACAGATTAATCCCACAGTGTGGTCTCACTGAAACAGATTAATCCCACAGTGTGGGCTGCCTGTAAAAGATTAATCCCACAGTGTGGTCTCCCTGAAACAGATTAATCCCACAGTGTCTTCTCCCTGAAACAGATTAATCCCACAGTGCGGGCTCCCTGAAACAGATTAATCCCACAGTGTTGTCTCCCTAAAACAGATTAATCCCACAGAGTATTCACCCTAAACAGATTAATCCCACAGTGTGGTCTCCCTGAAACAGATTAATCCCACAGTGCGGTCTCCCTGAAACAGATTAATCCCACAGTGTGCGCTCCCTGAAACAGAGTAATCCCACAGTGTGGTCTCCCTAAAACAGATTAATCCCACAGTGTTGGCTCCCTGAAACAGATTAATCCCACAGTGTGGTCTCCCTAAAACAGTTTAATCCCACAGTGTTCTCTCCCTGAAACAGATTAATCCCACAGTGCTAGGCTCCCAGAAACAGATTAATCCCACAGTGCGGTCTCCCTGGAACAGATTAATCCCACAGTGTTGGCACCCTGAAACAGATTAATCCCACAGTGTCGTCTCCCTAAAACAGATTAATCACACAGTGTGCTCTCCCTGAAACAGATTAATCCCACAGTGTGAGACTCCCAGAAACAGATTAATCCCACAGTATGGGCTCCCTGAAACAGATTAATCCCACAGTGTGGTCTCCTTGAAACAGATTAATCCCACAGTGTGGTCTCCCTGAAACAGATTAATCCCACAGTGCGGTCTCCCAGAAAGAGAGTAATCCCACAGTGTGGTCTCCCTAAAACAGATTAATCCCACAGTGTGGCCTCCCTAAAACAGATTAATCCCACAGTGTGGTCTCACTGAAACAGATTAATCCCACAGTGTGGGCTGCCTGAAACAGATTAATCCCACAGTGTGGTCTCCCTGAAACAGATTAATCCCACAGTGTCTTCTCCCTGAAACTGATTAATCCCACAGTGTCTTCTCCCTGAAAATTAATCCCACAGTGTGGTCTCCCTGAAACAGATTAATCCCACAGTGCGGGCTCACAGAAACAGATTAATCCCACAGTGTTGGCTCCCTGAAACAGATTAATCCCACAGTGTAAACTCCCTGAAACAAATTAATCCCCCAGTGCGGGCTCCCTAAAACAGATTAATCCAACAGTGTGGGCTCCCTGAAACAGATTAATCCCACAGTGTGGGCTCCCTGAAACAGATTAATCCCACAGTGTGGTCTCCCTGAAACAGATTAAACCCACAGTGCGGGCTCCCTGAAACAGATTAATCCCACAGAGTGGGCACCCAGAAACTGATTAATCCCACAGTGTTGGCTCCCTGAAACAGATTAATCCCACAGTGTGAGCTCCCTGAAACAGATTAATCCCACACTGTGGGCACCTTAAAACAGATTAATCCCACAGTGAGATCAACCTGAAACAGTTTAATACAACAGTGTGAGCTCCCTAAAACAGATTAATCCCACATTGTGGGCTCCCTGAAACAGATTAATCCCACAGTGTGTGCTCCCTGAAACAGATTATCCCACAGTGTGGTCTCCCTGAAACAGATTAATCCCACAGTGCGGTCTCCCAGAAAGAGAGTAATCCCACAGTGTGGTCTCCCTAAAACAGATTAATCCCACAGTGTGGCCTCCCTAAAACAGATTAATCCCACAGTGTGGTCTCACTGAAACAGATTAATCCCACAGTGTGGGCTGCCTGAAACAGATTAATCCCACAGTGTGGTCTCCCTGAAACAGATTAATCCCACAGTGTCTTCTGCCTGAAACTGATTAATCCCACAGTGTCTTCTCCCTGAAAATTAATCCCACAGTGTGGTCTCCCTGAAAGAGTTTAATCCACAGTGTGGGCTCCCTGAAAAAAATTAATCCCACAGTGCGGTATCCCTGAAACAGATTAATCCCACAGTGTGGGCTCCCTAAAACAGATTAATCCCACAGTGCAGTCTCCCTGAAACAGATTAATCCCACAGTGCGGGCTCCCTGAAACAGATTAATCCCACTGTGTGGTCTCCCTGAAACAGATTAATCCCACAGTGCAGTCTCCCTGAAACAGTTTAATCCACAGTGTGGTCTCCATGAAACAGATTAATCCCTCAGTGTGGTCTCCCTGAAACAGATTAATCCCACAGTGCGGTCTCCCTGAAGCAGATTAATCCCACAGTGTGGGCTCCCTGAAACAGAGTAATCCCACAGTGTGGTCTCCCTAAAACAGCTTAATCCCACAGTGTGGTCTCCCTAAAACAGATTAATCCCATAGTATGGGCTCCCTAAAACTGATCAATCCCACAGTGCGGTCTCCCTGAAACAGATTAATCCCACAGTGTGGTCTCCCTAAAACAGTTTAATCCCACAGTGTGCTCTCCCTGAAACAGATTAATCCCACAGTGCTAGGCTCCCAGAAACAGATTAATCCCACAGTGTGGTCTCCCTAAAACAGTTTAATCCCACAGTGTGTTCTCCCTGAAAAAAATTAATCCCACAGTGCGGTCTCCCTGAAACAGATTAATCCCACAGTGCGGGCTCCCTGAAACAGATTAATCCCACAGTGTGGTCTCCCTAAAACAGATTAATCCCACAGATTATTCACCCTAAACAGATTAATCCCACAGTGTGGTCTCCCTGAAACAGTTTAAACCACAGTGTGGTCTCCATGAAACAGATTAATCCCTCAGTGTGGTCTCCCTGAAACAGATTAATCCCACAGTGTGTGCTCCCAGAAACAGATTAATCGCACAGTGTGGTCTCCCTGAAACAGATTAATCGCAATGTGTGGTCTCCCTGAAACAGATTAATCACACAGTTCGGTCTCCCTGAAACAGATTAATCTCACAATGAGGTCTCACTGAAACAGATTAATCCCACAGTGTGGACTCCCTGAAACAGATTAATCTCACAGTGAGGTCTCCCTGAAACAGATTAATCCCACTGTGTGGGCTCCCTGAAACAGAGTAATCCCACAGTGTGGTCTCCCTAAAACAGATTAATCCCACAGTGTGGGCTCCCTAAAACTGATTAATCTCACAGTGCGGTCTCCCTGGAACAGATTAATCCCACAGTGTTGGCACCCTGAAACAGATTAATCCCACAGTGTGGTCTCCCTAAAACAGATTAATCCCACAGTGTGCTCTCCCTGAAACAGATTAATCCGACCGTGTGAGACTCCCAGAAACAGATTAATCCCACAGTATGGGCTCCCTGAAACAGATTAATCCCACAGTGTGTGCTCCCTGAAACAGATTAATTCCACAGTGTGGTCTCCCTGAAACAGATTAATCCCACAGTGTGGGCTCCCTGAAACAGAGTAATCCCACAGTGTGGACTCCCTAAAACAGCTTAATCCCACAGTGTGGTCTCCCTAAAACAGATTAATCCCACAGTGTGGGCTCCCAAAACTGATTAATCCCACAGTGCGGTCTCCCTGAAACAGATTAATCCCACAGTGTTGTCTCCCTAAAACAGTTTAATCCCACAGTGTGCTCTCCCTGAAACAGATTAATCCCACAGTGCTAGGCTCCCAGAAACAGATTAATACCACAGTATAGGCTCCCTGAAACAGATTAATCCCACAGTGTGTGCTCCCAGAAACAGATTAATCGCACAGTGTGGTCTCCCTGAAACAGATTAATCGCAATGTGTGGTCTCCCTGAAACAGATTAATCCCACAGTGCGGGCTCCCTGAAACAGATTAATCCCACAGTGTGGTCTCCCTAAAACAGATTAATCCCACAGAGTATTCACCCTAAACAGATTAATCCCACAGTGTGGTCTCCCTGAAACAGTTTAATCCACAGTGTGGTCTCCATGAAACAAATTAATCCCTCAGTGTGGTCTCCCTGAAACAGATTAATCCCACAGTGCGGTCTCCCTGAAACAGATTAATCCCACAGTGTGCGCTCCCTGAAACAGAGTAATCCCACAGTGTGGTCTCCCTAAAACAGATTAATCCCACAGTGTTGGCTCCCTGAAACAGATTAATCCCACAGTGTGGTCTCCCTAAAACAGTTTAATCCCACAGTGTTCTCTCCCTGAAACAGATTAATCCCACAGTGCTAGGCTCCCAGAAACAGATTAATCCCACAGTGCGGTCTCCCTGGAACAGATTAATCCCACAGTGTTGGCACCCTGAAACAGATTAATCCCACAGTGTCGTCTCCCTAAAACAGATTAATCACACAGTGTGCTCTCCCTGAAACAGATTAATCCCACAGTGTGAGACTCCCAGAAACAGATTAATCCCACAGTATGGGCTCCCTGAAACAGATTAATCCCACAGTGTGGTCTCCTTGAAACAGATTAATCCCACAGTGTGGTCTCCCTGAAACAGATTAATCCCACAGTGCGGTCTCCCAGCAAGAGAGTAATCCCACAGTGTGGTCTCCCTAAAACAGATTAATCCCACAGTGTGGCCTCCCTAAAACAGATTAATCCCACAGTGTGGTCTCACTGAAACAGATTAATCCCACAGTGTGGGCTGCCTGAAACAGATTAATCCCACAGTGTGGTCTCCCTGAAACAGATTAATCCCACAGTGTCTTCTCCCTGAAACTGATTAATCCCACAGTGTCTTCTCCCTGAAAATTAATCCCACAGTGTGGTCTCCCTGAAACAGATTAATCCCACAGTGCGGGCTCACTGAAACAGATTAATCCCACAGTGTTGGCTCCCTGAAACAGATTAATCCCACAGTGTAAGCTCCCTGAAACAAATTAATCCCCCAGTGCGGGCTCCCTAAAACAGATTAATCCAACAGTGTGGGCTCCCTGAAACAGATTAATCCCACAGTGTGGGCTCCCTGAAACAGATTAATCCCACAGTGTGGTCTCCCTGAAACAGATTAAACCCACAGTGCGGGCTCCCTGAAACAGATTAATCCCACAGAGTGGGCACCCAGAAACTGATTAATCCCACAGTGTTGGCTCCCTGAAACAGATTAATCCCACAGTGTGAGCTCCCTGAAACAGATTAATCCCACACTGTGGGCACCTTAAAACAGATTAATCCCACAGTGAGATCAACCTGAAACAGTTTAATACAACAGTGTGAGCTCCCTAAAACAGATTAATCCCACATTGTGGGCTCCCTGAAACAGATTAATCCCACAGTGTGTGCTCCCTGAAACAGATTATCCCACAGTGTGGTCTCCCTGAAACAGATTAATCCCACAGTGCGGTCTACCAGAAAGAGAGTAATCCCACAGTGTGGTCTCCCTAAAACAGATTAATCCCACAGTGTGGCCTCCCTAAAACAGATTAATCCCACAGTGTGGTCTCACTGAAACAGATTAATCCCACAGTGTGGGCTGCCTGAAACAGATTAATCCCACAGTGTGGTCTCCCTGAAACAGATTAATCCCACAGTGTCTTCTGCCTGAAACTGATTAATCCCACAGTGTCTTCTCCCTGAAAATTAATCCCACAGTGTGGTCTCCCTGAAAGAGTTTAATCCACAGTGTGGGCTCCCTGAAAAAAATTAATCCCACAGTGCGGTCTCCCTGAAACAGATTAATCCCACAGTGTGGTCTCCCTAAAACAGATTAATCCCACAGTGCAGTCTCCCTGAAACAGATTAATCCCACAGTGCGGGCTCCCTGAAACAGATTAATCCCACTGTGTGGTCTCCCTGAAACAGATTAATCCCACAGTGCAGTCTCCCTGAAACAGTTTAATCCACAGTGTGGTCTCCATGAAACAGATTAATCCCTCAGTGTGGTCTCCCTGAAACAGATTAATCCCACAGTGCGGTCTCCCTGAAACAGATTAATCCCACAGTGTGGGCTCCCTGAAACAGAGTAATCCCACAGTGTGGTCTCCCTAAAACAGCTTAATCCCACAGTGTGGTCTCCCTAAAACAGATTAATCCCATAGTATGGGCTCCCTAAAACTGATCAATCCCACAGTGCGGTCTCCCTGAAACAGATTAATCCCACAGTGTGGTCTCCCTAAAACAGTTTAATCCCACAGTGTGCTCTCCCTGAAACAGATTAATCCCACAGTGCTAGGCTCCCAGAAACAGATTAATCCCACAGTGTGGTCTCCCTAAAACAGTTTAATCCCACAGTGTGTTCTCCCTGAAAAAAATTAATCCCACAGTGCGGTCTCCCTGAAACAGATTAATCCCACAGTGCGGGCTCCCTGAAACAGATTAATCCCACAGTGTGGTCTCCCTAAAACAGATTAATCCCACAGATTATTCACCCTAAACAGATTAATCCCACAGTGTGGTCTCCCTGAAACAGTTTAAACCACAGTGTGGTCTCCATGAAACAGATTAATCCCTCAGTGTGGTCTCCCTGAAACAGATTAATCCCACAGTGTGTGCTCCCAGAAACAGATTAATCGCACAGTGTGGTCTCCCTGAAACAGATTAATCGCAATGTGTGGTCTCCCTGAAACAGATTAATCACACAGTTCGGTCTCCCTGAAACAGATTAATCTCACAATGAGGTCTCACTGAAACAGATTAATCCCACAGTGTGGACTCCCTGAAACAGATTAATCTCACAGTGAGGTCTCCCTGAAACAGATTAATCCCACTGTGTGGGCTCCCTGAAACAGAGTAATCCCACAGTGTGGTCTCCCTAAAACAGATTAATCCCACAGTGTGGGCTCCCTAAAACTGATTAATCTCACAGTGCGGTCTCCCTGGAACAGATTAATCCCACAGTGTTGGCACCCTGAAACAGATTAATCCCACAGTGTGGTCTCCCTAAAACAGATTAATCCCACAGTGTGCTCTCCCTGAAACAGATTAATCCGACCGTGTGAGACTCCCAGAAACAGATTAATCCCACAGTATGGGCTCCCTGAAACAGATTAATCCCACAGTGTGTGCTCCCTGAAACAGATTAATTCCACAGTGTGGTCTCCCTGAAACAGATTAATCCCACAGTGTGGGCTCCCTGAAACAGAGTAATCCCACAGTGTGGACTCCCTAAAACAGCTTAATCCCACAGTGTGGTCTCCCTAAAACAGATTAATCCCACAGTGTGGGCTCCCAAAACTGATTAATCCCACAGTGCGGTCTCCCTAAAACAGTTTAATCCCACAGTGTGCTCTCCCTGAAACAGATTAATCCCACAGTGCTAGGCTCCCAGAAACAGATTAATACCACAGTATAGGCTCCCTGAAACAGATTAATCCCACAGTGTGTGCTCCCAGAAACAGATTAATCGCACAGTGTGGTCTCCCTGAAACAGATTAATCGCAATGTGTGGTCTCCCTGAAACAGATTAATCCCACAGTTCGGTCTCCCTGAAACAGATTAATCTCACAGTGAGGTCTCACTGAAACAGATTAATCCCACAGTGTGGACTCCCTGAAACAGATTAATCTCACAGTGAGGTCTCACCTGAAACAGATTAATCCCACAGTGTGGGCTCCCTGAAACAGAGTAATCCCACAGTGTGGTTTCCCTAAAACAGATTAATCCCACAGTGTGTGCTCCCTAAAACTGATTAATCCCACAGTGCGGTCTCCCTGGAACAGATTAATCCCACAGTGTTGGCTCCCTGAAACAGATTAATCCCACAGTGTGGACTCCCTAAAACAGATTAATCCCACAGTGTGCTCTCCCTGAAACAGATTAATCCCACAGTGTGAGACTCCCAGAAACAGATTAATCCCACAGTATGGGCTCCCTGAAACAGATTGATCCCACACTGTGTGCTCCCTGAAACAGATTAATCCCACAGTGTGGTCTCCCTGAAAAAGATTAATCCCACAGTGCGGTCTCCCAGAAAGAGAGTAATCCCACAGTGTGGTCTCCCTAAAACAGATTAATCCCACAGTGTGGGCTCCCTAAAACAGATTAATCCCACAGTGTGGTCTCACTGAAACAGATTAATCCCACAGTGTGGGCTGCCTGAAACAGTTTAATCCCACAGTGTGGTCTCCATGAAACAGATTAATCCTACAGTGTCTTCTCCCTGAAAATTAATCCCACAGTGTGGTCTCCCTGAAACAGATTAATCCCACAGTGTGGGCTCCCTGAAACAGAGTAATCCCACAGTGTCTTATCCCTGAAAATTAATCCCACAGTGTGGTCTCCCTGAAAGAGTTTAATCCACAGTGTGGGCTCCCTGAAAAATATTAATCCCTCAGTGTGGTCTCCCTGAAACAGATTAATCCCACAGTGCGGTCTCCCAGAAACAGATTAATCCCACAGTGTAGGCTTCCTGAAACAGAATAATTCCACAGTGTGGTCTCCCTGAAAAAGATCAATCCCACAGTGCGGTCTCCCTAAAACAGATTAATCCCACAGTGTGGGCTCCCTAAAACAGATTAATCCCACAGTGTGGTCTCACTGAAACAGATTAATCCCACAGTGTGGGCTGCCTGTAAAAGATTAATCCCACAGTGTGGTCTCCCTGAAACAGATTAATCCCACAGTGTCTTCTCCCTGAAACAGATTAATCCCACAGTGCGGGCTCCCTGAAACAGATTAATCCCACAGTGTGGTCTCCCTTAATCAGATTAATCCCACAGAGTATTCACCCTAAACAGATTAATCCCACAGTGTGGTCTTCCTGAAACAGTTTAATCCACAGTGTGGTCTCCATGAAACAAATTAATCCCTCAGTGTGGTCTCCCTGAAACAGATTAATCCCACAGTGCGGTCTCCCTGAAACAGATTAATCCCACAGTGTGCGCTCCCTGAAACAGTGTAATCCCACAGTGTGGTCTCCCTAAAACAGATTAATCCCACAGTGTTGGCTCCCTGAAACAGATTAATCCCACAGTGTGGTCTCCCTAAAACAGTTTAATCCCACAGTGTTCTCTCCATGAAACAGATTAATCCCACAGTGCTAGGCTCCCAGAAACAGATTAATCCCACAGTGTGGGCTCCCTAAAACAGATTAATCCCACAGTGTGGTCTCACTGAAACAGATTAATCCCACAGTGTGGGCTGCCTGAAACAGATTAATCCCACAGTGTGAGACTCCCAGAAACAGATTAATCCCACAGTATGGGCTCCCTGAAACAGATTAATCCCACAGTGTGGTCTCCTTGAAACAGATTAATCCCACAGTGTGGTCTCCCTGAAACAGATTAATCCCACAGTGCGGTCTCCCAGAAAGAGAGTAATCCCACAGTGTGGTCTCCCTAAAACAGATTAATCCCACAGTGTGGCCTCCCTAAAACAGATTAATCCCACAGTGTGGTCTCACTGAAACAGAATAATCCCACAGTGTGGTCTCCCTGAAACAGATTAATCCCACAGTGTCTTCTCCCTGAAACTGATTAATCCCACAGTGTCTTCTCCCTGAAAATTAATCCCACAGTGTGGTCTCCCTGAAACAGATTAATCCCACAGTGCGGGCTCACTGAAACAGATTAATCCCACAGTGTTGGCTCCCTGAAACAGATTAATCCCACAGTGTAAGCTCCCTGAAACAAATTAATCCCCCAGTGCGGGCTCCCTAAAACAGATTAATCCAACAGTGTGGGCTCCCTGAAACAGATTAATCCCACAGTGCGGTCTCCCTGAAACAGATTAATCCCACAGTGTGCGCTCCCTGAAACAGAGTAATCCCACAGTGTGGTCTCCCTAAAACAGATTAATCCCACAGTGTTGGCTCCCTGAAACAGATTAATCCCACAGTGTGGTCTCCCTAAAACAGTTTAATCCCACAGTGTTCTCTCCCTGAAACAGATTAATCCCACAGTGCTAGGCTCCCAGAAACAGATTAATCCCACAGTGCGGTCTCCCTGGAACAGATTAATCCCACAGTGTTGGCACCCTGAAACAGATTAATCCCACAGTGTCGTCTCCCTAAAACAGATTAATCACACAGTGTGCTCTCCCTGAAACAGATTAATCCCACAGTGTGAGACTCCCAGAAACAGATTAATCCCACAGTATGGGCTCCCTGAAACAGATTAATCCCACAGTGTGGTCTCCTTGAAACAGATTAATCCCACAGTGTGGTCTCCCTGAAACAGATTAATCCCACAGTGCGGTCTCCCAGAAAGAGAGTAATCCCACAGTGTGGTCTCCCTAAAACAGATTAATCCCACAGTGTGGCCTCCCTAAAACAGATTAATCCCACAGTGTGGTCTCACTGAAACAGATTAATCCCACAGTGTGGGCTGCCTGAAACAGATTAATCCCACAGTGTGGTCTCCCTGAAACAGATTAATCCCACAGTGTCTTCTCCCTGAAACTGATTAATCCCACAGTGTCTTCTCCCTGAAAATTAATCCCACAGTGTGGTCTCCCTGAAACAGATTAATCCCACAGTGCGGGCTCACAGAAACAGATTAATCCCACAGTGTTGGCTCCCTGAAACAGATTAATCCCACAGTGTAAGCTCCCTGAAACAAATTAATCCCCCAGTGCGGGCTCCCTAAAACAGATTAATCCAACAGTGTGGGCTCCCTGAAACAGATTAATCCCACAGTGTGGGCTCCCTGAAACAGATTAATCCCACAGTGTGGTCTCCCTGAAACAGATTAAACCCACAGTGCGGGCTCCCTGAAACAGATTAATCCCACAGAGTGGGCACCCAGAAACTGATTAATCCCACAGTGTTGGCTCCCTGAAACAGATTAATCCCACAGTGTGAGCTCCCTGAAACAGATTAATCCCACACTGTGGGCACCTTAAAACAGATTAATCCCACAGTGAGATCAACCTGAAACAGTTTAATACAACAGTGTGAGCTCCCTAAAACAGATTAATCCCACATTGTGGGCTCCCTGAAACAGATTAATCCCACAGTGTGTGCTCCCTGAAACAGATTATCCCACAGTGTGGTCTCCCTGAAACAGATTAATCCCACAGTGCGGTCTCCCAGAAAGAGAGTAATCCCACAGTGTGGTCTCCCTAAAACAGATTAATCCCACAGTGTGGCCTCCCTAAAACAGATTAATCCCACAGTGTGGTCTCACTGAAACAGATTAATCCCACAGTGTGGGCTGCCTGAAACAGATTAATCCCACAGTGTGGTCTCCCTGAAACAGATTAATCCCACAGTGTCTTCTGCCTGAAACTGATTAATCCCACAGTGTCTTCTCCCTGAAAATTAATCCCACAGTGTGGTCTCCCTGAAAGAGTTTAATCCACAGTGTGGGCTCCCTGAAAAAAATTAATCCCACAGTGCGGTATCCCTGAAACAGATTAATCCCACAGTGTGGGCTCCCTAAAACAGATTAATCCCACAGTGCAGTCTCCCTGAAACAGATTAATCCCACAGTGCGGGCTCCCTGAAACAGATTAATCCCACTGTGTGGTCTCCCTGAAACAGATTAATCCCACAGTGCAGTCTCCCTGAAACAGTTTAATCCACAGTGTGGTCTCCATGAAACAGATTAATCCCTCAGTGTGGTCTCCCTGAAACAGATTAATCCCACAGTGCGGTCTCCCTGAAGCAGATTAATCCCACAGTGTGGGCTCCCTGAAACAGAGTAATCCCACAGTGTGGTCTCCCTAAAACAGCTTAATCCCACAGTGTGGTCTCCCTAAAACAGATTAATCCCATAGTATGGGCTCCCTAAAACTGATCAATCCCACAGTGCGGTCTCCCTGAAACAGATTAATCCCACAGTGTGGTCTCCCTAAAACAGTTTAATCCCACAGTGTGCTCTCCCTGAAACAGATTAATCCCACAGTGCTAGGCTCCCAGAAACAGATTAATCCCACAGTGTGGTCTCCCTAAAACAGTTTAATCCCACAGTGTGTTCTCCCTGAAAAAAATTAATCCCACAGTGCGGTCTCCCTGAAACAGATTAATCCCACAGTGCGGGCTCCCTGAAACAGATTAATCCCACAGTGTGGTCTCCCTAAAACAGATTAATCCCACAGATTATTCACCCTAAACAGATTAATCCCACAGTGTGGTCTCCCTGAAACAGTTTAAACCACAGTGTGGTCTCCATGAAACAGATTAATCCCTCAGTGTGGTCTCCCTGAAACAGATTAATCCCACAGTGTGTGCTCCCAGAAACAGATTAATCGCACAGTGTGGTCTCCCTGAAACAGATTAATCGCAATGTGTGGTCTCCCTGAAACAGATTAATCACACAGTTCGGTCTCCCTGAAACAGATTAATCTCACAATGAGGTCTCACTGAAACAGATTAATCCCACAGTGTGGACTCCCTGAAACAGATTAATCTCACAGTGAGGTCTCCCTGAAACAGATTAATCCCACTGTGTGGGCTCCCTGAAACAGAGTAATCCCACAGTGTGGTCTCCCTAAAACAGATTAATCCCACAGTGTGGGCTCCCTAAAACTGATTAATCTCACAGTGCGGTCTCCCTGGAACAGATTAATCCCACAGTGTTGGCACCCTGAAACAGATTAATCCCACAGTGTGGTCTCCCTAAAACAGATTAATCCCACAGTGTGCTCTCCCTGAAACAGATTAATCCGACCGTGTGAGACTCCCAGAAACAGATTAATCCCACAGTATGGGCTCCCTGAAACAGATTAATCCCACAGTGTGTGCTCCCTGAAACAGATTAATTCCACAGTGTGGTCTCCCTGAAACAGATTAATCCCACAGTGTGGGCTCCCTGAAACAGAGTAATCCCACAGTGTGGACTCCCTAAAACAGCTTAATCCCACAGTGTGGTCTCCCTAAAACAGATTAATCCCACAGTGTGGGCTCCCAAAACTGATTAATCCCACAGTGCGGTCTCCCTGAAACAGATTAATCCCACAGTGTTGTCTCCCTAAAACAGTTTAATCCCACAGTGTGCTCTCCCTGAAACAGATTAATCCCACAGTGCTAGGCTCCCAGAAACAGATTAATACCACAGTATAGGCTCCCTGAAACAGATTAATCCCACAGTGTGTGCTCCCAGAAACAGATTAATCGCACAGTGTGGTCTCCCTGAAACAGATTAATCGCAATGTGTGGTCTCCCTGAAACAGATTAATCCCACAGTGCGGGCTCCCTGAAACAGATTAATCCCACAGTGTGGTCTCCCTAAAACAGATTAATCCCACAGAGTATTCACCCTAAACAGATTAATCCCACAGTGTGGTCTCCCTGAAACAGTTTAATCCACAGTGTGGTCTCCATGAAACAAATTAATCCCTCAGTGTGGTCTCCCTGAAACAGATTAATCCCACAGTGCGGTCTCCCTGAAACAGATTAATCCCACAGTGTGCGCTCCCTGAAACAGAGTAATCCCACAGTGTGGTCTCCCTAAAACAGATTAATCCCACAGTGTTGGCTCCCTGAAACAGATTAATCCCACAGTGTGGTCTCCCTAAAACAGTTTAATCCCACAGTGTTCTCTCCCTGAAACAGATTAATCCCACAGTGCTAGGCTCCCAGAAACAGATTAATCCCACAGTGCGGTCTCCCTGGAACAGATTAATCCCACAGTGTTGGCACCCTGAAACAGATTAATCCCACAGTGTCGTCTCCCTAAAACAGATTAATCACACAGTGTGCTCTCCCTGAAACAGATTAATCCCACAGTGTGAGACTCCCAGAAACAGATTAATCCCACAGTATGGGCTCCCTGAAACAGATTAATCCCACAGTGTGGTCTCCTTGAAACAGATTAATCCCACAGTGTGGTCTCCCTGAAACAGATTAATCCCACAGTGCGGTCTCCCAGCAAGAGAGTAATCCCACAGTGTGGTCTCCCTAAAACAGATTAATCCCACAGTGTGGCCTCCCTAAAACAGATTAATCCCACAGTGTGGTCTCACTGAAACAGATTAATCCCACAGTGTGGGCTGCCTGAAACAGATTAATCCCACAGTGTGGTCTCCCTGAAACAGATTAATCCCACAGTGTCTTCTCCCTGAAACTGATTAATCCCACAGTGTCTTCTCCCTGAAAATTAATCCCACAGTGTGGTCTCCCTGAAACAGATTAATCCCACAGTGCGGGCTCACTGAAACAGATTAATCCCACAGTGTTGGCTCCCTGAAACAGATTAATCCCACAGTGTAAGCTCCCTGAAACAAATTAATCCCCCAGTGCGGGCTCCCTAAAACAGATTAATCCAACAGTGTGGGCTCCCTGAAACAGATTAATCCCACAGTGTGGGCTCCCTGAAACAGATTAATCCCACAGTGTGGTCTCCCTGAAACAGATTAAACCCACAGTGCGGGCTCCCTGAAACAGATTAATCCCACAGAGTGGGCACCCAGAAACTGATTAATCCCACAGTGTTGGCTCCCTGAAACAGATTAATCCCACAGTGTGAGCTCCCTGAAACAGATTAATCCCACACTGTGGGCACCTTAAAACAGATTAATCCCACAGTGAGATCAACCTGAAACAGTTTAATACAACAGTGTGAGCTCCCTAAAACAGATTAATCCCACATTGTGGGCTCCCTGAAACAGATTAATCCCACAGTGTGTGCTCCCTGAAACAGATTATCCCACAGTGTGGTCTCCCTGAAACAGATTAATCCCACAGTGCGGTCTACCAGAAAGAGAGTAATCCCACAGTGTGGTCTCCCTAAAACAGATTAATCCCACAGTGTGGCCTCCCTAAAACAGATTAATCCCACAGTGTGGTCTCACTGAAACAGATTAATCCCACAGTGTGGGCTGCCTGAAACAGATTAATCCCACAGTGTGGTCTCCCTGAAACAGATTAATCCCACAGTGTCTTCTGCCTGAAACTGATTAATCCCACAGTGTCTTCTCCCTGAAAATTAATCCCACAGTGTGGTCTCCCTGAAAGAGTTTAATCCACAGTGTGGGCTCCCTGAAAAAAATTAATCCCACAGTGCGGTCTCCCTGAAACAGATTAATCCCACAGTGTGGTCTCCCTAAAACAGATTAATCCCACAGTGCAGTCTCCCTGAAACAGATTAATCCCACAGTGCGGGCTCCCTGAAACAGATTAATCCCACTGTGTGGTCTCCCTGAAACAGATTAATCCCACAGTGCAGTCTCCCTGAAACAGTTTAATCCACAGTGTGGTCTCCATGAAACAGATTAATCCCTCAGTGTGGTCTCCCTGAAACAGATTAATCCCACAGTGCGGTCTCCCTGAAACAGATTAATCCCACAGTGTGGGCTCCCTGAAACAGAGTAATCCCACAGTGTGGTCTCCCTAAAACAGCTTAATCCCACAGTGTGGTCTCCCTAAAACAGATTAATCCCATAGTATGGGCTCCCTAAAACTGATCAATCCCACAGTGCGGTCTCCCTGAAACAGATTAATCCCACAGTGTGGTCTCCCTAAAACAGTTTAATCCCACAGTGTGCTCTCCCTGAAACAGATTAATCCCACAGTGCTAGGCTCCCAGAAACAGATTAATCCCACAGTGTGGTCTCCCTAAAACAGTTTAATCCCACAGTGTGTTCTCCCTGAAAAAAATTAATCCCACAGTGCGGTCTCCCTGAAACAGATTAATCCCACAGTGCGGGCTCCCTGAAACAGATTAATCCCACAGTGTGGTCTCCCTAAAACAGATTAATCCCACAGATTATTCACCCTAAACAGATTAATCCCACAGTGTGGTCTCCCTGAAACAGTTTAAACCACAGTGTGGTCTCCATGAAACAGATTAATCCCTCAGTGTGGTCTCCCTGAAACAGATTAATCCCACAGTGTGTGCTCCCAGAAACAGATTAATCGCACAGTGTGGTCTCCCTGAAACAGATTAATCGCAATGTGTGGTCTCCCTGAAACAGATTAATCACACAGTTCGGTCTCCCTGAAACAGATTAATCTCACAATGAGGTCTCACTGAAACAGATTAATCCCACAGTGTGGACTCCCTGAAACAGATTAATCTCACAGTGAGGTCTCCCTGAAACAGATTAATCCCACTGTGTGGGCTCCCTGAAACAGAGTAATCCCACAGTGTGGTCTCCCTAAAACAGATTAATCCCACAGTGTGGGCTCCCTAAAACTGATTAATCTCACAGTGCGGTCTCCCTGGAACAGATTAATCCCACAGTGTTGGCACCCTGAAACAGATTAATCCCACAGTGTGGTCTCCCTAAAACAGATTAATCCCACAGTGTGCTCTCCCTGAAACAGATTAATCCGACCGTGTGAGACTCCCAGAAACAGATTAATCCCACAGTATGGGCTCCCTGAAACAGATTAATCCCACAGTGTGTGCTCCCTGAAACAGATTAATTCCACAGTGTGGTCTCCCTGAAACAGATTAATCCCACAGTGTGGGCTCCCTGAAACAGAGTAATCCCACAGTGTGGACTCCCTAAAACAGCTTAATCCCACAGTGTGGTCTCCCTAAAACAGATTAATCCCACAGTGTGGGCTCCCAAAACTGATTAATCCCACAGTGCGGTCTCCCTAAAACAGTTTAATCCCACAGTGTGCTCTCCCTGAAACAGATTAATCCCACAGTGCTAGGCTCCCAGAAACAGATTAATACCACAGTATAGGCTCCCTGAAACAGATTAATCCCACAGTGTGTGCTCCCAGAAACAGATTAATCGCACAGTGTGGTCTCCCTGAAACAGATTAATCGCAATGTGTGGTCTCCCTGAAACAGATTAATCCCACAGTTCGGTCTCCCTGAAACAGATTAATCTCACAGTGAGGTCTCACTGAAACAGATTAATCCCACAGTGTGGACTCCCTGAAACAGATTAATCTCACAGTGAGGTCTCACCTGAAACAGATTAATCCCACAGTGTGGGCTCCCTGAAACAGAGTAATCCCACAGTGTGGTTTCCCTAAAACAGATTAATCCCACAGTGTGTGCTCCCTAAAACTGATTAATCCCACAGTGCGGTCTCCCTGGAACAGATTAATCCCACAGTGTTGGCTCCCTGAAACAGATTAATCCCACAGTGTGGTCTCCCTAAAACAGATTAATCCCACAGTGTGCTCTCCCTGAAACAGATTAATCCCACAGTGTGAGACTCCCAGAAACAGATTAATCCCACAGTATGGGCTCCCTGAAACAGATTGATCCCACACTGTGTGCTCCCTGAAACAGATTAATCCCACAGTGTGGTCTCCCTGAAAAAGATTAATCCCACAGTGCGGTCTCCCAGAAAGAGAGTAATCCCACAGTGTGGTCTCCCTAAAACAGATTAATCCCACAGTGTGGGCTCCCTAAAACAGATTAATCCCACAGTGTGGTCTCACTGAAACAGATTAATCCCACAGTGTGGGCTGCCTGAAACAGTTTAATCCCACAGTGTGGTCTCCATGAAACAGATTAATCCTACAGTGTCTTCTCCCTGAAAATTAATCCCACAGTGTGGTCTCCCTGAAACAGATTAATCCCACAGTGTGGGCTCCCTGAAACAGAGTAATCCCACAGTGTCTTATCCCTGAAAATTAATCCCACAGTGTGGTCTCCCTGAAAGAGTTTAATCCACAGTGTGGGCTCCCTGAAAAATATTAATCCCTCAGTGTGGTCTCCCTGAAACAGATTAATCCCACAGTGCGGTCTCCCAGAAACAGATTAATCCCACAGTGTAGGCTTCCTGAAACAGAATAATTCCACAGTGTGGTCTCCCTGAAAAAGATCAATCCCACAGTGCGGTCTCCCTAAAACAGATTAATCCCACAGTGTGGGCTCCCTAAAACAGATTAATCCCACAGTGTGGTCTCACTGAAACAGATTAATCCCACAGTGTGGGCTGCCTGTAAAAGATTAATCCCACAGTGTGGTCTCCCTGAAACAGATTAATCCCACAGTGTCTTCTCCCTGAAACAGATTAATCCCACAGTGCGGGCTCCCTGAAACAGATTAATCCCACAGTGTGGTCTCCCTTAATCAGATTAATCCCACAGAGTATTCACCCTAAACAGATTAATCCCACAGTGTGGTCTTCCTGAAACAGTTTAATCCACAGTGTGGTCTCCATGAAACAAATTAATCCCTCAGTGTGGTCTCCCTGAAACAGATTAATCCCACAGTGCGGTCTCCCTGAAACAGATTAATCCCACAGTGTGCGCTCCCTGAAACAGTGTAATCCCACAGTGTGGTCTCCCTAAAACAGATTAATCCCACAGTGTTGGCTCCCTGAAACAGATTAATCCCACAGTGTGGTCTCCCTAAAACAGTTTAATCCCACAGTGTTCTCTCCATGAAACAGATTAATCCCACAGTGCTAGGCTCCCAGAAACAGATTAATCCCACAGTGTGGGCTCCCTAAAACAGATTAATCCCACAGTGTGGTCTCACTGAAACAGATTAATCCCACAGTGTGGGCTGCCTGAAACAGATTAATCCCACAGTGTGAGACTCCCAGAAACAGATTAATCCCACAGTATGGGCTCCCTGAAACAGATTAATCCCACAGTGTGGTCTCCTTGAAACAGATTAATCCCACAGTGTGGTCTCCCTGAAACAGATTAATCCCACAGTGCGGTCTCCCAGAAAGAGAGTAATCCCACAGTGTGGTCTCCCTAAAACAGATTAATCCCACAGTGTGGCCTCCCTAAAACAGATTAATCCCACAGTGTGGTCTCACTGAAACAGAATAATCCCACAGTGTGGTCTCCCTGAAACAGATTAATCCCACAGTGTCTTCTCCCTGAAACTGATTAATCCCACAGTGTCTTCTCCCTGAAAATTAATCCCACAGTGTGGTCTCCCTGAAACAGATTAATCCCACAGTGCGGGCTCACTGAAACAGATTAATCCCACAGTGTTGGCTCCCTGAAACAGATTAATCCCACAGTGTAAGCTCCCTGAAACAAATTAATCCCCCAGTGCGGGCTCCCTAAAACAGATTAATCCAACAGTGTGGGCTCCCTGAAACAGATTAATCCCACAGTGTGGGCTCCCTGAAACAGATTAATCCCACAGTGTGGTCTCCCTGAAACAGATTAAACCCACAGTGCGGGCTCCCTGAAACAGATTAATCCCACAGAGTGGGCACCCAGAAACTGATTAATCCCACAGTGTTGGCTCCCTGAAACAGATTAATCCCACAGTGTGAGCTCCCTGAAACAGATTAATCCCACACTGTGGGCACCTTAAAACAGATTAATCCCACAGTGAGATCAACCTGAAACAGTTTAATACCACAGTGTGAGCTCCCTAAAACAGATTAATCCCACATTGTGGGCTCCCTGAAACAGATTAATCCCACAGTGTGTGCTCCCTGAAACAGATTATCCCACAGTGTGGTCTCCCTGAAACAGATTAATCCCACAGTGCGGTCTCCCAGAAAGAGAGTAATCCCACACTGTGGGCACCTTAAAACAGATTAATCCCACAGTGAGATCAACCTGAAACAGTTTAATACCACAGTGTGAGCTCCCTAAAACAGATTAATCCCACATTGTGGGCTCCCTGAAACAGATTAATCCCACAGTGTGTGCTCCCTGAAACAGATTATCCCACAGTGTGGTCTCCCTGAAACAGATTAATCCCACAGTGCGGTCTCCCAGAAAGAGAGTAATCCCACAGTGTGGTCTCCCTAAAACAGATTAATCCCACAGTGTGGCCTCCCTAAAACAGATTAATCCCACAGTGTGGTCTCACTGAAACAGATTAATCCCACAGTGTGGGCTGCCTGAAACAGATTAATCCCACAGTGTGGTCTCCCTGAAACAGATTAATCCCACAGTGTCTTCTGCCTGAAACTGATTAATCCCACAGTGTCTTCTCCCTGAAAATTAATCCCACAGTGTGGTCTCCCTGAAAGAGTTTAATCCACAGTGTGGTCTCCATGAAACAGATTAATCCCTCAGTGTGGTCTCCCTGAAACAGATTAATCCCACAGTGCAGTCTCCCTGAAACAGATTAATCCCACAGTGTGGGCTCCCTGAAACAGAGTAATCCCACAGTGTGGTCTCCCTAAAACAGCTTAATCCCACAGTGTGGTCTCCCTAAAACAGATTAATCCCATAGTATGGGCTCCCTAAAACTGATCAATCCCACAGTGCGGTCTCCCTGAAACAGATTAATCCCACAGTGTGGTCTCCCTAAAACAGTTTAATCCCACAGTGTGCTCTCCCTGAAACAGATAAATCCCACAGTGCTAGGCTCCCAGAAACAGATTAATCCCACAGTGTGGTCTCCCTAAAACAGTTTAATCCCACAGTGTGTTCTCCCTGAAAAAAATTAATCCCACAGTGCGGTCTCCCTGAAACAGATTAATCCCACAGTGCGGGCTCCCTGAAACAGATTAATCCCACAGTGTGGTCTCCCTAAAACAGATTAATCCCACAGATTATTCACCCTAAACAGATTAATCCCACAGTGTGGTCTCCCTGAAACAGTTTAAACCACAGTGTGGTCTCCATGAAACAGATTAATCCCTCAGTGTGGTCTCCCTCAAACAGATTAATCCCACAGTGTGTGCTCCCAGAAACAGATTAATCGCACAGTGTGGTCTCCCTGAAACAGATTAATCGCAATGTGTGGTCTCCCTGAAACAGATTAATCACACAGTTCGGTCTCCCTGAAACAGATTAATCTCACAGTGAGTTCTCACTGAAACAGATTAATCCCACAGTGTGGACTCCCTGAAACAGATTAATCTCACAGTGAGGTCTCCCTGAAACAGATTAATCCCATCGTGTGGGCTCCCTGAAACAGAGTAATCCCACAGTGTGGTCTCCCTAAAACAGATTAATCCCACAGTGTGGGCTCCCTAAAACTGATTAATCTCACAGTGCGGTCTCCCTGGAACAGATTAATCCCACAGTGTTGGCACCCTGAAACAGATTAATCCCACAGTGTGGTCTCCCTAAAACAGATTAATCCCACAGTGTGCTCTCCCTGAAACAGATTAATCCGACCGTGTGAGACTCCCAGAAACAGATTAATCCCACAGTATGGGCTCCCTGAAACAGATTAATCCCACAGTGTGTGCTCCCTGAAACAGATTAATCCCACAGTGTGGTCTCCCTGAAACAGATTAATCCCACAGTGTGGGCTCCCTGAAACAGAGTAATCCCACAGTGTGGTCTCCCTAAAACAGATTAATCCCACAGTGTGGGCTCCTAAAACTGATTAATCCCACAGTGCGGTCTCCCTGAAACAGATTAATCCCACAGTGTTGTCTCCCTAAAACAGTTTAATCCCACAGTGTGCTCTCCCTGAAACAGATTAATCCCACAGTGCTAGGCTCCCAGAAACAGATTAATACCACAGTATAGGCTCCCTGAAACAGATTAATCCCACAGTGTGTGCTCCCAGAAACAGATTAATCGCACAGTGTGGTCTCCCTGAAACAGATTAATCGCAATGTGTGGTCTCCCTGAAACAGATTAATCCCACAGTTCGGTCTCCCTGAAACAAATTAATCTCACAGTGAGGTCTCACTGAAACAGATTAATCCCACAGTGTGGACTCCCTGAAACAGATTAATCTCACAGTGAGGTCTCATCTGAAACAGATTAATCCCACAGTGTGGGCTCCCTGAAACAGAGTAATCCCACAGTGTGGTTTCCCTAAAACAGATTAATCCCACAGTGTGGGCTCCCTAAAACTGATTAATCCCACAGTGCGGTCTCCCTGGAACAGATTAATCGCACAGTGTTGGCTCCCTGAAACAGATTAATCCCACAGTGTGGTCTCCCTAAAACAGATTAATCCCACAGTGTGCTCTCCCTGAAACAGATTAATCCCACAGTGTGAGACTCCCAGAAACAGATTAATCCCACAGTATGGGCTCCCTGAAACAGATTGATCCCACACTGTGTGCTCCCTGAAACAGATTAATCCCACAGTGTGGTCTCCCTGAAAAAGATTAATCCCACAGTGCGGTCTCCCAGAAAGAGAGTAATCCCACAGTGTGGTCTCCCTAAAACAGATTAATCCCACAGTGTGGGCTCCCTAAAACAGATTAATCCCACAGTGTGGTCTCACTGAAACAGATTAATCCCACAGTGTGGGCTGCCTGAAACAGTTTAATCCCACAGTGTGGTCTCCATGAAACAGATTAATCCTACAGTGTCTTCTCCCTGAAAATTAATCCCACAGTGTGGTCTCCCTGAAACAGATTAATCCCACAGTGTGGGCTCCCTGAAACAGAGTAATCCCACAGTGTCTTATCCCTGAAAATTAATCCCACAGTGTGGTCTCCCTGAAAGAGTTAATCCACAGTGTGGGCTCCCTGAAAAATATTAATCCCTCAGTGTGGTCTCCCTGAAACAGATTAATCCCACAGTGCGGTCTCCCTGAAACAGATTAATCCCACAGTGTAGGCTTCCTGAAACAGAATAATTCCACAGTGTGGTCTCCCTGAAAAAGATCAATCCCACAGTGCGGTCTCCCTAAAACAGATTAATCCCACAGTGTGGGCTCCCTAAAACAGATTAATCCCACAGTGTGGTCTCACTGAAACAGATTAATCCCACAGTGTGGGCTGCCTGTAAAAGATTAATCCCACAGTGTGGTCTCCCTGAAACAGATTAATCCCACAGTGTCTTCTCCCTGAAACAGATTAATCCCACAGTGCGGGCTCCCTGAAACAGATTAATCCCACAGTGTGGTCTCCCTAAAACAGATTAATCCCACAGAGTATTCACCCTAAACAGATTAATCCCACAGTGTGGTCTCCCTGAAACAGTTTAATCCACAGTGTGGTCTCCATGAAACAAATTAATCCCTCAGCGTGGTCTCCCTGAAACAGATTAATCCCACAGTGCGGTCTCCCTGAAACAGATTAATCCCACAGTGTGCGCTCCCTGAAACAGATTAATCCCACAGTGTGGTCTCCCTGAAACAGATTAATCCCACAGTGCGGTCTCCCTGAAACAGATTAATCCCACAGTGTGGTCTCCCTAAAACAGATTAATCCCACAGTGTTGGCTCCCTGAAACAGATTAATCCCACAGTGTGGTCTCCCTAAAACAGTTTAATCCCACAGTGTTCTCTCCATGAAACAGATTAATCCCACAGTGCTAGGCTCCCAGAAACAGATTAATCCCACAGTGTGGGCTCCCTAAAACAGATTAATCCCACAGTGTGGTCTCACTGAAACAGATTAATCCCACAGTGTGGGCTGCCTGAAACAGATTAATCCCACAGTGTGGTCTCCATGAAACAGATTAATCCTACAGTGTCTTCACCCTGAAAATTAATCCCACAGTGTGGTCTCCCTGAAACAGATTAATCCCACAGTGTGGGCTCCCTGAAACAGAGTAATCCCACAGTGTCTTATCCCTGAAAATTAATCCCACAGGGTGGTCTCCCTGAAAGAGTTTAATCCACAGTGTGGGCTCCCTGAAAAATATTAATCCCTCAGTGTGGTCTCCCTGAAACAGATTAATCCCACAGTGCGGTCTCCCTGAAACAGATTAATCCCACAGTGTAGGCTTCCTGAAACAGAATAATTCCACAGTGTGGTCTCCCTGAAAAAGATCAATCACACAGTGCGGTCTCCCAGAAAGAGAGTAATCCCACAGTGTGGTCTCCCTAAAACAGATTAATCCCACAGTGTGGGCTCCCTAAAACAGATTAATCCCACAGTGTGGTCTCACTGAAACAGATTAATCCCACAGTGTGGGCTGCCTGTAAAAGATTAATCCCACAGTGTGGTCTCCCTGAAACAGATTAATCCCACAGTGTCTTCTCCCTGAAACAGATTAATCCCACAGTGCGGGCTCCCTGAAACAGATTAATCCCACAGTGTTGGCTCCCTGAAACAGATTAATCCCACAGTGTGGTCTCCCTAAAACAGTTTAATCCCACAGTGTTCTCTCCCTGAAACAGATTAATCCCACAGTGCTAGGCTCCCAGAAACAGATTAATCCCACAGTGCGGTCTCCCTGGAACAGATTAATCCCACAGTGTTGGCACCCTGAAACAGATTAATCCCACAGTGTCGTCTCCCTAAAACAGATTAATCACACAGTGTGCTCTCCCTGAAACAGATTAATCCCACAGTGTGAGACTCCCAGAAACAGATTAATCCCACAGTATGGGCTCCCTGAAACAGATTAATCCCACAGTGTGGTCTACTTGAAACAGATTAATCCCACAGTGTGGTCTCCCTGAAACAGATTAATCCCACAGTGCGGTCTCCCAGAAAGAGAGTAATCCCACAGTGTGGTCTCCCTAAAACAGATTAATCCCACAGTGTGGCCTCCCTAAAACAGATTAATCCCACAGTGTGGTCTCACTGAAACAGATTAATCCCACAGTGTGGGCTGCCTGAAACAGATTAATCCCACAGTGTGGTCTCCCTGAAACAGATTAATCCCACAGTGTCTTCTCCCTGAAACTGATTAATCCCACAGTGTATTCTCCCTGAAAATTAATCCCACAGTGTGGTCTCCCTGAAAGAGTTTAATCCACAGTGTGGGCTCCCTGAAAAAAATTAATCCCACAGTGCGGTCTCCCTGAAACAGATTAATCCCACAGTGTGGGCTCCCTAAAACAGATTAATCCCACAGTGCAATCTCCCTGAAACAGATTAATCCCACAGTGTTGGCTCCCTGAAACAGATTAATCCCACAGTGTGGGCTCCCTCAAACAGATTAATCCAACAGTGTGGGCACCCTAATCCCACATTGTGGACTTCCTGAAACAGATTAATGCCACAGTGTGAGCTCCCTGAAACAGATTAATCCCACAGTGTGACCTCCCTAAAACAGATTAATCCCACAGTGTAGCCTCCCTGAAACAGATTAATCCCACAGTGTGGGCTTCCTTAAACAGATTAATCCCACAGTGTGTGGACCCTAATCCCACAGTGTGGTCTTCCTAAAACAGATTAATCCCACAGTGTAGCCTCCCTGAAACAGATTAATCCCACAGTGTGGTCTCCCTGAAACAGATTAATCCCACAGTGTGGTCTCCATGAAACAGATTAATCCCACATTGTGGTCTCCCTGATAGATATTAATCCCACAGTGCGGGCTCGCTAAAACATTTTAATCCCACAGTGTTGGCTTCCTGAAACAGATTAATCCCACAGTGTGAGCTCCCTGAAACAGATTAATCCCCCAGTGCGGGCTACCTGAAACAGATTAATCCCACAGTGCGGGCTCCCTAAAACAGATTAATCACACAGTGTTGGCTCCCTGAAACAGATTAATCCCACAGTGTGGTCTCCCTAAAACAGTTTAATCCCACAGTGTTCTCTCCCTGAAACAGATTAATCCCACAGTGCTAGGCTCCCAGAAACAGATTAATCCCACAGTGCGGTCTCCCTGGAACAGATTAATCCCACAGTGTTGGCACCCTGAAACAGATTAATCCCACAGTGTCGTCTCCCTAAAACAGATTAATCACACAGTGTGCTCTCCCTGAAACAGATTAATCCCACAGTGTGAGACTCCCAGAAACAGATTAATCCCACAGTATGGGCTCCCTGAAACAGATTAATCCCACAGTGTGGTCTCCTGGAAACAGATTAATCCCACAGTGTGGTCTCCCTGAAACAGATTAATCCCACAGTGCGGTCTCCCAGAAAGAGAGTAATCCCACAGTGTGGTCTCCCTAAAACAGATTAATCCCACAGTGTGGCCTCCCTAAAACAGATTAATCCCACAGTGTGGTCTCACTGAAACAGATTAATCCCACAGTGTGGGCTGCCTGAAACAGATTAATCCCACAGTGTGGTCTCCCTGAAACAGATTAATCCCACTGTGTCTTCTCCCTGAAACTGATTAATCCCACAGTGTCTTCTCCCTGAAAATTAATCCCACAGTGTGGTCTCCCTGAAAGAGTTTAATCCACAGTGTGGTCTCCCTGAAACAGATTAATCCCCCAGTGCGGGCTACCTGAAACAGATTAATCCCACAGTGCGGGCTCCCTAAAACAGATTAATCCCACAGTGTTGGCTCCCTGAAACAGATTAATCCCACAGTGTGGTCTCCCTAAAACAGTTTAATCCCACAGTGTTCTCTCCCTGAAACAGATTAATCCCACAGTGCTAGGCTCCCAGAAACAGATTAATCCCACAGTGCGGTCTCCCTGGAACAGATTAATCCCACAGTGTTGGCACCCTGAAACAGATTAATCCCACAGTGTCGTCTCCCTAAAACAGATTAATCACACAGTGTGCTCTCCCTGAAACAGATTAATCCCACAGTGTGAGACTCCCAGAAACAGATTAATCCCACAGTATGGGCTCCCTGAAACAGATTAATCCCACAGTGTGGTCTCCTGGAAACAGATTAATCCCACAGTGTGGTCTCCCTGAAACAGATTAATCCCACAGTGCGGTCTCCCAGAAAGAGAGTAATCCCACAGTGTGGTCTCCCTAAAACAGATTAATCCCACAGTGTGGCCTCCCTAAAACAGATTAATCCCACAGTGTGGTCTCACTGAAACAGATTAATCCCACAGTGTGGGCTGCCTGAAACAGATTAATCCCACAGTGTGGTCTCCCTGAAACAGATTAATCCCACAGTGTCTTCTCCCTGAAACTGATTAATCCCACAGTGTCTTCTCCCTGAAAATTAATCCCACAGTGTGGTCTCCCTGAAAGAGTTTAATCCACAGTGTGGGCTCCCTGAAAAAAATTAATCCCACAGTGCGGTCTCCCTGAAACAGATTAATCCCACAGTGTGGGCTCCCTAAAACAGATTAATCCCACAGTGCAATCTCCCTGAAACAGATTAATCCCACAGTGTTGGCTCCCTGAAACAGATTAATCCCACAGTGTGGGCTCCCTGAAACAGATTATTCCCACAGTGTGGGCACCCTAATCCCACATTGTGGACTTCCTGAAACAGATTAATGCCACAGTGTGAGCTCCCTGAAACATATTAATCCCACAGTGTGACCTCCCTAAAACAGATTAATCCCACAGTGTAGCCTCCCTGAAACAGATTAATCCCACAGTGTGGGCTTCCTTAAACAGATTAATCCCACAGTGCGTGGACCCTAATCCCACAGTGTGGTCTTCCTAAAACAGATTAATCCCACAGTGTAGCCTCCCTGAAACAGATTAATCCCACAGTGTGGTCTCCCTGAAACAGATTAATCCCACAGTGTGGTCTCCATGAAACAGATTAATCCCACATTGTGGTCTCCCTGATAGATATTAATCCCACAGTGCGGGCTCGCTAAAACATTTTAATCCCACAGTGTTGGCTTCCTGAAACAGATTAATCCCACAGTGTGAGCTCCCTGAAACAGATTAATCCCCCAGTGCGGGCTACCTGAAACAGATTAATCCCACAGTGCGGGCTCCCTGAAACAGATTAATCCCACAGTGCGGGCTCCCTGAAACAATTTAATCCCACAGTGTAGTCTCCCTGAAACCGATTAATCCCACAGTGCAGGCTCCCTGAAACAGATTAATCCCACAGTGTGGGCACCATAATCCCACAATGTGGACTTCCTGAAACAGATTAATGCAACAGTGTGAGCTCCCTGAAACAGATTAATCCCACAGTGTTACCTCCCTGAAAGAGATTAATCCCACAGTGTAGCCTCCCTGAAACAGATTAATCCCACAGTGTGGTCTCCCTGAAACAGATTAATCCCACAGTGTGGGCTCCCTGAAACAGATTAATCCCACAGTGTGGTCTCCCTGAAACAGATTAATCCCACAGTGTGGTCTCCCTGAAACAGATTAATCCCACAGTGCGGGCTCACTGAAACAGATTAATCCAACAGTGTTGGCTCCCTGAAACAGATTAATCCCACAGTGTAAGCTCCCTGAAACAAATTAATCCCCCAGTGCGGGCTCCCTAAAACAGAATTATCCAACAGTGTGGGCTCCCTGAAACAGATTAATCCCACAGTGTGGGCTCCCTGAAACAGATTAATCCCACAGTGTGGTCTCCCTGAAACAGATTAAACCCACAGTGCGGGCTCCCTGAAACAGATTAATCCCACAGAGTGGGCACCCAGAAACTGATTAATCCCACAGTGTTGGCTCCCTGAAACAGATTAATCCCACAGTGTGAGCTCCCTGAAACAGATTAATCCCACAATGTAGCCTCCCTGAAACAGATTAATCCCACAGTGTGGGCTTCCTTAAACAGATTAATACCACAGTGTGTGGACCCTAATCCCACAGTGTGGTCTTCCTAAAACAGATTAATCCCACAGTGTAGCCTCCCTGAAACAGATTAATCCCACAGTGTGGTCTCCCTGAAACAGATTAATCCCACAGTGTGGTCTCCATGAAACAGATTAATCCCACATTGTGGTCTCCCTGATAGATATTAATCCCACAGTGCGGGCTCGCTAAAACATTTTAATCCCACAGTGTTGGCTTCCTGAAACAGATTAATCCCACTGTGTGAGCTCCCTGAAACAGATTAATCCCCCAGTGCGGGCTCCCTGAAACAGATTAATCCCACAGTGCGGGCTCCCTGAAACAGATTAATCCCACAGTGCGGGCTCCCTGAAACAATTTAATCCCACAGTGTAGTCTCCCTGAAACCGATTAATCCCACAGTGCAGGCTCCCTGAAACAGATTAATCCCACAGTGTGGGCACCATAATCCCACAATGTGGACTTCCTGAAACAGATTAATGCAACAGTGTGAGCTCCCTGAAACAGATTAATCCCACAGTGTGACCTCCCTGAAAGAGATTAATCCAACAGTGTAGCCTCCCTGAAACAGATTAATCCCACAGTGTGGTCTCCCTGAAACAGATTAATCCCACAGTGTGGGCTCCCTGAAACAGATTAATCCCACAGTGTGGTCTCCCTGAAACAGATTAATCCCACAGTGTGGTCTCCCTGAAACAGATTAATCCCACAGTGCGGGCTCACTGAAACAGATTAATCCCACAGTGTTGGCTCCCTGAAACAGATTAATCCCACAGTGTAAGCTCCCTGAAACAAATTAATCCCCCAGTGCGGGCTCCCTAAAACAGATTAATCCAACAGTGTGGGCTCCCTGAAACAGATTAATCCCACAGTGTGGGCTCCCTGAAACAGATTAATCCCACAGTGTGGTCTCCCTGAAACAGATTAAACCCACAGTGCGGGCTCCCTGAAACAGATTAATCCCACAGAGTGGGCACCCAGAAACTGATTAATCCCACAGTGTTGGCTCCCTGAAACAGATTAATCCCACAGTGTGAGCTCCCTGAAACAGATTAATCCCTCAGTGTGGTCTCCCTGAAACAGATTAATCCCACAGTGTGTGCTCCCAGAAACAGATTAATCGCACAGTGTGGTCTCCCTGAAACAGATTAATCACAATGTGTGGTCTCCCTGAAACAGATTAATCCCACAGTGTGTGCTCCCTGAAACAGATTATCCCACAGTGTGGTCTCCCTGAAACAGATTAATCCCACAGTGCGGTCTCCCAGAAAGAGAGTAATCCCACAGTGTGGTCTCCCTAAAACAGATTAATCCCACACTGTGGCCTCCCTAAAACAGATTAATCCCACAGTGTGGTCTCACTGAAACAGATTAATCCCACAGTGTGGGCTGCCTGAAACAGATTAATCCCACAGTGTGGTCTCCCTGAAACAGATTAATCCCACAGTGTCTTCTGCCTGAAACTGATTAATCCCACAGTGTCTTCTCCCTGAAAATTAATCCCACAGTGTGGTCTCCCTGAAAGAGTTTAATCGACAGTGTGGGCTCCCTGAAAAAAATTAATCCCACAGTGCGGTCTCCCGGAAACAGATTAATCCCACAGTGTGGGCTCCCTAAAACAGATTAATCCCACAGTGCAGTCTCCCTGAAACAGATTAATCCCACAGTGCGGGCTCCCTGAAACAGATTAATCCCACTGTGTGGTCTCCCTGAAACAGATTAATCCCACAGTGCAGTCTCCCTGAAACAGTTTAATCCACAGTGTGGTCTCCATGAAACAGATTAATCCCTCAGTGTGGTCTCCCTGAAACAGATTAATCCCACAGTGCGGTCTCCCTGAAACAGATTAATCCCACAGTGCGGGCTCCCTGAAACAGATTAATCCCACTGTGTGGTCTCCCTGAAACAGATTAATCCCACAGTGCAGTCTCCCTGAAACAGTTTAATCCACAGTGTGGTCTCCATGAAACAGATTAATCCCTCAGTGTGGTCTCCCTGAAACAGATTAATCCCACAGTGCGGTCTCCCTGAAACAGATTAATCCCACAGTGTGGGCTCCCTGAAACAGAGTAATCCCACAGTGTGGTCTCCCTAAAACAGCTTAATCCCACAGTGTGGTCTCCCTAAAACAGATTAATCCCATAGTATGGGCTCCCTAAAACTGATCAATCCCACAGTGCGGTCTCCCTGAAACAGATTAATCCCACAGTGTGGTCAACCTAAAACAGTTTAATCCCACAGTGTGCTCTCCCTGAAACAGATTAATCCCACAGTGCTAGGCTCCCAGAAACAGATTAATCCCACAGTGTGGTCTCCCTAAAACAGTTTAATCCCACAGTGTGTTCTCCCTGAAAAAAATTAATCCCACAGTGCGGTCTCCCTGAAACAGATTAATCCCACAGTGCGGGCTCCCTGAAACAGATTAATCCCACAGTGTGGTCTCCCTAAAACAGATTAATCCCACAGATTATTCACCCTAAACAGATTAATCCCACAGTGTGGTCTCCCTGAAACAGTTTAAACCACAGTGTGGTCTCCATGAAACAGATTAATCCCTCAGTGTGGTCTCCCTGAAACAGATTAATCCCACAGTGTGTGCTCCCAGAAACAGATTAATCGCACAGTGTGGTCTCCCTGAAACAGATTAATCACAATGTGTGGTCTCCCTGAAACAGATTAATCCCACAGTGTGTGCTCCCTGAAACAGATTATCCCACAGTGTGGTCTCCCTGAAACAGATTAATCCCACAGTGCGGTCTCCCAGAAAGAGAGTAATCCCACAGTGTGGTCTCCCTAAAACAGATTAATCCCACAGTGTGGCCTCCCTAAAACAGATTAATCCCACAGTGTGGTCTCACTGAAACAGATTAATCCCACAGTGTGGGCTGCCTGAAACAGATTAATCCCACAGTGTGGTCTCCCTGAAACAGATTAATCCCACAGTGTCTTCTGCCTGAAACTGATTAATCCCACAGTGTCTTCTCCCTGAAAATTAATCCCACAGTGTGGTCTCCCTGAAAGAGTTTAATCGACAGTGTGGGCTCCCTGAAAAAAATTAATCCCACAGTGCGGTCTCCCGGAAACAGATTAATCCCACAGTGTGGGCTCCCTAAAACAGATTAATCCCACAGTGCAGTCTCCCTGAAACAGATTAATCCCACAGTGCGGGCTCCCTGAAACAGATTAATCCCACTGTGTGGTCTCCCTGAAACAGATTAATCCCACAGTGCAGTCTCCCTGAAACAGTTTAATCCACAGTGTGGTCTCCATGAAACAGATTAATCCCTCAGTGTGGTCTCCCTGAAACAGATTAATCCCACAGTGCGGTATCCCTGAAACAGATTAATCCCACAGTGTGGGCTCCCTAAAACAGATTAATCCCACAGTGCAGTCTCCCTGAAACAGATTAATCCCACAGTGCGGGCTCCCTGAAACAGATTAATCCCACTGAGTGGTCTCCCTGAAACAGATTAATCCCACAGTGCAGTCTCCCTGAAACAGTTTAATCCACAGTGTGGTCTCCATGAAACAGATTAATCCCTCAGTGTGGTCTCCCTGAAACAGATTAATCCCACAGTGCGGTCTCCCTGAAACAGATTAATCCCACAGTGTGGGCTCCCTGAAACAGAGTAATCCCACAGTGTGGTCTCCCTAAAACAGCTTAATCCCACAGTGTGGTCTCCCTAAAACAGATTAATCCCATAGTATGGGCTCCCTAAAACTGATCAATCCCACAGTGCGGTCTCCCTGAAACAGATTAATCCCACAGTGTGGTCTCCCTAAAACAGTTTAATCCCACAGTGTGCTCTCCCTGAAACAGATTAATCCCACAGTGCTAGGCTCCCAGAAACAGATTAATCCCACAGTGTGGTCTCCCTAAAACAGTTTAATCCCACAGTGTGTTCTCCCTGAAAAAAATTAATCCCACAGTGCGGTCTCCCTGAAACAGATTAATCCCACAGTGCGGGCTCCCTGAAACAGATTAATCCCACAGTGTGGTCTCCCTAAAACAGATTAATCCCACAGATTATTCACCCTAAACAGATTAATCCCACAGTGTGGTCTCCCTGAAACAGTTTAAACCACAGTGTGGTCTCCATGAAACAGATTAATCCCTCAGTGTGGTCTCCCTGAAACAGATTAATCCCACAGTGTGTGCTCCCAGAAACAGATTAATCGCACAGTGTGGTCTCCCTGAAACAGATTAATCACAATGTGTGGTCTCCCTGAAACAGATTAATCCCACAGTTCGGTCTCCCTGAAACAGATTAATCTCACAGTGAGGTCTCACTGAAACAGATTAATCCCACAGTGTGGACTCCCTGAAACAGATTAATCTCACAGTGAGGTCTCCCTGAAACAGATTAATCCCACTGTGTGGGCTCCCTGAAACAGAGTAATCCCACAGTGTGGTCTCCCTAAAACAGATTAATCCCACAGTGTGGGCTCCCTAAAACTGATTAATCTCACAGTGCGGTCTCCCTGGAACAGATTAATCCCACAGTGTTGGCACCCTGAAACAGATTAATCCCACAGTGTGGTCTCCCTAAAACAGATTAATCCCACAGTGTGCTCTCCCTGAAACAGATTAATCCGACAGTGTGAGACTCCCAGAAACAGATTAATCCCACAGTATGGGCTCCCTGAAACAGATTAATCCCACAGTGTGTGCTCCCTGAAACAGATTAATCCCACAGTGTGGTCTCCCTGAAACAGATTAATCCCACAGTGCGGTCTCCCAGAAAGAGAGTAATCCCACAGTGTGGTCTCCCTAAAACAGATTAATCCCACAGTGTGGCCTCCCTAAAACAGATTAATCCCACAGTGTGGTCTCACTGAAACAGATTAATCCCACAGTGTGGGCTGCCTGAAACAGATTAATCCCACAGTGTGGTCTCCCTGAAACAGATTAATCCCACAGTGTCTTCTCCCTGAAACTGTTAATCCCACAGTGTCTTCTCCCTGAAAATTAATCCCACAGTGTGGTCTCCCTGAAAGAGTTTAATCCACAGTGTGGGATCCCTGAAAAAAATTAATCCCACAGTGCGGTCTCCCTGAAACAGATTAATCCCACAGTGTGGGCTCCCTAAAACAGCTTAATCCCACAGTGCAGTCTCCCTGAAACAGATTAATCCCACAGTGCGGGCTCCCTGAAACAGATTAATCCCACAGTGTGGTCTCCCTGAAACTGATTAATCCCACAGTGCAGTCTCCCTGAAACAGTTTAATCCACAGTGTGGTCTCCATGAAACAGATTAATCCCTCAGTGTGGTCTCCCTGAAACAGATTAATCCCACAGTGCGGTCTCCCTGAAACAGATTAATCCCACAGTGTGGGCTCCCTGAAACAGAGTAATCCCACAGTGTGGTCTCCCTAAAACAGCTTAATCCCACAGTGTGGTCTCCCTAAAACAGATTAATCCCACAGTGTGGGCTCCCTAAAACTGATTAATCCCACAGTGCGGTCTCCCTGGAACAGATTAATCCCACAGTGTTGGCTCCCTGAAACAGATTAATCCCACAGTGTGGTCTCCCTAAAACAGATTAATCCCACAGTGTGCTCTCCCTGAAACAGATTAATCCCACAGTGTGAGACTCCCAGAAACAGATTAATCCCACAGTATGGGCTCCCTGAAACAGATTGATCCCACACTGTGTGCTCCCTGAAACAGATTAATACCACAGTGTGGTCTCCCTGAAAAAGATTAATCCCACAGTGCGGTCTCCCAGAAAGAGAGTAATCCCACAGTGTGGTCTCCCTAAAACAGATTAATCCCACAGTGTGGGCTCCCTGAAACAGATTAATCCCACAGTGTGGGCTCCCTGAAACAGAGTAATCCCACAGTGTCTTATCCCTGAAAATTAATCCCACAGTGTGGTCTCCCTGAAAGAGTTTAATCCACAGTGTGGGCTCCCTGAAAAAGATTAATCCCTCAGTGTGGTCTCCCTGAAACAGATTAATCCCACAGTGCGGTCTCCCTGAAACAGATTAATCCCACAGTGTGGGCTTCCTGAAACAGAATAATTCCACAATGTGGTCTCCCTGAAAAAGATTAATCCCACAGTGCGGTCTCCCAGAAAGAGAGTAATCCCACAGTGTGGTCTCCCTAAAACAGATTAATCCCACAGTGTGGGCTCCCTAAAACAGATTAATCCCACAGTGTGGTCTCACTGAAACAGATTAATCCCACAGTGTGGGCTGCCTGTAAAAGATTAATCCCACAGTGTGGTCTCCCTGAAACAGATTAATCCCACAGTGTCTTCTCCCTGAAACAGATTAATCCCACAGTGCGGGCTCCCTGAAACAGATTAATCCCACAGTGTGGTCTCCCTAAAACAGATTAATCCCACAGAGTATTCACCCTAAACAGATTAATCCCACAGTGTGGTCTCCCTGAAACAGTTTAATCCACAGTGTGGTCTCCATGAAACAAATTAATCCCTCAGTGTGGTCTCCCTGAAACAGATTAATCCCACAGTGCGGGCTCCCTGAAACAGATTAATCCCACAGTGTGGTCTCCCTAAAACAGATTAATCCCACAGATTATTCACCCTAAACAGATTAATCCCACAGTGTGGTCTCCCTGAAACAGTTTAAACCACAGTGTGGTCTCCATGAAACAGATTAATCCCTCAGTGTGGTCTCCCTGAAACAGATTAATCCCACAGTGTGTGCTCCCAGAAACAGATTAATCGCACAGTGTGGTCTCCATGAAACAGATTAATCGCAATGTGTGGTCTCCCTGAAACAGATTAATCCCACAGTTCGGTCTCGCTGAAACAGATTAATCTCACAGTGAGGTCTCACTGAAACAGATTAATCCCACTGTGTGGGCTCCCTGAAACAGAGTAATCCCACAGTGTGGTCTCCCTAAAACAGATTAATCCCACAGTGTGGGCTCCCTAAAACTGATTAATCTCACAGTGCGGTCTCCCTGGAACAGATTAATCCCACAGTGTTGGCACCCTGAAACAGATTAATCCCACAGTGTGGTCTCCCTAAAACAGATTAATCCCACAGTGTGCTCTCCCTGAAACAGATTAATCCGACAGTGTTGGACTCCCAGAAACAGATTAATCCCACAGTATGGGCTCCCTGAAACAGATTAATCCCACAGTGTGTGCTCCCTGAAACAGATTAATCCCACAGTGTGGTCTCCCTGAAACAGATTAATCCCACAGTGCGGTCTCCCAGAAAGAGAGTAATCCCACAGTGTGGTCTCCCTAAAACAGATTAATCCCACAGTGTGGCCTCCCTAAAACAGATTAATCCCACAGTGTGGTCTCACTGAAACAGATTAATCCCACAGTGTGGTCTCCCTGAAACAGATTAATCCCACAGTGTCTTCTCCCTGAAACTGTTAATCCCACAGTGTCTTCTCCCTGAAAATTAATCCCACAGTGTGGTCTCCCTGAAAGAGTTTAATCCACAGTGTGGGATCCCTGAAAAAAATTAATCCCACAGTGCGGTCTCCCTTAAACAGATTAATCCCACAGTGTGGGCTCCCTAAAACAGATTAATCCCACAGTGCAGTCTCCCTGAAACAGATTAATCCCACAGTGCGGGCTCCCTGAAACAGATTAATCCCACAGTGTGGTCTCCCTGAAACTGATTAATCCCACAGTGCAGTCTCCCTGAAACAGTTTAATCCACAGTGTGGTCTCCATGAAACAGATTAATCACAATGTGTGGTCTCCCTGAAACAGATTAATCCCACAGTTCGGTCTCCCTGAAACAGATTAATCTCACAGTGAGGTCTCACTGAAACAGATTAATCCCACAGTGTGGACTCCCTGAAACAGATTAATCTCACATTGAGGTCTCCCTGAAACAGATTAATCCCACTGTGTGGGCTCCCTGAAACAGAGTAATCCCACAGTGTGGTCTCCCTAAAACAGATTAATCCCACAGTGTGGGCTCCCTAAAACTGATTAATCTCACAGTGCGGTCTCCCTGGAACAGATTAATCCCACAGTGTTGGCACCCTGAAACAGATTAATCCCACAGTGTGGTCTCCCTAAAACAGATTAATCCCACAGTGTGCTCTCCCTGAAACAGATTAATCCGACAGTGTGAGACTCCCAGAAACAGATTAATCCCACAGTATGGGCTCCCTGAAACAGATTAATCCCACAGTGTGTGCTCCCTGAAACAGATTAATCCCACAGTGTGGTCTCCCTGAAACAGATTAATCCCACAGTGCGGTCTCCCAGAAAGAGAGTAATCCCACAGTGTGGTCTCCCTAAAACAGATTAATCCCACAGTGTGGCCTCCCTAAAACAGATTAATCCCACAGTGTGGTCTCACTGAAACAGATTAATCCCACAGTGTGGGCTGCCTGAAACAGATTAATCCCACAGTGTGGTCTCCCTGAAACAGATTAATCCCACAGTGTCTTCTCCCTGAAACTGTTAATCCCACAGTGTCTTCTCCCTGAAAATTAATCCCACAGTGTGGTCTCCCTGAAAGAGTTTAATCCACAGTGTGGGATCCCTGAAAAAAATTAATCCCACAGTGCGGTCTCCCTGAAACAGATTAATCCCACAGTGTGGGCTCCCTAAAACAGCTTAATCCCACAGTGCAGTCTCCCTGAAACAGATTAATCCCACAGTGCGGGCTCCCTGAAACAGATTAATCCCACAGTGTGGTCTCCCTGAAACTGATTAATCCCACAGTGCAGTCTCCCTGAAACAGTTTAATCCACAGTGTGGTCTCCATGAAACAGATTAATCCCTCAGTGTGGTCTCCCTGAAACAGATTAATCCCACAGTGCGGTCTCCCTGAAACAGATTAATCCCACAGTGTGGGCTCCCTGAAACAGAGTAATCCCACAGTGTGGTCTCCCTAAAACAGCTTAATCCCACAGTGTGGTCTCCCTAAAACAGATTAATCCCACAGTGTGGGCTCCCTAAAACTGATTAATCCCACAGTGCGGTCTCCCTGGAACAGATTAATCCCACAGTGTTGGCTCCCTGAAACAGATTAATCCCACAGTGTGGTCTCCCTAAAACAGATTAATCCCACAGTGTGCTCTCCCTGAAACAGATTAATCCCACAGTGTGAGACTCCCAGAAACAGATTAATCCCACAGTATGGGCTCCCTGAAACAGATTGATCCCACACTGTGTGCTCCCTGAAACAGATTAATACCACAGTGTGGTCTCCCTGAAAAAGATTAATCCCACAGTGCGGTCTCCCAGAAAGAGAGTAATCCCACAGTGTGGTCTCCCTAAAACAGATTAATCCCACAGTGTGGGCTCCCTAAAACAGATTAATCCCACAGTGTGGTCTCACTGAAACAGATTAATCCCACAGTGTGGGCTGCCTGAAACAGATTAATCCCACAGTGTGGTCTCCATGAAACAGATTAATCCTACAGTGTCTTCTCCCTGAAAATTAATCCCACAGTGTGGTCTCCCTGAAACAGATTAATCCCACAGTGTGGGCTCCCTGAAACAGAGTAATCCCACAGTGTCTTATCCCTGAAAATTAATCCCACAGTGTGGTCTCCCTGAAAGAGTTTAATCCACAGTGTGGGCTCCCTGAAAAAGATTAATCCCTCAGTGTGGTCTCCCTGAAACAGATTAATCCCACAGTGCGGTCTCCCTGAAACAGATTAATCCCACAGTGTGGGCTTCCTGAAACAGAATAATTCCACAATGTGGTCTCCCTGAAAAAGATTAATCCCACAGTGCGGTCTCCCAGAAAGAGAGTAATCCCACAGTGTGGTCTCCCTAAAACAGATTAATCCCACAGTGTGGGCTCCCTAAAACAGATTAATCCCACAGTGTGGTCTCACTGAAACAGATTAATCCCACAGTGTGGGCTGCCTGTAAAAGATTAATCCCACAGTGTGGTCTCCCTGAAACAGATTAATCCCACAGTGTCTTCTCCCTGAAACAGATTAATCCCACAGTGCGGGCTCCCTGAAACAGATTAATACCACAGTGTGGTCTCCCTAAAACAGATTAATCCCACAGAGTATTCACCCTAAACAGATTAATCCCACAGTGTGGTCTCCCTGAAACAGTTTAATCCACAGTGTGGTCTCCATGAAACAAATTAATCCCTCAGTGTGGTCTCCCTGAAACAGATTAATCCCACAGTGCGGGCTCCCTGAAACAGATTAATCCCACAGTGTGGTCTCCCTAAAACAGATTAATCCCACAGATTATTCACCCTAAACAGATTAATCCCACAGTGTGGTCTCCCTGAAACAGTTTAAACCACAGTGTGGTCTCCATGAAACAGATTAATCCCTCAGTGTGGTCTCCCTGAAACAGATTAATCCCACAGTGTGTGCTCCCAGAAACAGATTAATCGCACAGTGTGGTCTCCCTGAAACAGATTAATCGCAATGTGTGGTCTCCCTGAAACAGATTAATCCCACAGTTCGGTCTCCCTGAAACAGATTAATCTCACAGTGAGGTCTCACTGAAACAGATTAATCCCACAGTGTGGACTCCCTGAAACAGATTAATCTCACAGTGAGGTCTCCCTGAAACAGATTAATCCCACTGTGTGGGCTCCCTGAAACAGAGTAATCCCACAGTGTGGTCTCCCTAAAACAGATTAATCCCACAGTGTGGGCTCCCTAAAACTGATTAATCTCACAGTGCGGTCTCCCTGGAACAGATTAATCCCACAGTGTTGGCACCCTGAAACAGATTAATCCCACAGTGTGGTCTCCCTAAAACAGATTAATCCCACAGTGTGCTCTCCCTGAAACAGATTAATCCGACAGTGTTGGACTCCCAGAAACAGATTAATCCCACAGTATGGGCTCCCTGAAACAGATTAATCCCACAGTGTGTGCTCCCTGAAACAGATTAATCCCACAGTGTGGTCTCCCTGAAACAGATTAATCCCACAGTGCGGTCTCCCAGAAAGAGAGTAATCCCACAGTGTGGTCTCCCTAAAACAGATTAATCCCACAGTGTGGCCTCCCTAAAACAGATTAATCCCACAGTGTGGTCTCACTGAAACAGATTAATCCCACAGTGTGGTCTCCCTGAAACAGATTAATCCCACAGTGTCTTCTCCCTGAAACTGTTAATCCCACAGTGTCTTCTCCCTGAAAATTAATCCCACAGTGTGGTCTCCCTGAAAGAGTTTAATCCACAGTGTGGGATCCCTGAAAAAAATTAATCCCACAGTGCGGTCTCCCTTAAACAGATTAATCCCACAGTGTGGGCTCCCTAAAACAGATTAATCCCACAGTGCAGTCTCCCTGAAACAGATTAATCCCACAGTGCGGGCTCCCTGAAACAGATTAATCCCACAGTGTGGTCTCCCTGAAACTGATTAATCCCACAGTGCAGTCTCCCTGAAACAGTTTAATCCACAGTGTGGTCTCCATGAAACAGATTAATCCCTCAGTGTGGTCTCCCTGAAACAGATTAATCCCACAGTGCGGTCTCCCTGAAACAGATTAATCCCACAGTGTGGGCTCCCTGAAACAGAGTAATCCCACAGTGTGGTCTCCCTAAAACAGCTTAATCCCACAGTGTGGTCTCCCTAAAACAGATTAATCCCACAGTGTGGGCTCCCTAAAACTGATTAATCCCACAGTGCGGTCTCCCTGAAACAGATTAATCCCACAGTGTTGTCTCCCTAAAACAGTTTAATCCCACAGTGTGCTCTCCCTGAAACAGATTAATCCCACAGTGCTAGGCTCCCAGAAACAGATTAATACCACAGTATAGGCTCCCTGAAACAGATTAATCCCAAAGTGTGTGCTCCCAGAAACAGATTAATCGCACAGTGTGGTCTCCCTGAAACAGATTAATCGCAATGTGTGGTCTCCCTGAAACAGATTAATCACACAGTTCGGTCTCCCTGAAACAGATTAATCTCACAGTGAGTTCTCACTGAAACAGATTAATCCCACAGTGTGGACTCCCTGAAACAGATTAATCTCACAGTGAGGTCTCCCTGAAACAGATTAATCCCATCGTGTGGGCTCCCTGAAACAGAGTAATCCCACAGTGTGGTCTCCCTAAAACAGATTAATCCCACAGTGTGGGCTCCCTAAAACTGATTAATCTCACAGTGCGGTCTCCCTGGAACAGATTAATCCCACAGTGTTGGCACCCTGAAACAGATTAATCCCACAGTGTGGTCTCCCTAAAACAGATTAATCCCACAGTGTGCTCTCCCTGAAACAGATTAATCCGACCGTGTGAGACTCCCAGAAACGGATTAATCCCACAGTATGGGCTCCCTGAAACAGATTAATCCCACAGTGTGTGCTCCCTGAAACAGATTAATCCCACAGTGTGGTCTCCCTGAAACAGATTAATCCCACAGTGTGGGCTCCCTGAAACAGAGTAATCCCACAGTGTGGTCTCCCTAAAACAGATTAATCCCACAGTGTGGGCTCCTAAAACTGATTAATCCCACAGTGCGGTCTCCCTGAAACAGATTAATCCCACAGTGTTGTCTCCCTAAAACAGTTTAATCCCACAGTGTGCTCTCCCTGAAACAGATTAATCCCACAGTGCTAGGCTCCCAGAAACAGATTAATACCACAGTATAGGCTCCCTGAAACAGATTAATCCCACAGTGTGTGCTCCCAGAAACAGATTAATCGCACAGTGTGGTCTCCCTGAAACAGATTAATCGCAATGTGTGGTCTCCCTGAAACAGATTAATCCCACAGTTCGGTCTCCCTGAAACAAATTAATCTCACAGTGAGGTCTCACTGAAACAGATTAATCCCACAGTGTGGACTCCCTGAAACAGATTAATCTCACAGTGAGGTCTCATCTGAAACAGATTAATCCCACAGTGTGGGCTCCCTGAAACAGAGTAATCCCACAGTGTGGTTTCCCTAAAACAGATTAATCCCACAGTGTGGGCTCCCTAAAACTGATTAATCCCACAGTGCGGTCTCCCTGGAACAGATTAATCCCACAGTGTTGGCTCCCTGAAACAGATTAATCCCACAGTGTGGTCTCCCTAAAACAGATTAATCCCACAGTGTGCTCTCCCTGAAACAGATTAATCCCACAGTGTGAGACTCCCAGAAACAGATTAATCCCACAGTATGGGCTCCCTGAAACAGATTGATCCCACACTGTGTGCTCCCTGAAACAGATTAATCCCACAGTGTGGTCTCCCTGAAAAAGATTAATCCCACAGTGCGGTCTCCCAGAAAGAGAGTAATCCCACAGTGTGGTCTCCCTAAAACAGATTAATCCCACAGTGTGGGCTCCCTAAAACAGATTAATCCCACAGTGTGGTCTCACTGAAACAGATTAATCCCACAGTGTGGGCTGCCTGAAACAGTTTAATCCCACAGTGTGGTCTCCATGAAACAGATTAATCCTACAGTGTCTTCTCCCTGAAAATTAATCCCACAGTGTGGTCTCCCTGAAACAGATTAATCCCACAGTGTGGGCTCCCTGAAACAGAGTAATCCCACAGTGTCTTATCCCTGAAAATTAATCCCACAGTGTGGTCTCCCTGAAAGAGTTTAATCCACAGTGTGGGCTCCCTGAAAAATATTAATCCCTCAGTGTGGTCTCCCTGAAACAGATTAATCCCACAGTGCGGTCTCCCTGAAACAGATTAATCCCACAGTGTAGGCTTCCTGAAACAGAATAATTCCACAGTGTGGTCTCCCTGAAAAAGATCAATCCCACAGTGCGGTCTCCCTAAAACAGATTAATCCCACAGTGTGGGCTCCCTAAAACAGATTAATCCCACAGTGTGGTCTCACTGAAACAGATTAATCCCACAGTGTGGGCTGCCTGTAAAAGATTAATCCCACAGTGTGGTCTCCCTGAAACAGATTAATCCCACAGTGTCTTCTCCCTGAAACAGATTAATCCCACAGTGCGGGCTCCCTGAAACAGATTAATCCCACAGTGTGGTCTCCCTAAAACAGATTAATCCCACAGAGTATTCACCCTAAACAGATTAATCCCACAGTGTGGTCTCCCTGAAACAGTTTAATCCACAGTGTGGTCTCCATGAAACAAATTAATCCCTCAGTGTGGTCTCCCTGAAACAGATTAATCCCACAGTGCGGTCTCCCTGAAACAGATTAATCCCACAGTGTGCGCTCCCTGAAACAGAGTAATCCCACAGTGTGGTCTCCCTAAAACAGATTAATCCCACAGTGTTGGCTCCCTGAAACAGATTAATCCCACAGTGTGGTCTCCCTAAAACAGTTTAATCCCACAGTGTTCTCTCCATGAAACAGATTAATCCCACAGTGCTAGGCTCCCAGAAACAGATTAATCCCACAGTGTGGGCTCCCTAAAACAGATTAATCCCACAGTGTGGTCTCACTGAAACAGATTAATCCCACAGTGTGGGCTGCCTGAAACAGATTAATCCCACAGTGTGGTCTCCATGAAACAGATTAATCCTACAGTGTCTTCACCCTGAAAATTAATCCCACAGTGTGGTCTCCCTGAAACAGATTAATCCCACAGTGTGGGCTCCCTGAAACAGAGTAATCCCACAGTGTCTTATCCCTGAAAATTAATCCCACAGGGTGGTCTCCCTGAAAGAGTTTAATCCACAGTGTGGGCTCCCTGAAAAATATTAATCCCTCAGTGTGGTCTCCCTGAAACAGATTAATCCCACAGTGCGGTCTCCCTGAAACAGATTAATCCCACAGTGTAGGCTTCCTGAAACAGAATAATTCCACAGTGTGGTCTCCCTGAAAAAGATCAATCCCACAGTGCGGTCTCCCAGAAAGAGAGTACTCCCACAGTGTGGTCTCCCTAAAACAGATTAATCCCACAGTGTGGGCTCCCTAAAACAGATTAATCCCACAGTGTGGTCTCACTGAAACAGATTAATCCCACAGTGTGGGCTGCCTGTAAAAGATTAATCCCACAGTGTGGTCTCCCTGAAACAGATTAATCCCACAGTGTCTTCTCCCTGAAACAGATTAATCCCACAGTGCGGGCTCCCTGAAACAGATTAATCCCACAGTGTGGTCTCCCTAAAACAGATTAATCCCACAGAGTATTCACCCTAAACAGATTAATCCCACAGTGTGGTCTCCCTGAAACAGTTTAATCCACAGTGTGGTCTCCATGAAACAAATTAATCCCTCAGTGTGGTCTCCCTGAAACAGATTAATCCCACAGTGCGGTCTCCCTGAAACAGATTAATCCCACAGTGTGCGCTCCCTGAAACAGAGTAATCCCACAGTGTGGTCTCCCTAAAACAGATTAATCCCTCAGTGTTGGCTCCCTGAAACAGATTAATCCCACAGTGTGGTCTCCCTAAAACAGTTTAATCCCACAGTGTTCTCTCCCTGAAACAGATTAATCCCACAGTGCTAGGCTCCCAGAAACAGATTAATCCCACAGTGCGGTCTCCCTGGAACAGATTAATCCCACAGTGTTGGCACCCTGAAACAGATTAATCCCACAGTGTCGTCTCCCTAAAACAGATTAATCACACAGTGTGCTCTCCCTGAAACAGATTAATCCCACAGTGTGAGACTCCCAGAAACAGATTAATCCCACAGTATGGGCTCCCTGAAACAGATTAATCCCACAGTGTGGTCTCCTTGAAACAGATTAATCCCACAGTGTGGTCTCCCTGAAACAGATTAATCCCACAGTGCGGTCTCCCAGAAAGAGAGTAATCCCACAGTGTGGTCTCCCTAAAACAGATTAATCCCACAGTGTGGCCTCCCTAAAACAGATTAATCCCACAGTGTGGTCTCACTGAAACAGATTAATCCCACAGTGTGGGCTGCCTGAAACAGATTAATCCCACAGTGTGGTCTCCCTGAAACAGATTAATCCCACAGTGTCTTCTCCCTGAAACTGATTAATCCCACAGTGTATTCTCCCTGAAAATTAATCCCACAGTGTGGTCTCCCTGAAAGAGTTTAATCCACAGTGTGGGCTCCCTGAAAAAAATTAATCCCACAGTGCGGTCTCCCTGAAACAGATTAATCCCACAGTGTGGGCTCCCTAAAACAGATTAATCCCACAGTGCAATCTCCCTGAAACAGATTAATCCCACAGTGTTGGCTCCCTGAAACAGATTAATCCCACAGTGTGGGCTCCCTCAAACAGATTAATCCCACAGTGTGGGCACCCTAATCCCACATTGTGGACTTCCTGAAACAGATTAATGCCACAGTGTGAGCTCCCTGAAACAGATTAATCCCACAGTGTGACCTCCCTAAAACAGATTAATCCCACAGTGTAGCCTCCCTGAAACAGATTAATCCCACAGTGTGGGCTTCCTTAAACAGATTAATCCCACAGTGTGTGGACCCTAATCCCACAGTGTGGTCTTCCTAAAACAGATTAATCCCACAGTGTAGCCTCCCTGAAACAGATTAATCCCACAGTGTGGTCTCCCTGAAACAGATTAATCCCACAGTGTGGTCTCCATGAAACAGATTAATCCCACATTGTGGTCTCCCTGATAGATATTAATCCCACAGTGCGGGCTCGCTAAAACATTTTAATCCCACAGTGTTGGCTTCCTGAAACAGATTAATCCCACAGTGTGAGCTACCTGAAACAGATTAATCCCACAGTGCGGGCTCCCTAAAACAGATTAATCCCACAGTGTTGGCTCCCTGAAACAGATTAATCCCACAGTGTGGTCTCCCTAAAACAGTTTAATCCCACAGTGTTCTCTCCCTGAAACAGATTAATCCCACAGTGCTAGGCTCCCAGAAACAGATTAATCCCACAGTGCGGTCTCCCTGGAACAGATTAATCCCACAGTGTTGGCACCCTGAAACAGATTAATCCCACAGTGTCGTCTCCCTAAAACAGATTAATCACACAGTGTGCTCTCCCTGAAACAGATTAATCCCACAGTGTGAGACTCCCAGAAACAGATTAATCCCACAGTATGGGCTCCCTGAAACAGATTAATCCCACAGTGTGGTCTCCTGGAAACAGATTAATCCCACAGTGTGGTCTCCCTGAAACAGATTAATCCCACAGTGCGGTCTCCCAGAAAGAGAGTAATCCCACAGTGTGGTCTCCCTAAAACAGATTAATCCCACAGTGTGGCCTCCCTAAAACAGATTAATCCCACAGTGTGGTCTCACTGAAACAGATTAATCCCACAGTGTGGGCTGCCTGAAACAGATTAATCCCACAGTGTGGTCTCCCTGAAACAGATTAATCCCACAGTGTCTTCTCCCTGAAACTGATTAATCCCACAGTGTCTTCTCCCTGAAAATTAATCCCACAGTGTGGTCTCCCTGAAAGAGTTTAATCCACAGTGTGGGCTCCCTGAAACAGATTAATCCCCCAGTGCGGGCTACCTGAAACAGATTATTCCCACAGTGTGGGCACCCTAATCCCACATTGTGGACTTCCTGAAACAGATTAATGCCACAGTGTGAGCTCCCTGAAACATATTAATCCCACAGTGTGACCTCCCTAAAACAGATTAATCCCACAGTGTAGCCTCCCTGAAACAGATTAATCCCACAGTGTGGGCTTCCTTAAACAGATTAATCCCACAGTGCGTGGACCCTAATCCCACAGTGTGGTCTTCCTAAAACAGATTAATCCCACAGTGTAGCCTCCCTGAAACAGATTAATCCCACAGTGTGGTCTCCCTGAAACAGATTAATCCCACAGTGTGGTCTCCATGAAACAGATTAATCCCACATTGTGGTCTCCCTGATAGATATTAATCCCACAGTGCGGGCTCGCTAAAACATTTTAATCCCACAGTGTTGGCTTCCTGAAACAGATTAATCCCACAGTGTGAGCTCCCTGAAACAGATTAATCCCCCAGTGCGGGCTACCTGAAACAGATTAATCCCACAGTGCGGGCTCCCTGAAACAGATTAATCCCACAGTGCGGGCTCCCTGAAACAATTTATTCCCACAGTGTAGTCTCCCTGAAACCGATTAATCCCACAGTGCAGGCTCCCTGAAACAGATTAATCCCACAGTGTGGGCACCATAATCCCACAATGTGGACTTCCTGAAACAGATTAATGCAACAGTGTGAGCTCCCTGAAACAGATTAATCCCACAGTGTTACCTCCCTGAAAGAGATTAATCCCACAGTGTAGCCTCCCTGAAACAGATTAATCCCACAGTGTGGTCTCCCTGAAACAGATTAATCCCACAGTGTGGGCTCCCTGAAACAGATTAATCCCACAGTGTGGTCTCCCTGAAACAGATTAATCCCACAGTGTGGTCTCCCTGAAACAGATTAATCCCACAGTGCGGGCTCACTGAAACAGATTAATCCAACAGTGTTGGCTCCCTGAAACAGATTAATCCCACAGTGTAAGCTCCCTGAAACAAATTAATCCCCCAGTGCGGGCTCCCTAAAACAGAATTATCCAACAGTGTGGGCTCCCTGAAACAGATTAATCCCACAGTGTGGGCTCCCTGAAACAGATTAATCCCACAGTGTGGTCTCCCTGAAACAGATTAAACCCACAGTGCGGGCTCCCTGAAACAGATTAATCCCACAGAGTGGGCACCCAGAAACTGATTAATCCCACAGTGTTGGCTCCCTGAAACAGATTAATCCCACAGTGTGAGCTCCCTGAAACAGATTAATCCCACAATGTAGCCTCCCTGAAACAGATTAATCCCACAGTGTGGGCTTCCTTAAACAGATTAATACCACAGTGTGTGGACCCTAATCCCACAGTGTGGTCTTCCTAAAACAGATTAATCCCACAGTGTAGCCTCCCTGAAACAGATTAATCCCACAGTGTGGTCTCCCTGAAACAGATTAATCCCACAGTGTGGTCTCCATGAAACAGATTAATCCCACATTGTGGTCTCCCTGATAGATATTAATCCCACAGTGCGGGCTCGCTAAAACATTTTAATCCCACAGTGTTGACTTCCTGAAACAGATTAATCCCACTGTGTGAGCTCCCTGAAACAGATTAATCCCCCAGTGCGGGCTCCCTGAAACAGATTAATCCCACAGTGCGGGCTCCCTGAAACAGATTAATCCCACAGTGCGGGCTCCCTGAAACAATTTAATCCCACAGTGTAGTCTCCCTGAAACCGATTAATCCCACAGTGCAGGCTCCCTGAAACAGATTAATCCCACAGTGTGGGCACCATAATCCCACAATGTGGACTTCCTGAAACAGATTAATGCAACAGTGTGAGCTCCCTGAAACAGATTAATCCCACAGTGTGACCTCCCTGAAAGAGATTAATCCAACAGTGTAGCCTCCCTGAAACAGATTAATCCCACAGTGTGGTCTCCCTGAAACAGATTAATCCCACAGTGTGGGCTCCCTGAAACAGATTAATCCCACAGTGTGGTCTCCCTGAAACAGATTAATCCCACAGTGTGGTCTCCCTGAAACAGATTAATCCCACAGTGCGGGCTCACTGAAACAGATTAATCCCACAGTGTTGGCTCCCTGAAACAGATTAATCCCACAGTGTAAGCTCCCTGAAACAAATTAATCCCCCAGTGCGGGCTCCCTAAAACAGATTAATCCAACAGTGTGGGCTCCCTGAAACAGATTAATCCCACAGTGTGGACTCCCTGAAACAGATTAATCCCACAGTGTGGTCTCCCTGAAACAGATTAAACCCACAGTGCGGGCTCCCTGAAACAGATTAATCCCACAGAGTGGGCACCCAGAAACTGATTAATCCCACAGTGTTGGCTCCCTGAAACAGATTAATCCCACAGTGTGAGCTCCCTGAAACAGATTAATCCCACACTGTGGGCACCTTAAAACAGATTAATCCCACAGTGAGATCAACCTGAAACAGTTTAATACCACAGTGTGAGCTCCCTAAAACAGATTAATCCCACATTGTGGGCTCCCTGAAACAGATTAATCCCACAGTGTGTGCTCCCTGAAACAGATTATCCCACAGTGTGGTCTCCCTGAAACAGATTAATCCCACAGTGCGGTCTCCCAGAAAGAGAGTAATCCCACAGTGTGGTCTCCCTAAAACAGATTAATCCCACAGTGTGGCCTCCCTAAAACAGATTAATCCCACAGTGTGGTCTCACTGAAACAGATTAATCCCACAGTGTGGGCTGCCTGAAACAGATTAATCCCACAGTGTGGTCTCCCTGAAACAGATTAATCCCACAGTGTCTTCTGCCTGAAACTGATTAATCCCACAGTGTCTTCTCCCTGAAAATTAATCCCACAGTGTGGTCTCCCTGAAAGAGTTTAATCGACAGTGTGGGCTCCCTGAAAAAAATTAATCCCACAGTGCGGTCTCCCGGAAACAGATTAATCCCACAGTGTGGGCTCCCTAAAACAGATTAATCCCACAGTGCAGTCTCCCTGAAACAGATTAATCCCACAGTGCGGGCTCCCTGAAACAGATTAATCCCACTGTGTGGTCTCCCTGAAACAGATTAATCCCACAGTGCAGTCTCCCTGAAACAGTTTAATCCACAGTGTGGTCTCCATGAAACAGATTAATCCCTCAGTGTGGTCTCCCTGAAACAGATTAATCCCACAGTGCGGTCTCCCTGAAACAGATTAATCCCACAGTGTGGGCTCCCTAAAACAGATTAATCCCACAATGCAGTCTCCCTGAAACAGATTAATCCCACAGTGCGGGCTCCCTGAAACAGATTAATCCCACTGTGTGGTCTCCCTGAAACAGATTAATCCCACAGTGCAGTCTCCCTGAAACAGTTTAATCCACAGTGTGGTCTCCATGAAACAGATTAATCCCTCAGTGTGGTCTCCCTGAAACAGATTAATCCCACAGTGCGGTCTCCCTGAAACAGATTAATCCCACAGTGTGGGCTCCCTGAAACAGAGTAATCCCACAGTGTGGTCTCCCTAAAACAGCTTAATCCCACAGTGTGGTCTCCCTAAAACAGATTAATCCCATAGTATGGGCTCCCTAAAACTGATCAATCCCACAGTGCGGTCTCCCTGAAACAGATTAATCCCACAGTGTGGTCTCCCTAAAACAGTTTAATCCAACAGTGTGCTCTCCCTGAAACAGATTAATCCCACAGTGCTAGGCTCCCAGAAACAGATTAATCCCACAGTGTGGTCTCCCTAAAACAGTTTAATCCCACAGTGTGTTCTCCCTGAAAAAAATTAATCCCACAGTGCGGTCTCCCTGAAACAGATTAATCCCACAGTGCGGGCTCCCTGAAACAGATTAATCCCACAGTGTGGTCTCCCTAAAACAGATTAATCCCACAGATTATTCACCCTAAACAGATTAATCCCACAGTGTGGTCTCCCTGAAACAGTTTAAACCACAGTGTGGTCTCCATGAAACAGATTAATCCCTCAGTGTCGTCTCCCTGAAACAGATTAATCCCACAGTGTGTGCTCCCAGAAACAGATTAATCGCACAGTGTGGTCTCCCTGAAACAGATTAATCACAATGTGTGGTCTCCCTGAAACAGATTAATCCCACAGTTCGGTCTCCCTGAAACAGATTAATCTCACAGTGAGGACTCACTGAAACAGATTAATCCCACAGTGTGGACTCCCTGAAACAGATTAATCTCACAGTGAGGTCTCCCTGAAACAGATTAATCCCACTGTGTGGGCTCCCTGAAACAGAGTAATCCCACAGTGTGGTCTCCCTAAAACAGATTAATCCCACAGTGTGGGCTCCCTAAAACTGATTAATCTCACAGTGCGGTCTCCCTGGAACAGATTAATCCCACAGTGTTGGCACCCTGAAACAGATTAATCCCACAGTGTGGTCTCCCTAAAACAGATTAATCCCACAGTGTGCTCTCCCTGAAACAGATTAATCCGACAGTGTGAGACTCCCAGAAACAGATTAATCCCACAGTATGGGCTCCCTGAAACAGATTAATCCCACAGTGTGTGCTCCCTGAAACAGATTAATCCCACAGTGTGGTCTCCCTGAAACAGATTAATCCCACAGTGCGGTCTCCCAGAAAGAGAGTAATCCCACAGTGTGGTCTCCCTAAAACAGATTAATCCCACAGTGTGGCCTCCCTAAAACAGATTAATCCCACAGTGTGGTCTCACTGAAACAGATTAATCCCACAGTGTGGGCTGCCTGAAACAGATTAATCCCACAGTGTGGTCTCCCTGAAACAGATTAATCCCACAGTGTCTTCTCCCTGAAACTGTTAATCCCACAGTGTCTTCTCCCTGAAAATTAATCCCACAGTGTGGTCTCCCTAAAACAGATTAATCCCTCAGTGTTGGCTCCCTGAAACAGATTAATCCCACAGTGTGGTCTCCCTAAAACAGTTTAATCCCACAGTGTTCTCTCCCTGAAACAGATTAATCCCACAGTGCTAGGCTCCCAGAAACAGATTAATCCCACAGTGCGGTCTCCCTGGAACAGATTAATCCCACAGTGTTGGCACCCTGAAACAGATTAATCCCACAGTGTCGTCTCCCTAAAACAGATTAATCACACAGTGTGCTCTCCCTGAAACAGATTAATCCCACAGTGTGAGACTCCCAGAAACAGATTAATCCCACAGTATGGGCTCCCTGAAACAGATTAATCCCACAGTGTGGTCTCCTTGAAACAGATTAATCCCACAGTGTGGTCTCCCTGAAACAGATTAATCCCACAGTGCGGTCTCCCAGAAAGAGAGTAATCCCACAGTGTGGTCTCCCTAAAACAGATTAATCCCACAGTGTGGCCTCCCTAAAACAGATTAATCCCACAGTGTGGTCTCACTGAAACAGATTAATCCCACAGTGTGGGCTGCCTGAAACAGATTAATCCCACAGTGTGGTCTCCCTGAAACAGATTAATCCCACAGTGTCTTCTCCCTGAAACTGATTAATCCCACAGTGTATTCTCCCTGAAAATTAATCCCACAGTGTGGTCTCCCTGAAAGAGTTTAATCCACAGTGTGGGCTCCCTGAAAAAAATTAATCCCACAGTGCGGTCTCCCTGAAACAGATTAATCCCACAGTGTGGGCTCCCTAAAACAGATTAATCCCACAGTGCAATCTCCCTGAAACAGATTAATCCCACAGTGTTGGCTCCCTGAAACAGATTAATCCCACAGTGTGGGCTCCCTCAAACAGATTAATCCCACAGTGTGGGCACCCTAATCCCACATTGTGGACTTCCTGAAACAGATTAATGCCACAGTGTGAGCTCCCTGAAACAGATTAATCCCACAGTGTGACCTCCCTAAAACAGATTAATCCCACAGTGTAGCCTCCCTGAAACAGATTAATCCCACAGTGTGGGCTTCCTTAAACAGATTAATCCCACAGTGTGTGGACCCTAATCCCACAGTGTGGTCTTCCTAAAACAGATTAATCCCACAGTGTAGCCTCCCTGAAACAGATTAATCCCACAGTGTGGTCTCCCTGAAACAGATTAATCCCACAGTGTGGTCTCCATGAAACAGATTAATCCCACATTGTGGTCTCCCTGATAGATATTAATCCCACAGTGCGGGCTCGCTAAAACATTTTAATCCCACAGTGTTGGCTTCCTGAAACAGATTAATCCCACAGTGTGAGCTACCTGAAACAGATTAATCCCACAGTGCGGGCTCCCTAAAACAGATTAATCCCACAGTGTTGGCTCCCTGAAACAGATTAATCCCACAGTGTGGTCTCCCTAAAACAGTTTAATCCCACAGTGTTCTCTCCCTGAAACAGATTAATCCCACAGTGCTAGGCTCCCAGAAACAGATTAATCCCACAGTGCGGTCTCCCTGGAACAGATTAATCCCACAGTGTTGGCACCCTGAAACAGATTAATCCCACAGTGTCGTCTCCCTAAAACAGATTAATCACACAGTGTGCTCTCCCTGAAACAGATTAATCCCACAGTGTGAGACTCCCAGAAACAGATTAATCCCACAGTATGGGCTCCCTGAAACAGATTAATCCCACAGTGTGGTCTCCTGGAAACAGATTAATCCCACAGTGTGGTCTCCCTGAAACAGATTAATCCCACAGTGCGGTCTCCCAGAAAGAGAGTAATCCCACAGTGTGGTCTCCCTAAAACAGATTAATCCCACAGTGTGGCCTCCCTAAAACAGATTAATCCCACAGTGTGGTCTCACTGAAACAGATTAATCCCACAGTGTGGGCTGCCTGAAACAGATTAATCCCACAGTGTGGTCTCCCTGAAACAGATTAATCCCACAGTGTCTTCTCCCTGAAACTGATTAATCCCACAGTGTCTTCTCCCTGAAAATTAATCCCACAGTGTGGTCTCCCTGAAAGAGTTTAATCCACAGTGTGGGCTCCCTGAAACAGATTAATCCCCCAGTGCGGGCTACCTGAAACAGATTATTCCCACAGTGTGGGCACCCTAATCCCACATTGTGGACTTCCTGAAACAGATTAATGCCACAGTGTGAGCTCCCTGAAACATATTAATCCCACAGTGTGACCTCCCTAAAACAGATTAATCCCACAGTGTAGCCTCCCTGAAACAGATTAATCCCACAGTGTGGGCTTCCTTAAACAGATTAATCCCACAGTGCGTGGACCCTAATCCCACAGTGTGGTCTTCCTAAAACAGATTAATCCCACAGTGTAGCCTCCCTGAAACAGATTAATCCCACAGTGTGGTCTCCCTGAAACAGATTAATCCCACAGTGTGGTCTCCATGAAACAGATTAATCCCACATTGTGGTCTCCCTGATAGATATTAATCCCACAGTGCGGGCTCGCTAAAACATTTTAATCCCACAGTGTTGGCTTCCTGAAACAGATTAATCCCACAGTGTGAGCTCCCTGAAACAGATTAATCCCCCAGTGCGGGCTACCTGAAACAGATTAATCCCACAGTGCGGGCTCCCTGAAACAGATTAATCCCACAGTGCGGGCTCCCTGAAACAATTTATTCCCACAGTGTAGTCTCCCTGAAACCGATTAATCCCACAGTGCAGGCTCCCTGAAACAGATTAATCCCACAGTGTGGGCACCATAATCCCACAATGTGGACTTCCTGAAACAGATTAATGCAACAGTGTGAGCTCCCTGAAACAGATTAATCCCACAGTGTTACCTCCCTGAAAGAGATTAATCCCACAGTGTAGCCTCCCTGAAACAGATTAATCCCACAGTGTGGTCTCCCTGAAACAGATTAATCCCACAGTGTGGGCTCCCTGAAACAGATTAATCCCACAGTGTGGTCTCCCTGAAACAGATTAATCCCACAGTGTGGTCTCCCTGAAACAGATTAATCCCACAGTGCGGGCTCACTGAAACAGATTAATCCAACAGTGTTGGCTCCCTGAAACAGATTAATCCCACAGTGTAAGCTCCCTGAAACAAATTAATCCCCCAGTGCGGGCTCCCTAAAACAGAATTATCCAACAGTGTGGGCTCCCTGAAACAGATTAATCCCACAGTGTGGGCTCCCTGAAACAGATTAATCCCACAGTGTGGTCTCCCTGAAACAGATTAAACCCACAGTGCGGGCTCCCTGAAACAGATTAATCCCACAGAGTGGGCACCCAGAAACTGATTAATCCCACAGTGTTGGCTCCCTGAAACAGATTAATCCCACAGTGTGAGCTCCCTGAAACAGATTAATCCCACAATGTAGCCTCCCTGAAACAGATTAATCCCACAGTGTGGGCTTCCTTAAACAGATTAATACCACAGTGTGTGGACCCTAATCCCACAGTGTGGTCTTCCTAAAACAGATTAATCCCACAGTGTAGCCTCCCTGAAACAGATTAATCCCACAGTGTGGTCTCCCTGAAACAGATTAATCCCACAGTGTGGTCTCCATGAAACAGATTAATCCCACATTGTGGTCTCCCTGATAGATATTAATCCCACAGTGCGGGCTCGCTAAAACATTTTAATCCCACAGTGTTGACTTCCTGAAACAGATTAATCCCACTGTGTGAGCTCCCTGAAACAGATTAATCCCCCAGTGCGGGCTCCCTGAAACAGATTAATCCCACAGTGCGGGCTCCCTGAAACAGATTAATCCCACAGTGCGGGCTCCCTGAAACAATTTAATCCCACAGTGTAGTCTCCCTGAAACCGATTAATCCCACAGTGCAGGCTCCCTGAAACAGATTAATCCCACAGTGTGGGCACCATAATCCCACAATGTGGACTTCCTGAAACAGATTAATGCAACAGTGTGAGCTCCCTGAAACAGATTAATCCCACAGTGTGACCTCCCTGAAAGAGATTAATCCAACAGTGTAGCCTCCCTGAAACAGATTAATCCCACAGTGTGGTCTCCCTGAAACAGATTAATCCCACAGTGTGGGCTCCCTGAAACAGATTAATCCCACAGTGTGGTCTCCCTGAAACAGATTAATCCCACAGTGTGGTCTCCCTGAAACAGATTAATCCCACAGTGCGGGCTCACTGAAACAGATTAATCCCACAGTGTTGGCTCCCTGAAACAGATTAATCCCACAGTGTAAGCTCCCTGAAACAAATTAATCCCCCAGTGCGGGCTCCCTAAAACAGATTAATCCAACAGTGTGGGCTCCCTGAAACAGATTAATCCCACAGTGTGGACTCCCTGAAACAGATTAATCCCACAGTGTGGTCTCCCTGAAACAGATTAAACCCACAGTGCGGGCTCCCTGAAACAGATTAATCCCACAGAGTGGGCACCCAGAAACTGATTAATCCCACAGTGTTGGCTCCCTGAAACAGATTAATCCCACAGTGTGAGCTCCCTGAAACAGATTAATCCCACACTGTGGGCACCTTAAAACAGATTAATCCCACAGTGAGATCAACCTGAAACAGTTTAATACCACAGTGTGAGCTCCCTAAAACAGATTAATCCCACATTGTGGGCTCCCTGAAACAGATTAATCCCACAGTGTGTGCTCCCTGAAACAGATTATCCCACAGTGTGGTCTCCCTGAAACAGATTAATCCCACAGTGCGGTCTCCCAGAAAGAGAGTAATCCCACAGTGTGGTCTCCCTAAAACAGATTAATCCCACAGTGTGGCCTCCCTAAAACAGATTAATCCCACAGTGTGGTCTCACTGAAACAGATTAATCCCACAGTGTGGGCTGCCTGAAACAGATTAATCCCACAGTGTGGTCTCCCTGAAACAGATTAATCCCACAGTGTCTTCTGCCTGAAACTGATTAATCCCACAGTGTCTTCTCCCTGAAAATTAATCCCACAGTGTGGTCTCCCTGAAAGAGTTTAATCGACAGTGTGGGCTCCCTGAAAAAAATTAATCCCACAGTGCGGTCTCCCGGAAACAGATTAATCCCACAGTGTGGGCTCCCTAAAACAGATTAATCCCACAGTGCAGTCTCCCTGAAACAGATTAATCCCACAGTGCGGGCTCCCTGAAACAGATTAATCCCACTGTGTGGTCTCCCTGAAACAGATTAATCCCACAGTGCAGTCTCCCTGAAACAGTTTAATCCACAGTGTGGTCTCCATGAAACAGATTAATCCCTCAGTGTGGTCTCCCTGAAACAGATTAATCCCACAGTGCGGTCTCCCTGAAACAGATTAATCCCACAGTGTGGGCTCCCTAAAACAGATTAATCCCACAATGCAGTCTCCCTGAAACAGATTAATCCCACAGTGCGGGCTCCCTGAAACAGATTAATCCCACTGTGTGGTCTCCCTGAAACAGATTAATCCCACAGTGCAGTCTCCCTGAAACAGTTTAATCCACAGTGTGGTCTCCATGAAACAGATTAATCCCTCAGTGTGGTCTCCCTGAAACAGATTAATCCCACAGTGCGGTCTCCCTGAAACAGATTAATCCCACAGTGTGGGCTCCCTGAAACAGAGTAATCCCACAGTGTGGTCTCCCTAAAACAGCTTAATCCCACAGTGTGGTCTCCCTAAAACAGATTAATCCCATAGTATGGGCTCCCTAAAACTGATCAATCCCACAGTGCGGTCTCCCTGAAACAGATTAATCCCACAGTGTGGTCTCCCTAAAACAGTTTAATCCAACAGTGTGCTCTCCCTGAAACAGATTAATCCCACAGTGCTAGGCTCCCAGAAACAGATTAATCCCACAGTGTGGTCTCCCTAAAACAGTTTAATCCCACAGTGTGTTCTCCCTGAAAAAAATTAATCCCACAGTGCGGTCTCCCTGAAACAGATTAATCCCACAGTGCGGGCTCCCTGAAACAGATTAATCCCACAGTGTGGTCTCCCTAAAACAGATTAATCCCACAGATTATTCACCCTAAACAGATTAATCCCACAGTGTGGTCTCCCTGAAACAGTTTAAACCACAGTGTGGTCTCCATGAAACAGATTAATCCCTCAGTGTCGTCTCCCTGAAACAGATTAATCCCACAGTGTGTGCTCCCAGAAACAGATTAATCGCACAGTGTGGTCTCCCTGAAACAGATTAATCACAATGTGTGGTCTCCCTGAAACAGATTAATCCCACAGTTCGGTCTCCCTGAAACAGATTAATCTCACAGTGAGGACTCACTGAAACAGATTAATCCCACAGTGTGGACTCCCTGAAACAGATTAATCTCACAGTGAGGTCTCCCTGAAACAGATTAATCCCACTGTGTGGGCTCCCTGAAACAGAGTAATCCCACAGTGTGGTCTCCCTAAAACAGATTAATCCCACAGTGTGGGCTCCCTAAAACTGATTAATCTCACAGTGCGGTCTCCCTGGAACAGATTAATCCCACAGTGTTGGCACCCTGAAACAGATTAATCCCACAGTGTGGTCTCCCTAAAACAGATTAATCCCACAGTGTGCTCTCCCTGAAACAGATTAATCCGACAGTGTGAGACTCCCAGAAACAGATTAATCCCACAGTATGGGCTCCCTGAAACAGATTAATCCCACAGTGTGTGCTCCCTGAAACAGATTAATCCCACAGTGTGGTCTCCCTGAAACAGATTAATCCCACAGTGCGGTCTCCCAGAAAGAGAGTAATCCCACAGTGTGGTCTCCCTAAAACAGATTAATCCCACAGTGTGGCCTCCCTAAAACAGATTAATCCCACAGTGTGGTCTCACTGAAACAGATTAATCCCACAGTGTGGGCTGCCTGAAACAGATTAATCCCACAGTGTGGTCTCCCTGAAACAGATTAATCCCACAGTGTCTTCTCCCTGAAACTGTTAATCCCACAGTGTCTTCTCCCTGAAAATTAATCCCACAGTGTGGTCTCCCTGAAAGAGTTTAATCCACAGTGTGGGATCCCTGAAAAAAATTAATCCCACAGTGCGGTCTCCCTGAAACAGATTAATCCCACAGTGTGGGCTCCCTAAAACAGCTTAATCCCACAGTGCAGTCTCCCTGAAACAGATTAATCCCACAGTGCGGGCTCCCTGAAACAGATTAATCCCACAGTGTGGTCTCCCTGAAACTGATTAATCCCACAGTGCAGTCTCCCTGAAACAGTTTAATCCACAGTGTGGTCTCCATGAAACAGATTAATCCCTCAGTGTGGTCTCCCTGAAACAGATTAATCCCACAGTGCGGTCTCCCTGAAACAGATTAATCCCACAGTGTGGGCTCCCTGAAACAGAGTAATCCCACAGTGTGGTCTCCCTAAAACAGCTTAATCCCACAGTGTGGTCTCCCTAAAACAGATTAATCCCACAGTGTGGGCTCCCTAAAACTGATTAATCCCACAGTGCGGTCTCCCTGGAACAGATTAATCCCACAGTGTTGGCTCCCTGAAACAGATTAATCCCACAGTGTGGTCTCCCTAAAACAGATTAATCCCACAGTGTGCTCTCCCTGAAACAGATTAATCCCACAGTGTGAGACTCCCAGAAACAGATTAATCCCACAGTATGGGCTCCCTGAAACAGATTGATCCCACACTGTGTGCTCCCTGAAACAGATTAATACCACAGTGTGGTCTCCCTGAAAAAGATTAATCCCACAGTGCGGTCTCCCAGAAAGAGAGTAATCCCACAGTGTGGTCTCCCTAAAACAGATTAATCCCACAGTGTGGGCTCCCTAAAACAGATTAATCCCACAGTGTGGTCTCACTGAAACAGATTAATCCCACAGTGTGGGCTGCCTGAAACAGATTAATCCCACAGTGTGGTCTCCATGAAACAGATTAATCCTACAGTGTCTTCTCCCTGAAAATTAATCCCACAGTGTGGTCTCCCTGAAACAGATTAATCCCACAGTGTGGGCTCCCTGAAACAGAGTAATCCCACAGTGTCTTATCCCTGAAAATTAATCCCACAGTGTGGTCTCCCTGAAAGAGTTTAATCCACAGTGTGGGCTCCCTGAAAAAGATTAATCCCTCAGTGTGGTCTCCCTGAAACAGATTAATCCCACAGTGCGGTCTCCCTGAAACAGATTAATCCCACAGTGTGAGCTTCCTGAAACAGAATAATTCCACAATGTGGTCTCCCTGAAAAAGATTAATCCCACAGTGCGGTCTCCCAGAAAGAGAGTAATCCCACAGTGTGGTCTCCCTAAAACAGATTAATCCCACAGTGTGGGCTCCCTAAAACAGATTAATCCCACAGTGTGGTCTCACTGAAACAGATTAATCCCACAGTGTGGGCTGCCTGTAAAAGATTAATCCCACAGTGTGGTCTCCCTGAAACAGATTAATCCCACAGTGTCTTCTCCCTGAAACAGATTAATCCCACAGTGCGGGCTCCCTGAAACAGATTAATCCCACAGTGTGGTCTCCCTAAAACAGATTAATCCCACAGAGTATTCACCCTAAACAGATTAATCCCACAGTGTGGTCTCCCTGAAACAGTTTAATCCACAGTGTGGTCTCCATGAAACAAATTAATCCCTCAGTGTGGTCTCCCTGAAACAGATTAATCCCACAGTGCGGGCTCCCTGAAACAGATTAATCCCACAGTGTGGTCTCCCTAAAACAGATTAATCCCACAGATTATTCACCCTAAACAGATTAATCCCACAGTGTGGTCTCCCTGAAACAGTTTAAACCACAGTGTGGTCTCCATGAAACAGATTAATCCCTCAGTGTGGTCTCCCTGAAACAGATTAATCCCACAGTGTGTGCTCCCAGAAACAGATTAATCGCACAGTGTGGTCTCCCTGAAACAGATTAATCGCAATGTGTGGTCTCCCTGAAACAGATTAATCCCACAGTTCGGTCTCCCTGAAACAGATTAATCTCACAGTGAGGTCTCACTGAAACAGATTAATCCCACAGTGTGGACTCCCTGAAACAGATTAATCTCACAGTGAGGTCTCCCTGAAACAGATTAATCCCACTGTGTGGGCTCCCTGAAACAGAGTAATCCCACAGTGTGGTCTCCCTAAAACAGATTAATCCCACAGTGTGGGCTCCCTAAAACTGATTAATCTCACAGTGCGGTCTCCCTGGAACAGATTAATCCCACAGTGTTGGCACCCTGAAACAGATTAATCCCACAGTGTGGTCTCCCTAAAACAGATTAATCCCACAGTGTGCTCTCCCTGAAACAGATTAATCCGACAGTGTTGGACTCCCAGAAACAGATTAATCCCACAGTATGGGCTCCCTGAAACAGATTAATCCCACAGTGTGTGCTCCCTGAAACAGATTAATCCCACAGTGTGGTCTCCCTGAAACAGATTAATCCCACAGTGCGGTCTCCCAGAAAGAGAGTAATCCCACAGTGTGGTCTCCCTAAAACAGATTAATCCCACAGTGTGGCCTCCCTAAAACAGATTAATCCCACAGTGTGGTCTCACTGAAACAGATTAATCCCACAGTGTGGTCTCCCTGAAACAGATTAATCCCACAGTGTCTTCTCCCTGAAACTGTTAATCCCACAGTGTCTTCTCCCTGAAAATTAATCCCACAGTGTGGTCTCCCTGAAAGAGTTTAATCCACAGAGTGGGATCCCTGAAAAAAATTAATCCCACAGTGCGGTCTCCCTTAAACAGATTAATCCCACAGTGTGGGCTCCCTAAAACAGATTAATCCCACAGTGCAGTCTCCCTGAAACAGATTAATCCCACAGTGCGGGCTCCCTGAAACAGATTAATCCCACAGTGTGGTCTCCCTGAAACTGATTAATCCCACAGTGCAGTCTCCCTGAAACAGTTTAATCCACAGTGTGGTCTCCATGAAACAGATTAATCCCTCAGTGTGGTCTCCCTGAAACAGATTAATCCCACAGTGCGGTCTCCCTGAAACAGATTAATCCCACAGTGTGGGCTCCCTGAAACAGAGTAATCCCACAGTGTGGTCTCCCTAAAACAGCTTAATCCCACAGTGTGGTCTCCCTAAAACAGATTAATCCCACAGTGTGGGCTCCCTAAAACTGATTAATCCCACAGTGCGGTCTCCCTGAAACAGATTAATCCCACAGTGTTGTCTCCCTAAAACAGTTTAATCCCACAGTGTGCTCTCCCTGAAACAGATTAATCCCACAGTGCTAGGCTCCCAGAAACAGATTAATACCACAGTATAGGCTCCCTGAAACAGATTAATCCCACAGTGTGTGCTCCCAGAAACAGATTAATCGCACAGTGTGGTCTCCCTGAAACAGATTAATCGCAATGTGTGGTCTCCCTGAAACAGATTAATCACACAGTTCGGTCTCCCTGAAACAGATTAATCTCACAGTGAGTTCTCACTGAAACAGATTAATCCCACAGTGTGGACTCCCTGAAACAGATTAATCTCACAGTGAGGTCTCCCTGAAACAGATTAATCCCATCGTGTGGGCTCCCTGAAACAGAGTAATCCCACAGTGTGGTCTCCCTAAAACAGATTAATCCCACAGTGTGGGCTCCCTAAAACTGATTAATCTCACAGTGCGGTCTCCCTGGAACAGATTAATCCCACAGTGTTGGCACCCTGAAACAGATTAATCCCACAGTGTGGTCTCCCTAAAACAGATTAATCCCACAGTGTGCTCTCCCTGAAACAGATTAATCCGACCGTGTGAGACTCCCAGAAACAGATTAATCCCACAGTATGGGCTCCCTGAAACAGATTAATCCCACAGTGTGTGCTCCCTGAAACAGATTAATCCCACAGTGTGGTCTCCCTGAAACAGATTAATCCCACAGTGTGGGCTCCCTGAAACAGAGTAATCCCACAGTGTGGTCTCCCTAAAACAGATTAATCCCACAGTGTGGGCTCCTAAAACTGATTAATCCCACAGTGCGGTCTCCCTGAAACAGATTAATCCCACAGTGTTGTCTCCCTAAAACAGTTTAATCCCACAGTGTGCTCTCCCTGAAACAGATTAATCCCACAGTGCTAGGCTCCCAGAAACAGATTAATACCACAGTATAGGCTCCCTGAAACAGATTAATCCCACAGTGTGTGCTCCCAGAAACAGATTAATCGCACAGTGTGGTCTCCCTGAAACAGATTAATCGCAATGTGTGGTCTCCCTGAAACAGATTAATCCCACAGTTCGGTCTCCCTGAAACAAATTAATCTCACAGTGAGGTCTCACTGAAACAGATTAATCCCACAGTGTGGACTCCCTGAAACAGATTAATCTCACAGTGAGGTCTCATCTGAAACAGATTAATCCCACAGTGTGGGCTCCCTGAAACAGAGTAATCCCACAGTGTGGTTTCCCTAAAACAGATTAATCCCACAGTGTGGGCTCCCTAAAACTGATTAATCCCACAGTGTGCTCTCCCTGAAACAGATTAATCCCACAGTGTGAGACTCCCAGAAACAGATTAATCCCACAGTATGGGCTCCCTGAAACAGATTGATCCCACACTGTGTGCTCCCTGAAACAGATTAATCCCACAGTGTGGTCTCCCTGAAAAAGATTAATCCCACAGTGCGGTCTCCCAGAAAGAGAGTAATCCCACAGTGTGGTCTCCCTAAAACAGATTAATCCCACAGTGTGGGCTCCCTAAAACAGATTAATCCCACAGTGTGGTCTCACTGAAACAGATTAATCCCACAGTGTGGGCTGCCTGAAACAGTTTAATCCCACAGTGTGGTCTCCATGAAACAGATTAATCCTACAGTGTCTTCTCCCTGAAAATTAATCCCACAGTGTGGTCTCCCTGAAACAGATTAATCCCACAGTGTGGGCTCCCTGAAACAGAGTAATCCCACAGTGTCTTATCCCTGAAAATTAATCCCACAGTGTGGTCTCCCTGAAAGAGTTTAATCCACAGTGTGGGCTCCCTGAAAAATATTAATCCCTCAGTGTGGTCTCCCTGAAACAGATTAATCCCACAGTGCGGTCTCCCTGAAACAGATTAATCCCACAGTGTAGGCTTCCTGAAACAGAATAATTCCACAGTGTGGTCTCCCTGAAAAAGATCAATCCCACAGTGCGGTCTCCCTAAAACAGATTAATCCCACAGTGTGGGCTCCCTAAAACAGATTAATCCCACAGTGTGGTCTCACTGAAACAGATTAATCCCACAGTGTGGGCTGCCTGTAAAAGATTAATCCCACAGTGTGGTCTCCCTGAAACAGATTAATCCCACAGTGTCTTCTCCCTGAAACAGATTAATCCCACAGTGCGGGCTCCCTGAAACAGATTAATCCCACAGTGTGGTCTCCCTAAAACAGATTAATCCCACAGAGTATTCACCCTAAACAGATTAATCCCACAGTGTGGTCTCCCTGAAACAGTTTAATCCACAGTGTGGTCTCCATGAAACAAATTAATCCCTCAGTGTGGTCTCCCTGAAACAGATTAATCCCACAGTGCGGTCTCCCTGAAACAGATTAATCCCACAGTGTGCGCTCCCTGAAACAGAGTAATCCCACAGTGTGGTCTCCCTAAAACAGATTAATCCCACAGTGTTGGCTCCCTGAAACAGATTAATCCCACAGTGTGGTCTCCCTAAAACAGTTTAATCCCACAGTGTTCTCTCCATGAAACAGATTAATCCCACAGTGCTAGGCTCCCAGAAACAGATTAATCCCACAGTGTGGGCTCCCTAAAACAGATTAATCCCACAGTGTGGTCTCACTGAAACAGATTAATCCCACAGTGTGGGCTGCCTGAAACAGATTAATCCCACAGTGTGGTCTCCATGAAACAGATTAATCCTACAGTGTCTTCACCCTGAAAATTAATCCCACAGTGTGGTCTCCCTGAAACAGATTAATCCCACAGTGTGGGCTCCCTGAAACAGAGTAATCCCACAGTGTCTTATCCCTGAAAATTAATCCCACAGGGTGGTCTCCCTGAAAGAGTTTAATCCACAGTGTGGGCTCCCTGAAAAATATTAATCCCTCAGTGTGGTCTCCCTGAAACAGATTAATCCCACAGTGCGGTCTCCCTGAAACAGATTAATCCCACAGTGTAGGCTTCCTGAAACAGAATAATTCCACAGTGTGGTCTCCCTGAAAAAGATCAATCCCACAGTGCGGTCTCCCAGAAAGAGAGTAATCCCACAGTGTGGTCTCCCTAAAACAGATTAATCCCACAGTGTGGGCTCCCTAAAACAGATTAATCCCACAGTGTGGTCTCACTGAAACAGATTAATCCCACAGTGTGGGCTGCCTGTAAAAGATTAATCCCACAGTGTGGTCTCCCTGAAACAGATTAATCCCACAGTGTCTTCTCCCTGAAACAGATTAATCCCACAGTGCGGGCTCCCTGAAACAGATTAATCCCACAGTGTGGTCTCCCTAAAACAGATTAATCCCACAGAGTATTCACCCTAAACAGATTAATCCCACAGTGTGGTCTCCCTGAAACAGTTTAATCCACAGTGTGGTCTCCATGAAACAAATTAATCCCTCAGTGTGGTCTCCCTGAAACAGATTAATCCCACAGTGCGGTCTCCCTGAAACAGATTAATCCCACAGTGTGCGCTCCCTGAAACAGAGTAATCCCACAGTGTGGTCTCCCTAAAACAGATTAATCCCACAGTGTTGGCTCCCTGAAACAGATTAATCCCACAGTGCGGTCTCCCAGAAAGAGAGTAATCCCACAGTGTGGTCTCCCTAAAACAGATTAATCCCACAGTGTGGGCTCCCTAAAACAGATTAATCCCACAGTGTGGTCTCACTGAAACAGATTAATCCCACAGTGTGGGCTGCCTGAAACAGTTTAATCCCACAGTGTGGTCTCCATGAAACAGATTAATCCTACAGTGTCTTCTCCCTGAAAATTAATCCCACAGTGTGGTCTCCCTGAAACAGATTAATCCCACAGTGTGGGCTCCCTGAAACAGAGTAATCCCACAGTGTCTTATCCCTGAAAATTAATCCCACAGTGTGGTCTCCCTGAAAGAGTTTAATCCACAGTGTGGGCTCCCTGAAAAATATTAATCCCTCAGTGTGGTCTCCCTGAAACAGATTAATCCCACAGTGCGGTCTCCCTGAAACAGATTAATCCCACAGTGTAGGCTTCCTGAAACAGAATAATTCCACAGTGTGGTCTCCCTGAAAAAGATCAATCCCACAGTGCGGTCTCCCTAAAACAGATTAATCCCACAGTGTGGGCTCCCTAAAACAGATTAATCCCACAGTGTGGTCTCACTGAAACAGATTAATCCCACAGTGTGGGCTGCCTGTAAAAGATTAATCCCACAGTGTGGTCTCCCTGAAACAGATTAATCCCACAGTGTCTTCTCCCTGAAACAGATTAATCCCACAGTGCGGGCTCCCTGAAACAGATTAATCCCACAGTGTGGTCTCCCTAAAACAGATTAATCCCACAGAGTATTCACCCTAAACAGATTAATCCCACAGTGTGGTCTCCCTGAAACAGTTTAATCCACAGTGTGGTCTCCATGAAACAAATTAATCCCTCAGCGTGGTCTCCCTGAAACAGATTAATCCCACAGTGCGGTCTCCCTGAAACAGATTAATCCAACAGTGTGCGCTCCCTGAAACAGATTAATCCCACAGTGTGGTCTCCCTGAAACAGATTAATCCCACAGTGCGGTCTCCCTGAAACAGATTAATCCCACAGTGTGGTCTCCCTAAAACAGATTAATCCCACAGTGTTGGCTCCCTGAAACAGATTAATCCCACAGTGTGGTCTCCCTAAAACAGTTTAATCCCACAGTGTTCTCTCCATGAAACAGATTAATCCCACAGTGCTAGGCTCCCAGAAACAGATTAATCCCACAGTGTGGGCTCCCTAAAACAGATTAATCCCACAGTGTGGTCTCACTGAAACAGATTAATCCCACAGTGTGGGCTGCCTGAAACAGATTAATCCCACAGTGTGGTCTCCATGAAACAGATTAATCCTACAGTGTCTTCACCCTGAAAATTAATCCCACAGTGTGGTCTCCCTGAAACAGATTAATCCCACAGTGTGGGCTCCCTGAAACAGAGTAATCCCACAGTGTCTTATCCCTGAAAATTAATCCCACAGGGTGGTCTCCCTGAAAGAGTTTAATCCACAGTGTGGGCTCCCTGAAAAATATTAATCCCTCAGTGTGGTCTCCCTGAAACAGATTAATCCCACAGTGCGGTCTCCCTGAAACAGATTAATCCCACAGTGTAGGCTTCCTGAAACAGAATAATTCCACAGTGTGGTCTCCCTGAAAAAGATCAATCACACAGTGCGGTCTCCCAGAAAGAGAGTAATCCCACAGTGTGGTCTCCCTAAAACAGATTAATCCCACAGTGTGGGCTCCCTAAAACAGATTAATCCCACAGTGTGGTCTCACTGAAACAGATTAATCCCACAGTGTGGGCTGCCTGTAAAAGATTAATCCCACAGTGTGGTCTCCCTGAAACAGATTAATCCCACAGTGTCTTCTCCCTGAAACAGATTAATCCCACAGTGCGGGCTCCCTGAAACAGATTAATCCCACAGTGTTGGCTCCCTGAAACAGATTAATCCCACAGTGTGGTCTCCCTAAAACAGTTTAATCCCACAGTGTTCTCTCCCTGAAACAGATTAATCCCACAGTGCTAGGCTCCCAGAAACAGATTAATCCCACAGTGCGGTCTCCCTGGAACAGATTAATCCCACAGTGTTGGCACCCTGAAACAGATTAATCCCACAGTGTCGTCTCCCTAAAACAGATTAATCACACAGTGTGCTCTCCCTGAAACAGATTAATCCCACAGTGTGAGACTCCCAGAAACAGATTAATCCCACAGTATGGGCTCCCTGAAACAGATTAATCCCACAGTGTGGTCTACTTGAAACAGATTAATCCCACAGTGTGGTCTCCCTGAAACAGATTAATCCCACAGTGCGGTCTCCCAGAAAGAGAGTAATCCCACAGTGTGGTCTCCCTAAAACAGATTAATCCCACAGTGTGGCCTCCCTAAAACAGATTAATCCCACAGTGTGGTCTCACTGAAACAGATTAATCCCACAGTGTGGGCTGCCTGAAACAGATTAATCCCACAGTGTGGTCTCCCTGAAACAGATTAATCCCACAGTGTCTTCTCCCTGAAACTGATTAATCCCACAGTGTATTCTCCCTGAAAATTAATCCCACAGTGTGGTCTCCCTGAAAGAGTTTAATCCACAGTGTGGGCTCCCTGAAAAAAATTAATCCCACAGTGCGGTCTCCCTGAAACAGATTAATCCCACAGTGTGGGCTCCCTAAAACAGATTAATCCCACAGTGCAATCTCCCTGAAACAGATTAATCCCACAGTGTTGGCTCCCTGAAACAGATTAATCCCACAGTGTGGGCTCCCTCAAACAGATTAATCCAACAGTGTGGGCACCCTAATCCCACATTGTGGACTTCCTGAAACAGATTAATGCCACAGTGTGAGCTCCCTGAAACAGATTAATCCCACAGTGTGACCTCCCTAAAACAGATTAATCCCACAGTGTAGCCTCCCTGAAACAGATTAATCCCACAGTGTGGGCTTCCTTAAACAGATTAATCCCACAGTGTGTGGACCCTAATCCCACAGTGTGGTCTTCCTAAAACAGATTAATCCCACAGTGTAGCCTCCCTGAAACAGATTAATCCCACAGTGTGGTCTCCCTGAAACAGATTAATCCCACAGTGTGGTCTCCATGAAACAGATTAATCCCACATTGTGGTCTCCCTGATAGATATTAATCCCACAGTGCGGGCTCGCTAAAACATTTTAATCCCACAGTGTTGGCTTCCTGAAACAGATTAATCCCACAGTGTGAGCTCCCTGAAACAGATTAATCCCCCAGTGCGGGCTACCTGAAACAGATTAATCCCACAGTGCGGGCTCCCTAAAACAGATTAATCACACAGTGTTGGCTCCCTGAAACAGATTAATCCCACAGTGTGGTCTCCCTAAAACAGTTTAATCCCACAGTGTTCTCTCCCTGAAACAGATTAATCCCACAGTGCTAGGCTCCCAGAAACAGATTAATCCCACAGTGCGGTCTCCCTGGAACAGATTAATCCCACAGTGTTGGCACCCTGAAACAGATTAATCCCACAGTGTCGTCTCCCTAAAACAGATTAATCACACAGTGTGCTCTCCCTGAAACAGATTAATCCCACAGTGTGAGACTCCCAGAAACAGATTAATCCCACAGTATGGGCTCCCTGAAACAGATTAATCCCACAGTGTGGTCTCCTGGAAACAGATTAATCCCACAGTGTGGTCTCCCTGAAACAGATTAATCCCACAGTGCGGTCTCCCAGAAAGAGAGTAATCCCACAGTGTGGTCTCCCTAAAACAGATTAATCCCACAGTGTGGCCTCCCTAAAACAGATTAATCCCACAGTGTGGTCTCACTGAAACAGATTAATCCCACAGTGTGGGCTGCCTGAAACAGATTAATCCCACAGTGTGGTCTCCCTGAAACAGATTAATCCCACTGTGTCTTCTCCCTGAAACTGATTAATCCCACAGTGTCTTCTCCCTGAAAATTAATCCCACAGTGTGGTCTCCCTGAAAGAGTTTAATCCACAGTGTGGTCTCCCTGAAACAGATTAATCCCCCAGTGCGGGCTACCTGAAACAGATTAATCCCACAGTGCGGGCTCCCTAAAACAGATTAATCCCACAGTGTTGGCTCCCTGAAACAGATTAATCCCACAGTGTGGTCTCCCTAAAACAGTTTAATCCCACAGTGTTCTCTCCCTGAAACAGATTAATCCCACAGTGCTAGGCTCCCAGAAACAGATTAATCCCACAGTGCGGTCTCCCTGGAACAGATTAATCCCACAGTGTTGGCACCCTGAAACAGATTAATCCCACAGTGTCGTCTCCCTAAAACAGATTAATCACACAGTGTGCTCTCCCTGAAACAGATTAATCCCACAGTGTGAGACTCCCAGAAACAGATTAATCCCACAGTATGGGCTCCCTGAAACAGATTAATCCCACAGTGTGGTCTCCTGGAAACAGATTAATCCCACAGTGTGGTCTCCCTGAAACAGATTAATCCCACAGTGCGGTCTCCCAGAAAGAGAGTAATCCCACAGTGTGGTCTCCCTAAAACAGATTAATCCCACAGTGTGGCCTCCCTAAAACAGATTAATCCCACAGTGTGGTCTCACTGAAACAGATTAATCCCACAGTGTGGGCTGCCTGAAACAGATTAATCCCACAGTGTGGTCTCCCTGAAACTGATTAATCCCACAGTGTATTCTCCCTGAAAATTAATCCCACAGTGTGGTCTCCCTGAAAGAGTTTAATCCACAGTGTGGGCTCCCTGAAAAAAATTAATCCCACAGTGCGGTCTCCCTGAAACAGATTAATCCCACAGTGTGGGCTCCCTAAAACAGATTAATCCCACAGTGCAATCTCCCTGAAACAGATTAATCCCACAGTGTTGGCTCCCTGAAACAGATTAATCCCACAGTGTGGGCTCCCTCAAACAGATTAATCCAACAGTGTGGGCACCCTAATCCCACATTGTGGACTTCCTGAAACAGATTAATGCCACAGTGTGAGCTCCCTGAAACAGATTAATCCCACAGTGTGACCTCCCTAAAACAGATTAATCCCACAGTGTAGCCTCCCTGAAACAGATTAATCCCACAGTGTGGGCTTCCTTAAACAGATTAATCCCACAGTGTGTGGACCCTAATCCCACAGTGTGGTCTTCCTAAAACAGATTAATCCCACAGTGTAGCCTCCCTGAAACAGATTAATCCCACAGTGTGGTCTCCCTGAAACAGATTAATCCCACAGTGTGGTCTCCATGAAACAGATTAATCCCACATTGTGGTCTCCCTGATAGATATTAATCCCACAGTGCGGGCTCGCTAAAACATTTTAATCCCACAGTGTTGGCTTCCTGAAACAGATTAATCCCACAGTGTGAGCTCCCTGAAACAGATTAATCCCCCAGTGCGGGCTACCTGAAACAGATTAATCCCACAGTGCGGGCTCCCTAAAACAGATTAATCACACAGTGTTGGCTCCCTGAAACAGATTAATCCCACAGTGTGGTCTCCCTAAAACAGTTTAATCCCACAGTGTTCTCTCCCTGAAACAGATTAATCCCACAGTGCTAGGCTCCCAGAAACAGATTAATCCCACAGTGCGGTCTCCCTGGAACAGATTAATCCCACAGTGTTGGCACCCTGAAACAGATTAATCCCACAGTGTCGTCTCCCTAAAACAGATTAATCACACAGTGTGCTCTCCCTGAAACAGATTAATCCCACAGTGTGAGACTCCCAGAAACAGATTAATCCCACAGTATGGGCTCCCTGAAACAGATTAATCCCACAGTGTGGTCTCCTGGAAACAGATTAATCCCACAGTGTGGTCTCCCTGAAACAGATTAATCCCACAGTGCGGTCTCCCAGAAAGAGAGTAATCCCACAGTGTGGTCTCCCTAAAACAGATTAATCCCACAGTGTGGCCTCCCTAAAACAGATTAATCCCACAGTGTGGTCTCACTGAAACAGATTAATCCCACAGTGTGGGCTGCCTGAAACAGATTAATCCCACAGTGTGGTCTCCCTGAAACAGATTAATCCCACTGTGTCTTCTCCCTGAAACTGATTAATCCCACAGTGTCTTCTCCCTGAAAATTAATCCCACAGTGTGGTCTCCCTGAAAGAGTTTAATCCACAGTGTGGTCTCCCTGAAACAGATTAATCCCCCAGTGCGGGCTACCTGAAACAGATTAATCCCACAGTGCGGGCTCCCTAAAACAGATTAATCCCACAGTGTTGGCTCCCTGAAACAGATTAATCCCACAGTGTGGTCTCCCTAAAACAGTTTAATCCCACAGTGTTCTCTCCCTGAAACAGATTAATCCCACAGTGCTAGGCTCCCAGAAACAGATTAATCCCACAGTGCGGTCTCCCTGGAACAGATTAATCCCACAGTGTTGGCACCCTGAAACAGATTAATCCCACAGTGTCGTCTCCCTAAAACAGATTAATCACACAGTGTGCTCTCCCTGAAACAGATTAATCCCACAGTGTGAGACTCCCAGAAACAGATTAATCCCACAGTATGGGCTCCCTGAAACAGATTAATCCCACAGTGTGGTCTCCTGGAAACAGATTAATCCCACAGTGTGGTCTCCCTGAAACAGATTAATCCCACAGTGCGGTCTCCCAGAAAGAGAGTAATCCCACAGTGTGGTCTCCCTAAAACAGATTAATCCCACAGTGTGGCCTCCCTAAAACAGATTAATCCCACAGTGTGGTCTCACTGAAACAGATTAATCCCACAGTGTGGGCTGCCTGAAACAGATTAATCCCACAGTGTGGTCTCCCTGAAACAGATTAATCCCACAGTGTCTTCTCCCTGAAACTGATTAATCCCACAGTGTCTTCTCCCTGAAAATTAATCCCACAGTGTGGTCTCCCTGAAAGAGTTTAATCCACAGTGTGGGCTCCCTGAAAAAAATTAATCCCACAGTGCGGTCTCCCTGAAACAGATTAATCCCACAGTGTGGGCTCCCTAAAACAGATTAATCCCACAGTGCAATCTCCCTGAAACAGATTAATCCCACAGTGTTGGCTCCCTGAAACAGATTAATCCCACAGTGTGGGCTCCCTGAAACAGATTATTCCCACAGTGTGGGCACCCTAATCCCACATTGTGGACTTCCTGAAACAGATTAATGCCACAGTGTGAGCTCCCTGAAACATATTAATCCCACAGTGTGACCTCCCTAAAACAGATTAATCCCACAGTGTAGCCTCCCTGAAACAGATTAATCCCACAGTGTGGGCTTCCTTAAACAGATTAATCCCACAGTGCGTGGACCCTAATCCCACAGTGTGGTCTTCCTAAAACAGATTAATCCCACAGTGTAGCCTCCCTGAAACAGATTAATCCCACAGTGTGGTCTCCCTGAAACAGATTAATCCCACAGTGTGGTCTCCATGAAACAGATTAATCCCACATTGTGGTCTCCCTGATAGATATTAATCCCACAGTGCGGGCTCGCTAAAACATTTTAATCCCACAGTGTTGGCTTCCTGAAACAGATTAATCCCACAGTGTGAGCTCCCTGAAACAGATTAATCCCCCAGTGCGGGCTACCTGAAACAGATTAATCCCACAGTGCGGGCTCCCTGAAACAGATTAATCCCACAGTGCGGGCTCCCTGAAACAATTTAATCCCACAGTGTAGTCTCCCTGAAACCGATTAATCCCACAGTGCAGGCTCCCTGAAACAGATTAATCCCACAGTGTGGGCACCATAATCCCACAATGTGGACTTCCTGAAACAGATTAATGCAACAGTGTGAGCTCCCTGAAACAGATTAATCCCACAGTGTTACCTCCCTGAAAGAGATTAATCCCACAGTGTAGCCTCCCTGAAACAGATTAATCCCACAGTGTGGTCTCCCTGAAACAGATTAATCCCACAGTGTGGGCTCCCTGAAACAGATTAATCCCACAGTGTGGTCTCCCTGAAACAGATTAATCCCACAGTGTGGTCTCCCTGAAACAGATTAATCCCACAGTGCGGGCTCACTGAAACAGATTAATCCAACAGTGTTGGCTCCCTGAAACAGATTAATCCCACAGTGTAAGCTCCCTGAAACAAATTAATCCCCCAGTGCGGGCTCCCTAAAACAGAATTATCCAACAGTGTGGGCTCCCTGAAACAGATTAATCCCACAGTGTGGGCTCCCTGAAACAGATTAATCCCACAGTGTGGTCTCTCTGAAACAGATTAAACCCACAGTGCGGGCTCCCTGAAACAGATTAATCCCACAGAGTGGGCACCCAGAAACTGATTAATCCCACAGTGTTGGCTCCCTGAAACAGATTAATCCCACAGTGTGAGCTCCCTGAAACAGATTAATCCCACAATGTAGCCTCCCTGAAACAGATTAATCCCACAGTGTGGGCTTCCTTAAACAGATTAATACCACAGTGTGTGGACCCTAATCCCACAGTGTGGTCTTCCTAAAACAGATTAATCCCACAGTGTAGCCTCCCTGAAACAGATTAATCCCACAGTGTGGTCTCCCTGAAACAGATTAATCCCACAGTGTGGTCTCCATGAAACAGATTAATCCCACATTGTGGTCTCCCTGATAGATATTAATCCCACAGTGCGGGCTCGCTAAAACATTTTAATCCCACAGTGTTGGCTTCCTGAAACAGATTAATCCCACTGTGTGAGCTCCCTGAAACAGATTAATCCCCCAGTGCGGGCTCCCTGAAACAGATTAATCCCACAGTGCGGGCTCCCTGAAACAGATTAATCCCACAGTGCGGGCTCCCTGAAACAATTTAATCCCACAGTGTAGTCTCCCTGAAACCGATTAATCCCACAGTGCAGGCTCCCTGAAACAGATTAATCCCACAGTGTGGGCACCATAATCCCACAATGTGGACTTCCTGAAACAGATTAATGCAACAGTGTGAGCTCCCTGAAACAGATTAATCCCACAGTGTGACCTCCCTGAAAGAGATTAATCCAACAGTGTAGCCTCCCTGAAACAGATTAATCCCACAGTGTGGTCTCCCTGAAACAGATTAATCCCACAGTGTGGGCTCCCTGAAACAGATTAATCCCACAGTGTGGTCTCCCTGAAACAGATTAATCCCACAGTGTGGTCTCCCTGAAACAGATTAATCCCACAGTGCGGGCTCACTGAAACAGATTAATCCCACAGTGTTGGCTCCCTGAAACAGATTAATCCCACAGTGTAAGCTCCCTGAAACAAATTAATCCCCCAGTGCGGGCTCCCTAAAACAGATTAATCCAACAGTGTGGGCTCCCTGAAACAGATTAATCCCACAGTGTGGGCTCCCTGAAACAGATTAATCCCACAGTGTGGTCTCCCTGAAACAGATTAAACCCACAGTGCGGGCTCCCTGAAACAGATTAATCCCACAGAGTGGGCACCCAGAAACTGATTAATCCCACAGTGTTGGCTCCCTGAAACAGATTAATCCCACAGTGTGAGCTCCCTGAAACAGATTAATCCCTCAGTGTGGTCTCCCTGAAACAGATTAATCCCACAGTGTGTGCTCCCAGAAACAGATTAATCGCACAGTGTGGTCTCCCTGAAACAGATTAATCACAATGTGTGGTCTCCCTGAAACAGATTAATCCCACAGTGTGTGCTCCCTGAAACAGATTATCCCACAGTGTGGTCTCCCTGAAACAGATTAATCCCACAGTGCGGTCTCCCAGAAAGAGAGTAATTCCACAGTGTGGTCTCCCTAAAACAGATTAATCCCACACTGTGGCCTCCCTAAAACAGATTAATCCCACAGTGTGGTCTCACTGAAACAGATTAATCCCACAGTGTGGGCTGCCTGAAACAGATTAATCCCACAGTGTGGTCTCCCTGAAACAGATTAATCCCACAGTGTCTTCTGCCTGAAACTGATTAATCCCACAGTGTCTTCTCCCTGAAAATTAATCCCACAGTGTGGTCTCCCTGAAAGAGTTTAATCGACAGTGTGGGCTCCCTGAAAAAAATTAATCCCACAGTGCGGTCTCCCGGAAACAGATTAATCCCACAGTGTGGGCTCCCTAAAACAGATTAATCCCACAGTGCAGTCTCCCTGAAACAGATTAATCCCACAGTGCGGGCTCCCTGAAACAGATTAATCCCACTGTGTGGTCTCCCTGAAACAGATTAATCCCACAGTGCAGTCTCCCTGAAACAGTTTAATCCACAGTGTGGTCTCCATGAAACAGATTAATCCCTCAGTGTGGTCTCCCTGAAACAGATTAATCCCACAGTGCGGTCTCCCTGAAACAGATTAATCCCACAGTGTGGGCTCCCTAAAACAGATTAATCCCACAGTGCAGTCTCCCTGAAACAGATTAATCCCACAGTGCGGGCTCCCTGAAACAGATTAATCCCACTGTGTGGTCTCCCTGAAACAGATTAATCCCACAGTGCAGTCTCCCTGAAACAGTTTAATCCACAGTGTGGTCTCCATGAAACAGATTAATCCCTCAGTGTGGTCTCCCTGAAACAGATTAATCCCACAGTGCGGTCTCCCTGAAACAGATTAATCCCACAGTGTGGGCTCCCTGAAACAGAGTAATCCCACAGTGTGGTCTCCCTAAAACAGCTTAATCCCACAGTGTGGTCTCCCTAAAACAGATTAATCCCATAGTATGGGCTCCCTAAAACTGATCAATCCCACAGTGCGGTCTCCCTGAAACAGATTAATCCCACAGTGTGGTCAACCTAAAACAGTTTAATCCCACAGTGTGCTCTCCCTGAAACAGATTAATCCCACAGTGCTAGGCTCCCAGAAACAGATTAATCCCACAGTGTGGTCTCCCTAAAACAGTTTAATCCCACAGTGTGTTCTCCCTGAAAAAAATTAATCCCACAGTGCGGTCTCCCTGAAACAGATTAATCCCACAGTGCGGGCTCCCTGAAACAGATTAATCCCACAGTGTGGTCTCCCTAAAACAGATTAATCCCACAGATTATTCACCCTAAACAGATTAATCCCACAGTGTGGTCTCCCTGAAACAGTTTAAACCACAGTGTGGTCTCCATGAAACAGATTAATCCCTCAGTGTGGTCTCCCTGAAACAGATTAATCCCACAGTGTGTGCTCCCAGAAACAGATTAATCGCACAGTGTGGTCTCCCTGAAACAGATTAATCACAATGTGTGGTCTCCCTGAAACAGATTAATCCCACAGTGTGTGCTCCCTGAAACAGATTATCCCACAGTGTGGTCTCCCTGAAACAGATTAATCCCACAGTGCGGTCTCCCAGAAAGAGAGTAATCCCACAGTGTGGTCTCCCTAAAACAGATTAATCCCACAGTGTGGCCTCCCTAAAACAGATTAATCCCACAGTGTGGTCTCACTGAAACAGATTAATCCCACAGTGTGGGCTGCCTGAAACAGATTAATCCCACAGTGTGGTCTCCCTGAAACAGATTAATCCCACAGTGTCTTCTGCCTGAAACTGATTAATCCCACAGTGTCTTCTCCCTGAAAATTAATCCCACAGTGTGGTCTCCCTGAAAGAGTTTAATCGACAGTGTGGGCTCCCTGAAAAAAATTAATCCCACAGTGCGGTCTCCTGGAAACAGATTAATCCCACAGTGTGGGCTCCCTAAAACAGATTAATCCCACAGTGCAGTCTCCCTGAAACAGATTAATCCCACAGTGCGGGCTCCCTGAAACAGATTAATCCCACTGTGTGGTCTCCCTGAAACAGATTAATCCCACAGTGCAGTCTCCCTGAAACAGTTTAATCCACAGTGTGGTCTCCATGAAACAGATTAATCCCTCAGTGTGGTCTCCCTGAAACAGATTAATCCCACAGTGCGGTATCCCTGAAACAGATTAATCCCACAGTGTGGGCTCCCTAAAACAGATTAATCCCACAGTGCAGTCTCCCTGAAACAGATTAATCCCACAGTGCGGGCTCCCTGAAACAGATTAATCCCACTGAGTGGTCTCCCTGAAACAGATTAATCCCACAGTGCAGTCTCCCTGAAACAGTTTAATCCACAGTGTGGTCTCCATGAAACAGATTAATCCCTCAGTGTGGTCTCCCTGAAACAGATTAATCCCACAGTGCGGTCTCCCTGAAACAGATTAATCCCACAGTGTGGGCTCCCTGAAACAGAGTAATCCCACAGTGTGGTCTCCCTAAAACAGCTTAATCCCACAGTGTGGTCTCCCTAAAACAGATTAATCCCATAGTATGGGCTCCCTAAAACTGATCAATCCCACAGTGCGGTCTCCCTGAAACAGATTAATCCCACAGTGTGGTCTCCCTAAAACAGTTTAATCCCACAGTGTGCTCTCCCTGAAACAGATTAATCCCACAGTGCTAGGCTCCCAGAAACAGATTAATCCCACAGTGTGGTCTCCCTAAAACAGTTTAATCCCACAGTGTGTTCTCCCTGAAAAAAATTAATCCCACAGTGCGGTCTCCCTGAAACAGATTAATCCCACAGTGCGGGCTCCCTGAAACAGATTAATCCCACAGTGTGGTCTCCCTAAAACAGATTAATCCCACAGATTATTCACCCTAAACAGATTAATCCCACAGTGTGGTCTCCCTGAAACAGTTTAAACCACAGTGTGGTCTCCATGAAACAGATTAATCCCTCAGTGTGGTCTCCCTGAAACAGATTAATCCCACAGTGTGTGCTCCCAGAAACAGATTAATCGCACAGTGTGGTCTCCCTGAAACAGATTAATCACAATGTGTGGTCTCCCTGAAACAGATTAATCCCACAGTTCGGTCTCCCTGAAACAGATTAATCTCACAGTGAGGTCTCACTGAAACAGATTAATCCCACAGTGTGGACTCCCTGAAACAGATTAATCTCACAGTGAGGTCTCCCTGAAACAGATTAATCCCACTGTGTGGGCTCCCTGAAACAGAGTAATCCCACAGTGTGGTCTCCCTAAAACAGATTAATCCCACAGTGTGGGCTCCCTAAAACTGATTAATCTCACAGTGCGGTCTCCCTGGAACAGATTAATCCCACAGTGTTGGCACCCTGAAACAGATTAATCCCACAGTGTGGTCTCCCTAAAACAGATTAATCCCACAGTGTGCTCTCCCTGAAACAGATTAATCCGACAGTGTGAGACTCCCAGAAACAGATTAATCCCACAGTATGGGCTCCCTGAAACAGATTAATCCCACAGTGTGTGCTCCCTGAAACAGATTAATCCCACAGTGTGGTCTCCCTGAAACAGATTAATCCCACAGTGCGGTCTCCCAGAAAGAGAGTAATCCCACAGTGTGGTCTCCCTAAAACAGATTAATCCCACAGTGTGGCCTCCCTAAAACAGATTAATCCCACAGTGTGGTCTCACTGAAACAGATTAATCCCACAGTGTGGGCTGCCTGAAACAGATTAATCCCACAGTGTGGTCTCCCTGAAACAGATTAATCCCACAGTGTCTTCTCCCTGAAACTGTTAATCCCACAGTGTCTTCTCCCTGAAAATTAATCCCACAGTGTGGTCTCCCTGAAAGAGTTTAATCCACAGTGTGGGATCCCTGAAAAAAATTAATCCCACAGTGCGGTCTCCCTGAAACAGATTAATCCCACAGTGTGGGCTCCCTAAAACAGCTTAATCCCACAGTGCAGTCTCCCTGAAACAGATTAATCCCACAGTGCGGGCTCCCTGAAACAGATTAATCCCACAGTGTGGTCTCCCTGAAACTGATTAATCCCACAGTGCAGTCTCCCTGAAACAGTTTAATCCACAGTGTGGTCTCCATGAAACAGATTAATCCCTCAGTGTGGTCTCCCTGAAACAGATTAATCCCACAGTGCGGTCTCCCTGAAACAGATTAATCCCACAGTGTGGGCTCCCTGAAACAGAGTAATCCCACAGTGTGGTCTCCCTAAAACAGCTTAATCCCACAGTGTGGTCTCCCTAAAACAGATTAATCCCACAGTGTGGGCTCCCTAAAACTGATTAATCCCACAGTGCGGTCTCCCTGGAACAGATTAATCCCACAGTGTTGGCTCCCTGAAACAGATTAATCCCACAGTGTGGTCTCCCTAAAACAGATTAATCCCACAGTGTGCTCTCCCTGAAACAGATTAATCCCACAGTGTGAGACTCCCAGAAACAGATTAATCCCACAGTATGGGCTCCCTGAAACAGATTGATCCCACACTGTGTGCTCCCTGAAACAGATTAATACCACAGTGTGGTCTCCCTGAAAAAGATTAATCCCACAGTGCGGTCTCCCAGAAAGAGAGTAATCCCACAGTGTGGTCTCCCTAAAACAGATTAATCCCACAGTGTGGGCTCCCTGAAACAGATTAATCCCACAGTGTGGGCTCCCTGAAACAGAGTAATCCCACAGTGTCTTATCCCTGAAAATTAATCCCACAGTGTGGTCTCCCTGAAAGAGTTTAATCCACAGTGTGGGCTCCCTGAAAAAGATTAATCCCTCAGTGTGGTCTCCCTGAAACAGATTAATCCCACAGTGCGGTCTCCCTGAAACAGATTAATCCCACAGTGTGGGCTTCCTGAAACAGAATAATTCCACAATGTGGTCTCCCTGAAAAAGATTAATCCCACAGTGCGGTCTCCCAGAAAGAGAGTAATCCCACAGTGTGGTCTCCCTAAAACAGATTAATCCCACAGTGTGGGCTCCCTAAAACAGATTAATCCCACAGTGTGGTCTCACTGAAACAGATTAATCCCACAGTGTGGGCTGCCTGTAAAAGATTAATCCCACAGTGTGGTCTCCCTGAAACAGATTAATCCCACAGTGTCTTCTCCCTGAAACAGATTAATCCCACAGTGCGGGCTCCCTGAAACAGATTAATCCCACAGTGTGGTCTCCCTAAAACAGATTAATCCCACAGAGTATTCACCCTAAACAGATTAATCCCACAGTGTGGTCTCCCTGAAACAGTTTAATCCACAGTGTGGTCTCCATGAAACAAATTAATCCCTCAGTGTGGTCTCCCTGAAACAGATTAATCCCACAGTGCGGGCTCCCTGAAACAGATTAATCCCACAGTGTGGTCTCCCTAAAACAGATTAATCCCACAGATTATTCACCCTAAACAGATTAATCCCACAGTGTGGTCTCCCTGAAACAGTTTAAACCACAGTGTGGTCTCCATGAAACAGATTAATCCCTCAGTGTGGTCTCCCTGAAACAGATTAATCCCACAGTGTGTGCTCCCAGAAACAGATTAATCGCACAGTGTGGTCTCCATGAAACAGATTAATCGCAATGTGTGGTCTCCCTGAAACAGATTAATCCCACAGTTCGGTCTCGCTGAAACAGATTAATCTCACAGTGAGGTCTCACTGAAACAGATTAATCCCACTGTGTGGGCTCCCTGAAACAGAGTAATCCCACAGTGTGGTCTCCCTAAAACAGATTAATCCCACAGTGTGGGCTCCCTAAAACTGATTAATCTCACAGTGCGGTCTCCCTGGAACAGATTAATCCCACAGTGTTGGCACCCTGAAACAGATTAATCCCACAGTGTGGTCTCCCTAAAACAGATTAATCCCACAGTGTGCTCTCCCTGAAACAGATTAATCCGACAGTGTTGGACTCCCAGAAACAGATTAATCCCACAGTATGGGCTCCCTGAAACAGATTAATCCCACAGTGTGTGCTCCCTGAAACAGATTAATCCCACAGTGTGGTCTCCCTGAAACAGATTAATCCCACAGTGCGGTCTCCCAGAAAGAGAGTAATCCCACAGTGTGGTCTCCCTAAAACAGATTAATCCCACAGTGTGGCCTCCCTAAAACAGATTAATCCCACAGTGTGGTCTCACTGAAACAGATTAATCCCACAGTGTGGTCTCCCTGAAACAGATTAATCCCACAGTGTCTTCTCCCTGAAACTGTTAATCCCACAGTGTCTTCTCCCTGAAAATTAATCCCACAGTGTGGTCTCCCTGAAAGAGTTTAATCCACAGTGTGGGATCCCTGAAAAAAATTAATCCCACAGTGCGGTCTCCCTTAAACAGATTAATCCCACAGTGTGGGCTCCCTAAAACAGATTAATCCCACAGTGCAGTCTCCCTGAAACAGATTAATCCCACAGTGCGGGCTCCCTGAAACAGATTAATCCCACAGTGTGGTCTCCCTGAAACTGATTAATCCCACAGTGCAGTCTCCCTGAAACAGTTTAATCCACAGTGTGGTCTCCATGAAACAGATTAATCACAATGTGTGGTCTCCCTGAAACAGATTAATCCCACAGTTCGGTCTCCCTGAAACAGATTAATCTCACAGTGAGGTCTCACTGAAACAGATTAATCCCACAGTGTGGACTCCCTGAAACAGATTAATCTCACATTGAGGTCTCCCTGAAACAGATTAATCCCACTGTGTGGGCTCCCTGAAACAGAGTAATCCCACAGTGTGGTCTCCCTAAAACAGATTAATCCCACAGTGTGGGCTCCCTAAAACTGATTAATCTCACAGTGCGGTCTCCCTGGAACAGATTAATCCCACAGTGTTGGCACCCTGAAACAGATTAATCCCACAGTGTGGTCTCCCTAAAACAGATTAATCCCACAGTGTGCTCTCCCTGAAACAGATTAATCCGACAGTGTGAGACTCCCAGAAACAGATTAATCCCACAGTATGGGCTCCCTGAAACAGATTAATCCCACAGTGTGTGCTCCCTGAAACAGATTAATCCCACAGTGTGGTCTCCCTGAAACAGATTAATCCCACAGTGCGGTCTCCCAGAAAGAGAGTAATCCCACAGTGTGGTCTCCCTAAAACAGATTAATCCCACAGTGTGGCCTCCCTAAAACAGATTAATCCCACAGTGTGGTCTCACTGAAACAGATTAATCCCACAGTGTGGGCTGCCTGAAACAGATTAATCCCACAGTGTGGTCTCCCTGAAACAGATTAATCCCACAGTGTCTTCTCCCTGAAACTGTTAATCCCACAGTGTCTTCTCCCTGAAAATTAATCCCACAGTGTGGTCTCCCTGAAAGAGTTTAATCCACAGTGTGGGATCCCTGAAAAAAATTAATCCCACAGTGCGGTCTCCCTGAAACAGATTAATCCCACAGTGTGGGCTCCCTAAAACAGCTTAATCCCACAGTGCAGTCTCCCTGAAACAGATTAATCCCACAGTGCGGGCTCCCTGAAACAGATTAATCCCACAGTGTGGTCTCCCTGAAACTGATTAATCCCACAGTGCAGTCTCCCTGAAACAGGTTAATCCACAGTGTGGTCTCCATGAAACAGATTAATCCCTCAGTGTGGTCTCCCTGAAACAGATTAATCCCACAGTGCGGTCTCCCTGAAACAGATTAATCCCACAGTGTGGGCTCCCTGAAACAGAGTAATCCCACAGTGTGGTCTCCCTAAAACAGCTTAATCCCACAGTGTGGTCTCCCTAAAACAGATTAATCCCACAGTGTGGGCTCCCTAAAACTGATTAATCCCACAGTGCGGTCTCCCTGGAACAGATTAATCCCACAGTGTTGGCTCCCTGAAACAGATTAATCCCACAGTGTGGTCTCCCTAAAACAGATTAATCCCACAGTGTGCTCTCCCTGAAACAGATTAATCCCACAGTGTGAGACTCCCAGAAACAGATTAATCCCACAGTATGGGCTCCCTGAAACAGATTGATCCCACACTGTGTGCTCCCTGAAACAGATTAATACCACAGTGTGGTCTCCCTGAAAAAGATTAATCCCACAGTGCGGTCTCCCAGAAAGAGAGTAATCCCACAGTGTGGTCTCCCTAAAACAGATTAATCCCACAGTGTGGGCTCCCTAAAACAGATTAATCCCACAGTGTGGTCTCACTGAAACAGATTAATCCCACAGTGTGGGCTGCCTGAAACAGATTAATCCCACAGTGTGGTCTCCATGAAACAGATTAATCCTACAGTGTCTTCTCCCTGAAAATTAATCCCACAGTGTGGTCTCCCTGAAACAGATTAATCCCACAGTGTGGGCTCCCTGAAACAGAGTAATCCCACAGTGTCTTATCCCTGAAAATTAATCCCACAGTGTGGTCTCCCTGAAAGAGTTTAATCCACAGTGTGGGCTCCCTGAAAAAGATTAATCCCTCAGTGTGGTCTCCCTGAAACAGATTAATCCCACAGTGCGGTCTCCCTGAAACAGATTAATCCCACAGTGTGGGCTTCCTGAAACAGAATAATTCCACAATGTGGTCTCCCTGAAAAAGATTAATCCCACAGTGCGGTCTCCCAGAAAGAGAGTAATCCCACAGTGTGGTCTCCCTAAAACAGATTAATCCCACAGTGTGGGCTCCCTAAAACAGATTAATCCCACAGTGTGGTCTCACTGAAACAGATTAATCCCACAGTGTGGGCTGCCTGTAAAAGATTAATCCCACAGTGTGGTCTCCCTGAAACAGATTAATCCCACAGTGTCTTCTCCCTGAAACAGATTAATCCCACAGTGCGGGCTCCCTGAAACAGATTAATACCACAGTGTGGTCTCCCTAAAACAGATTAATCCCACAGAGTATTCACCCTAAACAGATTAATCCCACAGTGTGGTCTCCCTGAAACAGTTTAATCCACAGTGTGGTCTCCATGAAACAAATTAATCCCTCAGTGTGGTCTCCCTGAAACAGATTAATCCCACAGTGCGGGCTCCCTGAAACAGATTAATCCCACAGTGTGGTCTCCCTAAAACAGATTAATCCCACAGATTATTCACCCTAAACAGATTAATCCCACAGTGTGGTCTCCCTGAAACAGTTTAAACCACAGTGTGGTCTCCATGAAACAGATTAATCCCTCAGTGTGGTCTCCCTGAAACAGATTAATCCCACAGTGTGTGCTCCCAGAAACAGATTAATCGCACAGTGTGGTCTCCCTGAAACAGATTAATCGCAATGTGTGGTCTCCCTGAAACAGATTAATCCCACAGTTCGGTCTCCCTGAAACAGATTAATCTCACAGTGAGGTCTCACTGAAACAGATTAATCCCACAGTGTGGACTCCCTGAAACAGATTAATCTCACAGTGAGGTCTCCCTGAAACAGATTAATCCCACTGTGTGGGCTCCCTGAAACAGAGTAATCCCACAGTGTGGTCTCCCTAAAACAGATTAATCCCACAGTGTGGGCTCCCTAAAACTGATTAATCTCACAGTGCGGTCTCCCTGGAACAGATTAATCCCACAGTGTTGGCACCCTGAAACAGATTAATCCCACAGTGTGGTCTCCCTAAAACAGATTAATCCCACAGTGTGCTCTCCCTGAAACAGATTAATCCGACAGTGTTGGACTCCCAGAAACAGATTAATCCCACAGTATGGGCTCCCTGAAACAGATTAATCCCACAGTGTGTGCTCCCTGAAACAGATTAATCCCACAGTGTGGTCTCCCTGAAACAGATTAATCCCACAGTGCGGTCTCCCAGAAAGAGAGTAATCCCACAGTGTGGTCTCCCTAAAACAGATTAATCCCACAGTGTGGCCTCCCTAAAACAGATTAATCCCACAGTGTGGTCTCACTGAAACAGATTAATCCCACAGTGTGGTCTCCCTGAAACAGATTAATCCCACAGTGTCTTCTCCCTGAAACTGTTAATCCCACAGTGTCTTCTCCCTGAAAATTAATCCCACAGTGTGGTCTCCCTGAAAGAGTTTAATCCACAGTGTGGGATCCCTGAAAAAAATTAATCCCACAGTGCGGTCTCCCTTAAACAGATTAATCCCACAGTGTGGGCTCCCTAAAACAGATTAATCCCACAGTGCAGTCTCCCTGAAACAGATTAATCCCACAGTGCGGGCTCCCTGAAACAGATTAATCCCACAGTGTGGTCTCCCTGAAACTGATTAATCCCACAGTGCAGTCTCCCTGAAACAGTTTAATCCACAGTGTGGTCTCCATGAAACAGATTAATCCCTCAGTGTGGTCTCCCTGAAACAGATTAATCCCACAGTGCGGTCTCCCTGAAACAGATTAATCCCACAGTGTGGGCTCCCTGAAACAGAGTAATCCCACAGTGTGGTCTCCCTAAAACAGCTTAATCCCACAGTGTGGTCTCCCTAAAACAGATTAATCCCACAGTGTGGGCTCCCTAAAACTGATTAATCCCACAGTGCGGTCTCCCTGAAACAGATTAATCCCACAGTGTTGTCTCCCTAAAACAGTTTAATCCCACAGTGTGCTCTCCCTGAAACAGATTAATCCCACAGTGCTAGGCTCCCAGAAACAGATTAATACCACAGTATAGGCTCCCTGAAACAGATTAATCCCAAAGTGTGTGCTCCCAGAAACAGATTAATCGCACAGTGTGGTCTCCCTGAAACAGATTAATCGCAATGTGTGGTCTCCCTGAAACAGATTAATCACACAGTTCGGTCTCCCTGAAACAGATTAATCTCACAGTGAGTTCTCACTGAAACAGATTAATCCCACAGTGTGGACTCCCTGAAACAGATTAATCTCACAGTGAGGTCTCCCTGAAACAGATTAATCCCATCGTGTGGGCTCCCTGAAACAGAGTAATCCCACAGTGTGGTCTCCCTAAAACAGATTAATCCCACAGTGTGGGCTCCCTAAAACTGATTAATCTCACAGTGCGGTCTCCCTGGAACAGATTAATCCCACAGTGTTGGCACCCTGAAACAGATTAATCCCACAGTGTGGTCTCCCTAAAACAGATTAATCCCACAGTGTGCTCTCCCTGAAACAGATTAATCCGACCGTGTGAGACTCCCAGAAACGGATTAATCCCACAGTATGGGCTCCCTGAAACAGATTAATCCCACAGTGTGTGCTCCCTGAAACAGATTAATCCCACAGTGTGGTCTCCCTGAAACAGATTAATCCCACAGTGTGGGCTCCCTGAAACAGAGTAATCCCACAGTGTGGTCTCCCTAAAACAGATTAATCCCACAGTGTGGGCTCCTAAAACTGATTAATCCCACAGTGCGGTCTCCCTGAAACAGATTAATCCCACAGTGTTGTCTCCCTAAAACAGTTTAATCCCACAGTGTGCTCTCCCTGAAACAGATTAATCCCACAGTGCTAGGCTCCCAGAAACAGATTAATACCACAGTATAGGCTCCCTGAAACAGATTAATCCCACAGTGTGTGCTCCCAGAAACAGATTAATCGCACAGTGTGGTCTCCCTGAAACAGATTAATCGCAATGTGTGGTCTCCCTGAAACAGATTAATCCCACAGTTCGGTCTCCCTGAAACAAATTAATCTCACAGTGAGGTCTCACTGAAACAGATTAATCCCACAGTGTGGACTCCCTGAAACAGATTAATCTCACAGTGAGGTCTCATCTGAAACAGATTAATCCCACAGTGTGGGCTCCCTGAAACAGAGTAATCCCACAGTGTGGTTTCCCTAAAACAGATTAATCCCACAGTGTGGGCTCCCTAAAACTGATTAATCCCACAGTGCGGTCTCCCTGGAACAGATTAATCCCACAGTGTTGGCTCCCTGAAACAGATTAATCCCACAGTGTGGTCTCCCTAAAACAGATTAATCCCACAGTGTGCTCTCCCTGAAACAGATTAATCCCACAGTGTGAGACTCCCAGAAACAGATTAATCCCACAGTATGGGCTCCCTGAAACAGATTGATCCCACACTGTGTGCTCCCTGAAACAGATTAATCCCACAGTGTGGTCTCCCTGAAAAAGATTAATCCCACAGTGCGGTCTCCCAGAAAGAGAGTAATCCCACAGTGTGGTCTCCCTAAAACAGATTAATCCCACAGTGTGGGCTCCCTAAAACAGATTAATCCCACAGTGTGGTCTCACTGAAACAGATTAATCCCACAGTGTGGGCTGCCTGAAACAGTTTAATCCCACAGTGTGGTCTCCATGAAACAGATTAATCCTACAGTGTCTTCTCCCTGAAAATTAATCCCACAGTGTGGTCTCCCTGAAACAGATTAATCCCACAGTGTGGGCTCCCTGAAACAGAGTAATCCCACAGTGTCTTATCCCTGAAAATTAATCCCACAGTGTGGTCTCCCTGAAAGAGTTTAATCCACAGTGTGGGCTCCCTGAAAAATATTAATCCCTCAGTGTGGTCTCCCTGAAACAGATTAATCCCACAGTGCGGTCTCCCTGAAACAGATTAATCCCACAGTGTAGGCTTCCTGAAACAGAATAATTCCACAGTGTGGTCTCCCTGAAAAAGATCAATCCCACAGTGCGGTCTCCCTAAAACAGATTAATCCCACAGTGTGGGCTCCCTAAAACAGATTAATCCCACAGTGTGGTCTCACTGAAACAGATTAATCCCACAGTGTGGGCTGCCTGTAAAAGATTAATCCCACAGTGTGGTCTCCCTGAAACAGATTAATCCCACAGTGTCTTCTCCCTGAAACAGATTAATCCCACAGTGCGGGCTCCCTGAAACAGATTAATCCCACAGTGTGGTCTCCCTAAAACAGATTAATCCCACAGAGTATTCACCCTAAACAGATTAATCCCACAGTGTGGTCTCCCTGAAACAGTTTAATCCACAGTGTGGTCTCCATGAAACAAATTAATCCCTCAGTGTGGTCTCCCTGAAACAGATTAATCCCACAGTGCGGTCTCCCTGAAACAGATTAATCCCACAGTGTGCGCTCCCTGAAACAGAGTAATCCCACAGTGTGGTCTCCCTAAAACAGATTAATCCCACAGTGTTGGCTCCCTGAAACAGATTAATCCCACAGTGTGGTCTCCCTAAAACAGTTTAATCCCACAGTGTTCTCTCCATGAAACAGATTAATCCCACAGTGCTAGGCTCCCAGAAACAGATTAATCCCACAGTGTGGGCTCCCTAAAACAGATTAATCCCACAGTGTGGTCTCACTGAAACAGATTAATCCCACAGTGTGGGCTGCCTGAAACAGATTAATCCCACAGTGTGGTCTCCATGAAACAGATTAATCCTACAGTGTCTTCACCCTGAAAATTAATCCCACAGTGTGGTCTCCCTGAAACAGATTAATCCCACAGTGTGGGCTCCCTGAAACAGAGTAATCCCACAGTGTCTTATCCCTGAAAATTAATCCCACAGGGTGGTCTCCCTGAAAGAGTTTAATCCACAGTGTGGGCTCCCTGAAAAATATTAATCCCTCAGTGTGGTCTCCCTGAAACAGATTAATCCCACAGTGCGGTCTCCCTGAAACAGATTAATCCCACAGTGTAGGCTTCCTGAAACAGAATAATTCCACAGTGTGGTCTCCCTGAAAAAGATCAATCCCACAGTGCGGTCTCCCAGAAAGAGAGTAATCCCACAGTGTGGTCTCCCTAAAACAGATTAATCCCACAGTGTGGGCTCCCTAAAACAGATTAATCCCACAGTGTGGTCTCACTGAAACAGATTAATCCCACAGTGTGGGCTGCCTGTAAAAGATTAATCCCACAGTGTGGTCTCCCTGAAACAGATTAATCCCACAGTGTCTTCTCCCTGAAACAGATTAATCCCACAGTGCGGGCTCCCTGAAACAGATTAATCCCACAGTGTGGTCTCCCTAAAACAGATTAATCCCACAGAGTATTCACCCTAAACAGATTAATCCCACAGTGTGGTCTCCCTGAAACAGTTTAATCCACAGTGTGGTCTCCATGAAACAAATTAATCCCTCAGTGTGGTCTCCCTGAAACAGATTAATCCCACAGTGCGGTCTCCCTGAAACAGATTAATCCCACAGTGTGCGCTCCCTGAAACAGAGTAATCCCACAGTGTGGTCTCCCTAAAACAGATTAATCCCTCAGTGTTGGCTCCCTGAAACAGATTAATCCCACAGTGTGGTCTCCCTAAAACAGTTTAATCCCACAGTGTTCTCTCCCTGAAACAGATTAATCCCACAGTGCTAGGCTCCCAGAAACAGATTAATCCCACAGTGCGGTCTCCCTGGAACAGATTAATCCCACAGTGTTGGCACCCTGAAACAGATTAATCCCACAGTGTCGTCTCCCTAAAACAGATTAATCACACAGTGTGCTCTCCCTGAAACAGATTAATCCCACAGTGTGAGACTCCCAGAAACAGATTAATCCCACAGTATGGGCTCCCTGAAACAGATTAATCCCACAGTGTGGTCTCCTTGAAACAGATTAATCCCACAGTGTGGTCTCCCTGAAACAGATTAATCCCACAGTGCGGTCTCCCAGAAAGAGAGTAATCCCACAGTGTGGTCTCCCTAAAACAGATTAATCCCACAGTGTGGCCTCCCTAAAACAGATTAATCCCACAGTGTGGTCTCACTGAAACAGATTAATCCCACAGTGTGGGCTGCCTGAAACAGATTAATCCCACAGTGTGGTCTCCCTGAAACAGATTAATCCCACAGTGTCTTCTCCCTGAAACTGATTAATCCCACAGTGTATTCTCCCTGAAAATTAATCCCACAGTGTGGTCTCCCTGAAAGAGTTTAATCCACAGTGTGGGCTCCCTGAAAAAAATTAATCCCACAGTGCGGTCTCCCTGAAACAGATTAATCCCACAGTGTGGGCTCCCTAAAACAGATTAATCCCACAGTGCAATCTCCCTGAAACAGATTAATCCCACAGTGTTGGCTCCCTGAAACAGATTAATCCCACAGTGTGGGCTCCCTCAAACAGATTAATCCCACAGTGTGGGCACCCTAATCCCACATTGTGGACTTCCTGAAACAGATTAATGCCACAGTGTGAGCTCCCTGAAACAGATTAATCCCACAGTGTGACCTCCCTAAAACAGATTAATCCCACAGTGTAGCCTCCCTGAAACAGATTAATCCCACAGTGTGGGCTTCCTTAAACAGATTAATCCCACAGTGTGTGGACCCTAATCCCACAGTGTGGTCTTCCTAAAACAGATTAATCCCACAGTGTAGCCTCCCTGAAACAGATTAATCCCACAGTGTGGTCTCCCTGAAACAGATTAATCCCACAGTGTGGTCTCCATGAAACAGATTAATCCCACATTGTGGTCTCCCTGATAGATATTAATCCCACAGTGCGGGCTCGCTAAAACATTTTAATCCCACAGTGTTGGCTTCCTGAAACAGATTAATCCCACAGTGTGAGCTACCTGAAACAGATTAATCCCACAGTGCGGGCTCCCTAAAACAGATTAATCCCACAGTGTTGGCTCCCTGAAACAGATTAATCCCACAGTGTGGTCTCCCTAAAACAGTTTAATCCCACAGTGTTCTCTCCCTGAAACAGATTAATCCCACAGTGCTAGGCTCCCAGAAACAGATTAATCCCACAGTGCGGTCTCCCTGGAACAGATTAATCCCACAGTGTTGGCACCCTGAAACAGATTAATCCCACAGTGTCGTCTCCCTAAAACAGATTAATCACACAGTGTGCTCTCCCTGAAACAGATTAATCCCACAGTGTGAGACTCCCAGAAACAGATTAATCCCACAGTATGGGCTCCCTGAAACAGATTAATCCCACAGTGTGGTCTCCTGGAAACAGATTAATCCCACAGTGTGGTCTCCCTGAAACAGATTAATCCCACAGTGCGGTCTCCCAGAAAGAGAGTAATCCCACAGTGTGGTCTCCCTAAAACAGATTAATCCCACAGTGTGGCCTCCCTAAAACAGATTAATCCCACAGTGTGGTCTCACTGAAACAGATTAATCCCACAGTGTGGGCTGCCTGAAACAGATTAATCCCACAGTGTGGTCTCCCTGAAACAGATTAATCCCACAGTGTCTTCTCCCTGAAACTGATTAATCCCACAGTGTCTTCTCCCTGAAAATTAATCCCACAGTGTGGTCTCCCTGAAAGAGTTTAATCCACAGTGTGGGCTCCCTGAAACAGATTAATCCCCCAGTGCGGGCTACCTGAAACAGATTATTCCCACAGTGTGGGCACCCTAATCCCACATTGTGGACTTCCTGAAACAGATTAATGCCACAGTGTGAGCTCCCTGAAACATATTAATCCCACAGTGTGACCTCCCTAAAACAGATTAATCCCACAGTGTAGCCTCCCTGAAACAGATTAATCCCACAGTGTGGGCTTCCTTAAACAGATTAATCCCACAGTGCGTGGACCCTAATCCCACAGTGTGGTCTTCCTAAAACAGATTAATCCCACAGTGTAGCCTCCCTGAAACAGATTAATCCCACAGTGTGGTCTCCCTGAAACAGATTAATCCCACAGTGTGGTCTCCATGAAACAGATTAATCCCACATTGTGGTCTCCCTGATAGATATTAATCCCACAGTGCGGGCTCGCTAAAACATTTTAATCCCACAGTGTTGGCTTCCTGAAACAGATTAATCCCACAGTGTGAGCTCCCTGAAACAGATTAATCCCCCAGTGCGGGCTACCTGAAACAGATTAATCCCACAGTGCGGGCTCCCTGAAACAGATTAATCCCACAGTGCGGGCTCCCTGAAACAATTTATTCCCACAGTGTAGTCTCCCTGAAACCGATTAATCCCACAGTGCAGGCTCCCTGAAACAGATTAATCCCACAGTGTGGGCACCATAATCCCACAATGTGGACTTCCTGAAACAGATTAATGCAACAGTGTGAGCTCCCTGAAACAGATTAATCCCACAGTGTTACCTCCCTGAAAGAGATTAATCCCACAGTGTAGCCTCCCTGAAACAGATTAATCCCACAGTGTGGTCTCCCTGAAACAGATTAATCCCACAGTGTGGGCTCCCTGAAACAGATTAATCCCACAGTGTGGTCTCCCTGAAACAGATTAATCCCACAGTGTGGTCTCCCTGAAACAGATTAATCCCACAGTGCGGGCTCACTGAAACAGATTAATCCAACAGTGTTGGCTCCCTGAAACAGATTAATCCCACAGTGTAAGCTCCCTGAAACAAATTAATCCCCCAGTGCGGGCTCCCTAAAACAGAATTATCCAACAGTGTGGGCTCCCTGAAACAGATTAATCCCACAGTGTGGGCTCCCTGAAACAGATTAATCCCACAGTGTGGTCTCCCTGAAACAGATTAAACCCACAGTGCGGGCTCCCTGAAACAGATTAATCCCACAGAGTGGGCACCCAGAAACTGATTAATCCCACAGTGTTGGCTCCCTGAAACAGATTAATCCCACAGTGTGAGCTCCCTGAAACAGATTAATCCCACAATGTAGCCTCCCTGAAACAGATTAATCCCACAGTGTGGGCTTCCTTAAACAGATTAATACCACAGTGTGTGGACCCTAATCCCACAGTGTGGTCTTCCTAAAACAGATTAATCCCACAGTGTAGCCTCCCTGAAACAGATTAATCCCACAGTGTGGTCTCCCTGAAACAGATTAATCCCACAGTGTGGTCTCCATGAAACAGATTAATCCCACATTGTGGTCTCCCTGATAGATATTAATCCCACAGTGCGGGCTCGCTAAAACATTTTAATCCCACAGTGTTGACTTCCTGAAACAGATTAATCCCACTGTGTGAGCTCCCTGAAACAGATTAATCCCCCAGTGCGGGCTCCCTGAAACAGATTAATCCCACAGTGCGGGCTCCCTGAAACAGATTAATCCCACAGTGCGGGCTCCCTGAAACAATTTAATCCCACAGTGTAGTCTCCCTGAAACCGATTAATCCCACAGTGCAGGCTCCCTGAAACAGATTAATCCCACAGTGTGGGCACCATAATCCCACAATGTGGACTTCCTGAAACAGATTAATGCAACAGTGTGAGCTCCCTGAAACAGATTAATCCCACAGTGTGACCTCCCTGAAAGAGATTAATCCAACAGTGTAGCCTCCCTGAAACAGATTAATCCCACAGTGTGGTCTCCCTGAAACAGATTAATCCCACAGTGTGGGCTCCCTGAAACAGATTAATCCCACAGTGTGGTCTCCCTGAAACAGATTAATCCCACAGTGTGGTCTCCCTGAAACAGATTAATCCCACAGTGCGGGCTCACTGAAACAGATTAATCCCACAGTGTTGGCTCCCTGAAACAGATTAATCCCACAGTGTAAGCTCCCTGAAACAAATTAATCCCCCAGTGCGGGCTCCCTAAAACAGATTAATCCAACAGTGTGGGCTCCCTGAAACAGATTAATCCCACAGTGTGGACTCCCTGAAACAGATTAATCCCACAGTGTGGTCTCCCTGAAACAGATTAAACCCACAGTGCGGGCTCCCTGAAACAGATTAATCCCACAGAGTGGGCACCCAGAAACTGATTAATCCCACAGTGTTGGCTCCCTGAAACAGATTAATCCCACAGTGTGAGCTCCCTGAAACAGATTAATCCCACACTGTGGGCACCTTAAAACAGATTAATCCCACAGTGAGATCAACCTGAAACAGTTTAATACCACAGTGTGAGCTCCCTAAAACAGATTAATCCCACATTGTGGGCTCCCTGAAACAGATTAATCCCACAGTGTGTGCTCCCTGAAACAGATTATCCCACAGTGTGGTCTCCCTGAAACAGATTAATCCCACAGTGCGGTCTCCCAGAAAGAGAGTAATCCCACAGTGTGGTCTCCCTAAAACAGATTAATCCCACAGTGTGGCCTCCCTAAAACAGATTAATCCCACAGTGTGGTCTCACTGAAACAGATTAATCCCACAGTGTGGGCTGCCTGAAACAGATTAATCCCACAGTGTGGTCTCCCTGAAACAGATTAATCCCACAGTGTCTTCTGCCTGAAACTGATTAATCCCACAGTGTCTTCTCCCTGAAAATTAATCCCACAGTGTGGTCTCCCTGAAAGAGTTTAATCGACAGTGTGGGCTCCCTGAAAAAAATTAATCCCACAGTGCGGTCTCCCGGAAACAGATTAATCCCACAGTGTGGGCTCCCTAAAACAGATTAATCCCACAGTGCAGTCTCCCTGAAACAGATTAATCCCACAGTGCGGGCTCCCTGAAACAGATTAATCCCACTGTGTGGTCTCCCTGAAACAGATTAATCCCACAGTGCAGTCTCCCTGAAACAGTTTAATCCACAGTGTGGTCTCCATGAAACAGATTAATCCCTCAGTGTGGTCTCCCTGAAACAGATTAATCCCACAGTGCGGTCTCCCTGAAACAGATTAATCCCACAGTGTGGGCTCCCTAAAACAGATTAATCCCACAATGCAGTCTCCCTGAAACAGATTAATCCCACAGTGCGGGCTCCCTGAAACAGATTAATCCCACTGTGTGGTCTCCCTGAAACAGATTAATCCCACAGTGCAGTCTCCCTGAAACAGTTTAATCCACAGTGTGGTCTCCCTGAAACAGATTAATCCCACAGTGTCTTCTGCCTGAAACTGATTAATCCCACAGTGTCTTCTCCCTGAAAATTAATCCCACAGTGTGGTCTCCCTGAAAGAGTTTAATCGACAGTGTGGGCTCCCTGAAAAAAATTAATCCCACAGTGCGGTCTCCCGGAAACAGATTAATCCCACAGTGTGGGCTCCCTAAAACAGATTAATCCCACAGTGCAGTCTCCCTGAAACAGATTAATCCCACAGTGCGGGCTCCCTGAAACAGATTAATCCCACTGTGTGGTCTCCCTGAAACAGATTAATCCCACAGTGCAGTCTCCCTGAAACAGTTTAATCCACAGTGTGGTCTCCATGAAACAGATTAATCCCTCAGTGTGGTCTCCCTGAAACAGATTAATCCCACAGTGCGGTCTCCCTGAAACAGATTAATCCCACAGTGTGGGCTCCCTAAAACAGATTAATCCCACAATGCAGTCTCCCTGAAACAGATTAATCCCACAGTGCGGGCTCCCTGAAACAGATTAATCCCACTGTGTGGTCTCCCTGAAACAGATTAATCCCACAGTGCAGTCTCCCTGAAACAGTTTAATCCACAGTGTGGTCTCCATGAAACAGATTAATCCCTCAGTGTGGTCTCCCTGAAACAGATTAATCCCACAGTGCGGTCTCCCTGAAACAGATTAATCCCACAGTGTGGTCTCCCTAAAACAGATTAATCCCACAGATTATTCACCCTAAACAGATTAATCCCACAGTGTGGTCTCCCTGAAACAGTTTAAACCACAGTGTGGTCTCCATGAAACAGATTAATCCCTCAGTGTCGTCTCCCTGAAACAGATTAATCCCACAGTGTGTGCTCCCAGAAACAGATTAATCGCACAGTGTGGTCTCCCTGAAACAGATTAATCACAATGTGTGGTCTCCCTGAAACAGATTAATCCCACAGTTCGGTCTCCCTGAAACAGATTAATCTCACAGTGAGGACTCACTGAAACAGATTAATCCCACAGTGTGGACTCCCTGAAACAGATTAATCTCACAGTGAGGTCTCCCTGAAACAGATTAATCCCACTGTGTGGGCTCCCTGAAACAGAGTAATCCCACAGTGTGGTCTCCCTAAAACAGATTAATCCCACAGTGTGGGCTCCCTAAAACTGATTAATCTCACAGTGCGGTCTCCCTGGAACAGATTAATCCCACAGTGTTGGCACCCTGAAACAGATTAATCCCACAGTGTGGTCTCCCTAAAACAGATTAATCCCACAGTGTGCTCTCCCTGAAACAGATTAATCCGACAGTGTGAGACTCCCAGAAACAGATTAATCCCACAGTATGGGCTCCCTGAAACAGATTAATCCCACAGTGTGTGCTCCCTGAAACAGATTAATCCCACAGTGTGGTCTCCCTGAAACAGATTAATCCCACAGTGCGGTCTCCCAGAAAGAGAGTAATCCCACAGTGTGGTCTCCCTAAAACAGATTAATCCCACAGTGTGGCCTCCCTAAAACAGATTAATCCCACAGTGTGGTCTCACTGAAACAGATTAATCCCACAGTGTGGGCTGCCTGAAACAGATTAATCCCACAGTGTGGTCTCCCTGAAACAGATTAATCCCACAGTGTCTTCTCCCTGAAACTGTTAATCCCACAGTGTCTTCTCCCTGAAAATTAATCCCACAGTGTGGTCTCCCTGAAAGAGTTTAATCCACAGTGTGGGATCCCTGAAAAAAATTAATCCCACAGTGCGGTCTCCCTGAAACAGATTAATCCCACAGTGTGGGCTCCCTAAAACAGCTTAATCCCACAGTGCAGTCTCCCTGAAACAGATTAATCCCACAGTGCGGGCTCCCTGAAACAGATTAATCCCACAGTGTGGTCTCCCTGAAACTGATTAATCCCACAGTGCAGTCTCCCTGAAACAGTTTAATCCACAGTGTGGTCTCCATGAAACAGATTAATCCCTCAGTGTGGTCTCCCTGAAACAGATTAATCCCACAGTGCGGTCTCCCTGAAACAGATTAATCCCACAGTGTGGGCTCCCTGAAACAGAGTAATCCCACAGTGTGGTCTCCCTAAAACAGCTTAATCCCACAGTGTGGTCTCCCTAAAACAGATTAATCCCACAGTGTGGGCTCCCTAAAACTGATTAATCCCACAGTGCGGTCTCCCTGGAACAGATTAATCCCACAGTGTTGGCTCCCTGAAACAGATTAATCCCACAGTGTGGTCTCCCTAAAACAGATTAATCCCACAGTGTGCTCTCCCTGAAACAGATTAATCCCACAGTGTGAGACTCCCAGAAACAGATTAATCCCACAGTATGGGCTCCCTGAAACAGATTGATCCCACACTGTGTGCTCCCTGAAACAGATTAATACCACAGTGTGGTCTCCCTGAAAAAGATTAATCCCACAGTGCGGTCTCCCAGAAAGAGAGTAATCCCACAGTGTGGTCTCCCTAAAACAGATTAATCCCACAGTGTGGGCTCCCTAAAACAGATTAATCCCACAGTGTGGTCTCACTGAAACAGATTAATCCCACAGTGTGGGCTGCCTGAAACAGATTAATCCCACAGTGTGGTCTCCATGAAACAGATTAATCCTACAGTGTCTTCTCCCTGAAAATTAATCCCACAGTGTGGTCTCCCTGAAACAGATTAATCCCACAGTGTGGGCTCCCTGAAACAGAGTAATCCCACAGTGTCTTATCCCTGAAAATTAATCCCACAGTGTGGTCTCCCTGAAAGAGTTTAATCCACAGTGTGGGCTCCCTGAAAAAGATTAATCCCTCAGTGTGGTCTCCCTGAAACAGATTAATCCCACAGTGCGGTCTCCCTGAAACAGATTAATCCCACAGTGTGAGCTTCCTGAAACAGAATAATTCCACAATGTGGTCTCCCTGAAAAAGATTAATCCCACAGTGCGGTCTCCCAGAAAGAGAGTAATCCCACAGTGTGGTCTCCCTAAAACAGATTAATCCCACAGTGTGGGCTCCCTAAAACAGATTAATCCCACAGTGTGGTCTCACTGAAACAGATTAATCCCACAGTGTGGGCTGCCTGTAAAAGATTAATCCCACAGTGTGGTCTCCCTGAAACAGATTAATCCCACAGTGTCTTCTCCCTGAAACAGATTAATCCCACAGTGCGGGCTCCCTGAAACAGATTAATCCCACAGTGTGGTCTCCCTAAAACAGATTAATCCCACAGAGTATTCACCCTAAACAGATTAATCCCACAGTGTGGTCTCCCTGAAACAGTTTAATCCACAGTGTGGTCTCCATGAAACAAATTAATCCCTCAGTGTGGTCTCCCTGAAACAGATTAATCCCACAGTGCGGGCTCCCTGAAACAGATTAATCCCACAGTGTGGTCTCCCTAAAACAGATTAATCCCACAGATTATTCACCCTAAACAGATTAATCCCACAGTGTGGTCTCCCTGAAACAGTTTAAACCACAGTGTGGTCTCCATGAAACAGATTAATCCCTCAGTGTGGTCTCCCTGAAACAGATTAATCCCACAGTGTGTGCTCCCAGAAACAGATTAATCGCACAGTGTGGTCTCCCTGAAACAGATTAATCGCAATGTGTGGTCTCCCTGAAACAGATTAATCCCACAGTTCGGTCTCCCTGAAACAGATTAATCTCACAGTGAGGTCTCACTGAAACAGATTAATCCCACAGTGTGGACTCCCTGAAACAGATTAATCTCACAGTGAGGTCTCCCTGAAACAGATTAATCCCACTGTGTGGGCTCCCTGAAACAGAGTAATCCCACAGTGTGGTCTCCCTAAAACAGATTAATCCCACAGTGTGGGCTCCCTAAAACTGATTAATCTCACAGTGCGGTCTCCCTGGAACAGATTAATCCCACAGTGTTGGCACCCTGAAACAGATTAATCCCACAGTGTGGTCTCCCTAAAACAGATTAATCCCACAGTGTGCTCTCCCTGAAACAGATTAATCCGACAGTGTTGGACTCCCAGAAACAGATTAATCCCACAGTATGGGCTCCCTGAAACAGATTAATCCCACAGTGTGTGCTCCCTGAAACAGATTAATCCCACAGTGTGGTCTCCCTGAAACAGATTAATCCCACAGTGCGGTCTCCCAGAAAGAGAGTAATCCCACAGTGTGGTCTCCCTAAAACAGATTAATCCCACAGTGTGGCCTCCCTAAAACAGATTAATCCCACAGTGTGGTCTCACTGAAACAGATTAATCCCACAGTGTGGTCTCCCTGAAACAGATTAATCCCACAGTGTCTTCTCCCTGAAACTGTTAATCCCACAGTGTCTTCTCCCTGAAAATTAATCCCACAGTGTGGTCTCCCTGAAAGAGTTTAATCCACAGAGTGGGATCCCTGAAAAAAATTAATCCCACAGTGCGGTCTCCCTTAAACAGATTAATCCCACAGTGTGGGCTCCCTAAAACAGATTAATCCCACAGTGCAGTCTCCCTGAAACAGATTAATCCCACAGTGCGGGCTCCCTGAAACAGATTAATCCCACAGTGTGGTCTCCCTGAAACTGATTAATCCCACAGTGCAGTCTCCCTGAAACAGTTTAATCCACAGTGTGGTCTCCATGAAACAGATTAATCCCTCAGTGTGGTCTCCCTGAAACAGATTAATCCCACAGTGCGGTCTCCCTGAAACAGATTAATCCCACAGTGTGGGCTCCCTGAAACAGAGTAATCCCACAGTGTGGTCTCCCTAAAACAGCTTAATCCCACAGTGTGGTCTCCCTAAAACAGATTAATCCCACAGTGTGGGCTCCCTAAAACTGATTAATCCCACAGTGCGGTCTCCCTGAAACAGATTAATCCCACAGTGTTGTCTCCCTAAAACAGTTTAATCCCACAGTGTGCTCTCCCTGAAACAGATTAATCCCACAGTGCTAGGCTCCCAGAAACAGATTAATACCACAGTATAGGCTCCCTGAAACAGATTAATCCCACAGTGTGTGCTCCCAGAAACAGATTAATCGCACAGTGTGGTCTCCCTGAAACAGATTAATCGCAATGTGTGGTCTCCCTGAAACAGATTAATCACACAGTTCGGTCTCCCTGAAACAGATTAATCTCACAGTGAGTTCTCACTGAAACAGATTAATCCCACAGTGTGGACTCCCTGAAACAGATTAATCTCACAGTGAGGTCTCCCTGAAACAGATTAATCCCATCGTGTGGGCTCCCTGAAACAGAGTAATCCCACAGTGTGGTCTCCCTAAAACAGATTAATCCCACAGTGTGGGCTCCCTAAAACTGATTAATCTCACAGTGCGGTCTCCCTGGAACAGATTAATCCCACAGTGTTGGCACCCTGAAACAGATTAATCCCACAGTGTGGTCTCCCTAAAACAGATTAATCCCACAGTGTGCTCTCCCTGAAACAGATTAATCCGACCGTGTGAGACTCCCAGAAACAGATTAATCCCACAGTATGGGCTCCCTGAAACAGATTAATCCCACAGTGTGTGCTCCCTGAAACAGATTAATCCCACAGTGTGGTCTCCCTGAAACAGATTAATCCCACAGTGTGGGCTCCCTGAAACAGAGTAATCCCACAGTGTGGTCTCCCTAAAACAGATTAATCCCACAGTGTGGGCTCCTAAAACTGATTAATCCCACAGTGCGGTCTCCCTGAAACAGATTAATCCCACAGTGTTGTCTCCCTAAAACAGTTTAATCCCACAGTGTGCTCTCCCTGAAACAGATTAATCCCACAGTGCTAGGCTCCCAGAAACAGATTAATACCACAGTATAGGCTCCCTGAAACAGATTAATCCCACAGTGTGTGCTCCCAGAAACAGATTAATCGCACAGTGTGGTCTCCCTGAAACAGATTAATCGCAATGTGTGGTCTCCCTGAAACAGATTAATCCCACAGTTCGGTCTCCCTGAAACAAATTAATCTCACAGTGAGGTCTCACTGAAACAGATTAATCCCACAGTGTGGACTCCCTGAAACAGATTAATCTCACAGTGAGGTCTCATCTGAAACAGATTAATCCCACAGTGTGGGCTCCCTGAAACAGAGTAATCCCACAGTGTGGTTTCCCTAAAACAGATTAATCCCACAGTGTGGGCTCCCTAAAACTGATTAATCCCACAGTGTGCTCTCCCTGAAACAGATTAATCCCACAGTGTGAGACTCCCAGAAACAGATTAATCCCACAGTATGGGCTCCCTGAAACAGATTGATCCCACACTGTGTGCTCCCTGAAACAGATTAATCCCACAGTGTGGTCTCCCTGAAAAAGATTAATCCCACAGTGCGGTCTCCCAGAAAGAGAGTAATCCCACAGTGTGGTCTCCCTAAAACAGATTAATCCCACAGTGTGGGCTCCCTAAAACAGATTAATCCCACAGTGTGGTCTCACTGAAACAGATTAATCCCACAGTGTGGGCTGCCTGAAACAGTTTAATCCCACAGTGTGGTCTCCATGAAACAGATTAATCCTACAGTGTCTTCTCCCTGAAAATTAATCCCACAGTGTGGTCTCCCTGAAACAGATTAATCCCACAGTGTGGGCTCCCTGAAACAGAGTAATCCCACAGTGTCTTATCCCTGAAAATTAATCCCACAGTGTGGTCTCCCTGAAAGAGTTTAATCCACAGTGTGGGCTCCCTGAAAAATATTAATCCCTCAGTGTGGTCTCCCTGAAACAGATTAATCCCACAGTGCGGTCTCCCTGAAACAGATTAATCCCACAGTGTAGGCTTCCTGAAACAGAATAATTCCACAGTGTGGTCTCCCTGAAAAAGATCAATCCCACAGTGCGGTCTCCCTAAAACAGATTAATCCCACAGTGTGGGCTCCCTAAAACAGATTAATCCCACAGTGTGGTCTCACTGAAACAGATTAATCCCACAGTGTGGGCTGCCTGTAAAAGATTAATCCCACAGTGTGGTCTCCCTGAAACAGATTAATCCCACAGTGTCTTCTCCCTGAAACAGATTAATCCCACAGTGCGGGCTCCCTGAAACAGATTAATCCCACAGTGTGGTCTCCCTAAAACAGATTAATCCCACAGAGTATTCACCCTAAACAGATTAATCCCACAGTGTGGTCTCCCTGAAACAGTTTAATCCACAGTGTGGTCTCCATGAAACAAATTAATCCCTCAGTGTGGTCTCCCTGAAACAGATTAATCCCACAGTGCGGTCTCCCTGAAACAGATTAATCCCACAGTGTGCGCTCCCTGAAACAGAGTAATCCCACAGTGTGGTCTCCCTAAAACAGATTAATCCCACAGTGTTGGCTCCCTGAAACAGATTAATCCCACAGTGTGGTCTCCCTAAAACAGTTTAATCCCACAGTGTTCTCTCCATGAAACAGATTAATCCCACAGTGCTAGGCTCCCAGAAACAGATTAATCCCACAGTGTGGGCTCCCTAAAACAGATTAATCCCACAGTGTGGTCTCACTGAAACAGATTAATCCCACAGTGTGGGCTGCCTGAAACAGATTAATCCCACAGTGTGGTCTCCATGAAACAGATTAATCCTACAGTGTCTTCACCCTGAAAATTAATCCCACAGTGTGGTCTCCCTGAAACAGATTAATCCCACAGTGTGGGCTCCCTGAAACAGAGTAATCCCACAGTGTCTTATCCCTGAAAATTAATCCCACAGGGTGGTCTCCCTGAAAGAGTTTAATCCACAGTGTGGGCTCCCTGAAAAATATTAATCCCTCAGTGTGGTCTCCCTGAAACAGATTAATCCCACAGTGCGGTCTCCCTGAAACAGATTAATCCCACAGTGTAGGCTTCCTGAAACAGAATAATTCCACAGTGTGGTCTCCCTGAAAAAGATCAATCCCACAGTGCGGTCTCCCAGAAAGAGAGTAATCCCACAGTGTGGTCTCCCTAAAACAGATTAATCCCACAGTGTGGGCTCCCTAAAACAGATTAATCCCACAGTGTGGTCTCACTGAAACAGATTAATCCCACAGTGTGGGCTGCCTGTAAAAGATTAATCCCACAGTGTGGTCTCCCTGAAACAGATTAATCCCACAGTGTCTTCTCCCTGAAACAGATTAATCCCACAGTGCGGGCTCCCTGAAACAGATTAATCCCACAGTGTGGTCTCCCTAAAACAGATTAATCCCACAGAGTATTCACCCTAAACAGATTAATCCCACAGTGTGGTCTCCCTGAAACAGTTTAATCCACAGTGTGGTCTCCATGAAACAAATTAATCCCTCAGTGTGGTCTCCCTGAAACAGATTAATCCCACAGTGCGGTCTCCCTGAAACAGATTAATCCCACAGTGTGCGCTCCCTGAAACAGAGTAATCCCACAGTGTGGTCTCCCTAAAACAGATTAATCCCACAGTGTTGGCTCCCTGAAACAGATTAATCCCACAGTGTGGTCTCCCTAAAACAGTTTAATCCCACAGTGTTCTCTCCCTGAAACAGATTAATCCCACAGTGCTAGGCTCCCAGAAACAGATTAATCCCACAGTGCGGTCTCCCTGGAACAGATTAATCCCACAGTGTTGGCACCCTGAAACAGATTAATCCCACAGTGTCGTCTCCCTAAAACAGATTAATCACACAGTGTGCTCTCCCTGAAACAGATTAATCCCACAGTGTGAGACTCCCAGAAACAGATTAATCCCACAGTATGGGCTCCCTGAAACAGATTAATCCCACAGTGTGGTCTCCTTGAAACAGATTAATCCCACAGTGTGGTCTCCCTGAAACAGATTAATCCCACAGTGCGGTCTCCCAGAAAGAGAGTAATCCCACAGTGTGGTCTCCCTAAAACAGATTAATCCCACAGTGTGGCCTCCCTAAAACAGATTAATCCCACAGTGTGGTCTCACTGAAACAGATTAATCCCACAGTGTGTGCTGCCTGAAACAGATTAATCCCACAGTGTGGTCTCCCTGAAACAGATTAATCCCACAGTGTCTTCTCCCTGAAACTGATTAATCCCACAGTGTATTCTCCCTGAAAATTAATCCCACAGTGTGGTCTCCCTGAAAGAGTTTAATCCACAGTGTGGGCTCCCTGAAAAAAATTAATCCCACAGTGCGGTCTCCCTGAAACAGATTAATCCCACAGTGTGGGCTCCCTAAAACAGATTAATCCCACAGTGCAATCTCCCTGAAACAGATTAATCCCACAGTGTTGGCTCCCTGAAACAGATTAATCCCACAGTGTGGGCTCCCTCAAACAGATTAATCCCACAGTGTGGGCACCCTAATCCCACATTGTGGACTTCCTGAAACAGATTAATGCCACAGTGTGAGCTCCCTGAAACAGATTAATCCCACAGTGTGACCTCCCTAAAACAGATTAATCCCACAGTGTAGCCTCCCTGAAACAGATTAATCCCACAGTGTGGGCTTCCTTAAACAGATTAATCCCACAGTGTGTGGACCCTAATCCCACAGTGTGGTCTTCCTAAAACAGATTAATCCCACAGTGTAGCCTCCCTGAAACAGATTAATCCCACAGTGTGGTCTCCCTGAAACAGATTAATCCCACAGTGTGGTCTCCATGAAACAGATTAATCCCACATTGTGGTCTCCCCGATAGATATTAATCCCACAGTGCGGGCTCGCTAAAACATTTTAATCCCACAGTGTTGGCTTCCTGAAACAGATTAATCCCACAGTGTGAGCTCCCTGAAACAGATTAATCCCCCAGTGCGGGCTACCTGAAACAGATTAATCCCACAGTGCGGGCTCCCTAAAACAGATTAATCCCACAGTGTTGGCTCCCTGAAACAGATTAATCCCACAGTGTGGTCTCCCTAAAACAGTTTAATCCCACAGTGTTCTCTCCCTGAAACAGATTAATCCCACAGTGCTAGGCTCCCAGAAACAGATTAATCCCACAGTGCGGTCTCCCTGGAACAGATTAATCCCACAGTGTTGGCACCCTGAAACAGATTAATCCCACAGTGTCGTCTCCCTAAAACAGATTAATCACACAGTGTGCTCTCCCTGAAACAGATTAATCCCACAGTGTGAGACTCCCAGAAACAGATTAATCCCACAGTATGGGCTCCCTGAAACAGATTAATCCCACAGTGTGGTCTCCTGGAAACAGATTAATCCCACAGTGTGGTCTCCCTGAAACAGATTAATCCCACAGTGCGGTCTCCCAGAAAGAGAGTAATCCCACAGTGTGGTCTCCCTAAAACAGATTAATCCCACAGTGTGGCCTCCCTAAAACAGATTAATCCCACAGTGTGGTCTCACTGAAACAGATTAATCCCACAGTGTGGGCTGCCTGAAACAGATTAATCCCACAGTGTGGTCTCCCTGAAACAGATTAATCCCACAGTGTCTTCTCCCTGAAACTGATTAATCCCACAGTGTCTTCTCCCTGAAAATTAATCCCACAGTGTGGTCTCCCTGAAAGAGTTTAATCCACAGTGTGGGCTCCCTGAAACAGATTAATCCCCCAGTGCGGGCTACCTGAAACAGATTAATCCCACAGTGCGGGCTCCCTAAAACAGATTAATCCCACAGTGTTGGCTCCCTGAAACAGATTAATCCCACAGTGTGGTCTCCCTAAAACAGTTTAATCCCACAGTGTTCTCTCCCTGAAACAGATTAATCCCACAGTGCTAGGCTCCCAGAAACAGATTAATCCCACAGTGCGGTCTCCCTGGAACAGATTAATCCCACAGTGTTGGCACCCTGAAACAGATTAATCCCACAGTGTCGTCTCCCTAAAACAGATTAATCACACAGTGTGCTCTCCCTGAAACAGATTAATCCCACAGTGTGAGACTCCCAGAAACAGATTAATCCCACAGTATGGGCTCCCTGAAACAGATTAATCCCACAGTGTGGTCTCCTGGAAACAGATTAATCCCACAGTGTGGTCTCCCTGAAACAGATTAATCCCACAGTGCGGTCTCCCAGAAAGAGAGTAATCCCACAGTGTGGTCTCCCTAAAACAGATTAATCCCACAGTGTGGCCTCCCTAAAACAGATTAATCCCACAGTGTGGTCTCACTGAAACAGATTAATCCCACAGTGTGGGCTGCCTGAAACAGATTAATCCCACAGTGTGGTCTCCCTGAAACAGATTAATCCCACAGTGTCTTCTCCCTGAAACTGATTAATCCCACAGTGTCTTCTCCCTGAAAATTAATCCCACAGTGTGGTCTCCCTGAAAGAGTTTAATCCACAGTGTGGGCTCCCTGAAAAAAATTAATCCCACAGTGCGGTCTCCCTGAAACAGATTAATCCCACAGTGTGGGCTCCCTAAAACAGATTAATCCCACAGTGCAATCTCCCTGAAACAGATTAATCCCACAGTGTTGGCTCCCTGAAACAGATTAATCCCACAGTGTGGGCTCCCTGAAACAGATTATTCCCACAGTGTGGGCACCCTAATCCCACATTGTGGACTTCCTGAAACAGATTAATGCCACAGTGTGAGCTCCCTGAAACATATTAATCCCACAGTGTGACCTCCCTAAAACAGATTAATCCCACAGTGTAGCCTCCCTGAAACAGATTAATCCCACAGTGTGGGCTTCCTTAAACAGATTAATCCCACAGTGCGTGGACCCTAATCCCACAGTGTGGTCTTCCTAAAACAGATTAATCCCACAGTGTAGCCTCCCTGAAACAGATTAATCCCACAGTGTGGTCTCCCTGAAACAGATTAATCCCACAGTGTGGTCTCCATGAAACAGATTAATCCCACATTGTGGTCTCCCTGATAGATATTAATCCCACAGTGCGGGCTCGCTAAAACATTTTAATCCCACAGTGTTGTCTTCCTGAAACAGATTAATCCCACAGTGTGAGCTCCCTGAAACAGATTAATCCCCCAGTGCGGGCTACCTGAAACAGATTAATCCCACAGTGCGGGCTCCCTGAAACAGATTAATCCCACAGTGCGGGCTCCCTGAAACAATTTAATCCCACAGTGTAGTCTCCCTGAAACCGATTAATCCCACAGTGCAGGCTCCCTGAAACAGATTAATCCCACAGTGTGGGCACCATAATCCCACAATGTGGACTTCCTGAAACAGATTAATGCAACAGTGTGAGCTCCCTGAAACAGATTAATCCCACAGTGTTACCTCCCTGAAAGAGATTAATCCCACAGTGTAGCCTCCCTGAAACAGATTAATCCCACAGTGTGGTCTCCCTGAAACAGATTAATCCCACAGTGTGGGCTCCCTGAAACAGATTAATCCCACAGTGTGGTCTCCCTGAAACAGATTAATCCCACAGTGTGGTCTCCCTGAAACAGATTAATCCCACAGTGCGGGCTCACTGAAACAGATTAATCCAACAGTGTTTGCTCCCTGAAACAGATTAATCCCACAATGTAAGCTCCCTGAAACAAATTAATCCCCCAGTGCGGGCTCCCTAAAACAGAATTATCCAACAGTGTGGGCTCCCTGAAACAGATTAATCCCACAGTGTGGGCTCCCTGAAACAGATTAATCCCACAGTGTGGTCTCCCTGAAACAGATTAAACCCACAGTGCGGGCTCCCTGAAACAGATTAATCCCACAGAGTGGGCACCCAGAAACTGATTAATCCCACAGTGTTGGCTCCCTGAAACAGATTAATCCCACAGTGTGAGCTCCCTGAAACAGATTAATCCCACAATGTAGCCTCCCTGAAACAGATTAATCCCACAGTGTGGGCTTCCTTAAACAGATTAATCCCACAGTGTGTGGACCCTAATCCCACAGTGTGGTCTTCCTAAAACAGATTAATCCCACAGTGTAGCCTCCCTGAAACAGATTAATCCCACAGTGTGGTCTCCCTGAAACAGATTAATCCCACAGTGTGGTCTCCATGAAACAGATTAATCCCACATTGTGGTCTCCCTGATAGATATTAATCCCACAGTGCGGGCTCGCTAAAACATTTTAATCCCACAGTGTTGGCTTCCTGAAACAGATTAATCCCACTGTGTGAGCTCCCTGAAACAGATTAATCCCCCAGTGCGGGCTCCCTGAAACAGATTAATCCCACAGTGCGGGCTCCCTGAAACAGATTAATCCCACAGTGCGGGCTCCCTGAAACAATTTAATCCCCCAGTGCGGGCTCCCTGAAACAGATTAATCCCACAGTGCGGGCTCCCTGAAACAGATTAATCCCACAGTGCGGGCTCCCTGAAACAATTTAATCCCACAGTGTAGTCTCCCTGAAACCGATTAATCCCACAGTGCAGGCTCCCTGAAACAGATTAATCCCACAGTGTGGGCACCATAATCCCACAATGTGGACTTCCTGAAACAGATTAATGCAACAGTGTGAGCTCCCTGAAACAGATTAATCCCACAGTGTGACCTCCCTGAAAGAGATTAATCCAACAGTGTAGCCTCCCTGAAACAGATTAATCCCACAGTGTGGTCTCCCTGAAACAGATTAATCCCACAGTGTGGGCTCCCTGAAACAGATTAATCCCACAGTGTGGGCTTCCTGAAACAGATTAATCCCACAGTGTGGGGACCCAAATCCCACAGTGTGGTCTTCCTAAAACAGATTAATCCACAGTGTAGCCTCCCTGAAACAGATTGATCCCGCAGTGTGGTCTCCCTGAAACAGATTAATCCCACAGTGTGAGCTCCCTGAAACAGATTAATGCCCCAGTGAGGTCTCCCTGAAACAGATTAATCCCACAGTGCGAGCTCCCTGAAACAGATTAATCCCACAGTGTGGGCTCCCTGAAACAGATTAATCCCACAGTGTAGTCTCCCTGAAACCGATTAATCCCACAGTGCAGGCTCCCTAAAACAGATTAATCCCACAGTGCGGGCTCCCTGAAACAGATTTATCCCACAGTGTGGGCTCCCTGAAACAGATTAATCCCACAGTGTACTCCCTGACACAGATTAATCCCACTGTGTGACCTCACTGAAACAGATTAATCCCACAGTGCGTGCTCCCTGAAACAGATTAATCCCACAGTGCGGGCTCCCTAAAACAGATTAATCCCACAGTGTAGTCTCCCTGAAACAGATTAATCCCACAGTGCAGGCTCCCTAAAACAGATTAATCCCACAGTGCAGGCTCCCTCAAACAGATTAATCCCAAAGTGTGAGCTCTTAGAAACTGATTAATCCCACAGTGTTGGATCCCTGAAACAGATTGATCCCGCAGTGTGGTCTCCCTGAAACAGATTAATCCCACAATGTGAGCTCCCTGAAACAGATTAATCCCCCAGTGCGGTCTCCCTGAAACAGATTAATCCCACAGTGTGGGCTCCCTGAAACAGATTAATCCCACAGTGCGTGCTCCCTGAAACAGATTAATCCCACAGTGTAGTCTCCCTGAAACCGATTAATCCCACAGTGCAGGCTCCCTAAAACAGATTAAACCCACAGTGCGGGCTCCCTGAAACAGACTTATCCCACAGTGTGGGCTCCCTGAAACAGATTAATCCCACAGTGTGGACTCCCTGACACAGATTAATCCCACTGTGTGAGCTCCCTGAAACAGATTAATCCCACAGTGCGGGCTCCCTGAAACAGATTAATCCCACAGTGCGGGCTCCCTAAAACAGATTAATCCCACAGTGTAGTCTCCCTGAAACAGATTAATCCCACAGTGCAGGCTCCCTAAAACAGATTAATCCCACAGTGTAGTCTCCCTGAAACAAATTAATCCCACATTGTGAGCTCCCAGAAACTGATTAATCCCACAGAGTTGGCTCCCTGAAACAGATTAATCCGACAGTGTGGGCTCCCTGAAACAGATTAATCCCACAGTGTTGGCACCCTAAAACAGATAAATCCCACAGTGTAGCCTCCCTGAAACAGATTAATCCCACAGTGTCAGCTCCCTAAAACAGATAAATCCCACAGTGTAGCCTCCCTGAAACAGATTAATCCCACAGTGTGGTCTCCCTGAAACAGATTAATCCCACAGTGTGGTCTCCCTGAAACAGATTAATCCCAGAGTGTGGTCTCCTTGAAACAGATTAATCCCACAGTGCGGGCTCACTGAAACAGATTAATCCCACAGTGTTGGCTCCCTGAAACAGATTAATCCCACAGTGTGAGCTCCCTGAAACAAATTAATCCCCCCGTGCGGGCTCCCTGAAATTGTTTAATCCCACAGTGTGGGCTCCCTGAAACAGATTAATCCCACAGTGTGGGCTCCCTGAAACAGATTAATCCCACAGTGTGGTCTCCTTGAAACAGATTAATCCCACAGTGCGGGTTCCCTGAAACAGATTAATCCCACAGAGTGGTCTCCCTGAAACATATTAATCCCACAGTGTGGTCTCCCTGAAACAGATTAATCCCACAGTGCGGGCTCACTGAAACAGATTAATCCCACAGTGTTGGCTCCCTGAAACAGATTAATCCCACAGTGTGAGCTCCCTGAAACAAATTAATCCCCCCGTGCGGGCTCCCTGAAATTGTTTAATCCCACAGTGTGGGCTCCCTGAAACAGATTAATCCCACAGTGTGGGCTCCCTGAAACAGATTAATCCCACAGTGCGGGCTCCCTGAAACAGATATATCCCACAGTGTGGGCTCCCTGAAACAGATTAATCCCACAGTGTGGGCTCCCTGACACACATTAATCCCACAGTTTGAGCTCCCTGAAACAGATTAATCCCACAGTGCGGGCTCCCTGAAACAGATTAATCCCACAGTGCGGGCTCCCTAAAACAGATTAATCCCACAGTGTAGTCTCCCTGAAAAAGATTAATCCCACAGTGCGGGCTCCCTAAAACAGATTAATCCCACAGTGTAGTCTCCCTCAAACAGATTAATCCCACAGTGTTGGCTTCCTGAAACAGATTAATCCCACAGTGTGGGGACCCTAATCCCACAGTGTGGTCTTCCTAAAACAGATTAATCCACAGTGTAGCCTCCCTGAAACAGATTGATCCCGCAGTGTGGTCTCCCTGAAACAGATTAATCCCACAGTGTGAGCTCCCTGAAACAGATTAATGCCCCAGTGAGGTCTCCCTGAAACAGATTAATCCCACAGTGCGAGCTCCCTGAAACAGATTAATCCCACAGTGCGGGCTCCCTGAAACAGATTAATCCCACAGTGTAGTCTCCCTGAAACCGATTAATCCCACAGTGCAGGCTCCCTAAAACAGATTAATCCCACAGTGCGGGCTCCCTGAAACAGATTTATCCCACAGTGTGGGCTCCCTGAAACAGATTAATCCCACAGTGTGGACTCCCTGACACAGATTAATCCCACTGTGTGACCTCACTGAAACAGATTAATCCCACAGTGCGGGCTCCCTGAAAAAGATTAATCCCACAGTGCGGGCTCCCTAAAACAGATTAATCCCACAGTGTATTCTCCCTGAAACAGATTAATCCCACAGTGCAGGCTCCCTAAAACAGATTAATCCCACAGTGCAGGCTCCCTCAAACAGATTAATCCCAAAGTGTGAGCTCTTAGAAACTGATTAATCCCACAGTGTTGGATCCCTGAAACAGATTGATCCCGCAGTGTGGTCTCCCTGAAACAGATTAATCCCACAATGTGAGCTCCCTGAAACAGATTAATCCCCCAGTGCGGTCTCCCTGAAACAGATTAATCCCACAGTGTGGGCTCCCTGAAACAGATTAATCCCACAGTGCGGGCTCCCTGAAACAGATTAATCCCACAGTGTAGTCTCCCTGAAACCGATTAATCCCACAGTGCAGGCTCCCTAAAACAGATTAAACCCACAGTGCGGGCTCCCTGAAACAGACTTATCCCACAGTGTGGGCTCCCTGAAACAGATTAATCCCACAGTGTGGACTCCCTGACACAGATTAATCCCACTGTGTGAGCTCCCTGAAACAGATTAATCCCACAGTGCGGGCTCCCTGAAACAGATTAATCCCACTGTGCGGGCTCCCTAAAACAGATCAATCCCACAGTGTAGTCTCCCTGAAACAGATTAATCCCACAGTGCAGGCTCCCTAAAACAGATTAATCCCACAGTGTAGTCTCCCTGAAACAAATTAATCCCACATTGTGAGCTCCCAGAAACTGATTAATCCCACAGAGTTGGCTCCCTGAAACAGATTAATCCGACAGTGTGGGCTCCCTGAAACAGATTAATCCCACAGTGTGGGCACCCTAAAACAGATAAATCCCACAGTGTAGCCTCCCTGAAACAGATTAATCCCACAGTTTGAGCTCCCTGAAACAGATTAATCCCACAGTGTAGTCTCCCTGAAACAGATTAATCCCACAGTGTGAGCTCCCTGAAACAGATTAATCCCAGAGTTAGAGCTCCCTAAAACAGATTAATCCCACAGTGTAGTCTCCCTGAAACAGATTAATCCCACAGTGTTAGCTCCCTGAAACAGATTAATCCCACAGTGCCGGCTCCCTGAAACAGATTAATCCCACAGTGCGGGCTCCCTGAAACAGATTAATCCCACAGTGTAGTCTCCCTGAAACCGATTAATCCCACCGTGCGGGCTCCCTGAAACAGATCAATCCCACAGTGTGAGCTCCCAGAAACAGATTAATCCCACAGTGTGGGCTCCCTGAAACAGATTAATCCCACAGTGTAGTCTCCCTGAAACAGATTAATGCCACAGTGTGAGCTCCCTGAAACAGATTAATTCCACAGTGTGGTCTCCCTGAAACAGATTAATCCCACAGTGCCGGCTCCCTGAAACAGATTAATCCCACAGTGTGATCTCCCTGAAACAGATTAAACCCACAGTGCGGGCTCCCTGAAACAGATTAATCCCACAGTGTGGGCTCCCTGAAACAGATTAATCCCACAGTGTGGCCTCCCTGAAACAGATTAATCCCACAGTGTGAGTTCCCTGAAACACATTATCCCACCGTGCGGGCTCCCTGAAACAGATCAATCCCACAGTGTGAGCTCCCAGAAACAGATTAATCCCACAGTGTGGGCTCCCTGAAACAGATTAATCCCACAGTGTAGTCTCCCTGAAACAGATTAATCCCACAGTGTGAGCTCCCTGAAACAGATTAATCCCACAGTGTAGTCTCCCTGAAACAGATTAATCCCACAGTGTGAGCTCCCTGAAACAGATTAATCCCAGAGTTAGAGCTCCCTAAAACAGATTAATCCCACAGTGTAGTCTCCCTGAAACGGATTAATCCCACAGTGTTAGCTCCCTGAAACAGATTAATCCCACAGTGCCGGCTCCCTGAAACAGATTAATCCCACAGTGTGATCACCCTGAAACAGATTAAACCCACAGTGCGGGCTCCCTGAAACAGATTAATTCCACAGTGTGGTCTCCCTGAAACAGATTAATCCCACAGTGTGGGCTCCCTGAACCAGATTAATCCAACAGTGTGGGCTCCCTGAAACAGATTAATCCCACAGTGTGAGCTCCCTGAAACAGATTAATCCCACAGTGTGAGCTCCCTAAAACAGATTAATCCCACAGTGTAGTCTCTCTGAAACAGATTAATCCCACAGTGTGAGCTCCCTGAAACATATTAATCCCACAGTGTGAGCTCCCTGAATCATATTAATCCCACAGTGTGGGCTCCCTGAAACAGATTAATCCCACAGAGTGAGCTCCCTGAAACAGTTTAATCCCACAGTGCGGGCTCGCTGAAACATTTTAATCCCACAGTGTTGGCTCCCTGTAACAGATTAATCCCACAGTGTAAGATCCCTGAAACAGATTAATCCCCCAGTGCGGGCTCCCTGAAACAGATTAATCCCACAGTGCGGGCTCCCTAAAACAGATTAATCCCACAGTGTAGTCTCCCTGAAAAAGATTAATCCCACAGTGCGGGCTCCCTAAAACAGATTAATCCCACAGTGTAGCCTCCCTGAAACAGATTAATCCCACAGTGTGGTCTCCCTGAAAGAGATTAATCCCACAGTGTGGTCTCCCTGAAACAGATTAATCCCACAGTGTGGTCTCCTTGAAACAGATTAATCCCACAGTGCGGGCTCACTGAAACAGATTAATCCCACAGTGTTGGCTCCCTGAAACAGATTAATCCCACAGTGTGAGCTCCCTGAAACAAATTAATCCCCCCGTGCGGGCTCCCTGAAATTGTTTAATCCCACAGTGTGGGCTCCCTGAAACAGATTAATCCCACAGTGTGGGCTCCCTGAAACAGATTAATCCCACAGTGTGGTCTCCTTGAAACAGATTAATCCCACAGTGCGGGTTCCCTGAAACAGATTAATCCCACAGAGTGGTCTCCCTGAAACATATTAATCCCACAGTGTGGTCTCCCTGAAACAGATTAATCCCACAGTGTGGGCTCGCTGAAACTTTTTAATCCCACAGTGTTGGCTCCCTGAAACAGATTAATCCCCCAGTGCAGGCTCCCTGAAACAGATTAATCCCACAGTGTGGGCTCCCTGAAACTGTTTAATCCCACAGTGTGGGCTCCCTGAAACAGATTAATCCCACAGTGTGGTCTCCCTGAAACAGATTAATCCCACAGTGCGGGTTCCCTGAAACAGATTAATCCCACAGTGTGGGCTCCCTGAAACAGATTAATCCCACAGTGTGGCCTCCCTGAAACAGATTAATCCAACAGTGTGAGTTCCCTGAAACACATTATCCCACCGTGCGGGCTCCCTGAAACAGATCAATCCCACAGTGTGAGCTCCCAGAAACAGATTAATCCCACAGTGTGGGCTCCCTGAAACAGATTAATCCCACAGTGTAGTCTCCCTGAAACACATTAATCCCACAGTGTGAGCTCCCTGAAACAGATTAATCCCACAGTGTAGTCTCCCTGAAACAGATTAATCCCACAGTGTGAGCTCCCTGAAACAGATTAATCCCAGAGTTAGAGCTCCCTAAAACAGATTAATCCCACAGTGAAGTCTCCCTGAAACAGATTAATCCCACAGTGTTAGCTCCCTGAAACAGATTAATCCCACAGTGCCGGCTCCCTGAAACAGATTAATCCCACAGTGTGATCTCCCTGAAACAGATTAAACCCACAGTGCGGGCTCCCTGAAACAGATTAATTCCACAGTGTGGTCTCCCTTAAACAGATTAATCCCACAGTGTGGGCTCCCTGAACCAGATTAATCCAACAGTGTGGGCTCCCTGAAACAGATTAATCCCACAGTGTGAGCTCCCTGAAACAGATTAATCCCACAGTGTGAGCTCCCTAAAACAGATTAATCCCACAGTGTAGTCTCTCTGAAACAGATTAATCCCACAGTGTGAGCTCCCTGAAACATATTAATCCCACAGTGTGAGCTCCCTGAATCATATTAATCCCACAGTGTGGGCTCCCTGAAACAGATTAATCCCACAGAGTGAGCTCCCTGAAACAGTTTAATCCCACAGTGCGGGCTCGCTGAAACATTTTAATCCCACAGTGTTGGCTCCCTGTAACAGATTAATCCCACAGTGTAAGATCCCTGAAACAGATTAATCCCCCAGTGCGGGCTCCCTGAAACAGATTAATCCCACAGTGCGGGCTCCCTGAAACAGATTAATCCCACAGTGCGGGCTCCCTGAAACAGATTAATCCCACAGTGTAGTCTCCCTGAAACCGATTAATCCCACCGTGCGGGCTCCCTGAAACAGATCAATCCCACAGTGTGAGCTCCCAGAAACAGATTAATCCCACAGTGTGGGCTCCCTGAAACAGATTAATCCCACAGTGTAGTCTCCCTGAAACAGATTAATCCTACAGTGTGAGCTCCCTGAAACAGATTAATACCACAGTGTAGTTTCCCTGAAACAGATTAATCCCACAGTGTGAGCTCCCTGAAACAGATTAATCCCAGAGTTAGAGCTCCCTAAAACAGATTAATCCCACAGTGTAGTCTCCCTGAAACAGATTAATCCCACAGTGTTAGCTCCCTGAAACAGATTAATCCCACAGTGCCGGCTCCCTGAAACAGATTAATCCCACAGTGTGATCTCCATGAAACAGATAAACCCACAGTGCGGGCTCCCTGAAACAGATTAATTCCACAGTGTGGTCTCCCTGAAACAGATTAATCGCACAGTGTGGGCTCCCTGAACCAGATTAATCCAACAGTGTGGGCTCCCTGAAACAGATTAATCCCACAGTGTGAGCTCCCTGAAACAGATTAATCCCACAGTGTGAGCTCCCTAAAACAGATTAATCCCACAGTGTAGTCTCTCTGAAACAGATTAATCCCACAGTGTGAGCTCCCTGAAACATATTAATCCCACAGTGTGAGCTCCCTGAATCATATTAATCCCACAGTGTGGGCTCCCTGAAACAGATTAATCCCACAGAGTGAGCTCCCTGAAACAGTTTAATCCCACAGTGCGGGCTCGCTGAAACATTTTAATCCCACAGTGTTGGCTCCCTGAAACAGATTAGTCCCACAGTGTAAGATCCCTGAAACAGATTAATCCCCCAGTGCGGGCTCCCTGAAACAGATTAATCCCACAGTGCGAGCTCCCTGAAACAGATTAATCCCACAGTGTAGTCTCCCTGAAACCGATTAATCCCACGGTGCAGGCTCCCTAAAACAAATTAATCCCACAGTGCGGACTCCCTGAAACAGATTTATCCCACAGTGCGGGCTCCCTGAAACAGATTTATCCCACAGTGTGGGCTCCCTGAAACAGATTAATCCCACAGTGTGGACTCCCTGACACAGATTAATCCCACTGTGTGAGCTCCCTGAAACAGATTAATCCCACAGTGCGGGCTCCCTGAAACAGATTAATCCCACAGTGTGGGCTCCCTAAAACAGATTAATCCCACATTGTGGGCTCCCTGAAACAGATTAATCCCACAGAGTGAGCTCCCTGAAACAGATTAATCCCACAGTGCGGGCATCCTGAAACACATTAATCCCACAGTGTGGGCTCCCTGAAACAGATTAATCCCACAGTGTGGGCTCCCTGAAACAGATTAATCCCACAGTGTGGTCTCCCTGAAACAGTTTAATCCCACAGTGTGAGTTCCCTGACACAGATTAATCCCACAGTGTGAGTTCCCTGAAACAGATTAATCCCACAGTGTTGGCTCCCTGAAACAGATTAATCCCACAGCGTGGGCTCCCTGAAACGGATTAATCCAACAGTGTTGTATCCATGAAACAGATTAATCCCACAGTGTGGGCTTTCTGAAACAGATTAATCCCACAGCGTGGGGACCCTAATCCCACAGTGTGGTCTTCCTAAAACAGATTAATCCCACAGTGTTGCCTCCCTGAAACAGATTAATCCCACAGTGCGGGCTCCCTGAAACAGATATATCCCACAGTGTGGGCTCCCTGAAACAGATTAATCCCACAGTGTGGGCTCCCTGACACACATTAATCCCACAGTGTGAGCTCCCTGAAACAGATTAATCCCACAGTGCGGGCTCCCTGAAACAGATTAATCCCACAGTGCGGGCTCCCTAAAACAGATTAATCCCACAGTGTAGTCTCCCTGAAAAAGATTAATCCCACAGTGCGGGCTCCCTAAAACAGATTAATCCCACAGTGTAGTCTCCCTCAAACAGATTAATCCCACAGTGTGGGCTTCCTGAAACAGATGAATCCCACAGTGTGGGGACCCTAATCCCACAGTGTGGTCTTCCTAAAACAGATTAATCCACAGTGTAGCCTCCCTGAAACAGATTGATCCCGCAGTGTGGTCTCCCTGAAACAGATTAATCCCACAGTGTGAGCTCCCTGAAACAGATTAATGCCCCAGTGAGGTCTCCCTGAAACAGATTAATCCCACAGTGCGAGCTCCCTGAAACAGATTAATCCCACAGTGCGGGCTCCCTGAAACTGATTAATCCCACAGTGTAGTCTCCCTGAAACCGATTAATCCCACAGAGCAGGCTCCCTAAAACAGATTAATCCCACAGTGCGGGCTCCCTGAAACAGATTTATCCCACAGTGTGGGCTCCCTGAAACAGATTAATCCCACAGTGTGGACTCCCTGACACAGATTAATCCCACTGTGTGACCTCACTGAAACAGATTAATCCCACAGTGCGGGCTCCCTGAAACAGATTAATCCCACAGTGCGGGCTCCCTAAAACAGATTAATCCCACAGTGTAGTCTCCCTGAAACAGATTAATCCCACAGTGCAGGCTCCCTGAAACAGATTAATACCACAGTGTAGTTTCCCTGAAACAGATTAATCCCACAGTGTGAGCTCCCTGAAACAGATTAATCCCAGAGTTAGAGCTCCCTAAAACAGATTAATCCCACAGTGTAGTCTCCCTGAAACAGATTAATCCCACAGTGTTAGCTCCCTGAAACAGATTAATCCCACAGTGCCGGCTCCCTGAAACAGATTAATCCCACAGTGTGATCTCCCTGAAACAGATAAACCCACAGTGCGGGCTCCCTGAAACAGATTAATTCCACAGTGTGGTCTCCCTGAAACAGATTAATCGCACAGTGTGGGCTCCCTGAACCAGATTAATCCAACAGTGTGGGCTCCCTGAAACAGATTAATCCCACAGTGTGAGCTCCCTGAAACAGATTAATCCCACAGTGTGAGCTCCCTAAAACAGATTAATCCCACAGTGTAGTCTCTCTGAAACAGATTAATCCCACAGTGTGAGCTCCCTGAAACATATTAATCCCACAGTGTGAGCTCCCTGAATCATATTAATCCCACAGTGTGGGCTCCCTGAAACAGATTAATCCCACAGAGTGAGCTCCCTGAAACAGTTTAATCCCACAGTGCGGGCTCGCTGAAACATTTTAATCCCACCGTGTTGGCTCCCTGAAACAGATTAGTCCCACAGTGTAAGATCCCTGAAACAGATTAATCCCCCAGTGCGGGCTCCCTGAAACAGATTAATCCCACAGTGCGAGCTCCCTGAAACAGATTAATCCCACAGTGTAGTCTCCCTGAAACCGATTAATCCCACGGTGCAGGCTCCCTAAAACAAATTAATCCCACAGTGCGGACTCCCTGAAACAGATTTATCCCACAGTGCGGGCTCCCTGAAACAGATTTATCCCACAGTGTGGGCTCCCTGAAACAGATTAATCCCACAGTGTGGACTCCCTGACACAGATTAATCCCACTGTGTGAGCTCCCTGAAACAGATTAATCCCACAGTGCGGGCTCCCTGAAACAGATTAATCCCACAGTGTGGGCTCCCTAAAACAGATTAATCCCACATTGTGGGCTCCCTGAAACAGATTAATCCCACAGAGTGAGCTCCCTGAAACAGATTAATCCAACAGTGCGGGCATCCTGAAACACATTAATCCCACAGTGTGGGCTCCCTGAAACAGATTAATCCCACAGTGTGGGCTCCCTGAAACAGATTAATCCCACAGTGTGGTCTCCCTGAAACAGTTTAATCCCACAGTGTGAGTTCCCTGACACAGATTAATCCCACAGTGTGAGTTCCCTGAAACAGATTAATCCCACAGTGTTGGCTCCCTGAAACAGATTAATCCCACAGCGTGGGCTCCCTGAAACGGATTAATCCAACAGTGTTGTATCCATGAAACAGATTAATCCCACAGTGTGGGCTTTCTGAAACAGATTAATCCCACAGCGTGGGGACCCTAATCCCACAGTGTGGTCTTCCTAAAACAGATTAATCCCACAGTGTTGCCTCCCTGAAACAGATTAATCCCACAGTGCGGGCTCCCTGAAACAGATATATCCCACAGTGTGGGCTCCCTGAAACAGATTAATCCCACAGTGTGGGCTCCCTGACACACATTAATTCCACAGTGTGGTCTCCCTGAAACAGATTAATCCCACAGTGCGGGCTCCCTGAAACAGATTAATCCCACAGTGCGGGCTCCCTAAAACAGATTAATCCCACAGTGTAGTCTCCCTGAAAAAGATTAATCCCACAGTGCGGGCTCCCTAAAACAGATTAATCCCACAGTGTAGTCTCCCTCAAACAGATTAATCCCACAGTGTGGGCTTCCTGAAACAGATGAATCCCACAGTGTGGGGACCCTAATCCCACAGTGTGGTCTTCCTAAAACAGATTAATCCACAGTGTAGCCTCCCTGAAACAGATTGATCCCGCAGTGTGGTCTCCCTGAAACAGATTAATCCCACAGTGTGAGCTCCCTGAAACAGATTAATGCCCCAGTGAGGTCTCCCTGAAACAGATTAATCCCACAGTGCGAGCTCCCTGAAACAGATTAATCCCACAGTGCGGGCTCCCTGAAACAGATTAATCCCACAGTGTAGTCTCCCTGAAACCGATTAATCCCACAGAGCAGGCTCCCTAAAACAGATTAATCCCACAGTGCGGGCTCCCTGAAACAGATTTATCCCACAGTGTGGGCTCCCTGAAACAGATTAATCCCACAGTGTGGACTCCCTGACACAGATTAATCCCACTGTGTGACCTCACTGAAACAGATTAATCCCACAGTGCGGGCTCCCTGAAACAGATTAATCCCACAGTGCGGGCTCCCTAAAACAGATTAATCCCACAATGTAGTCTCCCTGAAACAGATTAATCCCACAGTGCAGGCTCCCTAAAACAGATTAATCCCACAGTGTAGTCTCCCTGAAACAAATTAATCCCACAGTGTGAGCTCCCAGAAACTGATTAATCCCACAGTGTGGACTCCCTGAAACAGATTAATCCCACAGTGTGGTCTCCCTGAAACAGATTAATCCCACAGTGTGGTCTCCTTGAAACAGATTAATCCCACAGTGCGGGCTCCCTGAAACAGATTAATCCCACAGTGTGGTCTCCCTGAAACAGATTAATCCCACAGTGCGGGCTCGCTGAAACTTTTTAATCCCACAGTGTTGGCTCCCTGAAACAGATTAATCCCCCAGTGCAGGCTCCCTGAAACAGATTAATCCCACAGTGTGGGCTCCCTGAAACAGTTTAATCCCACAGTGTGGGCTCCCTGAAACAGATTAATCCCACAGTGTGGTCTCCCTGAAACAGATTAATCCCACAGTGCGGGTTCCCTGAAACAGATTAATCCCACAGTGTGGGCTCCCTGAAACAGATTAATCCCACAGTGTGGCCTCCCTGAAACAGATTAATCCCACAGTGTGAGTTCCCTGAAACACATTAATCCCACCGTGCGGGCTCCCTCAAACAGATCAATCCCACAGTGTGAGCTCCCAGAAACAGTTTAATCCCACAGTGTGGGCTCCCTGAAACAGATTAATCCCACAGTGTAGTCTCCCTGAAAAAGATTAATCCAACAGTGTGAGCTCCATGAAACAGATTAATCCCACAGTGTAGTCTCCCTGAAACAGATTAATCCCACAGTGTGAGCTCCCTGAAACAGATTAATCCCAGAGTTAGAGCTCCCTAAAACAGATTAATCCCACAGTGTAGTCTCCCTGAAACAGATTAATCCCACAGTGTTAGCTCCCTGAAACAGATTAATCCCACAGTGCCGGCTCCCTGAAACAGATTAATCCCACAGTGTGATCTCCCTGAAACAGATTAAACCCACAGTGCGGGCTCCCTGAAACAGATTAATTCCACAGTGTGGTCTCCCTGAAACAGATTAATCCCACAGTGTGGGCTCCCTGAACCAGATTAATCCAACAGTGTGGGCTCCCTGAAACAGATTAATCCCACAGTGTGAGCTCCCTGAAACAGATTAATCCCACAGTGTGAGCTCCCTAAAACAGATTAATCCCACAGTGTAGTCTCTTTGAAACAGATTAATCCCACAGTGTGAGCTCCCTGAAACATATTAATCCCACAGTGTGAGCTCCCTGAATCATATTAATCCCACAGTATTGGCTCCCTGAAACAGATTAATCCCACAGAGTGAGCTCCCTGAAACAGTTTAATCCCACAGTGCGGGCTCGCTGAAACATTTTAATCCCACAGTGTTGGCTCCCTGTAACAGATTAATCCCACAGAGTGAGCTCCCTGAAACAGTTTAATCCCACAGTGCGGGCTCGCTGAAACAGATTAATCCCACAGTGTAAGATCCCTGAAACAGATTAATCCCCCAGTGCGGGCTCCCTGAAACAGATTAATCCCACAGTGCGGGCTCCCTGAAACAGATTAATCCCACAGTGCGGGCTCCCTGAAACAGATTAATCCCACAGTGTAGTCTCCCTGAAACCGATTAATCCCACCGTGCGGGCTCCCTGAAACAGATCAATCCCACAGTGTGAGCTCCCAGAAACAAATTAATCCCACAGTGTGGGCTCCCTGAAACAGATTAATCCCACAGTGTAGTCTCCCTGAAACTGATTAATCCCACAGTGTGAGCTCCCTGAAACAGATTAATACCACAGTGTAGTCTCCCTGAAACAGATTAATCCCATAGTGTGAGATCCCTGAAACAGATTAATCCCAGAGTTAGTGCTCCCTAAAACAGATTAATCCCACAGTGTAGTCTCCCTGAAACAGATTAATCCCACAGTGTTAGCTCCCTGAAACAGATTAATCCCACAGTGCCGGCTCCCTGAAACAGATTAATCCCACAGTGTGATCTCCCTGAAACAGATTAAACCCACAGTGCGGGCTCCCTGAAACAGATTAATTCCACAGTGTGGTCTCCCTGAAACAGATTAATCCCACAGTGTGGGCTCTCTGAACCAGATTAATCCAACAGTGTGGGCTCCCTGAAACAGATTAATCCCACAGTGTGAGCTCCCTGAAACAGATTAATCCCACAGTGTGAGCTCCCTAAAACAGATTAATCCCACAGTGTAGTCTCTCTGAAACAGATTAATCCCACAGAGTGAGCTCCCTGAAACAGTTTAATCCCACAGTGCGGGCTCGCTGAAACATTTTAATCCCACAGTGTTGGCTCCCTGAAACAGATTAATCCCACAGTGTAAGATCCCTGAAACAGATTAATCCCCCAGTGCGGGCTCCCTGAAACAGATTAATCCCACAGTGCGAGCTCCCTGAAACAGATTAATCCCACAGTGCGGGCTCCCTGAAACAGATTAATCCCACAGTGTAGTCTCCCTGAAACCGATTAATCCCACGGTGCAGGCTCCCTAAAACAAATTAATCCCACAGTGCGGACTCCCTGAAACAGATTTATCCCACAGTGCGGGCTCCCTGAAACAGATTTATCCCACAGTGTGGGCTCCCTGAAACAGATTAATCCCACAGTGTGGACTCCCTGACACAGATTAATCCCACAGTGTGAGCTCCCTGAAACAGATTAATCCCACAGTGTGAGCTCCCTAAAACAGATTAATCCCACAGTGTAGTCTCTCTGAAACAGATTAATCCCACAGTGTGAGCTGCCTGAAACATATTAATCCCACAGTGTGAGCTCCCTGAATCATATTAATCCCACAGTGTGGGCTCCCTGAAACAGATTAATCCCACAGAGTGAGCTCCCTGAAACAGTTTAATCCCACAGTGCGGGCTCGCTGAAACATTTTAATCCCACAGTGTTGGCTCCCTGAAACAGATTAGTCCCACAGTGTAAGATCCCTGAAACAGATTAATCCCCCAGTGCGGGCTCCCTGAAACAGATTAATCCCACAGTGCGAGCTCCCTGAAACAGATTAATCCCACAGTGCGGGCTCCCTGAAACAGATTAATCCCACAGTGTAGTCTCCCTGAAACCGATTAATCCCACGGTGCAGGCTCCCTAAAACAAATTAATCCCACAGTGCGGACTCCCTGAAACAGATTTAACCCACAGTGCGGGCTCCCTGAAACAGATTTATCCCACAGTGTGGGCTCCCTGAAACAGATTAATCCCACAGTGTGGACTCCCTGACACAGATTAATCCCACTGTGTGAGCTCCCTGAAACAGATTAATCCCACAGTGCGGGCTCCCTGAAACAGATTAATCGCACAGTGCAGGCTCCTTAAAACAGATTAATCCGACAGTGTCGTCTCCCTGAAACAGATTAATTCCACAGTGCAGGCTCCCTAAAAAAGATTAATCCCACAGTGTAGTCTCCCTGAAACAGATTAATCCCACAGTGTGAGCTCCCAGAAACTGATTAATCCCACAGTGTTGGCTCCCTGAAACAGATTAATCCCACAGTGTGGGCTCCCTGAAACAGATTAATCCCACAGTGTGGGCACCCTAATCCCACATTGTGGACTTCCTGAAACAGATTAATGCCACAGTGTGAGCTCCCTGAAACAGATTAATCCCACAGTGCGGGCTCCCTGAAACAGATTAATCCCACAGTGTGGGCTCCCTAAAACAGATTAATCCCACATTGTGGGCTCCCTGAAACAGATTAATCCCACAGAGTGAGCTCCCGGAAACAGATTAATCCCACAGTGCGGGCATCCTGAAACACATTAATCCCACAGTGTGGGTTCCCTGAAACAGATTAATCCCACAGTGTGGGCTCCCTGAAACAGATTAATCCCACAGTGTGGTCTCCCTGAAACAGTTTAATCCCACAGTGTGAGTTCCCTGACACAGATTAATCCCACAGTGTGAGTTCCCTGAAACAGATTAATCCCACAGTGTTGGCTCCCTGAAACAGATTAATCCCACAGCGTGGGCTCCCTGAAACGGATTAATCCAACAGTGATGTATCCATGAAACAGATTAATCCCACAGTGTGGGGACCCTAATCCCACAGTGTGGTCTTCCTAAAACAGATTAATCCCACAGTGTAGCCTCCCTGAAACAGATTAATCCCACAGTGCGGGCTCCCTGAAACAGATATATCCCACAGTGTGGGCTCCCTGAAACAGATTAATCCCACAGTGTGGGCTCCCTGACACACATTAATCCCACAGTGTGAGCTCCCTGAAACAGATTAATCCCACAGAGTGAGCTCCCTGAAACAGTTTAATCCCACAGTGCGGGCTCGCTGAAACATTTTAATCCCACAGTGTTGGCTCCCTGAAACAGATTAATCCCACAGTGTAAGATCCCTGAAACAGATTAATTCCCCAGTGCGGGCTCCCTGAAACAGATTAATCCCACAGTGCGAGCTCCCTCAAACAGATTAATCCCACAGTGCGGGCTCCCTGAAACAGATTAATCCCACAGTGTAGTCTCCCTGAAACCGATTAATCCCACGGTGCAGGCTCCCTAAAACAAATTAATCCCACAGTGCGGACTCCCTGAAACAGATTTATCCCACAGTGCGGGCTCCCTGAAACAGATTTATCCCACAGTGTGGGCTCCCTGAAACAGATTAATCCCACAGTGTGGACTCCCTGACACAGATTAATCCCACTGTGTGAGCTCCCTGAAACAGATTAATCCCACAGTGCGGGCTCCCTGAAACAGATTAATCCCACAGTGTGGGCTCCCTAAAACAGATTAATCCGACAGTGTAGTCTCCCTGAAACAGATTAATTCCACAGTGCAGGCTCCCTAAAAAAGATTAATCCCACAGTGTAGTCTCCCTGAAACAGATTAATCCCACAGTGTGAGCTCCCAGAAACTGATTAATCCCACAGTGTTGGCTCCCTGAAACAGATTAATCCCACAGTGTGGGCTCCCTGAAACAGATTAATCCCACAGTGTGGGCACCCTAATCCCACATTGTGGACTTCCTGAAACAGATTAATGCCACAGTGTGAGCTCCCTGAAACAGATTAATCCGACAGTGCGGGCTCCCTGAAACAGATTAATCCCACAGTGTGGGCTCCCTAAAACAGATTAATCCCACATTGTGGGCTCCCTGAAACAGATTAATCCCACAGAGTGAGCTCCCTGAAACAGATTAATCCCACAGTGCGGGCATCCTGAAACACATTAATCCCACAGTGTGGGCTCCCTGAAACAGATTAATCCCACAGTGTGGGCTCCCTGAAACAGATTAATCCCACATTGTGGTCTCCCTGAAACAGTTTAATCCCACAGTGTGGGCTCCCTGAAACAGATTAATCCCACAGTGTGGGCTCCCTGAAACAGATTAATCCCACAGTGTGGTCTCCCTGAAACACATTACTCCCACAGTGTGGGCTCCCTGAAACAGATTAATCCCACAGTGCGGGCTCCCTGAAACAGATTAATCCCACAGTGCGGGCTCCCAAAAACAGATTAATCCCACAGTGTAGTCTCCCTGAAACAGATTAATCCCACAGTGTAGTCTCTCTGAAACAGATTAATCCCACAGTGTGAGCTCCCTGAAACATATTAATCCCACAGTGTGAGCTCCCTGAATCATATTAATCCCACAGTGTGGGCTCCCTGAAACAGATTAATCCCACAGAGTGAGCTCCCTGAAACAGTTTAATCCCACAGTGCGGGCTCGCTGAAACATTTTAATCCCACAGTGTTGGCTCCCTGAAACACATTAATCCCACAGTGTAAGATCCCTGAAACAGATTAATTCCCCAGTGCGGGCTCCCTGAAACAGATTAATCCCACAGTGCGAGCTCCCTCAAACAGATTAATCCCACAGTGCGGGCTCCCTGAAACAGATTAATCCCACAGTGTAGTCTCCCTGAAACCGATTAATCCCACGGTGCAGGCTCCCTAAAACAAATTAATCCCACAGTGCGGACTCCCTGAAACAGATTTATCCCACAGTGCGGGCTCCCTGAAACAGATTTATCCCACAGTGTGGGCTCCCTGAAACAGATTAATCCCACAGTGTAGACTCCCTCACACAGATTAATCCCACTGTGTGAGCTCCCTGAAACAGATTAATCCCACAGTGCGGGCTCCCTGAAACAGATTAATCCCACAGTGTGGGCTCCCTAAAACAGATTAATCCGACAGTGTAGTCTCCCTGAAACAGATTAATTCCACAGTGCAGGCTCCCTAAAAAAGATTAATCCCACAGTGTAGTCTCCCTGAAACAGATTAATCCCACAGTGTGAGCTCCCAGAAACTGATTAATCCCACAGTGTTGGCTCCCTGAAACAGATTAATCCCACAGTGTGGGCTCCCTGAAACAGATTAATCCCACAGTGTGGGCACCCTAATCCCACATTGTGGACTTCCTGAAACAGATTAATGCCACAGTGTGAGCTCCCTGAAACAGATTAATCCGACAGTGCGGGCTCCCTGAAACAGATTAATCCCACAGTGTGGGCTCCCTAAAACAGATTAATCCCACATTGTGGGCTCCCTGAAACAGATTAATCCCACAGAGTGAGCTCCCTGAAACAGATTAATCCCACAGTGCGGGCATCCTGAAACACATTAATCCCACAGTGTCGGCTCCCTGAAACAGATTAATCCCACAGTGTGGGCTCCCTGAAACAGATTAATCCCACATTGTGGTCTCCCTGAAACAGTTTAATCCCACAGTGTGGGCTCCCTGAAACAGATTAATCCCACAGTTTGGGCTCCCTGAAACAGATTAATCCCACAGTGTGGTCTCCCTGAAACACATTACTCCCACAGTGTGGGCTCCCTGAAACAGATTAATCCCACAGTGTGGTCTCCCTGAAACACATTAATCCCACAGTGTGGGCTCCATGAAACAGATTAATCCCACAGTGTGGGCTCCCTGACACAGATTAATCCCACAGTGTGTGCTCCCTGAAACAGATTAATCCAACAGTGTTGTATCCATGAAACAGATTAATCCCACAGTGTGGGCTTTTTGAAACAGATTAATCCCACAGTGTGGGGACCCTAATCCCACAGTGTGGTCTTCCTAAAACAGATTAATCCACAGTGTAGCCTCCCTGAAACAGATTGATCCCGCAGTGTGGTCTCCCTGAAACAGATTAATCCCACAGTGTGGTCTCCCTGAAACAGATTAATCCCACAGTGCGGGTTCCCTGAAACAGACTAATCCCACAGTGCGGGTTCCCTGAAACAGACTAATCCCACAGTGTGGGCTCCCTGACACACTTTAATCCCACAGTGTGAGCTCCATGAAACAGATTAATCCCACAGTGATGGCTCCCTGAAACAGATTAATCCCACAGTGCGGGCTCCCTAAAACAGATTAATCCCACAGTGTAGTCTACCTGAAACAGATTAATCCCACAGTGCGGGATCCCTAAAACAGATTAATCCCACAGTGTAGTCTCCCTCAAACAGATTAATCCCACAGTGTGGGCTTCCTGAAACAGATTAATCCCACAGTGTGGGGACCCTAATCCCACAGTGTGGTCTTCCTAAAACAGATTAATCCACAGTGTAGCCTCCCTGAAACAGATTGATCCCGCAGTGTGGTCTCCCTGAAACAGATTAATCCCACAGTGTGGTCTCCCTGAAACAGATTAATCCCACAGTGCGGGTTCCCTGAAACAGACTAATCCCACAGTGTGGGCTCCCTGAAACAGATTAATCCCACAGTGTGGGCTCCCTGAAACAGATTAATCCCACAGTGCGGGTTCCCTGAAACAGATTAATCCCACAGAGTGGTCTCCCTGAAACATATTAATCCCACAGAGTGGTCTCCCTGAAACATATTAATCCCACAGTGTGGTCTCCCTGAAACAGATTAATCCCACAGTGCGGGCTCGCTGAAACTATTTAATCCCACAGTGTTGGCTCCCTGATACAGATTAATCCCCCAGTGCAGGCTCCCTGAAACAGATTAATCCCACAGTGTGGGCTCCCTGAAACAGTTTAATCCCACAGTGTGGGCTCCCTGAAACAGATTAATCCCACAGTGTGGTCTCCCTGAAACAGATTAATCCCACAGTGCGGGTTCCCTGAAACAGACTAATCCCACAGTGTGGGCTCCCTGAAACAGATTAATCCCACAATGTGGGCTCCCTGAAACAGATTAATCCCACAGTGTGGGCACCCTAATCCCACATTGTGGACTTCCTGAAACAGATTAATGCCACAGTGTGAGCTCCCTGAAACAGATTAATCCCACAGTGTGACCTCCCTAAAACAGATTAATCCCACAGTGTAGCCTCCCTGAAACAGATTAATCCCACAGTGTAAGATCCCTGAAACAGATTAATCCCCCAGTGCGGGCTCCCTGAAACAGATTAATCCCACAGTGCGAGCTCCCTGAAACAGATTAATCCCACAGTGCGGGCTCCCTGAAACAGATTAATCCCACAGTGTAGTCTCCCTGAAACCGATTAATCCCACGGTGCAGGCTCCCTAAAACAAATTAATCCCACAGTGCGGACTCCCTGAAACAGATTTATCCCACTGTGCGGGCTCCCTGAAACAGATTTATCCCACAGTGTGGGCTCCCTGAAACAGATTAATCCCACAGTGTGGACTCCCTGACACAGATTAATCCCACTGTGTGAGCTCCCTGAAACATATTAATCCCACAGTGCGGGCTCCCTGAAACAGATTAATCCCACAGTGCGGGCTCCCTAAAACAGATTAATCCGACAGTGTAGTCTCCCTGAAACAGATTAATTCCACAGTGTAGGCTCCCTAAAAAAGATTAATCCCACAGTGTAGTCTCCCTGAAACAGATTAATCCCAAAGTGTGAGCTCCCAGAAACTGATTAATCCCACAGTGTTGGCTCCCTGAAACAGATTAATCCCACAGTGTGGGCTCCCTGAAACAGATTAATCCCACAGTGTGGGCACCCTAATCCCACATTGTGGACTTCCTGAAACAGATTAATGCCACAGTGTGAGCTCCCTGAAACAGATTAATCCCACAGTGCGGGCTCCCTGAAACAGATTAATCCCACAGTGTGGGCTCCCTAAAACAGATTAATCCCACATTGTGGGCTCCCTGAAACAGATTAATCCCACAGAGTGAGCTCCCTGAAACAGATTAATCCCACAGTGCGGGCATCCTGAAACACATTAATCCCACAGTGTGGGCTCCCTGAAACAGATTAATCCCACAGTGTGGGCTCCCTGAAACAGATTAATCCCACAGTGTGGTCTCCCTGAAACAGTTTAATCCCACAGTGTGGGCTCCCTGACACAGATTAATCCCACAGTGTGAGCTCCGTGAAACAGATTAATCCCACAGTGTTGGCTCCCTGAAACAGATTAATCCCACAGCGTGGGCTCCCTGAAACGGATTAATCCAACAGTGTTGTATCCATGAAACAGATTAATCCCACAGTGTGGGCTTTCTGAAACAGATTAATCCCACAGTGTGGGGAAACTAATCCCACAGTGTGGTCTTCCTAAAACAGATTAATCCCACAGTGTAGCCTCCCTGAAACAGATTAATCCCACAGTGCGGGCTCCCTGAAACATATATATCCCACAGTGTGGGCTCCCTGAAACAGATTAATCCCACAGTGTGGGCTCCCTGACACACATTAATCCCACAGTGTGAGCTCCCTGAAACAGATTAATCCCACAGTGCGGGCTCCCTGAAACAGATTAATCCCACAGTGCGGGCTCCCTAAAACAGATTAATCCCACAGTGTAGTCTCCCTGAAACAGATTAATCCCACAGTGCGGGCTCCCTAAAACAGATTAATCCCACAGTGTAGTCTCCCTCAAACAGAATAATCCCACAGTGTTGTCTTCCTGAAACAGATTAATCCCACAGTGTGGGGACCCTAATCCCACAGTGTGGTCTTCCTAAAACAGATTAATCCACAGTGTAGCCTCCCTGAAACAGATTGATCACGCAGTGTGGTCTCCCTGAAACAGATTAATCCCACAGTGTGAGCTCCCTGAAACAGATTAATCCCCCAGTGCGGTCTCCCTGAAACAGATTAATCCCACAGTGCGAGCTCCCTGAAACAGATTAATCCCACAGTGCGGGCTCCCTGAAACACATTAATCCCACAGTGTAGTCTCCCTGAAACCGATTAATCCCACAGTGCAGGCTCCCCAAAACAGATTAATCCCACAGTGCGGGCTCCCTGAAACAGATTTATCCCACAGTGTGGGCTCCCTGAAACAGATTAATCCCACAGTGTGGACTCCCTGACACAGATTAATCCCACTGTGTTAGCTCCCTGAAACAGATTAATCCCACAGTGCGGGCTCCCTGAAACAGATTAATCCCACAGTGCGGGCTCCCTAAAACAGATTAATCCCACAGTGTAGTCTCCCTGAAACAGATTAATCCCACAGTGCAGGCTCCCTAAAACAGATTAATCCCACAGTGTAGTCTCCCTGAAACAAATTAATCCCACAGTGTGAGCTCCCAGAAACTGATTAATCCCACAGTGTTGGCTCCCTGAAATAGATTAATGCCACAGTGTGAGCTCCCTGAAACAGATTAATCCCACAGTGTGAGCTCCCTAAAACAGATAAATCCCACAGTGTAGCCTCCCTGAAACAGATTAATCCCACAGAGTGGTCACCCTGAAACATATTAATCCCACAGTGTGGTCTCCCTGAAACAGATTAATCCCACAGTGCGGGCTCGCTGAAACTTTTTAATCCCACAGTGTTGGCTCCCTGAAACAGATTAATCCCCCAGTGCAGGCTCCCTGAAACAGATTAATCCCACAGTGTGGGCTCCCTGAAACAGTTTAATCCCACAGTGTGGGCTCCCTGAAACAGATTAATCCCACAGTGTGGTCTCCCTGAAACAGATTAATCCCACAGTGCGGGTTCCCTGAAACAGACTAATCCCACAGTGTGGGCTCCCTGAAACAGATTAATCCCACAATGTGGGCTCCCTGAAACAGATTAATCCCACAGTGTGGGCACCCTAATCCCACATTGTGGACTTCCTGAAACAGATTAATGCCACAGTGTGAGCTCCCTGAAACAGATTAATCCCACAGTGTGACCTCCCTAAAACAGATTAATCCCACAGTGTAGCCTCCCTGAAACAGATTAATCCCACAGTGTAAGATCCCTGAAACAGATTAATCCCCCAGTGCGGGCTCCCTGAAACAGATTAATCCCACAGTGCGAGCTCCCTGAAACAGATTAATCCCACAGTGCGGGCTCCCTGAAACAGATTAATCCCACAGTGTAGTCTCCCTGAAACCGATTAATCCCACGGTGCAGGCTCCCTAAAACAAATTAATCCCACAGTGCGGACTCCCTGAAACAGATTTATCCCACTGTGCGGGCTCCCTGAAACAGATTTATCCCACAGTGTGGGCTCCCTGAAACAGATTAATCCCACAGTGTGGACTCCCTGACACAGATTAATCCCACTGTGTGAGCTCCCTGAAACATATTAATCCCACAGTGCGGGCTCCCTGAAACAGATTAATCCCACAGTGCGGGCTCCCTAAAACAGATTAATCCGACAGTGTAGTCTCCCTGAAACAGATTAATTCCACAGTGTAGGCTCCCTAAAAAAGATTAATCCCACAGTGTAGTCTCCCTGAAACAGATTAATCCCAAAGTGTGAGCTCCCAGAAACTGATTAATCCCACAGTGTTGGCTCCCTGAAACAGATTAATCCCACAGTGTGGGCTCCCTGAAACAGATTAATCCCACAGTGTGGGCACCCTAATCCCACATTGTGGACTTCCTGAAACAGATTAATGCCACAGTGTGAGCTCCCTGAAACAGATTAATCCCACAGTGCGGGCTCCCTGAAACAGATTAATCCCACAGTGTGGGCTCCCTAAAACAGATTAATCCCACATTGTGGGCTCCCTGAAACAGATTAATCCCACAGAGTGAGCTCCCTGAAACAGATTAATCCCACAGTGCGGGCATCCTGAAACACATTAATCCCACAGTGTGGGCTCCCTGAAACAGATTAATCCCACAGTGTGGGCTCCCTGAAACAGATTAATCCCACAGTGTGGTCTCCCTGAAACAGTTTAATCCCACAGTGTGGGCTCCCTGACACAGATTAATCCCACAGTGTGAGCTCCGTGAAACAGATTAATCCCACAGTGTTGGCTCCCTGAAACAGATTAATCCCACAGCGTGGGCTCCCTGAAACGGATTAATCCAACAGTGTTGTATCCATGAAACAGATTAATCCCACAGTGTGGGCTTTCTGAAACAGATTAATCCCACAGTGTGGGGAAACTAATCCCACAGTGTGGTCTTCCTAAAACAGATTAATCCCACAGTGTAGCCTCCCTGAAACAGATTAATCCCACAGTGCGGGCTCCCTGAAACAGATATATCCCACAGTGTGGGCTCCCTGAAACAGATTAATCCCACAGTGTGGGCTCCCTGACACACATTAATCCCACAGTGTGAGCTCCCTGAAACAGATTAATCCCACAGTGCGGGCTCCCTGAAACAGATTAATCCCACAGTGCGGGCTCCCTAAAACAGATTAATCCCACAGTGTAGTCTCCCTGAAACAGATTAATCCCACAGTGCGGGCTCCCTAAAACAGATTAATCCCACAGTGTAGTCTCCCTCAAACAGAATAATCCCACAGTGTTGTCTTCCTGAAACAGATTAATCCCACAGTGTGGGGACCCTAATCCCACAGTGTGGTCTTCCTAAAACAGATTAATCCACAGTGTAGCCTCCCTGAAACAGATTGATCACGCAGTGTGGTCTCCCTGAAACAGATTAATCCCACAGTGTGAGCTCCCTGAAACAGATTAATCCCCCAGTGCGGTCTCCCTGAAACAGATTAATCCCACAGTGCGAGCTCCCTGAAACAGATTAATCCCACAGTGCGGGCTCCCTGAAACACATTAATCCCACAGTGTAGTCTCCCTGAAACCGATTAATCCCACAGTGCAGGCTCCCCAAAACAGATTAATCCCACAGTGCGGGCTCCCTGAAACAGATTTATCCCACAGTGTGGGCTCCCTGAAACAGATTAATCCCACAGTGTGGACTCCCTGACACAGATTAATCCCACTGTGTTAGCTCCCTGAAACAGATTAATCCCACAGTGCGGGCTCCCTGAAACAGATTAATCCCACAGTGCGGGCTCCCTAAAACAGATTAATCCCACAGTGTAGTCTCCCTGAAACAGATTAATCCCACAGTGCAGGCTCCCTAAAACAGATTAATCCCACAGTGTAGTCTCCCTGAAACAAATTAATCCCACAGTGTGAGCTCCCAGAAACTGATTAATCCCACAGTGTTGGCTCCCTGAAATAGATTAATGCCACAGTGTGAGCTCCCTGAAACAGATTAATCCCACAGTGTGAGCTCCCTAAAACAGATAAATCCCACAGTGTAGCCTCCCTGAAACAGATTAATCCCACAGAGTGGTCACCCTGAAACATATTAATCCCACAGTGTGGTCTCCCTGAAACAGATTAATCCCACAGTGCGGGCTCGCTGAAACTTTTTAATCCCACAGTGTTGGCTCCCTGAAACAGATTAATCCCCCAGTGCAGGCTCCCTGAAACAGATTAATCCCACAGTGTGGGCTCCCTGAAACAGTTTAATCCCACAGAGTGGGCTCCCTGAAACAGATTAATCCCACAGTGTGGTCTCCCTGAAACAGATTAATCCAACAGTGCGGGTTCCCTGAAACAGATTAATCGCACAGTGTGGGCTCCCTGAAACAGATTAATCCCACAGTGTGGCCTCCCTGAAACAGATTAATCCCACAGTGCGGGCTCGCTGAAACTTTTTAATCCCACAGTGTTGGCTCCCTGAAACAGATTAATCCCCCAGTGCAGGCTCCCTGAAACAGATTAATCCCACAGTGTGGGCTCCCTGAAACAGTTTAATCCCACAGAGTGGGCTCCCTGAAACAGATTAATCCCACAGTGTGGTCTCCCTGAAACAGATTAATCCAACAGTGCGGGTTCCCTGAAACAGATTAATCCCACAGTGTGGGCTCCCTGAAACAGATTAATCCCACAGTGTGGCCTCCCTGAAACAGATTAATCCCACAGTGTGAGTTCCCTGAAACACATTAATCCCACCGTGCGGGCTCCCTGAAACAGATCAATCCCACAGTGTGAGCTCCCAGAAACAGATTAATCCCACAGTGTGGGCTCCCTGAAACAGATTAATCCCACAGTGTGAGCTCCCTGAAACAGATTAATCCCACAGTGTAGTCTCCCTGAAACAGATTAATCCCACAGTGTGAGCTCCCTGAAACAGATTAATCCCAGAGTTAGAGCTCCCTAAAACAGATTAATCCCACAGTGTAGTCTCCCTGAAACAGATTAATCCCACAGTGTGGGCTCCCTGAAACAGATTAATCCCACAGTGTGAGCTCCCTGAAACAGATTAATCCCACAGTGTGAGCTCCCTAAAACAGATTAATCCCACAGTGTAGTCTCTCTGAAACAGATTAATCCCACAGTGTGAGCTCCCTGAAACAGATTAATCCCACAGTGTGGGCTCCCTGAAACAGTTTAATCCCACAGAGTGGGCTCCCTGAAACAGATTAATCCCACAGTGTGGTCTCCCTGAAACAGATTAATCCAACAGTGCGGGTTCCCTGAAACAGATTAATCCCACAGTGTGGGCTCCCTGAAACAGATTAATCCCACAGTGTGGCCTCCCTGAAACAGATTAATCCCACAGTGTGAGTTCCCTGAAACACATTAATCCCACCGTGCGGGCTCCCTGAAACAGATCAATCCCACAGTGTGAGCTCCCAGAAACAGATTAATCCCACAGTGTGGGCTCCCTGAAACAGATTAATCCCACAGTGTGAGCTCCCTGAAACAGATTAATCCCACAGTGTAGTCTCCCTGAAACAGATTAATCCCACAGTGTGAGCTCCCTGAAACAGATTAATCCCAGAGTTAGAGCTCCCTAAAACAGATTAATCCCACAGTGTAGTCTCCCTGAAACAGATTAATCCCACAGTGTGGGCTCCCTGAAACAGATTAATCCCACAGTGTGAGCTCCCTGAAACAGATTAATCCCACAGTGTGAGCTCCCTAAAACAGATTAATCCCACAGTGTAGTCTCTCTGAAACAGATTAATCCCACAGTGTGAGCTCCCTGAAACAGATTAATCTCACAGTGTGGGCTCCCTGAAACAGTTTAATCCCACAGAGTGGGCTCCCTGAAACAGATTAATCCCACAGTGTGGTCTCCCTGAAACAGATTAATCCAACAGTGCGTGTTCCCTGAAACAGATTAATCCCACAGTGTGGGCTCCCTAAAACAGATTAATCCCACATTGTGGGCTCCCTGAAACAGATTAATCCCACAGAGTGAGCTCCCTGAAACAGATTAATCCCACAGTGCGGGCATCCTGAAACACATTAATCCCACAGTGTGGGCTCCCTGAAACAGATTAATCCCACAGTGTGGGCTCCCTGAAACAGATTAATCCCACATTGTGGTCTCCCTGAAACAGTTTAATCCCACAGTGTGGGCTCCCTGAAACAGATTAATCCCACAGTGTGGGCTCCCTGAAACAGATTAATCCCACAGTGTGGTCTCCCTGAAACACATTACTCCCACAGTGTGGGCTCCCTGAAACAGATTAATCCCACAGTGTGGTCTCCCTGAAACACATTAATCCCACAGTGTGGGCTCCATGAAACAGATTAATCCCACAGTGTGGGCTCCCTGACACAGATTAATCCCACAGTGTGTGCTCCCTGAAACAGATTAATCCAACAGTGTTGTATCCATGAAACAGATTAATCCCACAGTGTGGGCTTTTTGAAACAGATTAATCCCACAGTGTGGGGACCCTAATCCCACAGTGTGGTCTTCCTAAAACAGATTAATCCACAGTGTAGCCTCCCTGAAACAGATTGATCCCGCAGTGTGGTCTCCCTGAAACAGATTAATCCCACAGTGTGGTCTCCCTGAAACAGATTAATCCCACAGTGCGGGTTCCCTGAAACAGACTAATCCCACAGTGCGGGTTCCCTGAAACAGACTAATCCCACAGTGTGGGCTCCCTGACACACTTTAATCCCACAGTGTGAGCTCCATGAAACAGATTAATCCCACAGTGATGGCTCCCTGAAACAGATTAATCCCACAGTGCGGGCTCCCTAAAACAGTTTAATCCCACAGTGTAGTCTACCTGAAACAGATTAATCCCACAGTGCGGGATCCCTAAAACAGATTAATCCCACAGTGTAGTCTCCCTCAAACAGATTAATCCCACAGTGTGGGCTTCCTGAAACAGATTAATCCCACAGTGTGGGGACCCTAATCCCACAGTGTGGTCTTCCTAAAACAGATTAATCCACAGTGTAGCCTCCCTGAAACAGATTGATCCCGCAGTGTGGTCTCCCTGAAACAGATTAATCCCACAGTGTGGTCTCCCTGAAACAGATTAATCCCACAGTGCGGGTTCCCTGAAACAGACTAATCCCACAGTGTGGGCTCCCTGAAACAGATTAATCCCACAGTGTGGGCTCCCTGAAACAGATTAATCCCACAGTGCGGGTTCCCTGAAACAGATTAATCCCACAGAGTGGTCTCCCTGAAACATATTAATCCCACAGAGTGGTCTCCCTGAAACATATTAATCCCACAGTGTGGTCTCCCTGAAACAGATTAATCCCACAGTGCGGGCTCGCTGAAACTATTTAATCCCACAGTGTTGGCTCCCTGATACAGATTAATCCCCCAGTGCAGGCTCCCTGAAACAGATTAATCCCACAGTGCGGGCTCCCTGAAACAGTTTAATCCCACAGTGTGGGCTCCCTGAAACAGATTAATCCCACAGTGTGGTCTCCCTGAAACAGATTAATCCCACAGTGCGGGTTCCCTGAAACAGACTAATCCCACAGTGTGGGCTCCCTGAAACAGATTAATCCCACAATGTGGGCTCCCTGAAACAGATTAATCCCACAGTGTGGGCACCCTAATCCCACATTGTGGACTTCCTGAAACAGATTAATGCCACAGTGTGAGCTCCCTGAAACAGATTAATCCCACAGTGTGACCTCCCTAAAACAGATTAATCCCACAGTGTAGCCTCCCTGAAACAGATTAATCCCACAGTGTAAGATCCCTGAAACAGATTAATCCCCCAGTGCGGGCTCCCTGAAACAGATTAATCCCACAGTGCGAGCTCCCTGAAACAGATTAATCCCACAGTGCGGGCTCCCTGAAACAGATTAATCCCACAGTGTAGTCTCCCTGAAACCGATTAATCCCACGGTGCAGGCTCCCTAAAACAAATTAATCCCACAGTGCGGACTCCCTGAAACAGATTTATCCCACTGTGCGGGCTCCCTGAAACAGATTTATCCCACAGTGTGGGCTCCCTGAAACAGATTAATCCCACAGTGTGGACTCCCTGACACAGATTAATCCCACTGTGTGAGCTCCCTGAAACATATTAATCCCACAGTGCGGGCTCCCTGAAACAGATTAATCCCACAGTGCGGGCTCCCTAAAACAGATTAATCCGACAGTGTAGTCTCCCTGAAACAGATTAATTCCACAGTGTAGGCTCCCTAAAAAAGATTAATCCCACAGTGTAGTCTCCCTGAAACAGATTAATCCCAAAGTGTGAGCTCCCAGAAACTGATTAATCCCACAGTGTTGGCTCCCTGAAACAGATTAATCCCACAGTGTGGGCTCCCTGAAACAGATTAATCCCACAGTGTGGGCACCCTAATCCCACATTGTGGACTTCCTGAAACAGATTAATGCCACAGTGTGAGCTCCCTGAAACAGATTAATCCCACAGTGCGGGCTCCCTGAAACAGATTAATCCCACAGTGTGGGCTCCCTAAAACAGATTAATCCCACATTGTGGGCTCCCTGAAACAGATTAATCCCACAGAGTGAGCTCCCTGAAACAGATTAATCCCACAGTGCGGGCATCCTGAAACACATTAATCCCACAGTGTGGGCTCCCTGAAACAGATTAATCCCACAGTGTGGGCTCCCTGAAACAGATTAATACCACAGTGTGGTCTCCCTGAAACAGTTTAATCCCACAGTGTGGGCTCCCTGACACAGATTAATCCCACAGTGTGAGCTCCGTGAAACAGATTAATCCCACAGTGTTGGCTCCCTGAAACAGATTAATCCCACAGCGTGGGCTCCCTGAAACGGATTAATCCAACAGTGTTGTATCCATGAAACAGATTAATCCCACAGTGTGGGCTTTCTGAAACAGATTAATCCCACAGTGTGGGGAAACTAATCCCACAGTGTGGTCTTCCTAAAACAGATTAATCCCACAGTGTAGCCTCCCTGAAACAGATTAATCCCACAGTGCGGGCTCCCTGAAACAGATATATCCCACAGTGTGGGCTCCCTGAAACAGATTAATCCCACAGTGTGGGCTCCCTGACACACATTAATCCCACAGTGTGAGCTCCCTGAAACAGATTAATCCCACAGTGCGGGCTCCCTGAAACAGATTAATCCCACAGTGCGGGCTCCCTAAAACAGATTAATCCCACAGTGTAGTCTCCCTGAAACAGATTAATCCCACAGTGCGGGCTCCCTAAAACAGATTAATCCCACAGTGTAGTCTCCCTCAAACAGAATAATCCCACAGTGTTGTCTTCCTGAAACAGATTAATCCCACAGTGTGGGGACCCTAATCCCACAGTGTGGTCTTCCTAAAACAGATTAATCCACAGTGTAGCCTCCCTGAAACAGATTGATCACGCAGTGTGGTCTCCCTGAAACAGATTAATCCCACAGTGTGAGCTCCCTGAAACAGATTAATCCCCCAGTGCGGTCTCCCTGAAACAGATTAATCCCACAGTGCGAGCTCCCTGAAACAGATTAATCCCACAGTGCGGGCTCCCTGAAACACATTAATCCCACAGTGTAGTCTCCCTGAAACCGATTAATCCCACAGTGCAGGCTCCCTAAAACAGATTAATCCCACAGTGCGGGCTCCCTGAAACAGATTTATCCCACAGTGTGGGCTCCCTGAAACAGATTAATCCCACAGTGTGGACTCCCTGACACAGATTAATCCCACTGTGTTAGCTCCCTGAAACAGATTAATCCCACAGTGCGGGCTCCCTGAAACAGATTAATCCCACAGTGCGGGCTCCCTAAAACAGATTAATCCCACAGTGTAGTCTCCCTGAAACAGATTAATCCCACAGTGCAGGCTCCCTAAAACAGATTAATCCCACAGTGTAGTCTCCCTGAAACAAATTAATCCCACAGTGTGAGCTCCCAGAAACTGATTAATCCCACAGTGTTGGCTCCCTGAAATAGATTAATGCCACAGTGTGAGCTCCCTGAAACAGATTAATCCCACAGTGTGAGCTCCCTAAAACAGATAAATCCCACAGTGTAGCCTCCCTGAAACAGATTAATCCCACAGAGTGGTCACCCTGAAACATATTAATCCCACAGTGTGGTCTCCCTGAAACAGATTAATCCCACAGTGCGGGCTCGCTGAAACTTTTTAATCCCACAGTGTTGGCTCCCTGAAACAGATTAATCCCCCAGTGCAGGCTCCCTGAAACAGATTAATCCCACAGTGTGGGCTCCCTGAAACAGTTTAATCCCACAGAGTGGGCTCCCTGAAACAGATTAATCCCACAGTGTGGTCTCCCTGAAACAGATTAATCCAACAGTGCGGGTTCCCTGAAACAGATTAATCGCACAGTGTGGGCTCCCTGAAACAGATTAATCCCACAGTGTGGCCTCCCTGAAACAGATTAATCCCACAGTGCGGGCTCGCTGAAACTTTTTAATCCCACAGTGTTGGCTCCCTGAAACAGATTAATCCCCCAGTGCAGGCTCCCTGAAACAGATTAATCCCACAGTGTGGGCTCCCTGAAACAGTTTAATCCCACAGAGTGGGCTCCCTGAAACAGATTAATCCCACAGTGTGGTCTCCCTGAAACAGATTAATCCAACAGTGCGGGTTCCCTGAAACAGATTAATCCCACAGTGTGGGCTCCCTGAAACAGATTAATCCCACAGTGTGGCCTCCCTGAAACAGATTAATCCCACAGTGTGAGTTCCCTGAAACACATTAATCCCACCGTGCGGGCTCCCTGAAACAGATCAATCCCACAGTGTGAGCTCCCAGAAACAGATTAATCCCACAGTGTGGGCTCCCTGAAACAGATTAATCCCACAGTGTGAGCTCCCTGAAACAGATTAATCCCACAGTGTAGTCTCCCTGAAACAGATTAATCCCACAGTGTGAGCTCCCTGAAACAGATTAATCCCAGAGTTAGAGCTCCCTAAAACAGATTAATCCCACAGTGTAGTCTCCCTGAAACAGATTAATCCCACAGTGTGGGCTCCCTGAAACAGATTAATCCCACAGTGTGAGCTCCCTGAAACAGATTAATCCCACAGTGTGAGCTCCCTAAAACAGATTAATCCCACAGTGTAGTCTCTCTGAAACAGATTAATCCCACAGTGTGAGCTCCCTGAAACAGATTAATCCCACAGTGTGGGCTCCCTGAAACAGTTTAATCCCACAGAGTGGGCTCCCTGAAACAGATTAATCCCACAGTGTGGTCTCCCTGAAACAGATTAATCCAACAGTGCGGGTTCCCTGAAACAGATTAATCCCACAGTGTGGGCTCCCTGAAACAGATTAATCCCACAGTGTGGCCTCCCTGAAACAGATTAATCCCACAGTGTGAGTTCCCTGAAACACATTAATCCCACCGTGCGGGCTCCCTGAAACAGATCAATCCCACAGTGTGAGCTCCCAGAAACAGATTAATCCCACAGTGTGGGCTCCCTGAAACAGATTAATCCCACAGTGTGAGCTCCCTGAAACAGATTAATCCCACAGTGTAGTCTCCCTGAAACAGATTAATCCCACAGTGTGAGCTCCCTGAAACAGATTAATCCCAGAGTTAGAGCTCCCTAAAACAGATTAATCCCACAGTGTAGTCTCCCTGAAACAGATTAATCCCACAGTGTGGGCTCCCTGAAACAGATTAATCCCACAGTGTGAGCTCCCTGAAACAGATTAATCCCACAGTGTGAGCTCCCTAAAACAGATTAATCCCACAGTGTAGTCTCTCTGAAACAGATTAATCCCACAGTGTGAGCTCCCTGAAACAGATTAATCTCACAGTGTGGGCTCCCTGAAACAGTTTAATCCCACAGAGTGGGCTCCCTGAAACAGATTAATCCCACAGTGTGGTCTCCCTGAAACAGATTAATCCAACAGTGCGTGTTCCCTGAAACAGATTAATCCCACAGTGTGGGCTCCCTGAAACAGATTAATCCCACAGTGTGGCCTCCCTGAAACAGATTAATCCCACAGTGTGAGTTCCCTGAAACACATTAATCCCACCGTGCGGGCTCCCTGAAACAGATCAATCCCACAGTGTGAGCTCCCAGAAACAGATTAATCCCACAGTGTGGGCTCCCTGAAACAGATTAATCCCACAGTGTGAGCTCCCTGAAACAGATTAATCCCACAGTGTAGTCTCCCTGAAACAGATTAATCCCACAGTGTGAGCTCCCTGAAACAGATTAATCCCAGAGTTAGAGCTCCCTAAAACAGATTAATCCCACAGTGTAGTCTCCCTGAAACAGATTAATCCCACAGTGTGGGCTCCCTGAAACAGATTAATCCCACAGTGTGAGCTCCCTGAAACAGATTAATCCCACAGTGTGAGCTCCCTAAAACAGATTAATCCCACAGTGTAGTCTCTCTGAAACAGATTAATCCCACAGTGTGAGCTCCCTGAAACATATTAATCCCACAGTGTGAGCTCCCTGAAACAGATTAATCCCACAGAGTGATCTCCCTGAAACAGTTTAATCCCACAGTGCGGGCTCGCTGAAACATTTTAATCCCACAGTGTTGGCTCCCTGTAACAGATTAATCCCACAGTGTAAGATCCCTGAAACAGATTAATCCCCCAGTGCGGGCTCCCTGAAACAGATTAATCCCACAGTGCGGGCTCCCTGAAACAGATTAATCCCACAGTGCGGGCTCCCTGAAACAGATTAATCCCACAGTGTAGTCTCCCTGAAACCGATTAATCCCACCGTGCGGGCTCCCTGAAACAGATCAATCCCACAGTGTGAGCTCCCAGAAACAGATTAATCCCACAGTGTGGGCTCCCTGAAACAGATTAATCCCACAGTGTAGTCTCCCTGAAACAGATTAATCCCACAGTGTGAGCTCCTTGAAACAGATTAATCCCACAGTGCAGTCTCCCTGAAACAGATTAATCCCACAGTGTGAGCTCCCTGAAACAGATTAATCCCAGATTTAGAGCTCCCTAAAACAGATTAATCCCACAGTGTAGTCTCCCTGAAACACATTAATCCCACAGTGTTAGCTCCCTGAAACAGATTAATCCCACAGTGCCGGCTCCCTGAAACAGATTAATCCCACAGTGTGATCTCCCTGAAACAGATTAAACCCACAGTGCGGGCTCCCTGAAACAGATTAATTCCACAGTGTGGTCTCCCTGAAACAGATTAATCCAACAGTGTGGGCTCCCTGAAACAGATTAATCCCACAGTGTGAGTTCCCTGAAACAGATTAATCCCACAGTGTGAGCTCCCTAAAACAGATTTATCCCACAGTGTAGTCTCTCTGAAACAGATTAATCCCACAGTGTTAGCTCCCTGAAACAGATTAATCCCACAGTGCCGGCTCCCTGAAACAGATTAATCCCACAGTGTGATCTCCCTGAAACAGATTAAACCCACAGTGCGGGCTCCCTGAAACAGATTAATTCCACAGTGTGGTCTCCCTGAACCAGATTAATCCAACAGTGTGGGCTCCCTGAAACAGATTAATCCCACAGTGTGAGTTCCCTGAAACAGATTAATCCCACAGTGTGAGCTCCCTAAAACAGATTTATCCCACAGTGTAGTCTCTCTGAAACAGATTAATCCCACAGTGTGAGCTCCCTGAAACATATTAATCCCACAGTGTGAGCTCCCTGAATCATATTAATCCCACAGTGTGGGCTCCCTGAAACAGATTAATCCCACAGAGTGAGCTCCCTGAAACAGTTTAATCCCACAGTGCGGGCTCGCTGAAACATTTTAATCCCACAGTGTTGGCTCCCTGAAACAGATTAATCCCACAGTGTAAGATCCCTGAAACAGATTAATTCCCCAGTGCGGGCTCCCTGAAACAGATTAATCCCACAGTGCGAGCTCCCTCAAACAGATTAATCCCACAGTGCGGGCTCCCTGAAACAGATTAATCCCACAGTGTAGTCTCCCTGAAACCGATTAATCCCACGGTGCAGGCTCCCTAAAACAAATTAATCCCACAGTGCGGACTCCCTGAAACAGATTTATCCCACAGTGCGGGCTCCCTGAAACAGATTTATCCCACAGTGTGGGCTCCCTGAAACAGATTAATCCCACAGTGTGGACTCCCTGACACAGATTAATCCCACTGTGTGAGCTCCCTGAAACAGATTAATCCCACAGTGCGGGCTCCCTGAAACAGATTAATCCCACAGTGCGGGCTCCCTAAAACAGATTAATCCGACAGTGTAGTCTCCCTGAAACAGATTAATTCCACAGTGCAGGCTCCCTAAAAAAGATTAATCCCACAGTGTAGTCTCCCTGAAACAGATTAATCCCACAGTGTGAGCTCCCAGAAAATGATTAATCCCACAGTGTTGGCTCCCTGAAACAGATTAATCCCACAGTGTGGGCTCCCTGAAACAGATTAATCCCACAGTGTGGGCACCCTAATCCCACATTGTGGACTTCCCGAAACAGATTAATGCCACAGTGTGAGCTCCCTGAAACAGATTAATCCCACAGTGCGGGCTCCCTGAAACAGATTAATCCCACAGTGTGGGCTCCCTAAAACAGATTAATCCCACATTGTGGGCTCCCTGAAACAGATTAATCCCACAGAGTGAGCTCCCTGAAACAGATTAATCCCACAGTGCGGGCATCCTGAAACACATTAATCCCACAGTGTGGGCTCCATGAAACAGTTTAATCCCACAGTGTGGGCTCCCTGAAACAGATTAATCCCACAGTGTGGTCTCCCTGAAACACATTAATCCCACAGTGTGGGCTCCATGAAACAGATTAATCCCACAGTGTGGGCTCCGTGACACAGATTAATCCCACAGTGTGTGCTCCCTGAAACAGATAAATCCCACAGTGTTGGCTCCCTGACACAGATTAATCCCACAGCGTGGGCTCCCTGAAACGGATTAATCCAACAGTGTTGTATCCATGAAACAGATTAATCCCACAGTGTGGGCTTTTTGAAACAGATTAATCCCACAGTGTGGGGACCCTAATCCCACAGTGTGGTCTTCCTAAAACAGATTAATCCCACAGTGTAGCCTCCCTGAAACAGATTAATCCCACAGTGCGGGCTCCCTGAAACAGATATATCCCACAGTGTGGGCTCCCTGAAACAGATTAATCCCACAGTGTGGGCTCCCTGACACACTTTAATCCCACAGTGTGAGCTCCATGAAACAGATTAATCCCACAGTGCGGGCTCCCTGAAACAGATTAATCCCACAGTGCGGGCTCCCTAAAACAGATTAATCCCACAGTGTAGTCTACCTGAAACAGATTAATCCCACAGTGCGGGATCCCTAAAACAGATTAATCCCACAGTGTAGTCTCCCTCAAACAGATTAATCCCACAGTGTGGGCTTCCTGAAACAGATTCATCCCACAGTGTGGGGACCCTAATCCCACAGTGTGGTCTTCCTAAAACAGATTAATCCACAGTGTAGCCTCCCTGAAACAGATTGATCCTGCAGTGTGGTCTCCCTGAAACAGATTAATCCCACAGTGTGAGCTCCCTGAAACAGATTAATCCCCCAGTGCGGTCTCCCTGAAACAGATTAATCCCACAGTGCGAGCTCCCTGAAACAGATTAATCCCACAGTGCGGGCTCCCTGAAACAGATTAATCCCACAGTGTAGTCTCCCTGAAACCGATTAATCCCACAGTGCAGGCTCCCTAAAACAGATTAATCCCACAGTGCGGGCTCCCTGAAACAGATTTATCCCACAGTGTGGGCTACCTGAAACAGATTAATCCCACAGTGTGGACTCCCTGACACAGATTAATCCCACTGTGTGAGCTCCCTGAAACAGATTAATCCCACAGTGCGGGCTCCCTGAAACAGATTAATCCCACAGTGCGGGCTCCCTAAAACAGATTAATCCCACAGTGTAGTCTCCCTGAAACAGATTAATCCCACAGTGCAGGCTCCCTAAAACAGATTAATCCCACAGTGTAGTCTCCCTGAAACAAATTAATCCCACAGTGTGAGCTCCCTGAAACTGATTAATCCCAGAGTGTTGGCTCCCTGAAATAGATTAATCCAACAGTGTGGGCTCCCTGAAACAGATTAATCCCACAGTGTGGGCTCCCTGAAACAGATTAATGCCACAGTGTGAGCTCCCTGAAACAGATTAATCCCACAGTGTGAGCTCCCTAAAACAGATAAATCCCACAGTGTAGCCTCCCTGAAACAGATTAATCCCACAGTGTGGTCTCCCTGAAACAGATTAATCCCACAGTGTGGGCTCCCTGAAACAGATTAATCCCACAGTGTGGCCTCCCTGAAACAGGTTAATCCCACAGTGTGGTCTCCTTGAAACAGATTAATCCCACAGTGCGGGCTCACTGAAACAGATTAATCCCACAGTGTTGGCTCCCTGAAACAGATTAATCCCACAGTGTGAGCTCCCTGAAACAAATTAATCCCCCCGTGCGGGCTCCCTGAAATTGTTTAATCCCACAGTGTGGGCTCCCTGAAACAGATTAATCCCACAGTGTGGGCTCCCTGAAACAGATTAATTCCACAGTGTGGTCTCCCTGAAACAGATTAATCCCACAGTGCGGGTTCCCTGAAACAGATTAATCCCACAGAGTGGTCTCCCTGAAACATATTAATCCCACAGTGTGGTCTCCCTGAAACAGATTAATCCCACAGTGCGGGCTCGCTGAAACTTTTTAATCCCACAGTGTGGCTCCCTGAAACAGATTAATCCCCCAGTGCAAGCTCGCTGAAACAGATTAATCCCACAGTGTGGGCTCCCTGAAACAGTTTAATCCCACAGTGTGGGCTCCCTGAAACAGATTAATCCCACAGTGTGGTCTCCCTGAAACAGATTAATCCCACAGTGCGGGTTCCCTGAAACAGATTAATCCCACAGTGTGGGCTCCCTGAAACAGATTAATCCCACAGTGTGGCCTCCCTGAAACAGATTAATCCCACAGTTTGAGTTCCCTGAAACAGATTAATCCCACCGTGCGGGCTGCCTGAAACAGATCAATCCCACAGTGTGAGCTCCCAGAAACAGATTAATCCCACAGTGTGGGCTCCCTGAAACAGATTAATCCCACAGTGTAGTCTCCCTGAAACAGATTAATCCCACAGTGTGAGCTCCCTGAAACAGATTAATCCCACAGTCTAGTCTCCCTGAAAGAGATTAATCCCACAGTGTGAGCTCCCTGAAACAGATTAATCCCAGAGTTAGAGCTCCCTAAAACAGATTAATCCCACAGTGTAGTCTCCCTGGAACAGATTAATCCCAGAGTGTTAGCTCCCTGAAACAGATTAATCCCACAGTGCCGGCTCCCTGAAACAGATTAATCCCACAGTGTGATCTCCCTGAAACAGATTAAACCCACAGTGCGGGCTCCCTGAAACCGATTAATTCCACAGTGTGGTCTCCCTGAAACAGATTAATCCCACAGTGTGGTCTCCCTGAACCAGATTAATCCAACAGTGTGGGTTCCCTGAAACAGATTAATCCCACAGTGTGAGCTCCCTGAAACAGATTAATCCCACAGTGTGAGCTCCCTAAAACAGATTAATCCCACAGTGTAGTCTCTCTGAAACAGATTAATCCCACAGTGTGAGCTCCCTGAAACATATTAATCCCACAGTGTGAGCTCCCTGAATCATATTAATCCCACAGTGTGGGCTCCCTGAAACAGATTAATCCCACAGAGTGAGCTCCCTGAAACAGTTTAATCCCACAGTGCGGGCTCGCTGAAACATTTTAATCCCACAGTGTTGGCTCCCTGAAACAGATTAATCCCACAGTGTAAGATCCCTGAAACAGATTAATCCCCCAGTGCGGGCTCCCTGAAACAGATTAATCCCACAGTGCGGGCTCCCTGTAACAGAATAATCCCACAGTGCGGGCTCTCTGAAACAGATTAATCCCACAGTGTAGTCTCCCTGAAACCGATTAATCCCCCAGTGCGGGCTCTCTGAAACAGATTAATCCCACAGTGTAGCCTCCCTGAAACAGATTAATCCCACAGTGTGGGCTTCCTGAAACAGATTAATCCCACAGTGTAGCCTCCCTGAAACAGATTAATCCCACAGTGTGGTCTCCCTGAAACAGATTAATACCACAGTGCGGGCTCCCTGAAACAGATTAATCCCACAGTGCGGGCTCCCTGAAACAGATTAATCCCACAGTGCGGGCTCCCTGTAACAGATTAATCCCACAGTGCGGGCTCTCTGAAACAGATTAATCCCACAGTGTAGTCTCCCTGTAACAGATTAATCCCACAGTGCGGGCTCTCTGAAACAGATTAATCCCACAGTGTAGCCTCCCTGAAACAGATTAATCCCACAGTGTGGGCTTCCTGAAACAGATTAATCCCACAGTGTAGCCTCCCTGAAACAGATTAATCCCACAGTGTGATCTCCCTGAAACAGATTAAACCCACAGTGCGGGCTCCCTGAAACCGATTAATTCCACAGTGTGGTCTCCCTGAAACAGATTAATCCCACAGTGTGGGCTCCCTGAACCAGATTAATCCAACAGTGTGGGTTCCCTGAAACAGATTAATCCCACAGTGTGAGCTCCCTGAAACAGATTAATCCCACAGTGTGAGCTCCCTAAAACAGATTAATCCCACAGTGTAGTCTCTCTGAAACAGATTAATCCCACAGTGTGAGCTCCCTGAAACATATTAATCCCACAGTGTGAACTCCCTGAATCATATTAATCCCACAGTGTGGGCTCCCTGAAACAGATTAATCCCACAGAGTGAGCTCCCTGAAACAGTTTAATCCCACAGTGCGGGCTCGCTGAAACATTTTAATCCCACAGTGTTGGCTCCCTGAAACAGATTAATCCCACAGTGTAAGATCCCTGAAACAGATTAATCCCCCAGTGCGGGCTCCCTGAAACAGATTAATCCCACAGTGCGGGCTCCCTGTAACAGATTAATCCCACAGTGCGGGCTCTCTGAAACAGATTAATCCCACAGTGTAGTCTCCCTGAAACCGATTAATCCCCCAGTGCGGGCTCTCTGAAACAGATTAATCCCACAGTGTAGCCTCCCTGAAACAGATTAATCCCACAGTGTGGGCTTCCTGAAACAGATTAATCCCACAGTGTAGCCTCCCTGAAACAGATTAATCCCACAGTGTGGTCTCCCTGAAACAGATTAATACCACAGTGCGGGCTCCCTGAAACAGATTAATCCCACAGTGCGGGCTCCCTGAAACAGATTAATCCCACAGTGCGGGCTCCCTGTAACAGATTAATCCCACAGTGCGGGCTCTCTGAAACAGATTAATCCCACAGTGTAGTCTCCCTGTAACAGATTAATCCCACAGTGCGGGCTCTCTGAAACAGATTAATCCCACAGTGTAGCCTCCCTGAAACAGATTAATCCCACAGTGTGGGCTTCCTGAAACAGATTAATCCCACAGTGTAGCCTCCCTGAAACAGATTAATCCCACAGTGTGGTCTCCCTGAAACAGATTAATACCACAGTGTGGGCTCCCTGAAACAGATTAATCCCACAGTGTGAGCTCCCTGAAACAAATTAATCCCCCCGTGTGGGCTCCCTGAAATTGTTTAATCCCACAGTGTGGGCTCCCTGAAACAGATTAATCCCACAGTGTGGGCTCCCTGAAACAGATTAATCCCACAGTGTGGTCTCCCTGAAACAGATTATTCCCACAGTGCGGGTTCCCTGAAACAGATAAATCCCACAGAGTGGTCTCCCTGAAACATATTAATCCCACAGTGTGGTCTCCCTGAAACAGATTAATCCCACAGTGCGGGCTCGCTGAAACTTTTTAATCCCACAGTGTTGGCTCCCTGAAACAGATTAATCCCCCAGTGCAGGCTCCCTGAAACAGATTAATCCCACAGTGTGGGCTCCCTGAAACAGTTTAATCCCACAGTGTGGGCTCCCTGAAACAGATTAATACCACAGTGTGGTCTCCCTGAAACAGATTAATCCCACAGTGCGGGTTCCCTGAAACAGATTAATCCCACAGTGTGGGCTCCCTGAAACAGATTAATCCCACAGTATGGGCTCCCTGAAACAGATTAATCACACAGTGTGGGCACCCTAATCCCACATTGTGGACTTCCTGAAACAGATTAATGCCACAGTGTGAGCTCCCTGAAACAGATTAATCCCACAGTGTGACCTCCCTAAAACAGATTAATCCCACAGTGTAGCCTCCCTGAAACAGATTAATCCCACAGTGTAAGATCCCTGAAACAGATTAATCCCCCAGTGCGGGCTCCCTGAAACAGATTAATCCCACAGTGCGAGCTCCCTGAAACAGATTAATCCCACAGTGCGGGCTCCCTGAAACAGATTAATCCCACAGTGTAGTCTCCCTGAAACCGATTAATCCCACGGTGCAGGCTCCCTAAAACAAATTAATCCCACAGTGCGGACTCCCTGAAACAGATTTATCCCACAGTGCGGGCTCCCTGAAACAGATTTATCCCACAGTGTGGGCTCCCTGAAACAGATTAATCCCACAGTGTGGACTCCCTGACACAGATTAATCCCACTGTGTGAGCTCCCTGAAACAGATTAATCCCACAGTGCGGGCTCCCTGAAACAGATTAATCCCACAGTGCGGGCTCCCTAAAACAGATTAATCCGACAGTGTAGTCTCCCTGAAACAGATTAATTCCACAGTGCAGGCTCCCTAAAAAAGATTAATCCCACAGTGTAGTCTCCCTGAAACAGATTAATCCCAAAGTGTGAGCTCCCAGAAACTGATTAATCCCACAGTGTTGGCTCCCTGAAACAGATTAATCCCACAGTGTGGGCTCCCTGAAACAGATTAATCCCACAGTGTGGGCAACCTAATCCCACATTGTGGACTTCCTGAAACAGATTAATGCCACAGTGTGAGCTCCCTGAAACAGATTAATCCCACAGTGCGTGCTCCCTGAAACAGATTAATCCCAGAGTGTGGGCTCCCTAAAACAGATTAATCCCACATTGTGGGCTCCCTGAAACAGATTAATCCCACAGAGTGAGCTCCCTGAAACAGATTAATCCCACAGTGCGGGCATCCTGAAACACATTAATCCCACAGTGTGGGCTCACTGAAACAGATTAATACAGTGTGGGCTCCCTGAAACAGATTAATCCCACAGTGTGGTCTCCCTGAAACAGTTTAATCCCACAGTGTGGGCTCCCTGACACAGATTAATCCCACAGTGTGAGCTCCGTGAAACAGATTAATCCCACAGTGTTGGCTCCCTGAAACAGATTAATCCCACAGCGTGGGCTCCCTGAAACGGATTAATCCAACAGTGTTGTATCCATGAAACAGATTAATCCCACAGTGTGGGCTTTCTGAAACAGATTAATCCCACAGTGTGGGGACCCTAATCCCACAGTGTGGTCTTCCTAAAACAGATTAATCCCACAGTGTAGCCTCCCTGAAACAGATTAATCCCACAGTGCGGGCTCCCTGAAACAGATATATCCCACAGTGTGGGCTCCCTGAAACAGATTAATCCCACAGTGTGGGCTCCCTGACACACATTAATCCCACAGTGTGAGCTCCCTGAAACAGATTAATCCCACAGTGCGGGCTCCCTGAAACAGATTAATCCCACAGTGCGGGCTCCCTAAAACAGATTAATCCCACAGTGTAGTCTCCCTGAAGCAGATTAATCCCACAGTGCGGGCTCCCTAAAACAGATTAATCCCACAGTGTAGTCTCCCTCAAACAGATTAATCCCACAGTGTGGGCTTCCTGAAACAGATTAATCCCACAGTGTGGGGACCCTAATCCCACAGTGTGGTCTTCCTAAAACAGATTAATCCACAGTGTAGCCTCCCTGAAACAGATTGATCCCGCAGTGTGGTCTCCCTGAAACAGATTAATCCCACAGTGTGAGCTCCCTGAAACAGATTAATCCCCCAGTGCGGTCTCCCTGAAACAGATTAATCCCACAGTGCGAGCTCCCTGAAACAGATTAATCCCACAGTGCGGGCTCCCTGAAACAGATTAATCCCACAGTGTAGTCTCCCTGAAACCGATTAATCCCACAGTGCAGGCTCCCTAAAACAGATTAATCCAACAGTGCGGGCTCCCTGAAACAGATTTATCCCACAGTGTGGGCTCCCTGAAACAGATTAATCCCACAGTGTGGTCTCCCTGACACAGATTAATCCCACTGTGTGAGCTCCCTGAAACAGATTAATCCCACAGTGCGGGCTCCCTAAAACAGATTAATCCCACAGTGTAGTCTCCCTGAAACAGATTAATCCCACAGTGCAGGCTCCCTAAAACAGATTAATCCCACAGTGTAGTCTCCCTGAAACAAATTAATACCACAGTGTGAGCTCCCAGAAACTGATTAATCCCACAGTGTTGGCTCCCTGAAATAGATTAATCCGACAGTGTGGGCTCCCTGAAACAGATTAATCCCACATTGTGGGCTCCCTGAAACAGATTAATCCCACAGAGTGAGCTCCCTGAAACAGATTAATCCCACAGTGCGGGCATCCTGAAACACATTAATCCCACAGTGTGGGCTCACTGAAACAGATTAATCCCACAGTGTGGGCTCCCTGAAACAGATTAATCCCACAGTGTGGTCTCCCTGAAACAGTTTAATCCCACAGTGTGGGCTCCCTGACACAGATTAATCCCACAGTGTGAGCTCCGTGAAACAGATTAATCCCACAGTGTTGGCTCCCTGAAACAGATTAATCCCACAGCGTGGGCTCCCTGAAACGGATTAATCCAACAGTGTTGTATCCATGAAACAGATTAATCCCACAGTGTGGGCTTTCTGAAACAGATTAATCCCACAGTGTGGGGACCCTAATCCCACAGTGTGGTCTTCCTAAAACAGATTAATCCCACAGTGTAGCCTCCCTGAAACAGATTAATCCCACAGTGCGGGCTCCCTGAAACAGATATATCCCACAGTGTGGGCTCCCTGAAACAGATTAATCCCACAGTGTGGGCTCCCTGACACACATTAATCCCACAGTGTGAGCTCCCTGAAACAGATTAATCCCACAGTGCGGGCTCCCTGAAACAGATTAATCCCACAGTGCGGGCTCCCTAAAACAGATTAATCCCACAGTGTAGTCTCCCTGAAGCAGATTAATCCCACAGTGCGGGCTCCCTAAAACAGATTAATCCCACAGTGTAGTCTCCCTCAAACAGATTAATCCCACAGTGTGGGCTTCCTGAAACAGATTAATCCCACAGTGTGGGGACCCTAATCCCACAGTGTGGTCTTCCTAAAACAGATTAATCCACAGTGTAGCCTCCCTGAAACAGATTGATCCCGCAGTGTGGTCTCCCTGAAACAGATTAATCCCACAGTGTGAGCTCCCTGAAACAGATTAATCCCCCAGTGCGGTCTCCCTGAAACAGATTAATCCCACAGTGCGAGCTCCCTGAAACAGATTAATCCCACAGTGCGGGCTCCCTGAAACAGATTAATCCCACAGTGTAGTCTCCCTGAAACCGATTAATCCCACAGTGCAGGCTCCCTAAAACAGATTAATCCCACAGTGCGGGCTCCCTGAAACAGATTTATCCCACAGTGTGGGCTCCCTGAAACAGATTAATCCCACAGTGTGGTCTCCCTGACACAGATTAATCCCACTGTGTGAGCTCCCTGTAACAGATTAATCCCACAGTGCGGGCTCCCTAAAACAGATTAATCCCACAGTGTAGTCTCCCTGAAACAGATTAATCCCACAGTGCAGGCTCCCTAAAACAGATTAATCCCACAGTGTAGTCTCCCTGAAACAAATTAATACCACAGTGTGAGCTCCCAGAAACTGATTAATCCCACAGTGTTGGCTCCCTGAAATAGATTAATCCGACAGTGTGGGCTCCCTGAAACAGATTAATCCCACAGTGTGGGCTCCCTGAAACAGATTAATGCCACAGTGTGAGCTCCCTGAAACAGATTAATCCCACAGTGTGAGCTCCCTAAAACAGATAAATCCCACAGTGTAGCCTCCCTGAAACAGATTAATCCCACAGACTGGTCTCCCTGAAACATATTAATCCCACAGTGTGGTCTCCCTGAAACAGATTAATCCCACAGTGCGGGCTCGCTGAAACTTTTTAATCCCACAGTGTTGGCTCCCTGAAACAGATTAATCCCCCAGTGCAGGCTCCCTGAAACAGATTAATCCCACAGTGTGGGCTCCCTGAAACAGTTTAATCCCACAGAGTGGGCTCCCTGAAACAGATTAATCCCACAGTGCGGGCTCCCTGAAACAGATTAATCCCACAGTGCGGGCTCCCTGTAACAGATTAATCCCACAGTGCGGGCTCTCTGAAACAGATTAATCCCACAGTGTAGTCTCCCTGTAACAGATTAATCCCACAGTGCGGGCTCTCTGAAACAGATTAATCCCACAGTGTAGCCTCCCTGAAACAGATTAATCCCACAGTGTGGGCTTCCTGAAACAGATTAATCCCACAGTGTAGCCTCCCTGAAACAGATTAATCCCACAGTGTGGTCTCCCTGAAACAGATTAATACCACAGTGTGGGCTCCCTGAAACAGATTAATCCCACAGTGTGAGCTCCCTGAAACAAATTAATCCCCCCGTGCGGGCTCCCTGAAATTGTTTAATCCCACAGTGTGGGCTCCCTGAAACAGATTAATCCCACAGTGTGGGCTCCCTGAAACAGATTAATCCCACAGTGTGGTCTCCCTGAAACAGATTAATCCCACAGTGCGGGTTCCCTGAAACAGATTAATCCCACAGAGTGGTCTCCCTGAAACATATTAATCCCACAGTGTGGTCTCCCTGAAACAGATTAATCCCACAGTGCGGGCTCGCTGAAACTTTTTAATCCCACAGTGTTGGCTCCCTGAAACAGATTAATCCCCCAGTGCAGGCTCCCTGAAACAGATTAATCCCACAGTGTGGGCTCCCTGAAACAGTTTAATCCCACAGTGTGGGCTCCCTGAAACAGATTAATACCACAGTGTGGTCTCCCTGAAACAGATTAATCCCACAGTGCGGGTTCCCTGAAACAGATTAATCCCACAGTGTGGGCTCCCTGAAACAGATTAATCCCACAGTATGGGCTCCCTGAAACAGATTAATCCCACAGTGTGGGCACCCTAATCCCACATTGTGGACTTCCTGAAACAGATTAATGCCACAGTGTGAGCTCCCTGAAACAGATTAATCCCACAGTGTGACCTCCCTAAAACAGATTAATCCCACAGTGTAGCCTCCCTGAAACAGATTAATCCCACAGTGTAAGATCCCTGAAACAGATTAATCCCCCAGTGCGGGCTCCCTGAAACAGATTAATCCCACAGTGCGAGCTCCCTGAAACAGATTAATCCCACAGTGCGGGCTCCCTGAAACAGATTAATCCCACAGTGTAGTCTCCCTGAAACCGATTAATCCCACGGTGCAGGCTCCCTAAAACAAATTAATCCCACAGTGCGGACTCCCTGAAACAGATTTATCCCACAGTGCGGGCTCCCTGAAACAGATTTATCCCACAGTGTGGGCTCCCTGAAACAGATTAATCCCACAGTGTGGACTCCCTGACACAGATTAATCCCACTGTGTGAGCTCCCTGAAACAGATTAATCCCACAGTGCGGGCTCCCTGAAACAGATTAATCCCACAGTGCGGGCTCCCTAAAACAGATTAATCCGACAGTGTAGTCTCCCTGAAACAGATTAATTCCACAGTGCAGGCTCCCTAAAAAAGATTAATCCCACAGTGTAGTCTCCCTGAAACAGATTAATCCCAAAGTGTGAGCTCCCAGAAACTGATTAATCCCACAGTGTTGGCTCCCTGAAACAGATTAATCCCACAGTGTGGGCTCCCTGAAACAGATTAATCCCACAGTGTGGGCAACCTAATCCCACATTGTGGACTTCCTGAAACAGATTAATGCCACAGTGTGAGCTCCCTGAAACAGATTAATCCCACAGTGCGTGCTCCCTGAAACAGATTAATCCCAGAGTGTGGGCTCCCTAAAACAGATTAATCCCACATTGTGGGCTCCCTGAAACAGATTAATCCTACAGAGTGAGCTCCCTGAAACAGATTAATCCCACAGTGCGGGCATCCTGAAACACATTAATCCCACAGTGTGGGCTCACTGAAACAGATTAATCCCACAGTGTGGGCTCCCTGAAACAGATTAATCCCACAGTGTGGTCTCCCTGAAACAGTTTAATCCCACAGTGTGGGCTCCCTGACACAGATTAATCCCACAGTGTGAGCTCCGTGAAACAGATTAATCCCACAGTGTTGGCTCCCTGAAACAGATTAATCCCACAGCGTGGGCTCCCTGAAACGGATTAATCCAACAGTGTTGTATCCATGAAACAGATTAATCCCACAGTGTGGGCTTTCTGAAACAGATTAATCCCACAGTGTGGGGACCCTAATCCCACAGTGTGGTCTTCCTAAAACAGATTAATCCCACAGTGTAGCCTCCCTGAAACAGATTAATCCCACAGTGTGATCTCCCTGAAACAGATTAATCCCACAGTGTGGGCTTCCTGAAACAGATTAATCCCACAGTGTAGCCTCCCTGAAACAGATTAATCCCACAGTGTGGTCTCCCTGAAACAGATTAATACCACAGTGTGGGCTCCCTGAAACAGATTAATCCCACAGTGTGAGCTCCCTGAAACAAATTAATCCCCCCGTGCGGGCTCCCTGAAATTGTTTAATCCCACAGTGTGTGCTCCCTGAAACAGATTAATCCCACAGTGTGGGCTCCCTGAAACAGATTAATCCCACAGTGTGGTCTCCCTGAAACAGATTAATCCCACAGTGCGGGTTCCCTGAAACAGATTAATCCCACAGAGTGGTCTCCCTGAAACATATTAATCCCACAGTGTGGTCTCCCTGAAACAGATTAATCCCACAGTGCGGGCTCGCTGAAACTTTTTAATCCCACAGTGTTGGCTCCCTGAAACAGATTAATCCCCCAGTGCAGGCTCCCTGAAACAGATTAATCCCACAGTGTGGGCTCCCTGAAACAGTTTAATCCCACAGTGTGGGCTCCCTGAAACAGATTAATACCACAGTGTGGTCTCCCTGAAACAGATTAATCCCACAGTGCGGGTTCCCTGAAACAGATTAATCCCACAGTGTGGGCTCCCTGAAACAGATTAATCCCACAGTATGGGCTCCCTGAAACAGATTAATCCCACAGTGCGGGCTCCCTGAAACAGATTAATCCCACAGTGTGGGCTTCCTGAAACAGATTAATCCCACAGTGTAGCCTCCCTGAAACAGATTAATCCCACAGTGTGGTCTCCCTGAAACAGATTAATACCACAGTGTGGGCTCCCTGAAACAGATTAATCCCACAGTGTGAGCTCCCTGAAACAAATTAATCCCCCCGTGTGGGCTCCCTGAAATTGTTTAATCCCACAGTGTTGGCTCCCTGAAACAGATTAATCCCACAGTGTGGGCTACCTGAAACAGATTAATCCCACAGTGTGGTCTCCCTGAAACAGATTAATCCCACAGTGCGGGTTCCCTGAAACAGATTAATCCCACAGAGTGGTCTCCCTGAAACATATTAATCCCACAGTGTGGTCTCCCTGAAACAGATTAATCCCACAGTGCGGGCTCGCTGAAACTTTTTAATCCCACAGTGTTGGCTCCCTGAAACAGATTAATCCCCCAGTGCAGGCTCCCTGAAACAGATTAATCCCACAGTGTGGGCTCCCTGAAACAGTTTAATCGCACAGTGTGGGCTCCCTGAAACAGATTAATACCACAGTGTGGTCTCCCTGAAACAGATTAATCCCACAGTGCGGGTTCCCTGAAACAGATTAATCCCACAGTGTGGGCTCCCTGAAACAGATTAATCCCACAGTATGGGCTCCCTGAAACAGATTAATCCCACAGTGTGGGCACCCTAATCCCACATTGTGGACTTCCTGAAACAGATTAATGCCACAGTGTGAGCTCCCTGAAACAGATTAATCCCACAGTGTGACCTCCCTAAAACAGATTAATCCCACAGTGTAGCCTCCCTGAAACAGATTAATCCCACAGTGTAAGATCCCTGAAACAGATTAATCCCCCAGTGCGGGCTCCCTGAAACAGATTAATCCCACAGTGCGAGCTCCCTGAAACAGATTAATCCCACAGTGCGGGCTCCCTGAAACAGATTAATCCCACAGTGTAGTCTCCCTGAAACCGATTAATCCCACGGTGCAGGCTCCCTAAAACAAATTAATCCCACAGTGCGGACTCCCTGAAACAGATTTATCCCACAGTGCGGGCTCCCTGAAACAGATTTATCCCACAGTGTGGGCTCCCTGAAACAGATTAATCCCACAGTGTGGACTCCCTGACACAGATTAATCCCACTGTGTGAGCTCCCTGAAACAGATTAATCCCACAGTGCGGGCTCCCTGAAACAGATTAATCCCACAGTGCGGGCTCCCTAAAACAGATTAATCCGACAGTGTAGTCTCCCTGAAACAGATTAATTCCACAGTGCAGGCTCCCTAAAAAAGATTAATCCCACAGTGTAGTCTCCCTGAAACAGATTAATCCCAAAGTGTGAGCTCCCAGAAACTGATTAATCCCACAGTGTTGGCTCCCTGAAACAGATTAATCCCACAGTGTGGGCTCCCTGAAACAGATTAATCCCACAGTGTGGGCAACCTAATCCCACATTGTGGACTTCCTGAAACAGATTAATGCCACAGTGTGAGCTCCCTGAAACAGATTAATCCCACAGTGCGTGCTCCCTGAAACAGATTAATCCCAGAGTGTGGGCTCCCTAAAGCAGATTAATCCCACATTGTGGGCTCCCTGAAACAGATTAATCCCACAGAGTGAGCTCCCTGAAACAGATTAATCCCACAGTGCGGGCATCCTGAAACACATTAATCCCACAGTGTGGGCTCACTGAAACAGATTAATCCCACAGTGTGGGCTCCCTGAAACAGATTAATCCCACAGTGTGGTCTCCCTGAAACAGTTTAATCCCACAGTGTGGGCTCCCTGACACAGATTAATCCCACAGTGTGAGCTCCGTGAAACAGATTAATCCCACAGTGTTGGCTCCCTGAAACAGATTAATCCCACAGCGTGGGCTCCCTGAAACGGATTAATCCAACAGTGTTGTATCCATGAAACAGATTAATCCCACAGTGTGGGCTTTCTGAAACAGATTAATCCCACAGTGTGGGGACCCTAATCCCACAGTGTGGTCTTCCTAAAACAGATTAATCCCACAGTGTAGCCTCCCTGAAACAGATTAATCCCACAGTGCGGGCTCCCTGAAACAGATATATCCCACAGTGTGGGCTCCCTGAAACAGATTAATCCCACAGTGTGGGCTCCCTGACACACATTAATCCCACAGTGTGAGCTCCCTGAAACAGATTAATCCCACAGTGCGGGCTCCCTGAAACAGATTAATCCCACAGTGCGGGCTCCCTAAAACAGATTAATCCCACAGTGTAGTCTCCCTGAAGCAGATTAATCCCACAGTGCGGGCTCCCTAAAACAGATTAATCCCACAGTGTAGTCTCCCTCAAACAGATTAATCCCACAGTGTGGGCTTCCTGAAACAGATTAATCCCACAGTGTGGGGACCCTAATCCCACAGTGTGGTCTTCCTAAAACAGATTAATCCACAGTGTAGCCTCCCTGAAACAGATTGATCCCGCAGTGTGGTCTCCCTGAAACAGATTAATCCCACAGTGTGAGCTCCCTGAAACAGATTAATCCCCCAGTGCGGTCTCCCTGAAACAGATTAATCCCACAGTGCGAGCTCCCTGAAACAGATTAATCCCACAGTGCGGGCTCCCTGAAACAGATTAATCCCACAGTGTAGTCTCCCTGAAACCGATTAATCCCACAGTGCAGGCTCCCTAAAACAGATTAATCCCACAGTGCGGGCTCCCTGAAACAGATTTATCCCACAGTGTGGGCTCCCTGAAACAGATTAATCCCACAGTGTGGTCTCCCTGACACAGATTAATCCCACTGTGTGAGCTCCCTGAAACAGATTAATCCCACAGTGCGGGCTCCCTAAAACAGATTAATCCCACAGTGTAGTCTCCCTGAAACAGATTAATCCCACAGTGCAGGCTCCCTAAAACAGATTAATCCCACAGTGTAGTCTCCCTGAAACAAATTAATCCCACAGTGTGAGCTCCCAGAAACTGATTAATCCCACAGTGTTGGCTCCCTGAAATAGATTAATCCGACAGTGTGGGCTCCCTGAAACAGATTAATCCCACAGTGTGGGCTCCCTGAAACAGATTAATGCCACAGTGTGAGCTCCCTGAAACAGATTAATCCCACAGTGTGAGCTCCCTAAAACAGATAAATCCCACAGTGTAGCCTCCCTGAAACAGATTAATCCCACAGACTGGTCTCCCTGAAACATATTAATCCCACAGTGTGGTCTCACTGAAACAGATTAATCCCACAGTGCGGGCTCGCTGAAACTTTTTAATCCCACAGTGTTGGCTCCCTGAAACAGATTAATCCCCCAGTGCAGGCTCCCTGAAACAGATTAATCCCACAGTGTGGGCTCCCTGAAACAGTTTAATCCCACAGAGTGGGCTCCCTGAAACAGATTAATCCCACAGTGCGGGCTCCCTGAAACAGATTAATCCCACAGTGCGGGCTCCCTGTAACAGATTAATCCCACAGTGCGGGCTCTCTGAAACAGATTAATCCCACAGTGTAGTCTCCCTGTAACAGATTAATCCCACAGTGCGGGCTCTCTGAAACAGATTAATCCCACAGTGTAGCCTCCCTGAAACAGATTAATCCCACAGTGTGGGCTTCCTGAAACAGATTAATCCCACAGTGTAGCCTCCCTGAAACAGATTAATCCCACAGTGTGGTCTCCCTGAAACAGATTAATACCACAGTGTGGGCTCCCTGAAACAGATTAATCCCACAGTGTGAGCTCCCTGAAACAAATTAATCCCCCCGTGCGGGCTCCCTGAAATTGTTTAATCCCACAGTGTGGGCTCCCTGAAACAGATTAATCCCACAGTGTGGGCTCCCTGAAACAGATTAATCCCACAGTGTGGTCTCCCTGAAACAGATTAATCCCACAGTGCGGGTTCCCTGAAACAGATTAATCCCACAGAGTGGTCTCCCTGAAACATATTAATCCCACAGTGTGGTCTCCCTGAAACAGATTAATCCCACAGTGCGGGCTCGCTGAAACTTTTTAATCCCACAGTGTTGGCTCCCTGAAACAGATTAATCCCCCAGTGCAGGCTCCCTGAAACAGATTAATCCCACAGTGTGGGCTCCCTGAAACAGTTTAATCCCACAGTGTGGGCTCCCTGAAACAGATTAATACCACAGTGTGGTCTCCCTGAAACAGATTAATCCCACAGTGCGGGTTCCCTGAAACAGATTAATCCCACAGTGTGGGCTCCCTGAAACAGATTAATCCCACAGTATGGGCTCCCTGAAACAGATTAATCCCACAGTGTGGGCACCCTAATCCCACATTGTGGACTTCCTGAAACAGATTAATGCCACAGTGTGAGCTCCCTGAAACAGATTAATCCCACAGTGTGACCTCCCTAAAACAGATTAATCCCACAGTGTAGCCTCCCTGAAACAGATTAATCCCACAGTGTAAGATCCCTGAAACAGATTAATCCCCCAGTGCAGGCTCCCTGAAACAGATTAATCCCACAGTGCGAGCTCCCTGAAACAGATTAATCCCACAGTGCGGGCTCCCTGAAACAGATTAATCCCACAGTGTAGTCTCCCTGAAACCGATTAATCCCACGGTGCAGGCTCCCTAAAACAAATTAATCCCACAGTGCGGACTCCCTGAAACAGATTTATCCCACAGTGCGGGCTCCCTGAAACAGATTTATCCCACAGTGTGGGCTCCCTGAAACAGATTAATCCCACAGTGTGGACTCCCTGACACAGATTAATCCCACTGTGTGAGCTCCCTGAAACAGATTAATCCCACAGTGCGGGCTCCCTGAAACAGATTAATCCCACAGTGCGGGCTCCCTAAAACAGATTAATCCGACAGTGTAGTCTCCCTGAAACAGATTAATTCCACAGTGCAGGCTCCCTAAAAAAGATTAATCCCACAGTGTAGTCTCCCTGAAACAGATTAATCCCAAAGTGTGAGCTCCCAGAAACTGATTAATCCCACAGTGTTGGCTCCCTGAAACAGATTAATCCCACAGTGTGGGCTCCCTGAAACAGATTAATCCCACAGTGTGGGCAACCTAATCCCACATTGTGGACTTCCTGAAACAGATTAATGCCACAGTGTGAGCTCCCTGAAACAGATTAATCCCACAGTGCGTGCTCCCTGAAACAGATTAATCCCAGAGTGTGGGCTCCCTAAAACAGATTAATCCCACATTGTGGGCTCCCTGAAACAGATTAATCCCACAGAGTGAGCTCCCTGAAACAGATTAATCCCACAGTGCGGGCATCCTGAAACACATTAATCCCACAGTGTGGGCTCACTGAAACAGATTAATCCCACAGTGTGGGCTCCCTGAAACAGATTAATCCCACAGTGTGGTCTCCCTGAAACAGTTTAATCCCACAGTGTGGGCTCCCTGACACAGATTAATCCCACAGTGTGAGCTCCGTGAAACAGATTAATCCCACAGTGTTGGCTCCCTGAAACAGATTAATCCCACAGCGTGGGCTCCCTGAAACGGATTAATCCAACAGTGTTGTATCCATGAAACAGATTAATCCCACAGTGTGGGCTTTCTGAAACAGATTAATCCCACAGTGTGGGGACCCTAATCCCACAGTGTGGTCTTCCTAAAACAGATTAATCCCACAGTGTAGCCTCCCTGAAACAGATTAATCCCACAGTGCGGGCTCCCTGAAACAGATATATCCCACAGTGTGGGCTCCCTGAAACAGATTAATCCCACAGTGTGGGCTCCCTGACACACATTAATCCCACAGTGTGAGCTCCCTGAAACAGATTAATCCCACAGTGCGGGCTCCCTGAAACAGATTAATCCCACAGTGCGGGCTCCCTAAAACAGATTAATCCCACAGTGTAGTCTCCCTGAAGCAGATTAATCCCACAGTGCGGGCTCCCTAAAACAGATTAATCCCACAGTGTAGTCTCCCTCAAACAGATTAATCCCACAGTGTGGGCTTCCTGAAACAGATTAATCCCACAGTGTGGGGACCCTAATCCCACAGTGTGGTCTTCCTAAAACAGATTAATCCCACAGTGTAGCCTCCCTGAAACAGATTAATCCCACAGTGCGGGCTCCCTGAAACAGATATATCCCACAGTGTGGGCTCCCTGAAACAGATTAATCCCACAGTGTGGGCTCCCTGACACACATTAATCCCACAGTGTGAGCTCCCTGAAACAGATTAATCCCACAGTGCGGGCTCCCTGAAACAGATTAATCCCACAGTGCGGGCTCCCTAAAACAGATTAATCCCACAGTGTAGTCTCCCTGAAGCAGATTAATCCCACAGTGCGGGCTCCCTAAAACAGATTAATCCCACAGTGTAGTCTCCCTCAAACAGATTAATCCCACAGTGTGGGCTTCCTGAAACAGATTAATCCCACAGTGTGGGGACCCTAATCCCACAGTGTGGTCTTCCTAAAACAGATTAATCCACAGTGTAGCCTCCCTGAAACAGATTGATCCCGCAGTGTGGTCTCCCTGAAACAGATTAATCCCACAGTGTGAGCTCCCTGAAACAGATTAATCCCCCAGTGCGGTCTCCCTGAAACAGATTAATCCCACAGTGCGAGCTCCCTGAAACAGATTAATCCCACAGTGCGGGCTCCCTGAAACAGATTAATCCCACAGTGTAGTCTCCCTGAAACCGATTAATCCCACAGTGCAGGCTCCCTAAAACAGATTAATCCAACAGTGCGGGCTCCCTGAAACAGATTTATCCCACAGTGTGGGCTCCCTGAAACAGATTAATCCCACAGTGTGGTCTCCCTGACACAGATTAATCCCACTGTGTGAGCTCCCTGAAACAGATTAATCCCACAGTGCGGGCTCCCTAAAACAGATTAATCCCACAGTGTAGTCTCCCTGAAACAGATTAATCCCACAGTGCAGGCTCCCTAAAACAGATTAATCCCACAGTGTAGTCTCCCTGAAACAAATTAATACCACAGTGTGAGCTCCCAGAAACTGATTAATCCCACAGTGTTGGCTCCCTGAAATAGATTAATCCGACAGTGTGGGCTCCCTGAAACAGATTAATCCCACATTGTGGGCTCCCTGAAACAGATTAATCCCACAGAGTGAGCTCCCTGAAACAGATTAATCCCACAGTGCGGGCATCCTGAAACACATTAATCCCACAGTGTGGGCTCACTGAAACAGATTAATCCCACAGTGTGGGCTCCCTGAAACAGATTAATCCCACAGTGTGGTCTCCCTGAAACAGTTTAATCCCACAGTGTGGGCTCCCTGACACAGATTAATCCCACAGTGTGAGCTCCGTGAAACAGATTAATCCCACAGTGTTGGCTCCCTGAAACAGATTAATCCCACAGCGTGGGCTCCCTGAAACGGATTAATCCAACAGTGTTGTATCCATGAAACAGATTAATCCCACAGTGTGGGCTTTCTGAAACAGATTAATCCCACAGTGTGGGGACCCTAATCCCACAGTGTGGTCTTCCTAAAACAGATTAATCCCACAGTGTAGCCTCCCTGAAACAGATTAATCCCACAGTGCGGGCTCCCTGAAACAGATATATCCCACAGTGTGGGCTCCCTGAAACAGATTAATCCCACAGTGTGGGCTCCCTGACACACATTAATCCCACAGTGTGAGCTCCCTGAAACAGATTAATCCCACAGTGCGGGCTCCCTGAAACAGATTAATCCCACAGTGCGGGCTCCCTAAAACAGATTAATCCCACAGTGTAGTCTCCCTGAAGCAGATTAATCCCACAGTGCGGGCTCCCTAAAACAGATTAATCCCACAGTGTAGTCTCCCTCAAACAGATTAATCCCACAGTGTGGGCTTCCTGAAACAGATTAATCCCACAGTGTGGGGACCCTAATCCCACAGTGTGGTCTTCCTAAAACAGATTAATCCACAGTGTAGCCTCCCTGAAACAGATTGATCCCGCAGTGTGGTCTCCCTGAAACAGATTAATCCCACAGTGTGAGCTCCCTGAAACAGATTAATCCCCCAGTGCGGTCTCCCTGAAACAGATTAATCCCACAGTGCGAGCTCCCTGAAACAGATTAATCCCACAGTGCGGGCTCCCTGAAACAGATTAATCCCACAGTGTAGTCTCCCTGAAACCGATTAATCCCACAGTGCAGGCTCCCTAAAACAGATTAATCCCACAGTGCGGGCTCCCTGAAACAGATTTATCCCACAGTGTGGGCTCCCTGAAACAGATTAATCCCACAGTGTGGTCTCCCTGACACAGATTAATCCCACTGTGTGAGCTCCCTGTAACAGATTAATCCCACAGTGCGGGCTCCCTAAAACAGATTAATCCCACAGTGTAGTCTCCCTGAAACAGATTAATCCCACAGTGCAGGCTCCCTAAAACAGATTAATCCCACAGTGTAGTCTCCCTGAAACAAATTAATACCACAGTGTGAGCTCCCAGAAACTGATTAATCCCACAGTGTTGGCTCCCTGAAATAGATTAATCCGACAGTGTGGGCTCCCTGAAACAGATTAATCCCACAGTGTGGGCTCCCTGAAACAGATTAATGCCACAGTGTGAGCTCCCTGAAACAGATTAATCCCACAGTGTGAGCTCCCTAAAACAGATAAATCCCACAGTGTAGCCTCCCTGAAACAGATTAATCCCACAGACTGGTCTCCCTGAAACATATTAATCCCACAGTGTGGTCTCCCTGAAACAGATTAATCCCACAGTGCGGGCTCGCTGAAACTTTTTAATCCCACAGTGTTGGCTCCCTGAAACAGATTAATCCCCCAGTGCAGGCTCCCTGAAACAGATTAATCCCACAGTGTGGGCTCCCTGAAACAGTTTAATCCCACAGAGTGGGCTCCCTGAAACAGATTAATCCCACAGTGCGGGCTCCCTGAAACAGATTAATCCCACAGTGCGGGCTCCCTGTAACAGATTAATCCCACAGTGCGGGCTCTCTGAAACAGATTAATCCCACAGTGTAGTCTCCCTGTAACAGATTAATCCCACAGTGCGGGCTCTCTGAAACAGATTAATCCCACAGTGTAGCCTCCCTGAAACAGATTAATCCCACAGTGTGGGCTTCCTGAAACAGATTAATCCCACAGTGTAGCCTCCCTGAAACAGATTAATCCCACAGTGTGGTCTCCCTGAAACAGATTAATACCACAGTGTGGGCTCCCTGAAACAGATTAATCCCACAGTGTGAGCTCCCTGAAACAAATTAATCCCCCCGTGCGGGCTCCCTGAAATTGTTTAATCCCACAGTGTGGGCTCCCTGAAACAGATTAATCCCACAGTGTGGGCTCCCTGAAACAGATTAATCCCACAGTGTGGTCTCCCTGAAACAGATTAATCCCACAGTGCGGGTTCCCTGAAACAGATTAATCCCACAGAGTGGTCTCCCTGAAACATATTAATCCCACAGTGTGGTCTCCCTGAAACAGATTAATCCCACAGTGCGGGCTCGCTGAAACTTTTTAATCCCACAGTGTTGGCTCCCTGAAACAGATTAATCCCCCAGTGCAGGCTCCCTGAAACAGATTAATCCCACAGTGTGGGCTCCCTGAAACAGTTTAATCCCACAGTGTGGGCTCCCTGAAACAGATTAATACCACAGTGTGGTCTCCCTGAAACAGATTAATCCCACAGTGCGGGTTCCCTGAAACAGATTAATCCCACAGTGTGGGCTCCCTGAAACAGATTAATCCCACAGTATGGGCTCCCTGAAACAGATTAATCCCACAGTGTGGGCACCCTAATCCCACATTGTGGACTTCCTGAAACAGATTAATGCCACAGTGTGAGCTCCCTGAAACAGATTAATCCCACAGTGTGACCTCCCTAAAACAGATTAATCCCACAGTGTAGCCTCCCTGAAACAGATTAATCCCACAGTGTAAGATCCCTGAAACAGATTAATCCCCCAGTGCGGGCTCCCTGAAACAGATTAATCCCACAGTGCGAGCTCCCTGAAACAGATTAATCCCACAGTGCGGGCTCCCTGAAACAGATTAATCCCACAGTGTAGTCTCCCTGAAACCGATTAATCCCACGGTGCAGGCTCCCTAAAACAAATTAATCCCACAGTGCGGACTCCCTGAAACAGATTTATCCCACAGTGCGGGCTCCCTGAAACAGATTTATCCCACAGTGTGGGCTCCCTGAAACAGATTAATCCCACAGTGTGGACTCCCTGACACAGATTAATCCCACTGTGTGAGCTCCCTGAAACAGATTAATCCCACAGTGCGGGCTCCCTGAAACAGATTAATCCCACAGTGCGGGCTCCCTAAAACAGATTAATCCGACAGTGTAGTCTCCCTGAAACAGATTAATTCCACAGTGCAGGCTCCCTAAAAAAGATTAATCCCACAGTGTAGTCTCCCTGAAACAGATTAATCCCAAAGTGTGAGCTCCCAGAAACTGATTAATCCCACAGTGTTGGCTCCCTGAAACAGATTAATCCCACAGTGTGGGCTCCCTGAAACAGATTAATCCCACAGTGTGGGCAACCTAATCCCACATTGTGGACTTCCTGAAACAGATTAATGCCACAGTGTGAGCTCCCTGAAACAGATTAATCCCACAGTGCGTGCTCCCTGAAACAGATTAATCCCAGAGTGTGGGCTCCCTAAAACAGATTAATCCCACATTGTGGGCTCCCTGAAACAGATTAATCCTACAGAGTGAGCTCCCTGAAACAGATTAATCCCACAGTGCGGGCATCCTGAAACACATTAATCCCACAGTGTGGGCTCACTGAAACAGATTAATCCCACAGTGTGGGCTCCCTGAAACAGATTAATCCCACAGTGTGGTCTCCCTGAAACAGTTTAATCCCACAGTGTGGGCTCCCTGACACAGATTAATCCCACAGTGTGAGCTCCGTGAAACAGATTAATCCCACAGTGTTGGCTCCCTGAAACAGATTAATCCCACAGCGTGGGCTCCCTGAAACGGATTAATCCAACAGTGTTGTATCCATGAAACAGATTAATCCCACAGTGTGGGCTTTCTGAAACAGATTAATCCCACAGTGTGGGGACCCTAATCCCACAGTGTGGTCTTCCTAAAACAGATTAATCCCACAGTGTAGCCTCCCTGAAACAGATTAATCCCACAGTGTGATCTCCCTGAAACAGATTAATCCCACAGTGTGGGCTTCCTGAAACAGATTAATCCCACAGTGTAGCCTCCCTGAAACAGATTAATCCCACAGTGTGGTCTCCCTGAAACAGATTAATACCACAGTGTGGGCTCCCTGAAACAGATTAATCCCACAGTGTGAGCTCCCTGAAACAAATTAATCCCCCCGTGCGGGCTCCCTGAAATTGTTTAATCCCACAGTGTGTGCTCCCTGAAACAGATTAATCCCACAGTGTGGGCTCCCTGAAACAGATTAATCCCACAGTGTGGTCTCCCTGAAACAGATTAATCCCACAGTGCGGGTTCCCTGAAACAGATTAATCCCACAGAGTGGTCTCCCTGAAACATATTAATCCCACAGTGTGGTCTCCCTGAAACAGATTAATCCCACAGTGCGGGCTCGCTGAAACTTTTTAATCCCACAGTGTTGGCTCCCTGAAACAGATTAATCCCCCAGTGCAGGCTCCCTGAAACAGATTAATCCCACAGTGTGGGCTCCCTGAAACAGTTTAATCCCACAGTGTGGGCTCCCTGAAACAGATTAATACCACAGTGTGGTCTCCCTGAAACAGATTAATCCCACAGTGCGGGTTCCCTGAAACAGATTAATCCCACAGTGTGGGCTCCCTGAAACAGATTAATCCCACAGTATGGGCTCCCTGAAACAGATTAATCCCACAGTGCGGGCTCCCTGAAACAGATTAATCCCACAGTGTGGGCTTCCTGAAACAGATTAATCCCACAGTGTAGCCTCCCTGAAACAGATTAATCCCACAGTGTGGTCTCCCTGAAACAGATTAATACCACAGTGTGGGCTCCCTGAAACAGATTAATCCCACAGTGTGAGCTCCCTGAAACAAATTAATCCCCCCGTGTGGGCTCCCTGAAATTGTTTAATCCCACAGTGTTGGCTCCCTGAAACAGATTAATCCCACAGTGTGGGCTACCTGAAACAGATTAATCCCACAGTGTGGTCTCCCTGAAACAGATTAATCCCACAGTGCGGGTTCCCTGAAACAGATTAATCCCACAGAGTGGTCTCCCTGAAACATATTAATCCCACAGTGTGGTCTCCCTGAAACAGATTAATCCCACAGTGCGGGCTCGCTGAAACTTTTTAATCCCACAGTGTTGGCTCCCTGAAACAGATTAATCCCCCAGTGCAGGCTCCCTGAAACAGATTAATCCCACAGTGTGGGCTCCCTGAAACAGTTTAATCGCACAGTGTGGGCTCCCTGAAACAGATTAATACCACAGTGTGGTCTCCCTGAAACAGATTAATCCCACAGTGCGGGTTCCCTGAAACAGATTAATCCCACAGTGTGGGCTCCCTGAAACAGATTAATCCCACAGTATGGGCTCCCTGAAACAGATTAATCCCACAGTGTGGGCACCCTAATCCCACATTGTGGACTTCCTGAAACAGATTAATGCCACAGTGTGAGCTCCCTGAAACAGATTAATCCCACAGTGTGACCTCCCTAAAACAGATTAATCCCACAGTGTAGCCTCCCTGAAACAGATTAATCCCACAGTGTAAGATCCCTGAAACAGATTAATCCCCCAGTGCGGGCTCCCTGAAACAGATTAATCCCACAGTGCGAGCTCCCTGAAACAGATTAATCCCACAGTGCGGGCTCCCTGAAACAGATTAATCCCACAGTGTAGTCTCCCTGAAACCGATTAATCCCACGGTGCAGGCTCCCTAAAACAAATTAATCCCACAGTGCGGACTCCCTGAAACAGATTTATCCCACAGTGCGGGCTCCCTGAAACAGATTTATCCCACAGTGTGGGCTCCCTGAAACAGATTAATCCCACAGTGTGGACTCCCTGACACAGATTAATCCCACTGTGTGAGCTCCCTGAAACAGATTAATCCCACAGTGCGGGCTCCCTGAAACAGATTAATCCCACAGTGCGGGCTCCCTAAAACAGATTAATCCGACAGTGTAGTCTCCCTGAAACAGATTAATTCCACAGTGCAGGCTCCCTAAAAAAGATTAATCCCACAGTGTAGTCTCCCTGAAACAGATTAATCCCAAAGTGTGAGCTCCCAGAAACTGATTAATCCCACAGTGTTGGCTCCCTGAAACAGATTAATCCCACAGTGTGGGCTCCCTGAAACAGATTAATCCCACAGTGTGGGCAACCTAATCCCACATTGTGGACTTCCTGAAACAGATTAATGCCACAGTGTGAGCTCCCTGAAACAGATTAATCCCACAGTGCGTGCTCCCTGAAACAGATTAATCCCAGAGTGTGGGCTCCCTAAAGCAGATTAATCCCACATTGTGGGCTCCCTGAAACAGATTAATCCCACAGAGTGAGCTCCCTGAAACAGATTAATCCCACAGTGCGGGCATCCTGAAACACATTAATCCCACAGTGTGGGCTCACTGAAACAGATTAATCCCACAGTGTGGGCTCCCTGAAACAGATTAATCCCACAGTGTGGTCTCCCTGAAACAGTTTAATCCCACAGTGTGGGCTCCCTGACACAGATTAATCCCACAGTGTGAGCTCCGTGAAACAGATTAATCCCACAGTGTTGGCTCCCTGAAACAGATTAATCCCACAGCGTGGGCTCCCTGAAACGGATTAATCCAACAGTGTTGTATCCATGAAACAGATTAATCCCACAGTGTGGGCTTTCTGAAACAGATTAATCCCACAGTGTGGGGACCCTAATCCCACAGTGTGGTCTTCCTAAAACAGATTAATCCCACAGTGTAGCCTCCCTGAAACAGATTAATCCCACAGTGCGGGCTCCCTGAAACAGATATATCCCACAGTGTGGGCTCCCTGAAACAGATTAATCCCACAGTGTGGGCTCCCTGACACACATTAATCCCACAGTGTGAGCTCCCTGAAACAGATTAATCCCACAGTGCGGGCTCCCTGAAACAGATTAATCCCACAGTGCGGGCTCCCTAAAACAGATTAATCCCACAGTGTAGTCTCCCTGAAGCAGATTAATCCCACAGTGCGGGCTCCCTAAAACAGATTAATCCCACAGTGTAGTCTCCCTCAAACAGATTAATCCCACAGTGTGGGCTTCCTGAAACAGATTAATCCCACAGTGTGGGGACCCTAATCCCACAGTGTGGTCTTCCTAAAACAGATTAATCCACAGTGTAGCCTCCCTGAAACAGATTGATCCCGCAGTGTGGTCTCCCTGAAACAGATTAATCCCACAGTGTGAGCTCCCTGAAACAGATTAATCCCCCAGTGCGGTCTCCCTGAAACAGATTAATCCCACAGTGCGAGCTCCCTGAAACAGATTAATCCCACAGTGCGGGCTCCCTGAAACAGATTAATCCCACAGTGTAGTCTCCCTGAAACCGATTAATCCCACAGTGCAGGCTCCCTAAAACAGATTAATCCCACAGTGCGGGCTCCCTGAAACAGATTTATCCCACAGTGTGGGCTCCCTGAAACAGATTAATCCCACAGTGTGGTCTCCCTGACACAGATTAATCCCACTGTGTGAGCTCCCTGAAACAGATTAATCCCACAGTGCGGGCTCCCTAAAACAGATTAATCCCACAGTGTAGTCTCCCTGAAACAGATTAATCCCACAGTGCAGGCTCCCTAAAACAGATTAATCCCACAGTGTAGTCTCCCTGAAACAAATTAATCCCACAGTGTGAGCTCCCAGAAACTGATTAATCCCACAGTGTTGGCTCCCTGAAATAGATTAATCCGACAGTGTGGGCTCCCTGAAACAGATTAATCCCACAGTGTGGGCTCCCTGAAACAGATTAATGCCACAGTGTGAGCTCCCTGAAACAGATTAATCCCACAGTGTGAGCTCCCTAAAACAGATAAATCCCACAGTGTAGCCTCCCTGAAACAGATTAATCCCACAGACTGGTCTCCCTGAAACATATTAATCCCACAGTGTGGTCTCACTGAAACAGATTAATCCCACAGTGCGGGCTCGCTGAAACTTTTTAATCCCACAGTGTTGGCTCCCTGAAACAGATTAATCCCCCAGTGCAGGCTCCCTGAAACAGATTAATCCCACAGTGTGGGCTCCCTGAAACAGTTTAATCCCACAGAGTGGGCTCCCTGAAACAGATTAATCCCACAGTGCGGGCTCCCTGAAACAGATTAATCCCACAGTGCGGGCTCCCTGTAACAGATTAATCCCACAGTGCGGGCTCTCTGAAACAGATTAATCCCACAGTGTAGTCTCCCTGTAACAGATTAATCCCACAGTGCGGGCTCTCTGAAACAGATTAATCCCACAGTGTAGCCTCCCTGAAACAGATTAATCCCACAGTGTGGGCTTCCTGAAACAGATTAATCCCACAGTGTAGCCTCCCTGAAACAGATTAATCCCACAGTGTGGTCTCCCTGAAACAGATTAATACCACAGTGTGGGCTCCCTGAAACAGATTAATCCCACAGTGTGAGCTCCCTGAAACAAATTAATCCCCCCGTGCGGGCTCCCTGAAATTGTTTAATCCCACAGTGTGGGCTCCCTGAAACAGATTAATCCCACAGTGTGGGCTCCCTGAAACAGATTAATCCCACAGTGTGGTCTCCCTGAAACAGATTAATCCCACAGTGCGGGTTCCCTGAAACAGATTAATCCCACAGAGTGGTCTCCCTGAAACATATTAATCCCACAGTGTGGTCTCCCTGAAACAGATTAATCCCACAGTGCGGGCTCGCTGAAACTTTTTAATCCCACAGTGTTGGCTCCCTGAAACAGATTAATCCCCCAGTGCAGGCTCCCTGAAACAGATTAATCCCACAGTGTGGGCTCCCTGAAACAGTTTAATCCCACAGTGTGGGCTCCCTGAAACAGATTAATACCACAGTGTGGTCTCCCTGAAACAGATTAATCCCACAGTGCGGGTTCCCTGAAACAGATTAATCCCACAGTGTGGGCTCCCTGAAACAGATTAATCCCACAGTATGGGCTCCCTGAAACAGATTAATCCCACAGTGTGGGCACCCTAATCCCACATTGTGGACTTCCTGAAACAGATTAATGCCACAGTGTGAGCTCCCTGAAACAGATTAATCCCACAGTGTGACCTCCCTAAAACAGATTAATCCCACAGTGTAGCCTCCCTGAAACAGATTAATCCCACAGTGTAAGATCCCTGAAACAGATTAATCCCCCAGTGCAGGCTCCCTGAAACAGATTAATCCCACAGTGCGAGCTCCCTGAAACAGATTAATCCCACAGTGCGGGCTCCCTGAAACAGATTAATCCCACAGTGTAGTCTCCCTGAAACCGATTAATCCCACGGTGCAGGCTCCCTAAAACAAATTAATCCCACAGTGCGGACTCCCTGAAACAGATTTATCCCACAGTGCGGGCTCCCTGAAACAGATTTATCCCACAGTGTGGGCTCCCTGAAACAGATTAATCCCACAGTGTGGACTCCCTGACACAGATTAATCCCACTGTGTGAGCTCCCTGAAACAGATTAATCCCACAGTGCGGGCTCCCTGAAACAGATTAATCCCACAGTGCGGGCTCCCTAAAACAGATTAATCCGACAGTGTAGTCTCCCTGAAACAGATTAATTCCACAGTGCAGGCTCCCTAAAAAAGATTAATCCCACAGTGTAGTCTCCCTGAAACAGATTAATCCCAAAGTGTGAGCTCCCAGAAACTGATTAATCCCACAGTGTTGGCTCCCTGAAACAGATTAATCCCACAGTGTGGGCTCCCTGAAACAGATTAATCCCACAGTGTGGGCAACCTAATCCCACATTGTGGACTTCCTGAAACAGATTAATGCCACAGTGTGAGCTCCCTGAAACAGATTAATCCCACAGTGCGTGCTCCCTGAAACAGATTAATCCCAGAGTGTGGGCTCCCTAAAACAGATTAATCCCACATTGTGGGCTCCCTGAAACAGATTAATCCCACAGAGTGAGCTCCCTGAAACAGATTAATCCCACAGTGCGGGCATCCTGAAACACATTAATCCCACAGTGTGGGCTCACTGAAACAGATTAATCCCACAGTGTGGGCTCCCTGAAACAGATTAATCCCACAGTGTGGTCTCCCTGAAACAGTTTAATCCCACAGTGTGGGCTCCCTGACACAGATTAATCCCACAGTGTGAGCTCCGTGAAACAGATTAATCCCACAGTGTTGGCTCCCTGAAACAGATTAATCCCACAGCGTGGGCTCCCTGAAACGGATTAATCCAACAGTGTTGTATCCATGAAACAGATTAATCCCACAGTGTGGGCTTTCTGAAACAGATTAATCCCACAGTGTGGGGACCCTAATCCCACAGTGTGGTCTTCCTAAAACAGATTAATCCCACAGTGTAGCCTCCCTGAAACAGATTAATCCCACAGTGCGGGCTCCCTGAAACAGATATATCCCACAGTGTGGGCTCCCTGAAACAGATTAATCCCACAGTGTGGGCTCCCTGACACACATTAATCCCACAGTGTGAGCTCCCTGAAACAGATTAATCCCACAGTGCGGGCTCCCTGAAACAGATTAATCCCACAGTGCGGGCTCCCTAAAACAGATTAATCCCACAGTGTAGTCTCCCTGAAGCAGATTAATCCCACAGTGCGGGCTCCCTAAAACAGATTAATCCCACAGTGTAGTCTCCCTCAAACAGATTAATCCCACAGTGTGGGCTTCCTGAAACAGATTAATCCCACAGTGTGTGGACCCTAATCCCACAGTGTGGTCTTCCTAAAACAGATTAATCCACAGTGTAGCCTCCCTGAAACAGATTGATCCCGCAGTGTGGTCTCCCTGAAACAGATTAATCCCACAGTGTGAGCTCCCTGAAACAGATTAATCCCCCAGTGCGGTCTCCCTGAAACAGATTAATCCCACAGTGCGAGCTCCCTGAAACAGATTAATCCCACAGTGCGGGCTCCCTGAAACAGATTAATCCCACAGTGTAGTCTCCCTGAAACCGATTAATCCCACAGTGCAGGCTCCCTAAAACAGATTAATCCCACAGTGCGGGCTCCCTGAAACAGATTTATCCCACAGTGTGGGCTCCCTGAAACAGATTAATCCCACAGTGTGGACTCCCTGACACAGATTAATCCCACTGTGTGAGCTCCCTGAAACAGATTAATCCCACAGTGCGGGCTCCCTAAAACAGATTAATCCGACAGTGTAGTCTCCCTGAAACAGATTAATCCCACAGTGCAGGCTCCCTAAAACAGATTAATCCCACAGTGTAGTCTCCCTGAAACAAATTAATCCCACAGTGTGAGCTCCCAGAAACTGATTAATCCCACAGTGTTGGCTCCCTGAAATAGATTAATCCGACAGTGTGGGCTCCCTGAAACAGATTAATCCCACAGTGTGGGCTCCCTGAAACAGATTAATGCCACAGTGTGAGCTCCCTGAAACAGATTAATCCCACAGTGTGAGCTCCCTAAAACAGATAAATCCCACAGTGTAGCCTCCCTGAAACAGATTAATCCCACAGACTGGTCTCCCTGAAACATATTAATCCCACAGTGTGGTCTCCCTGAAACAGATTAATCCCACAGTGCGGGCTCGCTGAAACTTTTTAATCCCACAGTGTTGGCTCCCTGAAACAGATTAATCCCCCAGTGCAGGCTCCCTGAAACAGATTAATCCCACAGTGTGGGCTCCCAGAAACAGTTTAATCCCACAGAGTGGGCTCCCTGAAACAGATTAATCCCACAGTGTGGTCTCCCTGAAACAGATTAATCCAACAGTGCGGGTTCCCTGAAACAGATTAATCCCACATTGTGGGCTCCCTGAAACAGATTAATCCCACAGTGTGGCCTCCCTGAAACAGATTAATCCCACAGTGTGAGTTTTTGAAACACATTAATCCCACCGTGCGGGCTCCCTGAAACAGATCAATCCCACAGTGTGAGCTCCCAGAAACAGATTAATCCCACAGTGTGGGCTCCCTGAAACAGATTAATCCCACAGTGTGAGCTCCCTGAAACAGATTAATCCCACAGTGTAGTCTCCCTGAAACAGATTAATCCCACAGTGTGAGCTCCCTGAAACAGATTAATCCCAGAGTTAGAGCTCCCTAAAACAGATTAATCCCACAGTGTAGTCTCCCTGAAACAGATTAATCCCACAGTGTTAGCTCCCTGAAACAGATTAATCCCACAGTGCCGGCTCCCTGAAACAGATTAATCCCACAGTGTGATCTCCCTGAAACAGATTAAACCCACAGTGCGGGCTCCCTGAAACAGATTAATTCCACAGTGTGGTCTCCCTGAAACAGATTAATCCCACAGTGTGGGCTCCCTGAACCAGATTAATCCAACAGTGTGGGCTCCCTGAAACAGATTAATCCCACAGTGTGAGCTCCCTGAAACAGATTAATCCCACAGTGTGAGATCCCTAAAACAGATTAATCCCACAGTGTAGTCTCTCTGAAACAGATTAATACCACAGTGTGACCTCCCTGAAACATATTAATCCCACAGTGTAGTCTCCCTGAAACAGATTAATCCCACAGTGCTGGCTCCCTAAAACAGATTAATCCCACAGTGTGGGCTCCCTGAAACAGATTAATCGCACAGTGTGGGCTCCCTGACACACATTAATCCCACAGTGTGAGCTCCCTGAATCATATTAATACCACAGTGTGGGCTCCCTGAAACAGATTAATCCCACAGAGTGAGCTCCCTGAAACAGTTTAATCCCACAGTGCGGGCTCGCTGAAACATTTTAATCCCACAGTGTTGGCTCCCTGAAACAGATTAATCCCACAGTGTAATATCCCTGAAACAGATTAATCCCCCAGTGCGGGCTCCCTGAAACAGATTAATCCCACAGTGCGGGCTCCCTGTAACAGATTAATCCCACAGTGCGGGCTCTCTGAAACACATTAATCCCACAGTGTAGTCTCCCTGAAACCGATTAATCCCACGGTGCAGGCTCCCTAAAACAAATTAATCCCACAGTGCGGACTCCCTGAAACAGATTTATCCCACAGTGCGGGCTCCCTGAAACAGATTTATCCCACAGTGTGGGCTCCCTGAAACAGATTAATCCCACAGTGTAGCCTCCCTGAAACAGATTAATCCCACAGTGCGGGCTCCCTGAAACAGATATATCCCACAGTGTGGGCTCCCTGAAACAGATTAATCCCACAGTGTGGGCTCCCTGACACACATTAATCCCACAGTGTGAGCTCCCTGAAACAGATTAATCCCACAGTGCGGGCTCCCTGAAACAGATTAATCCCACAGTGCGGGCTCCCTAAAACAGATTAATCCCACAGTGTAGTCTCCCTGAAGCAGATTAATCCCACAGTGCGGGCTCCCTAAAACAGATTAATCCCACAGTGTAGTCTCCCTCAAACAGATTAATCCCACAGTGTGGGCTTCCTGAAACAGATTAATCCCACAGTGTGGGGACCCTAATCCCACAGTGTGGTCTTCCTAAAACAGATTAATCCACAGTGTAGCCTCCCTGAAACAGATTGATGCCGCAGTGTGGTCTCCCTGAAACAGATTAATCCCACAGTGTGAGCTCCCTGAAACAGATTAATCCCCCAGTGCGGTCTCCCTGAAACAGATTAATCCCACAGTGCGAGCTCCCTGAAACAGATTAATCCCACAGTGCGGGCTCCCTGAAACAGATTAATCCCACAGTGTAGTCTCCCTGAAACCGATTAATCCCACAGTGCAGGCTCCCTAAAACAGATTAATCCCACAGTGCGGGCTCCCTGAAACAGATTTATCCCACAGTGTGGGCTCCCTGAAACAGATTAATCCCACAGTGTGGACTCCCTGACACAGATTAATCCCACTGTGTGAGCTCCCTGAAACAGATTAATCCCACAGTGCGGGCTCCCTAAAACAGATTAATCCCACAGTGTAGTCTCCCTGAAACAGATTAATCCCACAGTGCAGGCTCCCTAAAACAGATTAATCCCACAGTGTAGTCTCCCTGAAACAAATTAATCCCACAGTGTGAGCTCCCAGAAACTGATTAATCCCACAGTGTTGGCTCCCTGAAATAGATTAATCCGACAGTGTGGGCTCCCTGAAACAGATTAATCCCACAGTGTGGGCTCCCTGAAACAGATTAATGCCACAGTGTGAGCTCCCTGAAACAGATTAATCCCACAGTGTGAGCTCCCTAAAACAGATAAATCCCACAGTGTAGCCTCCCTGAAACAGATTAATCCCACAGACTGGTCTCCCTGAAACATATTAATCCCACAGTGTGGTCTCCCTGAAACAGATTAATCCCACAGTGCGGGCTCGCTGAAACTTTTTAATCCCACAGTGTTGGCTCCCTGAAACAGATTAATCCCCCAGTGCAGGCTCCCTGAAACAGATTAATCCCACAGTGTGGGCTCCCTGAAACAGTTTAATCCCACAGAGTGGGCTCCCTGAAACAGATTAATCCCACAGTGTGGTCTCCCTGAAACAGATTAATCCAACAGTGCGGGTTCCCTGAAACAGATTAATCCCACATTGTGGGCTCCCTGAAACAGATTAATCCCACAGTGTGGCCTCCCTGAAACAGATTAATCCCACAGTGTGAGTTTTTGAAACACATTAATCCCACCGTGCGGGCTCCCTGAAACAGATCAATCCCACAGTGTGAGCTCCCAGAAACAGATTAATCCCACAGTGTGTGCTCCCTGAAACAGATTAATCCCACAGTGTGAGCTCCCTGAAACAGATTAATCCCACAGTGTAGTCTCCCTGAAACAGATTAATCCCACAGTGTGAGCTCCCTGAAACAGATTAATCCCAGAGTTAGAGCTCCCTAAAACAGATTAATCCCACAGTGTAGTCTCCCTGAAACAGATTAATCCCACAGTGTTAGCTCCCTGAAACAGATTAATCCCACAGTGCCGGCTCCCTGAAACAGATTAATCCCACAGTGTGATCTCCCTGAAACAGATTAAACCCACAGTGCGGGCTCCCTGAAACAGATTAATCCCACAGTGTGGGGACCCTAATCCCACAGTGTGGTCTTCCTAAAACAGATTAATCCCACAGTGTAGCCTCCCTGAAACAGATTAATCCCACAGTGCGGGCTCCCTGAAACAGATATATCCCACAGTGTGGGCTCCCTGAAACAGATTAATCCCACAGTGTGGGCTCCCTGACACACATTAATCCCACAGTGTGAGCTCCCTGAAACAGATTAATCCCACAGTGCGGGCTCCCTGAAACAGATTAATCCCACAGTGCGGGCTCCCTAAAACAGATTAATCCCACAGTGTAGTCTCCCTGAAGCAGATTAATCCCACAGTGCGGGCTCCCTAAAACAGATTAATCCCACAGTGTAGTCTCCCTCAAACAGATTAATCCCACAGTGTGGGCTTCCTGAAACAGATTAATCCCACAGTGTGTGGACCCTAATCCCACAGTGTGGTCTTCCTAAAACAGATTAATCCACAGTGTAGCCTCCCTGAAACAGATTGATCCCGCAGTGTGGTCTCCCTGAAACAGATTAATCCCACAGTGTGAGCTCCCTGAAACAGATTAATCCCCCAGTGCGGTCTCCCTGAAACAGATTAATCCCACAGTGCGAGCTCCCTGAAACAGATTAATCCCACAGTGCGGGCTCCCTGAAACAGATTAATCCCACAGTGTAGTCTCCCTGAAACCGATTAATCCCACAGTGCAGGCTCCCTAAAACAGATTAATCCCACAGTGCGGGCTCCCTGAAACAGATTTATCCCACAGTGTGGGCTCCCTGAAACAGATTAATCCCACAGTGTGGACTCCCTGACACAGATTAATCCCACTGTGTGAGCTCCCTGAAACAGATTAATCCCACAGTGCGGGCTCCCTAAAACAGATTAATCCGACAGTGTAGTCTCCCTGAAACAGATTAATCCCACAGTGCAGGCTCCCTAAAACAGATTAATCCCACAGTGTAGTCTCCCTGAAACAAATTAATCCCACAGTGTGAGCTCCCAGAAACTGATTAATCCCACAGTGTTGGCTCCCTGAAATAGATTAATCCGACAGTGTGGGCTCCCTGAAACAGATTAATCCCACAGTGTGGGCTCCCTGAAACAGATTAATGCCACAGTGTGAGCTCCCTGAAACAGATTAATCCCACAGTGTGAGCTCCCTAAAACAGATAAATCCCACAGTGTAGCCTCCCTGAAACAGATTAATCCCACAGACTGGTCTCCCTGAAACATATTAATCCCACAGTGTGGTCTCCCTGAAACAGATTAATCCCACAGTGCGGGCTCGCTGAAACTTTTTAATCCCACAGTGTTGGCTCCCTGAAACAGATTAATCCCCCAGTGCAGGCTCCCTGAAACAGATTAATCCCACAGTGTGGGCTCCCAGAAACAGTTTAATCCCACAGAGTGGGCTCCCTGAAACAGATTAATCCCACAGTGTGGTCTCCCTGAAACAGATTAATCCAACAGTGCGGGTTCCCTGAAACAGATTAATCCCACATTGTGGGCTCCCTGAAACAGATTAATCCCACAGTGTGGCCTCCCTGAAACAGATTAATCCCACAGTGTGAGTTTTTGAAACACATTAATCCCACCGTGCGGGCTCCCTGAAACAGATCAATCCCACAGTGTGAGCTCCCAGAAACAGATTAATCCCACAGTGTGGGCTCCCTGAAACAGATTAATCCCACAGTGTGAGCTCCCTGAAACAGATTAATCCCACAGTGTAGTCTCCCTGAAACAGATTAATCCCACAGTGTGAGCTCCCTGAAACAGATTAATCCCAGAGTTAGAGCTCCCTAAAACAGATTAATCCCACAGTGTAGTCTCCCTGAAACAGATTAATCCCACAGTGTTAGCTCCCTGAAACAGATTAATCCCACAGTGCCGGCTCCCTGAAACAGATTAATCCCACAGTGTGATCTCCCTGAAACAGATTAAACCCACAGTGCGGGCTCCCTGAAACAGATTAATTCCACAGTGTGGTCTCCCTGAAACAGATTAATCCCACAGTGTGGGCTCCCTGAACCAGATTAATCCAACAGTGTGGGCTCCCTGAAACAGATTAATCCCACAGTGTGAGCTCCCTGAAACAGATTAATCCCACAGTGTGAGATCCCTAAAACAGATTAATCCCACAGTGTAGTCTCTCTGAAACAGATTAATCCCACAGTGTGACCTCCCTGAAACATATTAATCCCACAGTGTAGTCTCCCTGAAACAGATTAATCCCACAGTGCTGGCTCCCTAAAACAGATTAATCCCACAGTGTGGGCTCCCTGAAACAGATTAATCGCACAGTGTGGGCTCCCTGACACACATTAATCCCACAGTGTGAGCTCCCTGAATCATATTAATACCACAGTGTGGGCTCCCTGAAACAGATTAATCCCACAGAGTGAGCTCCCTGAAACAGTTTAATCCCACAGTGCGGGCTCGCTGAAACATTTTAATCCCACAGTGTTGGCTCCCTGAAACAGATTAATCCCACAGTGTAATATCCCTGAAACAGATTAATCCCCCAGTGCGGGCTCCCTGAAACAGATTAATCCCACAGTGCGGGCTCCCTGTAACAGATTAATCCCACAGTGCGGGCTCTCTGAAACACATTAATCCCACAGTGTAGTCTCCCTGAAACCGATTAATCCCACGGTGCAGGCTCCCTAAAACAAATTAATCCCACAGTGCGGACTCCCTGAAACAGATTTATCCCACAGTGCGGGCTCCCTGAAACAGATTTATCCCACAGTGTGGGCTCCCTGAAACAGATTAATCCCACAGTGTAGCCTCCCTGAAACAGATTAATCCCACAGTGCGGGCTCCCTGAAACAGATATATCCCACAGTGTGGGCTCCCTGAAACAGATTAATCCCACAGTGTGGGCTCCCTGACACACATTAATCCCACAGTGTGAGCTCCCTGAAACAGATTAATCCCACAGTGCGGGCTCCCTGAAACAGATTAATCCCACAGTGCGGGCTCCCTAAAACAGATTAATCCCACAGTGTAGTCTCCCTGAAGCAGATTAATCCCACAGTGCGGGCTCCCTAAAACAGATTAATCCCACAGTGTAGTCTCCCTCAAACAGATTAATCCCACAGTGTGGGCTTCCTGAAACAGATTAATCCCACAGTGTGGGGACCCTAATCCCACAGTGTGGTCTTCCTAAAACAGATTAATCCACAGTGTAGCCTCCCTGAAACAGATTGATCCCGCAGTGTGGTCTCCCTGAAACAGATTAATCCCACAGTGTGAGCTCCCTGAAACAGATTAATCCCCCAGTGCGGTCTCCCTGAAACAGATTAATCCCACAGTGCGAGCTCCCTGAAACAGATTAATCCCACAGTGCGGGCTCCCTGAAACAGATTAATCCCACAGTGTAGTCTCCCTGAAACCGATTAATCCCACAGTGCAGGCTCCCTAAAACAGATTAATCCCACAGTGCGGGCTCCCTGAAACAGATTTATCCCACAGTGTGGGCTCCCTGAAACAGATTAATCCCACAGTGTGGACTCCCTGACACAGATTAATCCCACTGTGTGAGCTCCCTGAAACAGATTAATCCCACAGTGCGGGCTCCCTAAAACAGATTAATCCCACAGTGTAGTCTCCCTGAAACAGATTAATCCCACAGTGCAGGCTCCCTAAAACAGATTAATCCCACAGTGTAGTCTCCCTGAAACAAATTAATCCCACAGTGTGAGCTCCCAGAAACTGATTAATCCCACAGTGTTGGCTCCCTGAAATAGATTAATCCGACAGTGTGGGCTCCCTGAAACAGATTAATCCCACAGTGTGGGCTCCCTGAAACAGATTAATGCCACAGTGTGAGCTCCCTGAAACAGATTAATCCCACAGTGTGAGCTCCCTAAAACAGATAAATCCCACAGTGTAGCCTCCCTGAAACAGATTAATCCCACAGACTGGTCTCCCTGAAACATATTAATCCCACAGTGTGGTCTCCCTGAAACAGATTAATCCCACAGTGCGGGCTCGCTGAAACTTTTTAATCCCACAGTGTTGGCTCCCTGAAACAGATTTATCCCCCAGTGCAGGCTCCCTGAAACAGATTAATCCCACAGTGTGGGCTCCCTGAAACAGTTTAATCCCACAGAGTGGGCTCCCTGAAACAGATTAATCCCACAGTGTGGTCTCCCTGAAACAGATTAATCCAACAGTGCGGGTTCCCTGAAACAGATTAATCCCACATTGTGGGCTCCCTGAAACAGATTAATCCCACAGTGTGGCCTCCCTGAAACAGATTAATCCCACAGTGTGAGTTTTTGAAACACATTAATCCCACCGTGCGGGCTCCCTGAAACAGATCAATCCCACAGTGTGAGCTCCCAGAAACAGATTAATCCCACAGTGTGGGCTCCCTGAAACAGATTAATCCCACAGTGTGAGCTCCCTGAAACAGATTAATCCCACAGTGTAGTCTCCCTGAAATAGATTAATCCCACAGTGTGAGCTCCCTGAAACAGATTAATCCCAGAGTTAGAGCTCCCTAAAACAGATTAATCCCACAGTGTAGTCTCCCTGAAACAGATTAATCCCACAGTGTTAGCTCCCTGAAACAGATTAATCCCACAGTGCCGGCTCCCTGAAACAGATTAATCCCACAGTGTGATCTCCCTGAAACAGATTAAACCCACAGTGCGGGCTCCCTGAAACAGATTAATTCCACAGTGTGGTCTCCCTGAAACAGATTAATCCCACAGTGTGGGCTCCCTGAACCAGATTAATCCAACAGTGTGGGCTCCCTGAAACAGATTAATCCCACAGTGTGAGCTCCCTGAAACAGATTAATCCCACAGTGTGAGATCCCTAAAACAGATTAATCCCACAGTGTAGTCTCTCTGAAACAGATTAATCCCACAGTGTGACCTCCCTGAAACATATTAATCCCACAGTGTAGTCTCCCTGAAACAGATTAATCCCACAGTGCTGGCTCCCTAAAACAGATTAATCCCACAGTGTGGGCTCCCTGAAACAGATTAATCGCACAGTGTGGGCTCCCTGACACACATTAATCCCACAGTGTGAGCTCCCTGAATCATATTAATCCCACAGTGTGGGCTCCCTGAAACAGATTAATCCCACAGAGTGAGCTCCCTGAAACAGTTTAATCCCACAGTGCGGGCTCGCTGAAACATTTTAATCCCACAGTGTTGGCTCCCTGAAACAGATTAATCCCACAGTGTAAGATCCCTGAAACAGATTAATCCCCCAGTGCGGGCTCCCTGAAACAGATTAATCCCACAGTGCGGGCTCCCTGTAACAGATTAATCCCACAGTGCGGGCTCTCTGAAACAGATTAATCCCACAGTGTAGTCTCCCTGAAACCGATTAATCCCACGGTGCAGGCTCCCTAAAACAAATTAATCCCACAGTGCGGACTCCCTGAAACAGATTTATCCCACAGTGCGGGCTCCCTGAAACAGATTTATCCCACAGTGTGGGCTCCCTGAAACAGATTAATCCCACAGTGTGGACTCCCTGACACAGATTAATCCCACTGTGTGAGCTCCCTGAAACAGATTAATCCCACAGTGCGGGCTCCCTGAAACAGATTAATCCCACAGTGCGGGCTCCCTAAAACAGATTAATCCGACAGTGTAGTCTCCCTGAAACAGATTAATTCCACAGTGCAGGCTCCCTAAAAAAGATTAATCCCACAGTGTAGTCTCCCTGAAACAGATTAATCCCACAGTGTGAGCTCCCAGAAACTGATTAATCCCACAGTGTGGGCTCCCTGAAACAGATTAATCCCACAGTGTGGGCACCCTAATCCCACATTGTGGACTTCCTGAAACAGATTAATGCCACAGTGTGAGCTCCCTGAAACAGATTAATCCCACAGTGTGACCTCCCTAAAACAGATTAATCGCACAGTGTAGCCTCCCTGAAACAGATTAATCCCACAGTGTGGGCTTCCTGAAACAGATTAATCCCACAGTGTAGCCTCCCTGAAACATATTAATCCCACAGTGTGGTCTCCCTGAAACAGATTAATACCACAGTGTGGGCTCCCTGAAACAGATTAATCCCACAGTGTGGTCTCCCTGAAACAGATTAATCCCACAGTGTGGTCTCCCTGATACAGATTAATCCCACAGTGTTAGCTCCCTGAAACAGATTAATCCCACAGTGCCGGCTCCCTGAAACAGATTAATCCCACAGTGTGATCTCCCTGAAACAGATTAAACCCACAGTGCGGGCTCCCTGAAACAGATTAATTCCACAGTGTGGTCTCCCTGAAACAGATTAATCCCACAGTGTGGGCTCCCTGAACCAGATTAATCCAACAGTGTGGGCTCCCTGAAACAGATTAATCCCACAGTGTGAGCTCCCTGAAACAGATTAATCCCACAGTGTGAGATCCCTAAAACAGATTAATCCCACAGTGTAGTCTCTCTGAAACAGATTAATCCCACAGTGTGACCTCCCTGAAACATATTAATCCCACAGTGTAGTCTCCCTGAAACAGATTAATCCCACAGTGCTGGCTCCCTAAAACAGATTAATCCCACAGTGTGGGCTCCCTGAAACAGATTAATCGCACAGTGTGGGCTCCCTGACACACATTAATCCCACAGTGTGAGCTCCCTGAATCATATTAATCCCACAGTGTGGGCTCCCTGAAACAGATTAATCCCACAGAGTGAGCTCCCTGAAACAGTTTAATCCCACAGTGCGGGCTCGCTGAAACATTTTAATCCCACAGTGTTGGCTCCCTGAAACAGATTAATCCCACAGTGTAAGATCCCTGAAACAGATTAATCCCCCAGTGCGGGCTCCCTGAAACAGATTAATCCCACAGTGCGGGCTCCCTGTAACAGATTAATCCCACAGTGCGGGCTCTCTGAAACAGATTAATCCCACAGTGTAGTCTCCCTGAAACCGATTAATCCCACGGTGCAGGCTCCCTAAAACAAATTAATCCCACAGTGCGGACTCCCTGAAACAGATTTATCCCACAGTGCGGGCTCCCTGAAACAGATTTATCCCACAGTGTGGGCTCCCTGAAACAGATTAATCCCACAGTGTGGACTCCCTGACACAGATTAATCCCACTGTGTGAGCTCCCTGAAACAGATTAATCCCACAGTGCGGGCTCCCTGAAACAGATTAATCCCACAGTGCGGGCTCCCTAAAACAGATTAATCCGACAGTGTAGTCTCCCTGAAACAGATTAATTCCACAGTGCAGGCTCCCTAAAAAAGATTAATCCCACAGTGTAGTCTCCCTGAAACAGATTAATCCCACAGTGTGAGCTCCCAGAAACTGATTAATCCCACAGTGTGGGCTCCCTGAAACAGATTAATCCCACAGTGTGGGCACCCTAATCCCACATTGTGGACTTCCTGAAACAGATTAATGCCACAGTGTGAGCTCCCTGAAACAGATTAATCCCACAGTGTGACCTCCCTAAAACAGATTAATCGCACAGTGTAGCCTCCCTGAAACAGATTAATCCCACAGTGTGGGCTTCCTGAAACAGATTAATCCCACAGTGTAGCCTCCCTGAAACATATTAATCCCACAGTGTGGTCTCCCTGAAACAGATTAATACCACAGTGTGGGCTCCCTGAAACAGATTAATCCCACAGTGTGGTCTCCCTGAAACAGATTAATCCCACAGTGTGGTCTCCCTGATACAGATTAATCCCACAGTGCGAGCTCGCTGAAACATTTTAATCCCACAGTGTTGGCTCCCTGAAACAGATTAATCCCACAGTGTAAGCTCCCTGAAACAGATTAAACCCCCAGTGCGGGCTCCCTGAAACAGATTAATCCCACAGTGCAGGGTCCCTGAAACAGATTAATCCCACAGTGCGGGCTCCCTGAAACAGATTAATCCCACAGTGTAGTCTTCCTGAAACCGATTAATATCACAGTGCAGGCTCCCTGAAAAAGATTAATCCCACAGTGAGGGCACCATAATCCCACATTGTGGACTTTCTGAAACAGATTAATGCCACAGTGTGAGCTCCCTGAAACAGATTAATCCCACAGAGTGACCTGCCTAAACCAGATTAATCACACAGTGTGAGCTCCCTGAAACAGATTAATCCCAGAGTTAGAGCTCCCTAAAACAGATTAATCCCACAGTGTAGTCTCCCTGAAACAGATTAATCCCAGAGTTAGAGCTCCCTAAAACAGATTAATCCCACAGTGTAGTCTCCCTGTAACAGATTAATCCCACAGTGTGGGCTTCCTGAAACAGATTAATCCCACAGTGTAGCCTCCCTGAAACAGATTAATCCCACAGTGTGGTCTCCCTGAAACAGATTAATACCACAGTGTGGGCTCCCTGAAACAGATTAATCCCACAGTGTGGTCTCCCTGAAACAGATTAATCCCACAGTGTGGTCTCCCTGATACAGATTAATCCCACAGTGCGAGCTCGCTGAAACATTTTAATCCCACAGTGTTGGCTCCCTGAAACAGATTAATCCCACAGTGTAAGATCCCTGAAACAGATTAATCCCCCAGTGCGGGCTCCCTGAAACAGATTAATCCCACAGTGCAGGGTCCCTGAAACAGATTAATCCCACAGTGCGGGCTCCCTGAAACAGATTAATCCCACAGTGTAGTCTTCCTCAAACCGATTAATCCCACAGTGCAGGCTCCCTGAAAAAGATTAATCCCACAGTGTGGGCACCATAATCCCACATTGTGGACTTTCTGAAACAGATTAATGCCACAGTGTGAGCTCCCTGAAACAGATTAATCCCACTGAGTGACCTCCCTAAAACAGATTAATTCCACAGTGTGAGCTCCCTGAAACAGATTAATCCCAGAGTTAGAGCTCCCTAAAACAGATTAATCCCACAGTGTAGTCTCCCTGAAACAGATTAATCCCAGAGTTAGAGCTCCCTAAAACAGATTAATCCCACAGTGTAGTCTCCCTGAAACAGATTAATCCCACAGTGTTAGCTCCCTGAAACAGATTAATTCCACAGTGTAGTCTCCCTGAAAAAGATTAATCCCACAGTGTGGGCTCCCTGAACCAGATTAATCCAACAGTGTGGGCTCCCTGAAACAGATTAATCCCACAGTGTGAGATCCCTGAAACAGATTAATCCCACAGTGTGAGCTCCCTAAAACAGATTAATCCCACAGTGTAGTCTCTCTGAAACAGATTAATCCCACAGTGTGAGCTCCCTGAAACTTATTAATCCCACGGTGTGAGCTCCCTGAATCAGATTAATCCCACAGTGTGGGCTCCCTGAAACAGATTAATCCCACAGAGTGAGCTCCCTGAAACAGATTAATCCCACAGTGCGGGCTCTCTGAAACAGATTAATCCCACAGTGTAGACTCCCTGAAACAGATTAATCCCACAGTGTGGGCTTCCTGAAACAGATTAATCCCACAGTGTAGCCTCCCTGAAACAGATTAATCCCACAGTGTGGTCTCCCTGAAACAGATTAATACCACAGTGTGGGCTCCCTGAAACAGATTAATCCCACAGTGTGAGCTCCCTGAAACAAATTAATCCCCCCGTGCGGGCTCCCTGAAATTGTTTAATCCCACAGTGTGGGCTCCCTGAAACAAATTAATCCCACAGTGTGGGCTCCCTGAAACAGATTAATCCCACAGTGTGGTCTCCCTGAAACAGATTAATCCCACAGTGCGGGTTCCCTGAAACAGATTAATCCCACAGAGTGGTCTCCCTGAAACATATTAATCCCACAGTGTGGTCTCCCTGAAACAGATTAATCCCACAGTGCGGGCTCGCTAAAACTTTTTAATCCCACAGTGTTGGCTCCCTGAAACAGATTAATCCCCCAGTGCAGGCTCCCTGAAACAGATTAATCCCACAGTGTGGGCTCCCTGAAACAGTTTAATCCCACAGTGTGGGCTCCCTGAAACAGATTAATACCACAGTGTGGTCTCCCTGAAACAGATTAATCCCACAGTGCGGGTTCCCTGAAACAGATTAATCCCACAGTGTGGGCTCCCTGAAACAGATTAATCCCACAGTATGGGCTCCCTGAAACAGATTAATCCCACAGTGTGGGCACCCTAATCCCACATTGTGGACTTCCTGAAACAGATTAATGCCACAGTGTGAGCTCCCTGAAACAGATTAATCCCACAGTGTGACCTCCCTAAAACAGATTAATCCCACAGTGTAGCCTCCCTGAAACAGATTAATCCCACAGTGTAAGATCCCTGAAACAGATTAATCCCCCAGTGCGGGCTCCCTGAAACAGATTAATCCCACAGTGCGAGCTCCCTGAAACAGATTAATCCCACAGTGCGGGCTCCCTGAAACAGATTAATCCCACAGTGTAGTCTCCCTGAAACCGATTAATCCCACGGTGCAGGCTCCCTAAAACAAATTAATCCCACAGTGCGGACTCCCTGAAACAGATTTATCCCACAGTGCGGGCTCCCTGAAACAGATTTATCCCACAGTGTGGGCTCCCTGAAACAGATTAATCCCACAGTGTGGACTCCCTGACACAGATTAATCCCACTGTGTGAGCTCCCTGAAACAGATTAATCCCACAGTGCGGGCTCCCTGAAACAGATTAATCCCACAGTGCGGGCTCCCTAAAACAGATTAATCCGACAGTGTAGTCTCCCTGAAACAGATTAATTCCACAGTGCAGGCTCCCTAAAAAAGATTAATCCCACAGTGTAGTCTCCCTGAAACAGATTAATCCCACAGAGTGAGCTCCCTGAAACAGTTTAATCCCACAGTGCGGGCTCGCTGAAACATTTTAATCCCACAGTGTTGGCTCCCTGAAACAGATTAATCCCACAGTGTAAGATCCCTGAAACAGATTAATCCCCCAGTGCGGGCTCCCTGAAACAGATTAATCCCACAGTGCGGGCTCCCTGTAACAGATTAATCCCACAGTGCGGGCTCTCTGAAACAGATTAATCCCACAGTGTAGTCTCCCTGAAACCGATTAATCCCACGGTGCAGGCTCCCTAAAACAAATTAATCCCACAGTGCGGACTCCCTGAAACAGATTTATCCCACAGTGCGGGCTCCCTGAAACAGATTTATCCCACAGTGTGGGCTCCCTGAAACAGATTAATCCCACAGTGTGGACTCCCTGACACAGATTAATCCCACTGTGTGAGCTCCCTGAAACAGATTAATCCCACAGTGCGGGCTCCCTGAAACAGATTAATCCCACAGTGCGGGCTCCCTAAAACAGATTAATCCGACAGTGTAGTCTCCCTGAAACAGATTAATTCCACAGTGCAGGCTCCCTAAAAAAGATTAATCCCACAGTGTAGTCTCCCTGAAACAGATTAATCCCACAGTGTGAGCTCCCAGAAACTGATTAATCCCACAGTGTGGGCTCCCTGAAACAGATTAATCCCACAGTGTGGGCACCCTAATCCCACATTGTGGACTTCCTGAAACAGATTAATGCCACAGTGTGAGCTCCCTGAAACAGATTAATCCCACAGTGTGACCTCCCTAAAACAGATTAATCGCACAGTGTAGCCTCCCTGAAACAGATTAATCCCACAGTGTGGGCTTCCTGAAACAGATTAATCCCACAGTGTAGCCTCCCTGAAACATATTAATCCCACAGTGTGGTCTCCCTGAAACAGATTAATACCACAGTGTGGGCTCCCTGAAACAGATTAATCCCACAGTGTGGTCTCCCTGAAACAGATTAATCCCACAGTGTGGTCTCCCTGATACAGATTAATCCCACAGTGCGAGCTCGCTGAAACATTTTAATCCCACAGTGTTGGCTCCCTGAAACAGATTAATCCCACAGTGTAAGCTCCCTGAAACAGATTAAACCCCCAGTGCGGGCTCCCTGAAACAGATTAATCCCACAGTGCAGGGTCCCTGAAACAGATTAATCCCACAGTGCGGGCTCCCTGAAACAGATTAATCCCACAGTGTAGTCTTCCTGAAACCGATTAATATCACAGTGCAGGCTCCCTGAAAAAGATTAATCCCACAGTGAGGGCACCATAATCCCACATTGTGGACTTTCTGAAACAGATTAATGCCACAGTGTGAGCTCCCTGAAACAGATTAATCCCACAGAGTGACCTGCCTAAACCAGATTAATCACACAGTGTGAGCTCCCTGAAACAGATTAATCCCAGAGTTAGAGCTCCCTAAAACAGATTAATCCCACAGTGTAGTCTCCCTGAAACAGATTAATCCCAGAGTTAGAGCTCCCTAAAACAGATTAATCCCACAGTGTAGTCTCCCTGTAACAGATTAATCCCACAGTGTGGGCTTCCTGAAACAGATTAATCCCACAGTGTAGCCTCCCTGAAACAGATTAATCCCACAGTGTGGTCTCCCTGAAACAGATTAATACCACAGTGTGGGCTCCCTGAAACAGATTAATCCCACAGTGTGGTCTCCCTGAAACAGATTAATCCCACAGTGTGGTCTCCCTGATACAGATTAATCCCACAGTGCGAGCTCGCTGAAACATTTTAATCCCACAGTGTTGGCTCCCTGAAACAGATTAATCCCACAGTGTAAGATCCCTGAAACAGATTAATCCCCCAGTGCGGGCTCCCTGAAACAGATTAATCCCACAGTGCAGGGTCCCTGAAACAGATTAATCCCACAGTGCGGGCTCCCTGAAACAGATTAATCCCACAGTGTAGTCTTCCTCAAACCGATTAATCCCACAGTGCAGGCTCCCTGAAAAAGATTAATCCCACAGTGTGGGCACCATAATCCCACATTGTGGACTTTCTGAAACAGATTAATGCCACAGTGTGAGCTCCCTGAAACAGATTAATCCCACTGAGTGACCTCCCTAAAACAGATTAATTCCACAGTGTGAGCTCCCTGAAACAGATTAATCCCAGAGTTAGAGCTCCCTAAAACAGATTAATCCCACAGTGTAGTCTCCCTGAAACAGATTAATCCCATAGTTAGAGCTCCCTAAAACAGATTAATCCCACAGTGTAGTCTCCCTGAAACAGATTAATCCCACAGTGTTAGCTCCCTGAAACAGATTAATTCCACAGTGTAGTCTCCCTGAAAAAGATTAATCCCACAGTGTGGGCTCCCTGAACCAGATTAATCCAACAGTGTGGGCTCCCTGAAACAGATTAATCCCACAGTGTGAGATCCCTGAAACAGATTAATCCCACAGTGTGAGCTCCCTAAAACAGATTAATCCCACAGTGTAGTCTCTCTGAAACAGATTAATCCCACAGTGTGAGCTCCCTGAAACTTATTAATCCCACGGTGTGAGCTCCCTGAATCAGATTAATCCCACAGTGTGGGCTCCCTGAAACAGATTAATCCCACAGAGTGAGCTCCCTGAAACAGATTAATCCCACAGTGCGGGCTCTCTGAAACAGATTAATCCCACAGTGTAGACTCCCTGAAACAGATTAATCCCACAGTGTGGGCTTCCTGAAACAGATTAATCCCACAGTGTAGCCTCCCTGAAACAGATTAATCCCACAGTGTGGTCTCCCTGAAACAGATTAATACCACAGTGTGGGCTCCCTGAAACAGATTAATCCCACAGTGTGAGCTCCCTGAAACAAATTAATCCCCCCGTGCGGGCTCCCTGAAATTGTTTAATCCCACAGTGTGGGCTCCCTGAAACAGATTAATCCCACAGTGTGGGCTCCCTGAAACAGATTAATCCCACAGTGTGGTCTCCCTGAAACAGATTAATCCCACAGTGCGGGTTCCCTGAAACAGATTAATCCCACAGAGTGGTCTCCCTGAAACATATTAATCCCACAGTGTGGTCTCCCTGAAACAGATTAATCCCACAGTGCGGGCTCGCTGAAACTTTTTAATCCCACAGTGTTGGCTCCCTGAAACAGATTAATCCCCCAGTGCAGGCTCCCTGAAACAGATTAATCCCACAGTGTGGGCTCCCTGAAACAGTTTAATCCCACAGTGTGGGCTCCCTGAAACAGATTAATACCACAGTGTGGTCTCCCTGAAACAGATTAATCCCACAGTGCGGATTCCCTGAAACAGATTAATCCCACAGTGTGGGCTCCCTGAAACAGATTAATCCCACAGTATGGGCTCCCTGAAACAGATTAATCCCACAGTGTGGGCACCCTAATCCCACATTGTGGACTTCCTGAAACAGATTAATGCCACAGTGTGAGCTCCCTGAAACAGATTAATCCCACAGTGTGACCTCCCTAAAACAGATTAATCCCACAGTGTAGCCTCCCTGAAACAGATTAATCCCACAGTGTAAGATCCCTGAAACAGATTAATCCCCCAGTGCGGGCTCCCTGAAACAGATTAATCCCACAGTGCGAGCTCCCTGAAACAGATTAATCCCACAGTGCGGGCTCCCTGAAACAGATTAATCCCACAGTGTAGTCTCCCTGAAACCGATTAATCCCACGGTGCAGGCTCCCTAAAACAAATTAATCCCACAGTGCGGACTCCCTGAAACAGATTTATCCCACAGTGCGGGCTCCCTGAAACAGATTTATCCCACAGTGTGGGCTCCCTGAAACAGATTAATCCCACAGTGTGGACTCCCTGACACAGATTAATCCCACTGTGTGAGCTCCCTGAAACAGATTAATCCCACAGTGCGGGCTCCCTGAAACAGATTAATCCCACAGTGCGGGCTCCCTAAAACAGATTAATCCGACAGTGTAGTCTCCCTGAAACAGATTAATTCCACAGTGCAGGCTCCCTAAAAAAGATTAATCCCACAGTGTAGTCTCCCTGAAACAGATTAATCCCAAAGTGTGAGCTCCCAGAAACTGATTAATCCCACAGTGTTGGCTCCCTGAAACAGATTAATCCCACAGTGTGGGCTCCCTGAAACAGATTAATCCCACAGTGTGGGCAACCTAATCCCACATTGTGGACTTCCTGAAACAGATTAATGCCACAGTGTGAGCTCCCTGAAACAGATTAATCCCACAGTGCGTGCTCCCTGAAACAGATTAATCCCAGAGTGTGGCCTCCCTAAAACAGATTAATCCCACATTGTGGGCTCCCTGAAACAGATTAATCCCACAGAGTGAGCTCCCTGAAACAGATTAATCCCACAGTGCGGGCATCCTGAAACACATTAATCCCACAGTGTGGGCTCACTGAAACAGATTAATCCCACAGTGTGGGCTCCCTGAAACAGATTAATCCCACAGTGTGGTCTCCCTGAAACAGTTTAATCCCACAGTGTGGGCTCCCTGACACAGATCAATCCCACAGTGTGAGCTCCGTGAAACAGATTAATCCCACAGTGTTGGCTCCCTGAAACAGATTAATCCCACAGCGTGGGCTCCCTGAAACGGATTAATCCAACAGTGTTGTATCCATGAAACAGATTAATCCCACAGTGTGGGCTTTCTGAAACAGATTAATCCCACTGTGTGGGGACCCTAATCCCACAGTGTGGTCTTCCTAAAACAGATTAATCCCACAGTGTAGCCTCCCTGAAACAGATTAATCCCACAGTGCGGGCTCCCTGAAACAGATATATCCCACAGTGTGGGCTCCCTGAAACAGATTAATCCCACAGTGTGGGCTCCCTGACACACATTAATCCCACAGTGTGAGCTCCCTGAAACAGATTAATCCCACAGTGCGGGCTCCCTGAAACAGATTAATCCCACAGTGCGGGCTCCCTAAAACAGATTAATCCCACAGTGTAGTCTCCCTGAAGCAGATTAATCCCACAGTGCGGGCTCCCTAAAACAGATTAATCCCACAGTGTAGTCTCCCTCAAACAGATTAATCCCACAGTGTGGGCTTCCTGAAACAGATTAATCCCACAGTGTGTGGACCCTAATCCCACAGTGTGGTCTTCCTAAAACAGATTAATCCACAGTGTAGCCTCCCTGAAACAGATTGATCCCGCAGTGTGGTCTCCCTGAAACAGATTAATCCCACAGTGTGAGCTCCCTGAAACAGATTAATCCCCCAGTGCGGTCTCCCTGAAACAGATTAATCCCACAGTGCGAGCTCCCTGAAACAGATTAATCCCACAGTGCGGGCTCCCTGAAACAGATTAATCCCACAGTGTAGTCTCCCTGAAACCGATTAATCCCACAGTGCAGGCTCCCTAAAACAGATTAATCCCACAGTGCGGGCTCCCTGAAACAGATTTATCCCACAGTGTGGGCTCCCTGAAACAGATTAATCCCACAGTGTGGACTCCCTGACACAGATTAATCCCACTGTGTGAGCTCACTGAAACAGATTAATCCCACAGTGCGGGCTCCCTAAAACAGATTAATCCCACAGTGTAGTCTCCCTGAAACAGATTAATCCCACAGTGCAGGCTCCCTAAAACAGATTAATCCCACAGTGTAGTCTCCCTGAAACAAATTAATCCCACAGTGTGAGCTCCCAGAAACTGGTTAATCCCACAGTGTTGGCTCCCTGAAATAGATTAATCCGACAGTGTGGGCTCCCTGAAACAGATTAATCCCACAGTGTGGGCTCCCTGAAACAGATTAATGCCACAGTGTGAGCTCCCTGAAACAGATTAATCCCACAGTGTGAGCTCCCTAAAACAGATAAATCCCACAGTGTAGCCTCCCTGAAACAGATTAATCCCACAGACTGGTCTCCCTGAAACATATTAATCCCACAGTGTGGTCTCCCTGAAACAGATTAATCCCACAGTGCGGGCTCGCTGAAACTTTTTAATCCCACAGTGTTGGCTCCCTGAAACAGATTAATCCCCCAGTGCAGGCTCCCTGAAACAGATTAATCCCACAGTGTGGGCTCCCAGAAACAGTTTAATCCCACAGAGTGGGCTCCCTGAAACAGATTAATCCCACAGTGTGGTCTCCCTGAAACAGATTAATCCAACAGTGCGGGTTCCCTGAAACAGATTAATCCCACATTGTGGGCTCCCTGAAACAGATTAATCCCACAGTGTGGCCTCCCTGAAACAGATTAATCCCACAGTGTGAGTTTTTGAAACACATTAATCCCACCGTGCGGGCTCCCTGAAACAGATCAATCCCACAGTGTGAGCTCCCAGAAACAGATTAATCCCACAGTGTGGGCTCCCTGAAACAGATTAATCCCACAGTGTGAGCTCCCTGAAACAGATTAATCCCACAGTGTAGTCTCCCTGAAACAGATTAATCCCACAGTGTGAGCTCCCTGAAACAGATTAATCCCAGAGTTAGAGCTCCCTAAAACAGATTAATCCCACAGTGTAGTCTCCCTGAAACAGATTAATCCCACAGTGTTAGCTCCCTGAAACAGATTAATCCCACAGTGCCGGCTCCCTGAAACAGATTAATCCCACAGTGTGATCTCCCTGAAACAGATTAAACCCACAGTGCGGGCTCCCTGAAACAGATTAATTCCACAGTGTGGTCTCCCTGAAACAGATTAATCCCACAGTGTGGGCTCCCTGAACCAGATTAATACAACAGTGTGGGCTCCCTGAAACAGATTAATCCCACAGTGTGAGCTCCCTGAAACAGATTAATCCCACAGTGTGCGATCTCTAAAACAGATTAATCCCACAGTGTAGTCTCTCTGAAACAGATTAATCCCACAGTGTGACCTCCCTGAAACATATTAATCCCACAGTGTAGTCTCCCTGAAACAGATTAATCCCACAGTGCTGGCTCCCTAAAACAGATTAATCCCACAGTGTGGGCTCCCTGAAACAGATTAATCGCACAGTGTGGGCTCCCTGACACACATTAATCCCACAGTGTGAGCTCCCTGAATCATATTAATACCACAGTGTGGGCTCCCTGAAACAGATTAATCCCACAGAGTGAGCTCCCTGAAACAGTTTAATCCCACAGTGCGGGCTCGCTGAAACATTTTAATCCCACAGTGTTGGCTCCCTGAAACAGATTAATCCCACAGTGTAATATCCCTGAAACAGATTAATCCCCCAGTGCGGGCTCCCTGAAACAGATTAATCCCACAGTGCGGGCTCCCTGTAACAGATTAATCCCACAGTGCGGGCTCTCTGAAACACATTAATCCCACAGTGTAGTCTCCCTGAAACCGATTAATCCCACGGTGCAGGCTCCCTAAAACAAATTAATCCCACAGTGCGGACTCCCTGAAACAGATTTATCCCACAGTGCGGGCTCCCTGAAACAGATTTATCCCACAGTGTGGGCTCCCTGAAACAGATTAATCCCACAGTGTGGACTCCCTGACACAGATTAATCCCACTGTGTGAGCTCCCTGAAACAGATTAATCCCACAGTGCGGGCTCCCTGAAACAGATTAATCCCACAGTGCGGGCTCCCTAAAACAGATTAATCCGACAGTGTAGTCTCCCTGAAACAGATTAATTCCACAGTGCAGGCTCCCTAAAAAAGATTAATCCCACAGTGTAGTCTCCATGAAACAGATTAATCCCACAGTGTGAGCTCCCAGAAACTGATTAATCCCACAGTGTGGGCTCCCTGAAACAGATTAATCCCACAGTGTGGGCACCCTAATCCCACATTGTGGACTTCCTGAAACAGATTAATGCCACAGTGTGAGCTCCCTGAAACAGATTAATCCCACAGTGTGACCTCCCTAAAACAGATTAATCGCACAGTGTAGCCTCCCTGAAACAGATTAATCCCACAGTGTGGGCTTCCTGAAACAGATTAATCCCACAGTGTAGCCTCCCTGAAACAGATTAATCCCACAGTGTGGTCTCCCTGAAACAGATTAATACCACAGTGTGGGCTCCCTGAAACAGATTAATCCCACAGTGTGGTCTCCCTGAAACAGATTAATCCCACAGTGTGGTCTCCCTGATACAGATTAATCCCACAGTGCGAGCTCGCTGAAACATTTTAATCCCACAGTGTTGGCTCCCTGAAACAGATTAATCCCACAGTGTAAGTTCCCTGAAACAGATTAATCCCCCAGTGCGGGCTCCCTGAAACAGATTAATCCCACAGTGCAGGGTCCCTGAAACAGATTAATCCCACAGTGCGGGCTCCCTGAAACAGATTAATCCCACAGTGTAGTCTTCCTGAAACCGATTAATATCACAGTGCAGGCTCCCTGAAAAAGATTAATCCCACAGTGAGGGCACCATAATCCCACATTGTGGACTTTCTGAAACAGATTAATGCCACAGTGTGAGCTCCCTGAAACAGATTAATCCCACAGAGTGACCTTCCTAAACCAGATTAATCACACAGTGTGAGCTCCCTGAAACAGATTAATCCCAGAGTTAGAGCTCCCTAAAACAGATTAATCCCACAGTGTAGTCTCCCTGAAACAGATTAATCCCAGAGTTAGAGCTCCCTAAAACAGATTAATCCCACAGTGTAGTCTCCCTGTAACAGATTAATCCCACAGTGTGGGCTTCCTGAAACAGATTAATCCCACAGTGTAGCCTCCCTGAAACAGATTAATCCCACAGTGTGGTCTCCCTGAAACAGATTAATACCACAGTGTGGGCTCCCTGAAACAGATTAATCCCACAGTGTGGTCTCCCTGAAACAGATTAATCCCACAGTGTGGTCTCCCTGATACAGATTAATCCCACAGTGCGAGCTCGCTGAAACATTTTAATCCCACAGTGTTGGCTCCCTGAAACAGATTAATCCCACAGTGTAAGCTCCCTGAAACAGATTAATCCCCCAGTGCGGGCTCCCTGAAACAGATTAATCCCACAGTGCAGGGTCCCTGAAACAGATTAATCCCACAGTGCGGGCTCCCTGAAACAGATTAATCCCACAGTGTAGTCTTCCTGAAACCGATTAATCCCACAGTGCAGGCTCCCTGAAAAAGATTAATCCCACAGTGTGGGCACCATAATCCCACATTGTGGACTTTCTGAAACAGATTAATGCCACAGTGTGAGCTCCCTGAAACAGATTAATCCCACTGAGTGACCTCCCTAAAACAGATTAATTCCACAGTGTGAGCTCCCTGAAACAGATTAATCCCAGAGTTAGAGCTCCCTAAAACAGATTAATCCCACAGTGTAGTCTCCCTGAAACAGATTAATCCCAGAGTTAGAGCTCCCTAAAACAGATTAATCCCACAGTGTAGTCTCCCTGAAACAGATTAATCCCACAGTGTTAGCTCCCTGAAACAGATTAATTCCACAGTGTAGTCTCCCTGAAAAAGATTAATCCCACAGTGTGGGCTCCCTGAACCAGATTAATCCAACAGTGTGGGCTCCCTGAAACAGATTAATCCCACAGTGTGAGATCCCTGAAACAGATTAATCCCACAGTGTGAGCTCCCTAAAACAGATTAATCCCACAGTGTAGTCTCTCTGAAACAGATTAATCCCACAGTGTGAGCTCCCTGAAACTTATTAATCCCACGGTGTGAGCTCCCTGAATCAGATTAATCCCACAGTGTGGGCTCCCTGAAACAGATTAATCCCACAGAGTGAGCTCCCTGAAAGAGATTAATCCCACAGTGCGGGCTCCCTGAAACAGATTAATCCCACAGTGTGGGCTCCCTGAAACAGATTAATCCCACAGTGTGTGCTCCCTGACACACATTAATCCCACAGTGTGAGCTCCTTGAAACAGATTAATCCCACAGTGCGGGCTCCCTGAAACAGATTAATCCCACAGTGCGGGCTCCCTAACACAGATTAATCCCACAGTGTAGTCTCCCTGAAACAGATTAATCCCACAGTGCTGGCTCCCTAAAACAGATTAATCCCACAGTGTGGGCTCCCTGAAACAGATTAATCGCACAGTGTGGGCTCCCTGACACACATTAATCCCACAGTGTGAGCTCCCTGAAACAGAATAATCCCACAGTGCGGGCTCCCTGAAACAGATTAATCCCACAGTGCGGGCTCCCTAAAACAGATTAATCCCACAATGTAGTCTCCCTGAAACAGATTAATCCCAAAGTGCTGGCTCCCTAAAACAGATTAATCCCACAGTGTAGTCTCCCTCAAACAGATTAATCCCAAAGTGTGAGCTCTTAGAAACTGATTAATCCCACAGTGTTGGATCCATGAAACAGATTAATCCCACAGTGTGGGCTTCCTGAAACAGATTAATCCCACAGTGTGGGGACCCTAATCCCACAGTGTGGTCTTAATAAAACAGATTAATCCCACAGTGCGGGCTCCCTGAAACAGATTAATCCCACAGTGCGGGCTCCCTAAAACAGATTAATCCGACAGTGTAGTCTCCCTGAAACAGATTAATTCCACAGTGCAGGCTCCCTAAAAAAGATTAATCCCACAGTGTAGTCTCCCTGAAACAGATTAATCCCACAGTGTGGGCTCCCTGAAACAGATTAATCCCACAGTGTGTGCTCCCTGACACACATTAATCCCACAGTGTGAGCTCCTTGAAACAGATTAATCCCACAGTGCGGGCTCCCTGAAACAGATTAATCCCACAGTGCGGGCTCCCTAACACAGATTAATCCCACAGTGTAGTCTCCCTGAAACAGATTAATCCCACAGTGCTGGCTCCCTAAAACAGATTAATCCCACAGTGTGGGCTCCCTGAAACAGATTAATCGCACAGTGTGGGCTCCCTGACACACATTAATCCCACAGTGTGAGCTCCCTGAAACAGAATAATCCCACAGTGCGGGCTCCCTGAAACAGATTAATCCCACAGTGCGGGCTCCCTAAAACAGATTAATCCCACAATGTAGTCTCCCTGAAACAGATTAATCCCAAAGTGCTGGCTCCCTAAAACAGATTAATCCCACAGTGTAGTCTCCCTCAAACAGATTAATCCCAAAGTGTGAGCTCTTAGAAACTGATTAATCCCACAGTGTTGGATCCATGAAACAGATTAATCCCACAGTGTGGGCTTCCTGAAACAGATTAATCCCACAGTGTGGGGACCCTAATCCCACAGTGTGGTCTTAATAAAACAGATTAATCCCAAAGTGTAGCCTCCCTGAAACAGATTAATCCCACAGTGTGGTCTCCCTGAAAAAGTTTAATCCCACAGTGTGGGCTCCCTGAAACAGATTAATCCCACAGTGTGGTCTCCCTAAAACAGATTTATCCCACAGTGCGGGCTCCCTGAAACAGATTTATCCCACAGTGTGGGCTCCCTGAAACAGATTAATCCCACAGAGTGGTCTCCCTGAAACATATTAATCCCACAGTGTGGTCTCCCTGAAACAGATTAATCCCACAGTGCGGGCTCGCTGAAACTTTTTAATCCCACAGTGTTGGCTCCCTGAAACAGATTAATCCCCCAGTGCAGGCTCCCTGAAACAGATTAATACCACAGTGTGGGCTCCCTGAAACAGTTTAATCCCACAGTGTGGTCTCCCTGAAACAGATTAATCCAACAGTGCGGGTTCCCTGAAACAGATTAATCCCACAGTGTGGGCTCCCTGAAACAGATTAATCCCACAGTGTGGCCTCCCTGAAACAGATTAATCCCACAGTGTGGTCTCCCTGAAACAGATTAATCCAACAGTGCGGGTTCCCTGAAACAGATTAATCCCACAGTGTGGGCTCCCTGAAACAGATTAATCCCACAGTGTGGCCTCCCTGAAACAGATTAATCCCACAGTGTGAGTTCCCTGAAACACATTAATCCCACCGTGCGGGCTCCCTGAAACAGATCAATCCCACAGTGTGAGCTCCCAGAAACAGATTAATCCCACAGTGTGGGCTCCCTGAAACAGATTAATCCCACAGTGTGAGCTCCCTGAAACAGATTAATCCCACAGTTTAGTCTCCCTGAAGCAGATTAATCCCACAGTGTGAGCTCCCTGAAACAGATTAATCCCAGAGTTAGAGCTCCCTAAAACAGATTAATCCCACAGTGTAGTCTCCCTGAAACAGATTAATCCCACAGTGTTAGCTCCCTGAAACAGATTAATCCCACAGTGCCGGCTCCCTGAAACAGATTAATCCCACAGTGTGATCTCCCTGAAACAGATTAAACCCACAGTGTGGGCTCCCTGAAACAGATTAATTCCACAGTGTGGTCTCCCTGAAACAGATTAATCCCACAGTGTGGTCTCCCTGAACCAGATTAATCCAACAGTGTGGGCTCCCTGAAACAGATTAATCCCACAGTGTGAGCTCCCTGAAACAGATTAATCCCACAGTGTGAGCTCCCTAAAACAGATTAATCCCACAGTGTAGTCTCTCTGAAACAGATTAATCCCACAGTGTGAGCTCCCTGAAACATATTAATCCCACAGTGTGAGCTCCCTGAATCATATTAATCCCACAGTGTGGGCTCCCTGAAACAGATTAATCCCACAGAGTGAGCTCCCTGAAACAGTTTAATCCCACAGTGCGGGCTCGCTGAAACATTTTAATCCCACAGTGTTGGCTCCCTGAAACAGATTAATCCCACAGTGTAAGACCCCTGAAACAGATTAATCCCCCAGTGCGGGCTCCCTGAAACAGATTAATCCCACAGTGCGGGCTCCCTGTAACAGATTAATCCCACAGTGCGGGCTCTCTGAAACACATTAATCGCACAGTGTAGTCTCCCTGAAACCGATTAATCCCAGGGTGCAGGCTCCCTAAAACAAATTAATCCCACAGTGCGGACTCCCTGAAACAGATTTATCCCACAGTGCGGGCTCCCTGAAACAGATTTATCCCACAGTGTGGGCTCCCTGAAACAGATTAATCCCACAGTGTGGACTCACTGACACAGATTAATCCCACTATGTGAGCTCCCTGAAACAGATTAATCCCACAGTGCGGGCTCCCTGAAACAGATTAATCCCACAGTGCGGGCTCCCTAAAACAGATTAATCCGACAGTGTAGTCTCCCTGAAACAGATTAATTCCACAGTGCAGGCTCCCTAAAAAAGATTAATCCCACAGTGTAGTCTCCCTGAAACAGATTAATCCCACAGTGTGAGCTCCCAGAAACTGATTAATCCCACAGTGTGGGCTCCCTGAAACAGATTAATCCCACAGTGTGGGCACCCAAATCCCACATTGTGGACTTCCTGAAACAGATTAATGCCACAGTGTGAGCTCCCTGAAACAGATTAATCCCACAGTGTGACCTCCCTAAAACAGATTAATCCCACAGTGTAGCCTCCCTGAAACAGATTAATCCCACAGTGTGGGCTTCCTGAAACAGATTAATCCCACAGTGTAGCCTCCCTGAAACAGATTAATCCCACAGTGTGGTCTCCCTGAAACAGATTAATACCACAGTGTGGGCTCCCTGAAACAGATTAATCCCACAGTGTGGTCTCCCTGAAACAGATTAATCCCACAGTGTGGTCTCCCTGATACAGATTAATCCCACAGTGCGAGCTCGCTGAAACATTTTAATCCCACAGTGTTGGCTCCCTGAAACAGATTAATCCCACAGTGTAAGATCCCTGAAACAGATTAATCCCCCAGTGCGGGCTCCCTGAAACAGATTAATCCCACAGTGCGGGGTCCCTGAAACAGATTAATCCCACAGTGCGGGCTCCCTGAAACAGATTAATCCCACAGTGTAGTCTTCCTGAAACCGATTAATCCCACAGTGCAGACTCCCTGAAAAAGATTAATCCCACAGTGTGGGCACCATAATCCCACATTGTGGACTTTCTGAAACAGATTAATGCCACAGTGTGAGCTCCCTGAAACAGATTAATCCCACAGAGTGACCTCCCTAAAACAGATTAATCCCACAGTGTGAGCTCCCTGAAACAGATTAATCCCAGAGTTAGAGCTCCCTAAAACAGATTATTCCCACAGTGTAGTCTCCCTGAAACAGATTAATCCCAGAGTTAGAGCTCCCTAAAACAGATTAATCCCACAGTGTAGTCTCCCTGAAACAGATTAATCCCACAGTGTTAGCTCCCTGAAACAGATTTATTCCACAGTGTGGTCTCCCTAAAAAAGATTAATCCCACAGTGTGGGCTCCCTGAACCAGATTAATCCAACAGTGTGGGCTCCCTGAAACAGATTAATCCCACAGTGTGAGATCCCTGAAACAGATTAATCCCACAGTGTGAGCTCCCTAAAACAGATTAATCCCACAGTGTAGTCTCTCTGAAACAGATTAATCCCACAGTGCGAGCTCCCTGAAACATATTAATCCCACGTTGTGAGCTCCCTGAATCAGATTAATCCCACAGTGTGGGCTCCCTGAAACAGATTAATCCCACAGAGTGAGCTCCCTGAAACAGATTAATCCCACAGTGCGGGCTCCCTGAAACAGATTAATCCCACAGTGTGGGCTCCCTGAAACAGATTAATCCCACAGTGTGTGCTCCCTGACACACATTAATCCCACAGTGTGAGCTCCCTGAAACAGATTAATCCCACAGTGCGGGCTCCCTGAAACAGATTAATCCCACAGTGCGGGCTCCCTAACACAGATTAATCCCACAGTGTAGTCTCCCTGAAACAGATTAATCCCACAGTGCTGGCTCCCTAAAACAGATTAATCCCACAGTGTGGGCTCCCTGAAACAGATTAATCGCACAGTGTGGGATCCCTGACACACATTAATCCCACAGTGTGAGCTCCCTGAAACAGAATAATCCCACAGTGCGGGCTCCCTGAAACAGATTAATCCCACAGTGCGGGCTCCCTAAAACAGATTAATCCCACAATGTAGTCTCCCTGAAACAGATTAATCCCAAAGTGCTGGCTCCCTAAAACAGATTAATCCCACAGTGTAGTCTCCCTCAAACAGATTAATCCCAAAGTGTGAGCTCTTAGAAACTGATTAATCCCACAGTGTTGGATCCATGAAACAGATTAATCCCACAGTGTGGGCTTCCTGAAACAGATTAATCCCACAGTGTGGGGACCCTAATCCCACAGTGTGGTCTTAATAAAACAGATTAATCCCAAAGTGTAGCCTCCCTGAAACAGATTAATCCCACAGTGTGGTCTCCCTGAAAAAGGTTAATCCCACAGTGTGGGCTCCCTGAAACAGATTAATCCCACAGTGTGGTCTCCCTAAAACAGATTAATCCCACAGTGTGGTCTCCCTGATACAGATTAATCCCACAGTGCGGGCTCGCTGAAACATTTTAATCCCACAGTGTTGGCTCCCTGAAACAGATTAATCCCACAGTGTAAGATCGCTGAAACAGATTAATCCCCCAGTGCGGGCTCCCTGAAACAGATTAATCCCACAGTGCGGGCTCCCTGAAACAGATAAATCCCACAGTGCGGGCTCCCTGAAACAGATTAATCCCACAGTGTAGTCTCCCGAAAACCGATTAATCCCACAATGCAGGCTCCCTAAAACAAATTAATCCCACAGTGCGGGCTCCCTGAAACAGATTTATCCCACAGTGCGGGCTCCCTGAAACAGATTTATCCCACAGTGTGGGCTCCCTGAAACAGATTAATCCCACAGTGTGGAATCCCTCACACAGATTAATCCCACTGTGGGAGCTCCCTGAAACAGATTAATCCCACAGTGCGGGCTCCCTGAAACAGATTAATCCCACAGTGCGGGCTCCCTAAAACAGATTAATCCCACAGTGTAGTCTCCCTGAAACAGATTAATTCCACAGTGCAGGCTCCCTAAAACAGATTAATCCCACAGTGTAGTCTCCTTGAAACAGATTAATCCCACAGTGTGAGCTCCCAGAAACTGATTAATCCCACAGTGTTGGCTCCCTGAAACAGATTAATCCCACAGTGTGGGCTCCCTGAAACAAAATAACCCCACAGTGTGGGAACCCTAATCCCACATTGTGGACTTCCTGAAACAGATTAATGCCACAGTGTGAGCTCCCTGAAACAGATTAATCCCACAGTGTGACCTCCCTAAAACAGAATAATCCCACAATGTAGCCTACCTGAAACAAATTAATCCCACAGTGTGGTCTTCCTGAAACAGATTAATCCCACAGTGTGGGGACCCTAATCCCACAGTGTGGTCTTCCTAAAACAGATTAATCCCACAGTGTAGCCTCCCTGAAACAGATTAATCCCACAGTGTGGTCTCCCTGAAACAGATTAATCCCACAGTGTGAGCTCCCTGAAACAGATTAATCCCCCATTGCGGGCTCCCTGAAACAGATTAATCCCACAGTGCGGGCTCCCTGAAACAGATTAATCCCACAGTGCGGGCTCCCTGAAACAGATTAATCCCACAGTGTAGTCTCCCTGAAACCGATTAATCCCACAGTGCAGGCTCCCTGAAACAGATTAATCCCACAGTGTGGGCACCATAATCCCACATTGTGGACTTCCTGAAACAGATTAATGCCACAGTGTGAGCTGCCTGAAACAGATTAATCCCAAAGTGTTACCTCCTTAAAACAGATTAATCCCACAGTGTAGCCTCCCTGAAACAGATTAATCCCACAGTGTGATCTCCCTGAAACAGATTAATCCCACAGTGTAGTCTCCCTGAAACAGATTAATCCCACAGTGTTAGCTCCCTGAAACAGATTAATCCCACAGTGCCGGCTCCCTGAAACAGATTAATCCCACAGTGTGATCTCCCTGAAACAGATTAAACCCACAGTGCGGGCTCCCTGAAACAGATTAATTCCACAGTGTGGTCTCCCTGAAACAGATTAATCCCACAGTGTGCGCTCCCTGAACCAGATTAATCCAACAGTGTGGGCTCCCTGAAACAGATTAATCCCACAGTGTGAGATCCCTGAAACAGATTAATCCCACAGTGTGAGCTCCCTAAAACAGATTAATCCCACAGTGTAGTCTCTCTGAAACAGATTAATCCCACAGTGTGAGCTCCCTGAAACATATTAATCCCACAGTGTGAGCTCCCTGAATCAGATTAATCCCACAGTGTGGGCTCCCTGAAACAGATTAATCCCACAGTGTAGTCTCCCTGAAACAGATTAATCCCACAGTGTTAGCTCCCTGAAACAGATTAATTCCACAGTGTAGTCTCCCTGAAAAAGATTAATCCCACAGTGTGGGCTCCCTGAACCAGATTAATCCAACAGTGTGGGCTCCCTGAAACAGATTAATCCCACAGTGTGAGATCCCTGAAACAGATTAATCCCACAGTGTGAGCTCCCTAAAACAGATTAATCCCACAGTGTAGTCTCTCTGAAACAGATTAATCCCACAGTGTGAGCTCCCTGAAACATATTAATCCCACGGTGTGAGCTCCCTGAATCAGATTAATCCCACAGTGTGGGCTCCCTGAAACAGATTAATCCCACAGAGTGAGCTCCCTGAAAGAGATTAATCCCACAGTGCGGGCTCCCTGAAACAGATTAATCCCACAGTGTGGGCTCCCTGAAACAGATTAATCCCACAGTGTGTGCTCCCTGACACACATTAATCCCACAGTGTGAGCTCCTTGAAACAGATTAATCCCACAGTGCGGGCTCCCTGAAACAGATTAATCCCACAGTGCGGTCTCCCTAACACAGATTAATCCCACAGTGTAGTCTCCCTGAAACAGATTAATCCCACAGTGCTGGCTCCCTAAAACAGATTAATCCCACAGTGTGGGCTCCCTGAAACAGATTAATCGCACAGTGTGGGCTCCCTGACACACATTAATCCCACAGTGTGAGCTCCCTGAAACAGAATAATCCCACAGTGCGGGCTCCCTGAAACAGATTAATCCCACAGTGCGGGCTCCCTAAAACAGATTAATCCCACAATGTAGTCTCCCTGAAGCAGATTAATCCCAAAGTGCTGGCTCCCTAAAACAGATTAATCCCACAGTGTAGTCTCCCTCAAACAGATTAATCCCAAAGTGTGAGCTCTTAGAAACTGATTAATCCCACAGTGTTGGATCCATGAAACAGATTAATCCCACAGTGTGGGCTTCCTGAAACAGATTAATCCCACAGTGTGGGGACCCTAATCCCACAGTGTGGTCTTAATAAAACAGATTAATCCCAAAGTGTAGCCTCCCTGAAACAGATTAATCCCACAGTGTGGTCTCCCTGAAAAAGGTTAATCCCACAGTGTGGGCTCCCTGAAACAGATTAATCCCACAGTGTGGTCTCCCTAAAACAGATTAATCCCACAGTGTGGTCTCCCTGATACAGATTAATCCCACAGTGTAGTCTCCCTCAAACAGATTAATCCCAAAGTGTGAGCTCTTAGAAACTGATTAATCCCACAGTGTGAGCTCCCTAAAACAGATAAATCCCACAGTGTAGCCTCCCTGAAACAGATTAATCCCACAGAGTGGTCTCCCTGAAACATATTAATCCCACAGTGTGGTCTCCCTGAAACAGATTAATCCCACAGTGCGGGCTCGCTGAAACTTTTTAATCCCACAGTGTTGGCTCCCTGAAACAGATTAATCCCCCAGTGCAGGCTCCCTGAAACAGATTAATACCACAGTGTGGGCTCCCTGAAACAGTTTAATCCCACAGTGTGGTCTCCCTGAAACAGATTAATCCAACAGTGCGGGTTCCCTGAAACAGATTAATCCCCCAGTGCGGGCTCCCTGAAACAGATTAATCCCACAGTGCAGGGTCCCTGAAACAGATTAATCCCACAGTGCGGGCTCCCTGAAACAGATTAATCCCACAGTGTAGTCTTCCTGAAACCGATTAATCCCACAGTGCAGGCTCCCTGAAAAAGATTAATCCCACAGTGTGGGCACCATAATACCACATTGTGGACTTTCTGAAACAGATTAATGCCACAGTGTGAGCTCCCTGAAACAGATTAATCCCACTGAGTGACCTCCCTAAAACAGATTAATTCCACAGTGTGAGCTCCCTGAAACAGATTAATCCCAGAGTTAGAGCTCCCTAAAACAGATTAATCCCACAGTGTAGTCTCCCTGAAACAGATTAATCCCAGAGTTAGAGCTCCCTAAAACAGATTAATCCCACAGTGTAGTCTCCCTGAAACAGATTAATCCCACAGTGTTAGCTCCCTGAAACAGATTAATTCCACAGTGTGGTCTCCCTGAAAAAGATTAATCCCACAGTGTGGGCTCCCTGAACCAGATTAATCCAACAGTGTGGGCTCCCTGAAACAGATTAATCCCACAGTGTGAGATCCCTGAAACAGATTAATCCCACAGTGTGAGCTCCCTAAAACAGATTAATCCCACAGTGTAGTCTCTCTGAAACAGATTAATCCCACAGTGTGAGCTCCCTGAAACATATTAATCCCACGGTGTGAGCTCCCTGAATCAGATTAATCCCACAGTGTGGGCTCCCTGAAACAGATTAATCCCACAGAGTGAGCTCCCTGAAACAGATTAATCCCACAGTGCGGGCTCCCTGAAACAGATTAATCCCACAGTGTGGGCTCCCTGAAACAGATTAATCCCACAGTGTGTGCTCCCTGACACACATTAATCCCACAGTGTGAGCTCCTTGAAACAGATTAATCCCACAGTGCGGGCTCCCTGAAACAGATTAATCCCACAGTGCGGGCTCCCTAACACAGATTAATCCCACAGTGTAGTCTCCCTGAAACAGATTAATCCCACAGTGCTGGCTCCCTAAAACAGATTAATCCCACAGTGTGGGCTCCCTGAAACAGATTAATCGCACAGTGTGGGCTCCCTGACACACATTAATCCCACAGTGTGAGAACCCTGAAACAGAATAATCCCACAGTGCGGGCTCCCTGAAACAGATTAATCCCACAGTGCGGGCTCCCTAAAACAGATTAATCCCACAATGTAGTCTCCCTGAAACAGATTAATCCCAAAGTGCTGGCTCCCTAAAACAGATTAATCCCACAGTGTAGTCTCCCTCAAACAGATTAATCCCAAAGTGTGAGCTCTTAGAAACTGATTAATCCCACAGTGTTGGATCCATGAAACAGATTAATCCTACAGTGTGGGCTTCCTGAAACAGATTAATCCCACAGTGTGGGGACCCTAATCCCACAGTGTGGTCTTAATAAAACAGATTAATCCCAAAGTGTAGCCTCCCTGAAACAGATTAATCCAACAGTGCGGGTTCCCTGAAACAGATTAATCCCACCGTGTGAGCTCCCTAAAACAGATTAATCCCACAGTGTAGTCTCTCTGAAACAGATTAATCCCACAGTGTGAGCTCCCTGAAACATATTAATCCCACGGTGTGAGCTCCCTGAATCAGATTAATCCCACAGTGTGGGCTCCCTGAAACAGATTAATCCCACAGAGTGAGCTCCCTGAAACAGATTAATCCCACAGTGCGGGCTCCCTGAAACAGATTAATCCCACAGTGTGGGCTCCCTGAAACAGATTAATCCCACAGTGTGTGCTCCCTGACACACATTAATCCCACAGTGTGAGCTCCTTGAAACAGATTAATCCCACAGTGCGGGCTCCCTGAAACAGATTAATCCCACAGTGCGGGCTCCCTAACACAGATTAATCCCACAGTGTAGTCTCCCTGAAACAGATTAATCCCACAGTGCTGGCTCCCTAAAACAGATTAATCCCACAGTGTGGGCTCCCTGAAACAGATTAATCGCACAGTGTGGGCTCCCTGACACACATTAATCCCACAGTGTGAGCTCCCTGAAACAGAATAATCCCACAGTGCGGGCTCCCTGAAACAGATTAATCCCACAGTGCGGGCTCCCTAAAACAGATTAATCCCACAATGTAGTCTCCCTGAAGCAGATTAATCCCAAAGTGCTGGCTCCCTAAAACAGATTAATCCCACAGTGTAGTCTCCCTCAAACAGATTAATCCCAAAGTGTGAGCTCTTAGAAACTGATTAATCCCACAGTGTTGGATCCATGAAACAGATTAATCCCACAGTGTGGGCTTCCTGAAACAGATTAATCCCACAGTGTGGGGACCCTAATCCCACAGTGTGGTCTTAATAAAACAGATTAATCCCAAAGTGTAGCCTCCCTGAAACAGATTAATCCCACAGTGTGGTCTCCCTGAAAAAGGTTAATCCCACAGTGTGGGCTCCCTGAAACAGATTAATCCCACAGTGTGGTCTCCCTAAAACAGATTAATCCCACAGTGTGGTCTCCCTGATACAGATTAATCCCACAGTGTAGTCTCCCTCAAACAGATTAATCCCAAAGTGTGAGCTCTTAGAAACTGATTAATCCCACAGTGTGAGCTCCCTAAAACAGATAAATCCCACAGTGTAGCCTCCCTGAAACAGATTAATCCCACAGAGTGGTCTCCCTGAAACATATTAATCCCACAGTGTGGTCTCCCTGAAACAGATTAATCCCACAGTGCGGGCTCGCTGAAACTTTTTAATCCCACAGTGTTGGCTCCCTGAAACAGATTAATCCCCCAGTGCAGGCTCCCTGAAACAGATTAATACCACAGTGTGGGCTCCCTGAAACAGTTTAATCCCACAGTGTGGTCTCCCTGAAACAGATTAATCCAACAGTGCGGGTTCCCTGAAACAGATTAATCCCCCAGTGCGGGCTCCCTGAAACAGATTAATCCCACAGTGCAGGGTCCCTGAAACAGATTAATCCCACAGTGCGGGCTCCCTGAAACAGATTAATCCCACAGTGTAGTCTTCCTGAAACCGATTAATCCCACAGTGCAGGCTCCCTGAAAAAGATTAATCCCACAGTGTGGGCACCATAATACCACATTGTGGACTTTCTGAAACAGATTAATGCCACAGTGTGAGCTCCCTGAAACAGATTAATCCCACTGAGTGACCTCCCTAAAACAGATTAATTCCACAGTGTGAGCTCCCTGAAACAGATTAATCCCAGAGTTAGAGCTCCCTAAAACAGATTAATCCCACAGTGTAGTCTCCCTGAAACAGATTAATCCCAGAGTTAGAGCTCCCTAAAACAGATTAATCCCACAGTGTAGTCTCCCTGAAACAGATTAATCCCACAGTGTTAGCTCCCTGAAACAGATTAATTCCACAGTGTGGTCTCCCTGAAAAAGATTAATCCCACAGTGTGGGCTCCCTGAACCAGATTAATCCAACAGTGTGGGCTCCCTGAAACAGATTAATCCCACAGTGTGAGATCCCTGAAACAGATTAATCCCACAGTGTGAGCTCCCTAAAACAGATTAATCCCACAGTGTAGTCTCTCTGAAACAGATTAATCCCACAGTGTGAGCTCCCTGAAACATATTAATCCCACGGTGTGAGCTCCCTGAATCAGATTAATCCCACAGTGTGGGCTCCCTGAAACAGATTAATCCCACAGAGTGAGCTCCCTGAAACAGATTAATCCCACAGTGCGGGCTCCCTGAAACAGATTAATCCCACAGTGTGGGCTCCCTGAAACAGATTAATCCCACAGTGTGTGCTCCCTGACACACATTAATCCCACAGTGTGAGCTCCTTGAAACAGATTAATCCCACAGTGCGGGCTCCCTGAAACAGATTAATCCCACAGTGCGGGCTCCCTAACACAGATTAATCCCACAGTGTAGTCTCCCTGAAACAGATTAATCCCACAGTGCTGGCTCCCTAAAACAGATTAATCCCACAGTGTGGGCTCCCTGAAACAGATTAATCGCACAGTGTGGGCTCCCTGACACACATTAATCCCACAGTGTGAGCACCCTGAAACAGAATAATCCCACAGTGCTGGCTCCCTGAAACAGATTAATCCCACAGTGCGGGCTCCCTAAAACAGATTAATCCCACAATGTAGTCTCCCTGAAACAGATTAATCCCAAAGTGCTGGCTCCCTAAAACAGATTAATCCCACAGTGTAGTCTCCCTCAAACAGATTAATCCCAAAGTGTGAGCTCTTAGAAACTGATTAATCCCACAGTGTTGGATCCATGAAACAGATTAATCCCACAGTGTGGGCTTCCTGAAACAGATTAATCCCACAGTGTGGGGACTCTAATCCCACAGTGTGGTCTTAATAAAACAGATTAATCCCAAAGTGTAGCCTCCCTGAAACAGATTAATCCAACAGTGCGGGTTCCCTGAAACAGATTAATCCCACAGTGTGAGCTCCCTGAAACAGATTAATCCCACAGTGTGGCCTCCCTGAAACAGATTAATCCCACAGTGTGGTCTCCCTGAAACAGATTAATCCAACAGTGCGGGTTCCCTGAAACAGATTAATCCCACAGTGTGGGCTCCCTGAAACAGATTAATCCCACAGTGTGGCCTCCCTGAAACAGATTAATCCCACAGTGTGAGTTCCCTGAAACACATTAATCCCACCGTGCGGGCTCCCTGAAACAGATCAATCCCACAGTGTGAGCTCCCAGAAACAGATTAATCCCACAGTGTGGGCTCCCTGAAACAGATTAATCCCACAGTGTGAGCTCCCTGAAACAGATTAATCCCACAGTTTAGTCTCCCTGAAGCAGATTAATCCCACAGTGTGAGCTCCCTGAAACAGATTAATCCCAGAGTTAGAGCTCCCTAAAACAGATTAATCCCACAGTGTAGTCTCCCTGAAACAGATTAATCCCACAGTGTTAGCTCCCTGAAACAGATTAATCCCACAGTGCCGGCTCCCTGAAACAGATTAATCCCACAGTGTGATCTCCCTGAAACAGATTAAACCCACAGTGCGGGCTCCCTGAAACAGATTAATTCCACAGTGTGGTCTCCCTGAAACAGATTAATCCCACAGTGTGGTCTCCCTGAACCAGATTAATCCAACAGTGTGGGCTCCCTGAAACAGATTAATCCCACAGTGTGAGCTCCCTGAAACAGATTAATCCCACAGTGTGAGCTCCCTAAAACAGATTAATCCCACAGTGTAGTCTCTCTGAAACAGATTAATCCCACAGTGTGAGCTCCCTGAAACATATTAATCCCACAGTGTGAGCTCCCTGAATCATATTAATCCCACAGTGTGGGCTCCCTGAAACAGATTAATCCCACAGAGTGAGCTCCCTGAAACAGTTTAATCCCACAGTGCGGGCTCGCTGAAACATTTTAATCCCACAGTGTTGGCTCCCTGAAACAGATTAATCCCACAGTGTAAGACCCCTGAAACAGATTAATCCCCCAGTGCGGGCTCCCTGAAACAGATTAATCCCACAGTGCGGGCTCCCTGTAACAGATTAATCCCACAGTGCGGGCTCTCTGAAACACATTAATCGCACAGTGTAGTCTCCCTGAAACCGATTAATCCCACGGTGCAGGCTCCCTAAAACAAATTAATCCCACAGTGCGGACTCCCTGAAACAGATTTATCCCACAGTGCGGGCTCCCTGAAACAGATTTATCCCACAGTGTGGGCTCCCTGAAACAGATTAATCCCACAGTGTGGACTCACTGACACAGATTAATCCCACTATGTGAGCTCCCTGAAACAAATTAATCCCACAGTGCGGGCTCCCTGAAACAGATTAATCCCACAGTGCGGGCTCCCTAAAACAGATTAATCCGACAGTGTAGTCTCCCTGAAACAGATTAATTCCACAGTGCAGGCTCCCTAAAAAAGATTAATCCCACAGTGTAGTCTCCCTGAAACAGATTAATCCCACAGTGTGAGCTCCCAGAAACTGATTAATCCCACAGTGTGGGCTCACTGAAACAGATTAATCCCACAGTGTGGGCACCCTAATCCCACATTGTGGACTTCCTGAAACAGATTAATGCCACAGTGTGAGCTCCCTGAAACAGATTAATACCACAGTGTGGGCTTCCTGTAACAGATTAATCCCACAGTGTAGCCTCCCTGAAACAGATTAATCTCACAGTGTGGTCTCCCTGAAACAGATTAATACCACAGTGTGGGCTCCCTGAAACAGATTAATCCCACAGTGTGGTCTCCCTGAAACAGATTAATCCCACAGTGTGGTCTCCCTGATACAGATTAATCCCACAGTGCGAGCTCGCTGAAACATTTTAATCCCACAGTGTTGGCTCCCTGAAACAGATTAATCCCACAGTGTAAGATCCCTGAAACAGATTAATCCCCCAGTGCGGGCTCCCTGAAACAGATTAATCCCACAGTGCGGGGTCCCTGAAACAGATTAATCCCACAGTGTAGTCTTCCTGAAACCGATTAATCCCACAGTGCAGGCTCCCTGAAAAAGATTAATCCCACAGTGTGGGCACCATAATCCCACATTGTGGACTTTCTGAAACAGATTAATGCCACAGTGTGAGCTCCCTGAAACAGATTAATCCCACAGAGTGACCTCCCTAAAACAGATTAATCCCACAGTGTGAGCTCCCTGAAACAGATTAATCCCAGAGTTAGAGCTCCCTAAAACAGATTAATCCCACAGTGTAGTCTCCCTGAAACAGATTAATCCCAGAGTTAGAGCTCCCTAAAACAGATTAATCCCACAGTGTAGTCTCCCTGAAACAGATTAATCCCACAGTGTTAGCTCCCTGAAACAGATTAATTCCACAGTGTGGTCTCCTGAAAAAGATTAATCCCACAGTGTGGGCTCCCTGAACCAGATTAATCCAACAGTGTGGGCTCCCTGAAACAGATTAATCCCACAGTGTGAGATCCCTGAAACAGATTAATCCCACAGTGTGAGCTCCCTAAAACAGATTAATCCCACAGTGTAGTCTCTCTGAAACAGATTAATCCCACAGTGCGAGCTCCCTGAAACATATTAATCCCACGGTGTGAGCTCCCTGAATCAGATTAATCCCACAGTGTGGGCTCCCTGAAACAGATTAATCCCACAGAGTGAGCTCCCTGAAACAGATTAATCCCACAGTGCGGGCTCCCTGAAACAGATTAATCCCACAGTGTGGGCTCCCTGAAACATATTAATCCCACAGTGCTGGCTCCCTAAAACAGATTAATCCCACAGTGTGGGCTCCCTGAAACAGATTAATCGCACAGTGTGGGCTCCCTGACACACATTAATCCCACAGTGTGAGCACCCTGAAACAGAATAATCCCACAGTGCTGGCTCCCTGAAACAGATTAATCCCACAGTGCGGGCTCCCTAAAACAGATTAATCCCACAATGTAGTCTCCCTGAAACAGATTAATCCCAAAGTGCTGGCTCCCTAAAACAGATTAATCCCACAGTGTAGTCTCCCTCAAACAGATTAATCCCAAAGTGTGAGCTCTTAGAAACTGATTAATCCCACAGTGTTGGATCCATGAAACAGATTAATCCCACAGTGTGGGCTTCCTGAAACAGATTAATCCCACAGTGTGGGGACCCTAATCCCACAGTGTGGTCTTAATAAAACAGATTAATCCCAAAGTGTAGCCTCCCTGAAACAGATTAATCCAACAGTGCGGGTTCCCTGAAACAGATTAATCCCACAGTGTGAGCTCCCTGAAACATATTAATCCCACAGTGTGGCCTCCCTGAAACAGATTAATCCCACAGTGTGGTCTCCCTGAAACAGATTAATCCAACAGTGCGGGTTCCCTGAAACAGATTAATCCCACAGTGTGGGCTCCCTGAAACAGATTAATCCCACAGTGTGGCCTCCCTGAAACAGATTAATCCCACAGTGTGAGTTCCCTGAAACACATTAATCCCACCGTGCGGGCTCCCTGAAACAGATCAATCCCACAGTGTGAGCTCCCAGAAACAGATTAATCCCACAGTGTGGGCTCCCTGAAACAGATTAATCCCACAGTGTGAGCTCCCTGAAACAGATTAATCCCACAGTTTAGTCTCCCTGAAGCAGATTAATCCCACAGTGTGAGCTCCCTGAAACAGATTAATCCCAGAGTTAGAGCTCCCTAAAACAGATTAATCCCACAGTGTAGTCTCCCTGAAACAGATTAATCCCACAGTGTTAGCTCCCTGAAACAGATTAATCCCACAGTGCCGGCTCCCTGAAACAGATTAATCCCACAGTGTGATCTCCCTGAAACAGATTAAACCCACAGTGCGGGCTCCCTGAAACAGATTAATTCCACAGTGTGGTCTCCCTGAAACAGATTAATCCCACAGTGTGGTCTCCCTGAACCAGATTAATCCAACAGTGTGGGCTCCCTGAAACAGATTAATCCCACAGTGTGAGCTCCCTGAAACAGATTAATCCCACAGTGTGTGCTCCCTAAAACAGATTAATCCCACAGTGTAGTCTCTCTGAAACAGATTAATCCCACAGTGTGAGCTCCCTGAAACATATTAATCCCACAGTGTGAGCTCCCTGAATCATATTAATCCCACAGTGTGGGCTCCCTGAAACAGATTAATCCCACAGAGTGAGCTCCCTGAAACAGTTTAATCCCACAGTGCGGGCTCGCTGAAACATTTTAATCCCACAGTGTTGGCTCCCTGAAACAGATTAATCCCACAGTGTAAGACCCCTGAAACAGATTAATCCCCCAGTGCGGGCTCCCTGAAACAGATTAATCCCACAGTGCGGGCTCCCTGTAACAGATTAATCCCACAGTGCGGGCTCTCTGAAACACATTAATCGCACAGTGTAGTCTCCCTGAAACCGATTAATCCCACGGTGCAGGCTCCCTAAAACAAATTAATCCCACAGTGCGGACTCCCTGAAACAGATTTATCCCACAGTGCGGGCTCCCTGAAACAGATTTATCCCACAGTGTGGGCTCCCTGAAACAGATTAATCCCACAGTGTGGACTCACTGACACAGATTAATCCCACTATGTGAGCTCCCTGAAACAAATTAATCCCACAGTGCGGGCTCCCTGAAACAGATTAATCCCACAGTGCGGGCTCCCTAAAACAGATTAATCCGACAGTGTAGTCTCCCTGAAACAGATTAATTCCACAGTGCAGGCTCCCTAAAAAAGATTAATCCCACAGTGTAGTCTCCCTGAAACAGATTAATCCCACAGTGTGAGCTCCCAGAAACTGATTAATCCCACAGTGTGGGCTCACTGAAACAGATTAATCCCACAGTGTGGGCACCCTAATCCCACATTGTGGACTTCCTGAAACAGATTAATGCCACAGTGTGAGCTCCCTGAAACAGATTAATCCCACAGTGTGACCTCCCTAAAACAGATTAATCCCACAGTGTAGCCTCCCTGAAACAGATTAATACCACAGTGTGGGCTTCCTGAAACAGATTAATCCCACAGTGTAGCCTCCCTGAAACAGATTAATCTCACAGTGTGGTCTCCCTGAAACAGATTAATACCACAGTGTGGGCTCCCTGAAACAGATTAATCCCACAGTGTGGTCTCCCTGAAACAGATTAATCCCACAGTGTGGTCTCCCTGATACAGATTAATCCCACAGTGCGAGCTCGCTGAAACATTTTAATCCCACAGTGTTGGCTCCCTGAAACAGATTAATCCCACAGTGTAAGATCCCTGAAACAGATTAATCCCCCAGTGCGGGCTCCCTGAAACAGATTAATCCCACAGTGCGGGGTCCCTGAAACAGATTAATCCCACAGTGTAGTCTTCCTGAAACCGATTAATCCCACAGTGCAGGCTCCCTGAAAAAGATTAATCCCACAGTGTGGGCACCATAATCCCACATTGTGGACTTTCTGAAACAGATTAATGCCACAGTGTGAGCTCCCTGAAACAGATTAATCCCACAGAGTGACCTCCCTAAAACAGATTAATCCCACAGTGTGAGCTCCCTGAAACAGATTAATCCCAGAGTTAGAGCTCCCTAAAACAGATTAATCCCACAGTGTAGTCTCCCTGAAACAGATTAATCCCAGAGTTAGAGCTCCCTAAAACAGATTAATCCCACAGTGTAGTCTCCCTGAAACAGATTAATCCCACAGTGTTAGCTCCCTGAAACAGATTAATTCCACAGTGTGGTCTCCTGAAAAAGATTAATCCCACAGTGTGGGCTCCCTGAACCAGATTAATCCAACAGTGTGGGCTCCCTGAAACAGATTAATCCCACAGTGTGAGATCCCTGAAACAGATTAATCCCACAGTGTGAGCTCCCTAAAACAGATTAATCCCACAGTGTAGTCTCTCTGAAACAGATTAATCCCACAGTGCGAGCTCCCTGAAACATATTAATCCCACGGTGTGAGCTCCCTGAATCAGATTAATCCCACAGTGTGGGCTCCCTGAAACAGATTAATCCCACAGAGTGAGCTCCCTGAAACAGATTAATCCCACAGTGCGGGCTCCCTGAAACAGATTAATCCCACAGTGTGGGCTCCCTGAAACAGATTAATCCCACAGTGTGTGCTCCCTGACACACATTAATCCCACAGTGTGAGCTCCCTGAAACAGATTAATCCCACAGTGCGGGCTCCCTGAAACAGATTAATCCCACAGTGCGGGCTCCCTAACACAGATTAATCCCACAGTGTAGTCTCCCTGAAACAGATTAATCCCACAGTGCTGGCTCCCTAAAACAGATTAATCCCACAGTGTGGGCTCCCTGAAACAGATTAATTGCACAGTGTGGGATCCCTGACACACATTAATCCCACAGTGTGAACTCCCTGAAACAGAATAATCCCACAGTGCGGGCTCCCTGAAACAGATTAATCCCACAGTGTTGGATCCATGAAACAGATTAATCCCACAGTGTGGGCTTCCTGAAACAGATTAATCCCACAGTGTGGGGACCCTAATCCCACAGTGTGGTCTTAATAAAACAGATTAATCCCAAAGTGTAGCCTCCCTGAAACAGATTAATCCCACAGTGTGGTCTCCCTGAAAAAGGTTAATCCCACAGTGTGGGCTCCCTGAAACAGATTAATCCCACAGTGTGGTCTCCCTAAAACAGATTAATCCCACAGTGTGGTCTCCCTGATACAGATTAATCCCACAGTGCGGGCTCGCTGAAATATTTTAATCCCACAGTGTTGGCTCCCTGAAACAGATTCATCCCACAGTGTAAGATCCCTGAAACAGATTAATCCCCCAGTGCGGGCTCCCTGAAACAGATTAATCCCACAGTGCGGGCTCCCTGAAACAGATAAATCCCACAGTGCGGGCTCCCTGAAACAGATTAATCCCACAGTGTAGTCTCCCGAAAACCGATTAATCCCACAATGCAGGCTCCCTAAAACAAATTAATCCCATAGTGCGGGATCCCTGAAACAGATTTATCCCACAGTGCGGGCTCCCTGAAACAGATTTATCCCACAGTGTGGGCTCCCTGAAACAGATTAATCCCACAGTGTGGAATCCCTCACACAGATTAATCCCACTGTGGGAGCTCCCTGAAACAGATTAATCCCACAGTGCGGGCTCCCTGAAACAGATTAATCCCACAGTGCGGGCTCCCTAAAACAGATTAATCCCACAGTGTAGTCTCCCTGAAACAGATTAATTCCACAGTGCAGGCTCCCTAAAACAGATTAATCCCACAGTGTAGTCTCCTTGAAACAGATTAATCCCACAGTGTGAGCTCCCAGAAACTGATTAATCCCACAGTGTTGGCTCCCTGAAACAGATTAATCCCACAGTGTGGGCTCCCTGAAACAAATTAATCCCACAGTGTGGGCTTCCTGAAACAGTTTAATCCCACAGTGTGGGGACCCTAATCCCACAGTGTGGTCTTCCTAAAACAGATTAATCACACAGTGTAGCCTCCCTGAAACAGATTAATCCCACAGTGTGGTCTCCCTGAAACAGATTAATCCCACAGTGTGAGCTCCCTGAAACAGATTAAACCCCCAGTGCGGGCTCCCTGAAACAGATTAATCCCACAGTGCGGGCTCCCTGAAACAGATTAATCCCACAGTGCGTGCTCCATGAAACAGATTAATCCCACAGTGTAGTCTCCCTGAAACCGATTAATCCCACAGTGCAGGCTCCCTGAAACAGATTAATCCCACAGTGTGGGCACCATAATCCCACATTGTGGACTTCCTGAAACAGATTAATGCCACAGTGTGAGCTGCCTGAAACAGATTAATCCCAAAGTGTGACCTCCTTAAAACAGATTAATCCCACAGTGTAGCCTCCCTGAAACAGATTAATCCCACAGTGTGATCTCCCTGAAACAGATTAATCCCACAGTGTAGTCTCCCTGAAACAGATTAATCCCACAGTGTTAGCTCCCTGAAACAGATTAATCCCACAGTGCCGGCTCCCTGAAACAGATTAATCCCACAGTGTGATCTCCCTGAAACAGATTAAACCCACAGTGCGGGCTCCCTGAAACAGATTAATTCCACAGTGTGGTCTCCCTGAAACAGATTAATCCCACAGTGTGGGCTCCCTGAACCAGATTAATCCAACAGTGTGGGCTCCCTGAAACAGATTAATCCCACAGTGTGAGATCCCTGAAACAGATTAATCCCACAGTGTGAGCTCCCTAAAACAGATTAATCCCACAGTGTAGTCTCTCTGAAACAGATTAATCCCACAGTGTGAGCTCCCTGAAACATATTAATCCCACAGTGTGAGCTCCCTGAATCAGATTAATCCCACAGTGTGGGCTCCCTGAAACAGGTTAATCCCACAGAGTGAGCTCCCTGAAACAGATTAATCCCACAGTGCGGGCTCCCTGAAACAGATTAATCCCACAGTGTGGGCTCCCTGAAACAGATTAATCCCACAGTGTGGGCTCCCTGACACACATTAATCCCACAGTGTGAGCTCCCTGAAACAGATTAATCCCACAGTGCGGGCTCCCTGAAACAGATTAATCCCACAGTGCGGGCTCCCTAAAACAGATTAATCCCACAGTGTAGTCTCCCTGAAACAGATTAATCCCACAGTGCTGGCTCCCTAAAACAGATTAATCCCACAGTGTAGTCTCCCTCAAACAGATTAATCCCACAGTGTGGGCTTCCTGAAACAGATTAATCCCACAGTGTGGGGACCCTAATCCCACAGTGTGGTCTTCCTAAAACAGATTAATCCCAGAGTGTAGCCTCCCTGAAACAGATTAATCCCACAGTGTGGTCTCCCTGAAACAGGTTAATCCCACAGTGTGGCCTCCCTGAAACAGATTAATCCCACAGTGTGGTCTCCCTGATACAGATTAATCCCACAGTGCGGGTTCGCTGAAACATTTTAATCCCACAGTGTTGGCTCCCTGAAACAGATTAATCCCACTGTGTAAGCTCCCTGAAACAGATTAATCCCCCAGTGCGGGCTCCCTGAAACAGATTAATCCCACAGTGTGGTCTCCCTGATACAGATTAATCCCACAGTGCGGGCTCGCTGAAACATTTTAATCCCACAGTGTTGGCTCCCTGAAACAGATTAATCCCACAGTGTAAGGTCCCTGAAACCGATTAATCCCCCAGTGCGGGCTCCCTGAAATAGATTAATCCCACAGTGTGGGCTCCCTGAAACAGATTAATCCCACAGTGCAGGCTCCCTGAAACAGATTAATCCCACAGTGTGTCTCCCTTATACTGATTAATCCCACAGTGCAGGCTCCCTAAAACAAATTAATCCCACAGTGCAGGCTCCCTGAAACAGATTTATCCCACAGTGCGGGCTCCCTGAAACAGATTTTTCCAACAGTGTGGGCTCCCTGAAACAGATTAATCCCACAGTGTGGACTCCCTGACACAGATTAATCCCACTGTGTGAGCTCCCTGACACAGATTAATCCCACAGTGCGGGCTCCCTGAAACAGATTAATCCCACAGTGTAGTCTCCCTGAAACAGATTAATCCCACAATGTGAGCTCCCAGAAACTGATTAATCCCACAGTGTTGGCTCCCTGAAACAGATTAATCCCACAGTGTGGGCTCCCTGAAACAGATTAATCCCACAGTGTGGGCACCCTAATCCCACATTGTGGACTTCCTGAAACAGATTAATGCCACAGTGTGAGCTCCCTGAAACAGATTAATCCCACAGTGTGACCTCCCTAAAACAGATTAATCCCACAGTGTAGCCTCCCTGAAACAGATTAATCCCACAGTGTGGGCTTCCTGAAACAGATTAATCCCACAGTGTGGGGACCCTAATCCCACAGTGTGGTCTTCCTAAAACAGATTAATCCCACAGTGTAGCCTCCCTGAAACAGATTAATCCCACAGTGTGGTCTCCCTGAAACAGATTAATCCCACAGTGTGGGCTCCCTGAAACAGATTAATCCCACAGTGTAGTCTCCCTGAAACCGATTAATCCCACAGTGCAGGCTCCCTGAAACAGATTAATCCCACAGTGTGGGCACCATAATCCCACATTGTGGACTTCCTGAAACAGATTAATGCCACAGTGTGAGCTCCCTGAAACAGATTAATCCCACAGTGTGACCTCCCTAAAACAGATTAATCCCACAGTGTAGCCTCCCTGAAACAGATTAATCCCACAGTGTGGTCTCCCTGAAACAGATTAATCCCACAGTGTGGGCTCCCTGAAACAGATTAATCCTACAGTGTGGTCTCCCTGAAACAGATTAATCGCACAGTGTGGTCTCCCTGAAACAGATTAATCCCACAGTGCGGGCTCACTGAAACAGATTAATCCCACAGTGTTGGCTCCCTGAAACAGATTAATCCCACAGTGTGAGCTCCCTGAAACAAATTAATCCCCCAGTGCGGGCTCCCTGAAACAGATTAATCCAACAGTGTGGGCTCCCTGAAACAGATTAATCCCACAGTGTGGGCTCCCTGAAACAGATTAATCCCACAGTGCGGGCTCCCTGAAACAGATTAATCCCACAGAGTGTGCTCCCAGAAACTGATTAATCCCACAGTGTTGGCTCCCTGAAACAGATTAATCCCACAGTGTGAGCTCCCTGAAACAAATTAATCCCCCAGTGCGGGCTCCCTGAAACAGATTAATCCAACAGTGTCGGCTCCCTGAAACAGATTAATCCCACAGTGTGTTCTCCCTGAAACAGATTAATCCCACAGTGCGGGCTCCCTGAAACAGATTAATCCCACAGTGTGGGCTCCCTGAAACAGATTAATCCCACAGTGTGGGCTCCCTGAAACAGATTAATCCCACAGTGTGGTCTCCCTGAAACAGTTTAATCCCACAGTGTGGGCACCCTGACACAGATTAATCCCACAGTGTGAGCTCCCTGAAACAGATTAATCCCACAGTGCGGGCTCCCTGAAACAGATTAATCCCACAGTGCGGTCTCCCTGAAACAGATTAATCCCACAGTGTGGGCTCCCTGAAACAGATAAATTCAACAGTGTGAGCTCCACTTAACAGGTTAATACAACAGCTCGAGGTCCCTTCAACAGATTAATACAACAGTGTGAAGTCCCTGAAACAGATTAATAGAAAATTGCAAGCTTCCTGAAAAAGATTAACGCAGCAGGGCGAGCTCCCTGAAACAGATTAATAAAAAAGGGATGAGCTCCCTGAAATAAAATAATACTACAACATAAGCTCTTTGAAAAAGAGTATTACAAGACTGCGATCTCCCCGAAAAAGATGAATACAACAGCACGAGCTCCCTGAAACAGATTAATACAAGAGTACGATCATCTTGAAACTGATTAATACAACAGTATAAGATCCCTTTAACCAATTAATAAAACTTCACGAGGTCCTTCAATCAGATTAATACAACATCGCGAGTTCTCTGAACCAGATTAATACAATAGCGAAAGATGCATTAAAATGATTAATAAAACAACGCGAGCTCCCTGAAACATAAATACGCAAGAGGGCAAGCTCCTTGAAACAGATTAATACAGCAGGGCAAACTCCCAGTAACAGATTATTTCATCAGGGCAATTTTCCGGAAACAGATTAGTACAACAGGGTAAGCTCCCTGAAACAGATACATACAGAAAAGTGGGCTCCCTGAAACAAATTAATGCAGCAGGGCAAGCTGCATGAAACAGATTAATACAAAAGGGTGAACTCACTGAAACAAATTAATACTACAGCTCGAGCTCCCTGAAACAGATTAATAGAACAGCACAAGTTGCCTGAAACAGATTAATACATTAGGGCAAGCTCCCTGAAAAAGATTAATGCCATAGTGCGATCTCGCTGAAGCAGACTAAGAGAACAGCTCCATCTCCCTGAAAGAGATTAGTACAACAGCACAAGCTCCCTGTAAATGATTAATACAAGAGTGCAAGCTCCTTGAAACTGATTAATACAATAGGGCAAACTATCTGAAATAGATTAATAAAAGAGTACAAGCTCCCTTTAACTAAATAATACAACATCGCGAGGTCCTTCAATCAGATTAATACAACATTGTGAGGTCCCTGAAACAGATCAATACAACAGCGTGAGCTCCATAAACAGATTAAAACAGTGCAGGTTCACTGAAAGAGATTAATACAGCAGGCCGAGCTACCTAAAACATATCAATACAACAGCGCAAGCTCCATGAAACAGATTAGTAAAACAGCTCGAGGACCTACAACAGATTCATACAAAATTGTGAACTTCCTGAAACAGATTAATAGAACATCACGAGCTTCCTGAAACAGATTAAGACAACAGCGCGATCTCCATGAAATAGATTAATACAAAAGAGCGAGCTCCTCAAAACTGATTAACACAACAGGGCAATCTTCCTGAAACTGATTAATACAACAGTACGAGCTCCCATTAACCGATTAATACAATATCATGAGGTCCTTGAGTCAGATTAAATCAAAAGGGCAAGCTCCCTGAACCAGATTATTACAACCTTGCAGAGTCCCTGAAACAGATTAATACAACAGCGCAAGCTCCCTGAGCCAGATTAATCCCACAGTGTGGGCTCCCTAAAACAGATTAATCCGACAGTGTAGTCTCCCTGAAACAGATTAATTCCACAGTGCAGGCTCCCTAAAAAAGATTAATCCCACAGTGTAGTCTCCCTGAAACAGATTAATCCCACAGTGTGAGCTCCCAGAAACTGATTAATCCCACAGTGTGGGCTCCCTGAAACAGATTAATCCCACAGTGTGGGCACCCTAATCCCACATTGTGGACTTCCTGAAACAGATTAATGCCACAGTGTGAGCTCCCTGAAACAGATTAATCCCACAGTGTGACCTCCCTAAAACAGATTAATCCCACAGTGTAGCCTCCCTGAAACAGATTAATCCCACAGTGTGGGCTTCCTGAAACAGATTAATCCCACAGTGTAGCCTCCCTGAAACAGATTAATCCCACAGTGTGGTCTCCCTGAAACAGATTAATACCACAGTGTGGGCTCCCTGAAACAGATTAATCCCACAGTGTGGTCCCCCTGAAACAGATTAATCCCACAGTGTGGTCTCCCTGATACAGATTAATCCCACAGTGCGAGCTCGCTGAAACATTTTAATCCCACAGTGTTGGCTCCCTGAAACAGATTAATCCCACAGTGTAAGCTCCCTGAAACAGATTAATCCCCCAGTGCGGGCTCCCTGAAACAGATTAATCCCACAGTGCGGGGTCCCTGAAACAGATTAATCCCACAGTGCGGGCTCCCTGAAACAGATTAATCCCACAGTGTAGTCTTCCTGAAACCGATTAATCCCACAGTGCAGGCTCCCTGAAAAAGATTAATCCCACAGTGTGGGCACCATAATCCCACATTGTGGACTTTCTGAAACAGATTAATGCCACAGTGTGAGCTCCCTGAAACAGATTAATCCCACAGAGTGACCTCCCTAAAACAGATTAATCCCACAGTGTGAGCTCCCTGAAACAGATTAATCCCAGAGTTAGAGCTCCCTAAAACAGATTAATCCCACAGTGTAGTCTCCCTGAAACAGATTAATCCCAGAGTTAGAGCTCCCTAAAACAGATTAATCCCACAGTGTAGTCTCCCTGAAACAGATTAATCCCACAGTGTTAGCTCCCTGAAACAGATTAATTCCACAGTGTGGTCTCCCTGAAAAAGATTAATCCCACAGTGTGGGCTCCCTGAACCAGATTAATCCAACAGTGTGGGCTCCCTGAAACAGATTAATCCCACAGTGTGAGATCCCTGAAACAGATTAATCCCACAGTTTGAGCTCCCTAAAACAGATTAATCCCACAGTGTAGTCTCTCTGAAACAGATTAATCCCACAGTGTGAGCTCCCTGAAACATATTAATCCCACGGTGTGAGCTCCCTGAATCAGATTAATCCCACAGTGTGGGCTCCCTGAAACAGATTAATCCCACAGAGTGAGCTCCCTGAAACAGATTAATCCCACAGTGCGGGCTCCCTGAAACAGATTAATCCCACAGTGTGGGCTCCCTGAAACAGATTAATCCCACAGTGTGGGCACCCTAATCCCACATTGTGGACTTCCTGAAACAGATTAATGCCACAGTGTGAGCTCCCTGAAACAGATTAATCCCACAGTGTGACCTCCCTAAAACAGATTAATCCCACAGTGTAGCCTCCCTGAAACAGATTAATCCCACAGTGTGGGCTTCCTGAAACAGATTAATCCCACAGTGTAGCCTCCCTGAAACAGATTAATCCCACAGTGTGGTCTCCCTGAAACAGATTAATACCACAGTGTGGGCTCCCTGAAACAGATTAATCCCACAGTGTGGTCCCCCTGAAACAGATTAATCCCACAGTGTGGTCTCCCTGATACAGATTAATCCCACAGTGCGAGCTCGCTGAAACATTTTAATCCCACAGTGTTGGCTCCCTGAAACAGATTAATCCCACAGTGTAAGCTCCCTGAAACAGATTAATCCCCCAGTGCGGGCTCCCTGAAACAGATTAATCCCACAGTGCGGGGTCCCTGAAACAGATTAATCCCACAGTGCGGGCTCCCTGAAACAGATTAATCCCACAGTGTAGTCTTCCTGAAACCGATTAATCCCACAGTGCAGGCTCCCTGAAAAAGATTAATCCCACAGTGTGGGCACCATAATCCCACATTGTGGACTTTCTGAAACAGATTAATGCCACAGTGTGAGCTCCCTGAAACAGATTAATCCCACAGAGTGACCTCCCTAAAACAGATTAATCCCACAGTGTGAGCTCCCTGAAACAGATTAATCCCAGAGTTAGAGCTCCCTAAAACAGATTAATCCCACAGTGTAGTCTCCCTGAAACAGATTAATCCCAGAGTTAGAGCTCCCTAAAACAGATTAATCCCACAGTGTAGTCTCCCTGAAACAGATTAATCCCACAGTGTTAGCTCCCTGAAACAGATTAATTCCACAGTGTGGTCTCCCTGAAAAAGATTAATCCCACAGTGTGGGCTCCCTGAACCAGATTAATCCAACAGTGTGGGCTCCCTGAAACAGATTAATCCCACAGTGTGAGATCCCTGAAACAGATTAATCCCACAGTTTGAGCTCCCTAAAACAGATTAATCCCACAGTGTAGTCTCTCTGAAACAGATTAATCCCACAGTGTGAGCTCCCTGAAACATATTAATCCCACGGTGTGAGCTCCCTGAATCAGATTAATCCCACAGTGTGGGCTCCCTGAAACAGATTAATCCCACAGAGTGAGCTCCCTGAAACAGATTAATCCCACAGTGCGGGCTCCCTGAAACAGATTAATCCCACAGTGTGGGCTCCCTGAAACAGATTAATCCCACAGTGTGTGCTCCCTGACACACATTAATCCCACAGTGTGAGCTCCCTGAAACAGATTAATCCCACAGTGCGGGCTCCCTGAAACAGATTAATCCCACAGTGCGGGCTCCCTAACACAGATTAATCCCACAGTGTAGTCTCCCTGAAACCGATTAATCCCACAGTGCGGGCTCCCTGAAACAGATTAATCCCACAGTGTGAGCTCCCTGAAACAAATTAATCCCCCAGTGCGGGCTCCCTGAAACAGATTAATCCAACAGTGTGGGCTCCCTGAAACAGATTAATCCCACAGTGTGTTCTCCCTGAAACAGATTAATCCCACAGTGCGGGCTCCCTGAAACAGATTAATCCCACAGTGTGGGCTCCCTGAAACAGATTAATCCCACAGTGTGGGCTCCCTGAAACAGATTAATCCCACAGTGTGGTCTCCCTGAAACAGTTTAATCCCACAGTGTGGGCTCCCTGACACAGATTAATCCCACAGTGTGAGCTCCCTGAAACAGATTAATCCCACAGTGCGGGCTCCCTGAAACAGATTAATCCCACAGTGCGGTCTCCCTGAAACAGATTAATCCCACAGTGTGGGCTCCCTGAAACAGATAAATTCAACAGTGTGAGCTCCACTTAACAGGTTAATACAACAGCTCGAGGTCCCTTCAACAGATTAATACAACAGTGTGAAGTCCCTGAAACAGATTAATAGAAAATTGCAAGCTTCCTGAAAAAGATTAACGCAGCAGGGCGAGCTCCCTGAAACAGATTAATAAAAAAGGGATGAGCTCCCTGAAATAAAATAATACTACAACATAAGCTCTTTGAAAAAGAGTATTACAAGACTGCGATCTCCCCGAAAAAGATGAATACAACAGCACGAGCTCCCTGAAACAGATTAATACAAGAGTACGATCATCTTGAAACTGATTAATACAACAGTATAAGATCCCTTTAACCAATTAATAAAACTTCACGAGGTCCTTCAATCAGATTAATACAACATCGCGAGTTCTCTGAACCAGATTAATACAATAGCGAAAGATGCATTAAAATGATTAATAAAACAACGCGAGCTCCCTGAAACATAAATACGCAAGAGGGCAAGCTCCTTGAAACAGATTAATACAGCAGGGCAAACTCCCAGTAACAGATTATTTCATCAGGGCAATTTTCCGGAAACAGATTAGTACAACAGGGTAAGCTCCCTGAAACAGATACATACAGAAAAGTGGGCTCCCTGAAACAAATTAATGCAGCAGGGCAAGCTGCATGAAACAGATTAATACAAAAGGGTGAACTCACTGAAACAAATTAATACTACAGCTCGAGCTCCCTGAAACAGATTAATAGAACAGCACAAGTTGCCTGAAACAGATTAATACATTAGGGCAAGCTCCCTGAAAAAGATTAATGCCATAGTGCGATCTCGCTGAAGCAGACTAAGAGAACAGCTCCATCTCCCTGAAAGAGATTAGTACAACAGCACAAGCTCCCTGTAAATGATTAATACAAGAGTGCAAGCTCCTTGAAACTGATTAATACAATAGGGCAAACTATCTGAAATAGATTAATAAAAGAGTACAAGCTCCCTTTAACTAAATAATACAACATCGCGAGGTCCTTCAATCAGATTAATACAACATTGTGAGGTCCCTGAAACAGATCAATACAACAGCGTGAGCTCCATAAACAGATTAAAACAGTGCAGGTTCACTGAAAGAGATTAATACAGCAGGCCGAGCTACCTAAAACATATCAATACAACAGCGCAAGCTCCATGAAACAGATTAGTAAAACAGCTCGAGGACCTACAACAGATTCATACAAAATTGTGAACTTCCTGAAACAGATTAATAGAACATCACGAGCTTCCTGAAACAGATTAAGACAACAGCGCGATCTCCATGAAATAGATTAATACAAAAGAGCGAGCTCCTCAAAACTGATTAACACAACAGGGCAATCTTCCTGAAACTGATTAATACAACAGTACGAGCTCCCATTAACCGATTAATACAATATCATGAGGTCCTTGAGTCAGATTAAATCAAAAGGGCAAGCTCCCTGAACCAGATTATTACAACCTTGCAGAGTCCCTGAAACAGATTAATACAACAGCGCAAGCTCCCTGAGCCAGATTAATCCCACAGTGTGGGCTCCCTGAAACAGATTAATACAACAGGCCAAGCTCCCTGAAACAGATGATAAAAAAGGCCAAGATGCCTGGAACAAATTTATACAACAGTGCGACTTCCCTGAATCAAATAAATTCAACAGTGCAAGCTCTGTTTAACAGGTTAATACAACAGCTCTATGTCCCTACAACAGATTAATACAACAGTGTGAACTCTCTGAAACATGATTAATAGAACATTGTGAGCTCCCTGAAACATATTAATACAGAATCAAGAGCTCCCTGAAACAGATTAATACAGAATCAAGAGCTGCCTGAAACAGATTAATACAACAGGGCGAGCTCCCTGAAACAATTTAAAACAACAATGCGATCTCTCTGACACAGATTAATACAACTGCGCCAAGTCCCTGAAGCAGATTAATACAACAGTGCATGCTCCCAGAATCAGATTAATCAAATTTTATTACTTTGAACTTTAATGTAAGTAATGATCAAATCAAAAGAATACTGACCCTTAAAAAAAACATGAAAAATATCACTAATGCAGTTTCTGACATTTTTTTCTTGCAGAGAATGCATCAAAATTGTACTCGCCTCGTGCTTTACTTTCTGGCGTCCCTTTTTTTCAGGTTGTGTCGTCCCCCTCAGGCTGGTGCCTGATGAAGAAGCAATCCCCACCCCCCTCCCTGTCCCCCATCTCTATGTTAGTGCACAAAGATACTTACATATTCAGGTCTCACTCACGACTGAACTGAAAAGTAAAGGGGTCTGGACTGAAACCTGATTGTTGCGATAATGTGTAATCCTCTTCACCAATGAGATAATTTGGAATGGATGATAATAAGACCGGTCAGAAAAAATATAGTTATAATCAAGGATAACAACAGCAAGGATAAGAGAAAGAATCGAGAAACAGAGAATAATTGGAAGAGCGAAAAAGCACGTTATGAAAATAAAAAGGACAAAGATATTTTTCTCACAAGTTTCCTCAATTGTGTTGTACTGTCAGTGTTCAAGGTCACATCTTTCACACCAACATAATGAGTTGATTTTTTCAAAACAACTTTTTAATTATCTCCCAAAACATTTCTATGCCCACCAAAATATTCCCACGACCCACCTTGAGAATTTATGTTACCATTTTATTCCTTGAAGTACAGAATTATTTGATAGAGATTTTCAAGATTTTGAGAGGTATAGATAGAGTCAATGTGAATATGAATTTTCCACTTCGATTGGGGGAGATAAATGGGAGAGTTCATTTTTCTAAGCTGAAAGGGGAAAGGTAGAGGGGGAACATTAGGGGGGGAGTTCTTCACACAGAGAGAGGTGGCAGTGTGGAATGAGCTGCCATCTGATGTGGTGAATGGGGCCTCATTTTTGCTTTTAAGAATAAATTGGATAGATACATGAATGGTAGAAGCCTGGAGAGTAATGGAATGGGAGCATATCACTCACACCCCTTCTCTCCCCCTCTGCTCCCTCTCACCCCCTCTATTCCACTCTTTCCCTCTCTCTCCACTTTCCCCACTCTCTCTCCCTCTGTATCCCCCTCACCCTCTCTCCCCTCTATCTCTGCCTCTCTCTCTCTCTCTCTCCAAATCTCCCTTCTGTCTTTACTAGGACCAGGGAGATGATGGAGAGAAGTGGCATGAGGGACCTGGGTGAGATGGAGAGGGAGGAAAGAGAGTGAGGGATATGACAGGGAAAGAGGATGAGAGAGGTAAGAAAAGTGGGGGAGAGAGATGGGTGGAGATGGGAAGAGCGTGGTAGAGAGAGGTGGAGAAGTGGAGAGAGGCAGAGATAGGGGAATAGAAAGGGGAAGAGAAAGTGAGAGAGGGGAGAGAATGACTGGACAGGGAGGGGAACGAGATGGGGAGAGTGGTGCTAGAGAGAGGCCAGAGAAAAGGGGGAAAGATGAAGGGCAGAGGGTGGTGACAGGTAGAAAGGGGAGAGAGGCAGAGATAGGGGGGAAGAGAGACAGGGGAAAGGGGAGAGGTGGAGAGAGATAGGGAAACAAAGGGGAAGAGTGGAGGAGGGATTTGTACAGACAGGGGAGAGAAGGGATTGACAGAGGGGGGGAAAGGGGGCTGAGAGGTGCAGAGGGGTTGTGCAAGAATGGAGAGATGGAAAGTGGGGGAGAGAGGGATGTGAGAAGGGGTGATAGAATGGTAGAGAGATGGGAGAGAGGAAGGAGGAGTGAGGAAAGGGGAGAGAGAGGGGAGAAAGAGGTGGAGAAGGGGGAGGGGAGCAAGGGGGGAAAAGAGGGGCAGAGAAATGGTTGGGGGAAGGAGAGGATAAAGATAGGGGGATAGATAGGGGTAAGAGATGAGGAGAGAGAGGAGGAGGGGAGATGGAGAAAGATGGTTAGAGGGAGAAAGAGGAGAGTGAGGGGACTGAGGGAGAAAACATGGCAAGATGGAGGACAGAGGGGATAGAGAGAGAGGGTGAGGGGCTGAGAGAGGGGGAGAGATGGAGAGGGCATGAAGGAGGGAGAGGAGAGAGTGGGGAGAGCGGGGAGATGGGAGGGACAGTGAGAATAGCAGGTTAACGAGTTAGGGGGCATAAAGAGGGAGAAAGGGGAGAGATTATGGGAGGGAGGGTGGAAAAGAGCAGTCAGAGAGGGGAAGAGAAGGTTGGGAGAGGAGGAGTGAGAGACAGAGAGAGTGTGAGGGGTGAGTTTGGCAGAGAATGGAGACAGAGGGAAGAGAGAAGAGGAGAGAGGGAAAAATCGGAGTTACAGTGGATAGGGATAGAGGGGGGGAGAGAGGTGAGAGAGAGAGAGAAGGGGTGAGAGAGGGGGTGTGGTGGGACAGGGAGAGATGGAGGCAAAAGGGGGAGTGGATGAGAAAGGGGAGGGAGAAAAGGAGGAGAGATGGCAAGAGAGGAGTAGAGTGAGGGGGAGAAAGAGGGAAAGAGGGAAAGAGGCAATAGGAGTATCTAGATGAGGTGGAAAGAGAGGGGAGGGATATTGGGGAGAGGACTAAGAGACAGGGAGAGGGGGTGCAAGAGAGAGGAAAGAATGGGGAGAAGCAGTAAGATGGTGAGATGGGGAAAGAGTGAGGAGGAGGGATGGGAAGAGAGAAGGATGAAAGAGAAGAGGAGAGAGGAGAGTTGAAGAGAGGGTGAGGGGGATATAGAGGGAAGAGAGTGGGGATAGAGGGAGTGAGAGGGAGCAGAGGGGGAGAGAAGGGGTGTGAGTTTGGGGAGAGAAGGGATGAGAAAGGAAAAAAGGGAAGGAGAGAGATAGAGGAGACAAAGGGCGAGTGAGGGGTGAGAGGGGATGAGATAGAAGTGAGTGACAGAGAGGGGGTGGAAAGGAAAAAGAGGAGCATCACGGGGCAATGGGGAGAGGGGGAGAGATGAGGGAGAAAGGGTGAAGAGAGAAAGGGGATGAGATAGAGTGGGAGAGAGAGCAGAGAGAGAGAGAGGTGGGATGGGGCAGATAGAATGAGACAGAAGGGGGAAAAAGGGAGAAATAGGAGAAAGAGGGAGAAAGAGGGTAGAGAAAGGAGAGAGATCAGTGAGTGAGGGAGGGAGGGAGGGATGGAGAGGATAATGACAGAGGGTGTAGATAAAGGTCATCAGGGATACAACAGTTCAGCCCAATCAGGAGGGAGAGAGGAGAAGGAGGAAAGAGTGGGGACAGAAGGGAAAGAGAGGAGGGAGGGAGGAGACAGGATGAAAGCAGAGAGACAGAGGAGTTGGGATGGAGAGATAGGGTGGAAAGGGGGAGAGGGTTGGGATGGAGAGATAGGGTGGAAAGGGGGAGAGGGGTGGTAAGAGAGGAAACCCGAGGGGGAAAGGAGGTGAGAGAGATAGAGTGGAAGAGAAGTAAAAGAGATGGGGAGAGATGGGAGGGAGGACAGCAGAGAGGAAAAGAAAGGGGAGAGCAGGTTAGAAAGAAAGGGAGAGAGTGGAAGAGGGGAGAGAGAGACAGAGGTGGAGAGTGAGGGAGGAGAGAAGGGAAGAAAGTGTGAGGATAGAGGGAGAGAGTGGAAGAGAGATTTGTGGAGAAGGAGGGGTTAAGGGAGGGAGGAAGGATGGGAAAGTGAGAGGCGGAAGGATGGGGAGTGAAAGGTAGAGGGGGAAAGAGAGGGAGAGGGTTTTGCAGGAGAGAGTGGGGAGAGAGGGGTGTGAGGCAGGAAAGAGGTGAACAAGAAAAGAGGAAATGGAAAGAAGACAAAGGGAGGGGGAGAGAGGAGAAGAGAGATGGAAAAGATGGAGGAGAGATGGGAGAGGGAAAAGATGGGAGGGAAACAAGAGAAGGGGGAAAAGAGGGGAAGAGAGAATGGGAGAAAGGGCAAAGAGAAGCAGGGTGAAACTGGGAGAGAATGGGTAAAGAGGTGAAATGAGGGGAGAATGAGTGGTCAGACATGGGGAGAGATGGGGAGGGGGGAGAGAGATGGGGTGAGAGGGGGAGTAATGTGGCAGACAGGGAGATAGAGGAGGGAGGGGAAAAGATAGGATGAGTGGATAAAAGGGGAGAGAGGGGGACAGATGGGAAATAGAGAGCAGGCAGATAGAGTGAGAAACCAGGGGGTGGAGATAGTGGAGGTTGACATGGGTGAGGGGGGAGAGAGGAGTCAGAGAAGGGGAGTGAGTGGGAAAGAGAGGGGGAGAGATGGGAGAGGAGGAGTGATGGGGAAGAGAGAAATATGGGGAGAGTGGGGAAAGGGAATGGGGATGAGAGGGGAAAGAGGAGAGGAGGGGCAGAGAGACAGAGAGAGGAGATAGAGAAGGGGCGGAGAGAGATGGCAAGGGAGAGGTGGGAGCATGAAAGTGGAGAGAGAGATGGGGTGAGTGGATTGGAGAGAATGGGGAGAGGTGAGAAATGGGAGAGATAGAGGGGAAGGTGGAGAGTAGGTGAGAGATAGTGGGAGGGATGGGGGTAAATTTGGGAGTAGACAGGGGAAAGAGATGGTGGAGAGATGGGGAGGGAGGGGAGATAAATAGGAGAATGAAGGGAGAACAGATAGGGGGTAAATGCATAGGGGAGTGAGAAAGGGTTGATGGAGGAGAAACATGAAGAGAATGAAAGAGGGGGATGTGGGCATGGTAGAGAGGAGGAAAGAGATGGGGAGAAAGGGGAAACAGGCAGAGGCAGGAAAGGGGAATGAGAGAGGGGACAGCAAGAGGGAGAATGAGTAGAAAGAGAGAGATGGGAGAGGGGGGTTTAGGGCAGTAAAGAAAGGGGAGAGAGAGGGAATAGACAGGGAGGGAGATGGGGAGAGTTGTAGGGAAGAGATGGGGAGAGAGTGGCAAGGGGAGAGAATGGGGGAGCACTGGGTGAGAGAAAAGAAAGAGTGTGGAGGAGAGTGAGAGATGGGAAGTGAGAAGAGAGTGATAGAGAGGGAGAGAGAGTGAATAGAGAGGAAAGAAAGGATAAGTGAGCCAGGAAAGTGGAGACAAAAGGGGGAAAAGACAGAAAGAGGAGAGAGAATGGGAAGAGAGAGAGGAGAAAGGACAGAGTGAGGGATTGGCAGAGAGATTGGGATAGGGGAAGGGGGAGAGAGGAAGGTGAGCGGTGAGATTAGTGGAGAGATTGGGAGAGAGAAGGAGCGATGGGGAAGAAAGGATAAAATGATGGGGAGAGGGTGAGAGACGTTGGAGAGATGGGAAATGGGGAGAGAGGAGGAGAAAGGGGCAGAGGGGAAAACGGGGAGAGAGCAGGAGGGAGGAGCAGAGAGAGGGGAGGGAATAGTTGAACCTTCCCTTTCTTTCCAAGACCCATGCTGGGCACAGGATTTTGCTCCTGGCCTCGGTCTCGGGCCTGCACACATTTTATTTCAGACAGCAGGAGAATTGTGCAGAGATATTTGTCCTGCTTTCTGTGTGGTCTGGTCTCCGAAATCATGCCAGATGTCCTGACACCACTCCACTCCTTCAGAGGAGCAGATAGTGAGGGGTGTATCAGTGTTAAAGTGAGTGGTTTGATCCTCCAAGACACTGTGGTCCTCAGAAATACTGTGGTCCTCCACACATCAGGGATGCTGTGGACATTCAACATATTGGTTCTCAGTGATGTTGTGGTCACACAGTGGTGGCACTGATGTCCACCATGAAGGTTCCTTACTCCTTGAGAAGATCCTTCCTTCCTGCAGAAGCTCCCTCAATCCGCATGGAACTCCCACCTTCACCGGGAAGATAACATTCCCAGGAAGTTCCATTCTTCACTAAGAAGCTCCCTTGTTTCCCGAGAACCTCCCTCCTTGATAAGCTCCCTCCTACCCTTCCAAAATTCCTCCTTCTCAGAGAATCTTTTTTTCCCTCCTGGGAAGATACCTCCCTCTCTGGAAAGCACCACCCCCCCCCCCGGAAAACTTTCCCCTCCCAGGAAGCTCCCTCCTACCCCAGGGAGATCTCTCATTCCCTGTGAAGCAATTTCTTTCCCTGTGAATCTCCTTTCTTTCCCAAGAAGCTCCCTCCTTCCCAAAAAATCTCCTAGGAGCTACCTGCCACCCCTCTGGAAGCTCCATCCTTCTCCAGGAAGCTCCCTGCCTACCTGTGGAATGGTCTCTCCCTGATAAGCTTCATTCTTCCTCGGGGATCTACCTCCTTCCCAGCGAAGCTCCCTCCATCCAAAAGATGCTCTTTCCTCCCCAGGGAAGCTCTGTCCCTCCCTGGAAAGATCCCTCCTTCCCTGTGAAGCAATCTCTTTCCCTGTGAATCTCTCTTCTTCCCCGGGAAGTTCCCTCCTTCGCGTAATGGGAAAGACCCTCCATGCCCAAGGAGCTCGGTCCTTCCTGGTGAAGCTCCCTCCCTTTCTCAGTACATCCCTCATTCCTTCTTGTCCCCCAAAATATCCCCCTCCACCCTGAGATGTTTCCTCCAAAAGGCTCCCCCTTTCCTGAAAAAGCTCCCATCTTCCCCAAAGCTCCCTCCCACAACCACCCTGATAAGCTCCCTCCTTCTCTGGAAAGATCCCTCCTTTTCCAGGAAGCTTCCTCTGTTCTAGTGAGGCTTCCTCCTACATTGGGCAGCTCACTCTCACCATGGGATCCTTCCTTCTTACCACAAAACCTCCCTCCTTCCCTGTGGTGCTCTCTTTACTCAGGAAGTTCCCTCCTTCCCAGGAACACTCTTTCCCTCCATCCTGGGAAATTCCCTCCTTCTCCAAGAAGATCCCTCCCTCCCTGTGAAGCTCCCCCAAAAATCTTCCTCTTTCCTCAAGGTTCCTTCCTTTTGCGGGGCTCCCTCCCTTCTTCCCCTAAAGGCTCCCTCCCACCCTGAGAAGCTCCTTCCTTTTCCAGAGAGCTCCCTCCTTCGCTCAAAACGAGGCTTCCTTCTTCACTGGGAAGCTTCCTCCCACGCCAGGATGTTTCCTATATCCCTGTGAAGCTCCCTTCTTACCCAGGAATCCCCCTCCTTCCCTGAAAAGCTCTTTTCTTCCCTGGAAGCCCCTTCCTTCCCCATGAAGCTCTTTCCTTCGCTGAGAATCTCCATCCTTTCTCCCTGATCCTTCTCTTCCGGAAACCTCCCTAATGAGCTCCCTCCTTTCCCGCCGTTCCATTCGACCGCAAGAAGCCGTCTCCCTCCCCGAATAATCTTTCCCAACCAAGTTCCTTCCTGCAATGAAAAGCTACTTTCCTCCCCGCGAAACTTTCTCCCTCCCTGGGAAGCTCCTTCCTTCCCGAAAATCTGCACAAGAAGAACCCCGAGAATCTCGCCCCTTCATGAAGAAGCTCCGTCACCTCCCTGCCTCGCTGTGAAGTTCCCTCCCTGCAAAGTTTCCTTCTTCCTCTGGAATCTCCCTCCTTCTCTAGGATTCTCCTCCCATCACCGAGAAGCTCCCTCCCTTCCAGAGAAGCGTGTCCCATCACCAAGAAGCTCCCCCTCCCTCCCAATGGTTTCCTCACCCCTCCTCTCCCTCATCCAGTGAGGGATGAGATATGGTGAGGGTTCTGGGGGGTTAACACATTGAATCCCCACAGGTTTATCCCTGCCGTGCATGACTCATTCTTGGCTCTGGCTTCTGCCTTGACATGTCTGCATGGTTCCTCCTCATTTGACTAGGAAATAAGGGCTGTTGGGCTCCTGTTAACCCTCACCTGGCCCTCTCTAAGCCCGTCTCCTGGAGCGTCGCATGTGGCCTTCTGACCAGGATGCTGGCACAGAGGGTTGTGGTAGAACAGAGGGACAAACAGAAACACAATTCCTTGAAAGTGATGTCACAGTTAGATCGGGTTGGAGAGGGAGCCTTTTCCAGGAAGCTTCCTCTGTTCTAGTGAGGCTTCCTCCTACATTGGGCAGCCCACTCCCACCCTGGGATCCTTCCTTTTTACCACAAAACCTCCCTCCTTCCCTGTGGTGCCCTCTTTACTCAAGAAGTTCCCTCCTTCCCAGGAATGCTCTTTCCCTCCATTCTGGGAAACTCCCTCCTTCTTCAAGAAGATCCCTCTCTCCCTGTGAAACTCCCCCAAAAATCTCCCTCTTCCCTCTTGGCCTTCGTAAATCAAAGTAATGAGTACAGGAGTTGGGATGTTAGGCTAAAGGTTTTTTAAGACATTGCTGATTTGGACTATTCTGTGAGTTTTGGGCATCTGACTACAGGAAAAATAGCAATAAAGTTGAAAGAGTGCAGAGGAGATTTACTAGGCCGTGATTCAGGAAATGAGTTACAGGGGAGATTCAACAGGTTAGGCTGTTCGGTGACTCCTCACCTGCATAGAAGGGAGATTTGATAGAGGGATTCAAAATTAAGAGGTATAGACAGAATTAAAGCAAGCTTTTCCCCATGGAGGTCGTGTGAGATACAAACCAGAGAACATGGGTCAAGAGTGAAAGGGAAGATGTCGATAAGGTAATTAAGAAGGCTTGGGTTATGCTGGCCTTCATTAGTTCAGGAGGGGTGTGATGTTGCAGCACTTTTTGAATATTGTGTTCACTTCTGGTCACCTCATCACTGTAAGGTATAGAGAGGATGCAGAGGAAGTTGACTAGGATGTTGACTCCATTGGAAAATACATTTTCTGGTGCAAAGTTTGCAGAGTTGGGAGTTTTCTTTTTGGATCTAAGAAGGATGAGAGGAGGCTTTATTAGGTGGAAAATCAGGAACAATCCCCAGAGGACATCTGTACAAAGTGACGGGTGGAAACTTTAGGGGAGACGTGAGGGGTAATTTTTTTAGGACCTGGAATGCATTGACTGGAGTACAGGTGCATGGTGTAACTTTGGGGGCATTAAAGAGTACAAAGACAGGTACAAAGATGAGATATCATCATCAACATGGCCCATCCCTTCGCAAACAAACATGGTCCCTTGTAGCTCTTCTGTCCTCATAGAACTTTTGTTCTATTTTCCATGGAGCTTTAGACACCATGTGCCAGGGCAAGGACTTGGAGGCGAGTGCTTGCCCAGGACAAACGCCTCCCTCTGGGTCCCACGCCATTGAGCACGACAGCCAGCGTGAAGCGGGATTGCTCCACAGTGGTCTGTTCCAAGAAGGTGCTCGCTGGCCGTTGTCCTTACGCCCACCAAGTTTGCTGCTGTAGACCACCAGGGAAACTGTTTCCCGCGCTCTGTCACTGGTGCCAGCCCCTGCTGCCAGAATGACATGTGCTATTTGCCCATAGCTGGAGCCCTTTCCAGGTACTGATGGCTGGGCGAGCCGAGCCTGGGGATTTGAAGTCGAGTTATCTTCTCCTAGCCTTTGCCTGAAGAGCCAAAGCCTGCAAGGCAGCAGATGAAATAATATTAGGAATATACAGGTCAGCACAAAATGGAGGGCTGAAGGGCCTGAACTGTGCTGATCAATGGTCATGATTTGGATTGCAGTATAAACGGCTTTGTGGCTCAATTTGCAGCTGATGGAAAAATAGCCAGAGGGGGAGGTAGTGATGAGGGAACAGAGAAGCTGCAGAGACACTCAGGAAGAACCAGATGGAACACAATATTAGAGTGTGTATTGTCATGCACTTCAGCGCAAGGACTGACAAGCAGACTGTTCTGTGGATGGAGATCACATTCAAAATGCGGAGGGACAAAGGGATCTTGCAGTCCTTGTGCAGGGAACCTCAAAGGTGAATCTCCAGTTTGAGTCGGTGGTGAAGAAGGCAAATGCAACTTTGTTCATATGTGCAGAAGGGATAGAAGAGAAGGGATGTTATATTTTTCAAGTTTCTTTTGATAAGATATTCCCCCTAATATTCCTCCTAAACTTTCCCCTTTCACCCTTCACCCATGTCCGTGGGTTTGTATCTTACCCAACCCCAACAGAAAATCCTACCTACATTTACCTCATAATTTTGTATACCCCTGTCAAATCTCCCCTCATTCTTCAACACTCCAGGGAGTAAAGTCCAAACCTGTTTAACTGTAACTGTAACTCAGTTCCTGAAGTCTGGGAACATCCTTGCAAATCTCTTCTGCATTCCTTCCATCTTATTGATATCCTTCCTATAGTTTGGTGACTAAATCTGCACATAATAGTCCAAATTGGCCTCACCAATGTTTTCTACATCTTTATCCTAACACCTCAACTCCTGTTCACAATACTTTGATTCATGAAGGCCAAAATGCCAAAAGTTCTCTCCTCCTTCCTACCTTTGATGCCATTCTCAAGGAATACTGAACCTCTATTCCCAGTTCCCTCTGTTCAACCGCACAACTCAGTACCCATCCTTTCCTCTGGATGTTCTTTCTTGGTTTATCTTTCCAAAGTGCAACACCTTACACTTGTCGACATTACATTCCATCCTCAGATTTTCATTCCAATTTTCCAGCTTTCCCCTGAACCCTTGTCCTCTGCTTTGTAACATCAGTGGTAAAAGCCAACTTGTATTTACTCATAGTTTTATTCACCTCTATCAAATCTCCCCTGATTTTCCAGGGAATAACAACCAAAACTGGATAACCTTTCCCTGTAACTCATTCCTCGTGTCCCAACAACATACATACAAATTTTTTCTGTACCTTTTCAATCTTGTTACTTTCTGTAGTTAGATGACCAAAACTGCACAAAATACTCTATATGTGGCCTCAACAATATCTTGTACAATTTCACCAGAATATGCCAACTGAATAACTTGGATTGGTGAAGGTCAACACAGTTCTAAATTGGCACCACATTGCGGGCTGAAGGATCTGTAATGTGCTGTAATGTTCTGTGCTCCTTTTGCCCCCCTCCTCCCTAGGTGTAAATCTCCAGGCGATCTGTCACACAGACCCAACCTTCAGTCCTGAAAACATCACTGTGAATCTCGACAGAAATTTCCCTGGGCTGATTTCCCTGTGGTTTGATTTGACTAGCAGCAAAAGGTATAGTCAGGGAGATTGCAGGTGGCTCTCACTCCCCTCTCCTCCCCACCACACACCATCCCTCAAACATCTGTATTCTGTTACCAGGACTGGAACAGGAGACTGACGGAAAACGAAGGCAGGAGGTTCAGTACCAGTCCATAACCCCATATCTCATTCTCTCCCTCACTCTCCCACTCTCTCTCCCCACTCTTCCCATCTCTCCAGCCTCTCTTCCTCCACTCTCCCTCCCCCCTCTCCCCATCCTTCCCTCTCTTCCCCGCTCTCTTCCCCACTCTCTCCCCAACCCTCCCCCTCTTTCCCCATTCTCTCATCTCTATCTCTCCCACTCTCTCCCTGCTCTCCCTACCTCTCTCTCCCCCTCTCTCTCCCTACTCACCCCATCTCTTCCTCTCTCTCCCCTCTCTCTCCCCACTCTCCCATCTCTCCCTTTTCCCCACTCTCTCTCCATCTCTCCCATCCAGTCTCTTGACACCTCTCTCCATGATCTCATCTTCCCCCTTCCCCCTATTTCTCCCCCTTTCACCCCTCTCCCCCTCTCCCCCCCACTCGCTCTCCATAGCTCCCCCTCTTTCCCCCTCTTATCTCGCTCTCTCTGTCTCTCCCACTCTCTTCCCATCTCTCCTCCTCTCTCCCCCACTCTATCTCCATGCTCTCCCCATCTCTCCCTCTCTCTCCCCTCTCTCCCTCTCCCCTCTCCCTCTCCCATCCCCAAATCTCTCCCTCTCCAACTCTCTCCCCTTCCCTCCATCTCTCCCACACTCTCACCCACTCTCTCCTCCAGTCTCTCTACACCTATCTCCATGATCTCCTCATCTCTCCCCCTCTTCCCCTCTTTTTCCCCTTTCTCACCCTTTTTCACCCCTCTCTCACCCTCTCCTCTCTCTCCCTCCTTCTTCCCACTCTCCACCCCTCTCTGAAAATTCTCACTCCCTCTCTCTCCTCTCTCCCTCACATCCTATCTCCCTCTCCCCTCTCCCTCACCCACTGTCCATCACCCTCTTCTCCACCTTTCCATTAAAACCCCTTCTCTCCCCCTTCTCGCACACCCACCTCATACACACCCTCTCTTATCCCTTCTCTTTCAATGCCTCACAGCCCCTTTCTCCCCTATTTTCTCTCTATTCCCTATCTCCACCCCCTCCCTCACTCTCACTCCCTCCCTCCCTCCCTCCCTTCCCATCAGTTGGCCACTCTGTCTCTCCCCCTTCCTCTCACCCCTGCCTCCCCCACCTCTCTCTCTATCTCTCTCTCTATAATCTTTCCTCTCCCATTAATCCCCTCTCTCCATTACACGCTCTTTCTAACCAACCCTCTCCCCTCCCCATCATTCACTCTCCCCTTTATCCCCTTCTCCTTATCACCTCCCACTCTCTCTCAACCCCCATCTCTACCCCCTCTCACCCCTCACCTGACTGCTCTCCCCTCTCTCTACCCCAACACCCTCTCCACTCAACCCCTCCCCTCCATTTCTGTCACACTTTCCCACACTCTCCCCTTCAAAGCTCTCTCCCCCTCCATCACACTCACTCACTCTCACCCCCTTCCACTCCCCCACCTCTCTACCTCTGTCTCTAACTTACCCTATACCCTCTCTCCCACTGACCCACCCTCTTACCCCTCACATCATAAACCCTCTACCTAAGCCCCTATCCCTCACTGCCTATCCCTCAACCACTCTCTTCCACACTTCTTTCACCCCCTCACTCTCTCCCACCCCCTCTCCCACCCCCATTCACACCTTTCCCACTCCCTCTTACCCTTCTCCCACCACCTCTCCCACCCCCACTTTCCCATCCCCTCTCTGCCATCCATTCTCTCCCATCCACTCGCTCCTACCCCCACTCACTCTCACCCCTTCTTGCCCTCACTCCCGCTCTCTCATCCCCTCTCTCTTACCCCCTCTCTCCCACACCCTCTTGTATCCCTCTCTCCCACCCCATCTCTCAACACTCTCTCACACCCTCTCCCACCCCCTCTCTCATCCCCTCACTCTCACCCGCTCTCTCCCATCCACTCACTCCCACTCCCTCTCACTCTCACCCTCTCACCCATCCCTCTCTCTCACCCTTTCTTACCCCATTTCTCCCACCTGCTCTCTCTCACCCCTCTCTCTTGCCCCATCTCTCTCAACCCCTAGCACCACACTCTATCATCCACTCTCTTCCACCCACTCTCTCACACCTTCTCTCTCACCCCTTCTCTCACACCCTCTCTCTCACCCACTCTCTTTCACCCATTCTTTCTCACTCCCTCTCTCCCAACCCCTCTCTCTCACCCTTTCTTATCCCATCTCTCCTCCCATCTCTTACCCTTCTCTCCCATCCACTCTCTCCCGCCCCTCACTCCCACCCCCTCTCTCACCACCTCGCTCACACCCCTTCTCTTTCACCCCCTTTTTCTCACACCCTCTCCCCCACCCCATCTCTCACCCCCTCTCTCACCTCCTCCCAGCCCATTTCTCTCACATCCTCTCTCTTACCCCATCTCTCTAACATCCTCTCACCCCTCTCTCCCACCCACTCTCTCTCCCAGACCTCTCTCAGCACACTCACTCACCCCCTCTCTCCCACCCTTCCGCTCTCTCCCCCTGTCTCTCACCCGCTCTCTATCACGCCCTCTCTTTCAGCCCCTCTCTCCCATCTACTCTCTCCCACCCCCTCTTGCACCCCTCTCTCTCACCTCCTCGTACCCACCCTCTCTCTCTCACACTCTCTCTCCCACCCTTCTCTCACCCTCTTACCCCTCACATCCTCTCTTCGTAAACCCTCTACCTAAGCCCCTATCCATCACTGCCTATCCCTCAACCACTCTCTTCCACACTTCTTTCACCCCCTCACTCTCTCCCATCCACTCTCTCCCACCCCCTCACTCTCTCCCATCCACTCTCTCCCACCCCCTCACTCTCTCCCATCCACTCTCTCCCACCCCCTCTCTCCCACCCCCATTCACACCTCTCCCACCCCCACTTCCCCATCCCCTTTCTCCCATCCATTCTCTCCCATCCACTCACTCCTACCCCCATTCGCTCTCACCCCTTCTTGCCCTCACTCTCTCTCTCTCATCCCCTCTCTCTTACCCCATCTCTCCCAACCCCTCTCTCAGCCCCTCTCTGTCACCCGCTCTCTTTCACCAACCCTATCTCACTCCCTCTCTCCCAACTCCTCTCTCTCACCACCTCTCTCTTACCCCCTCTCTCCCACACCCTCTCGCATCCCTCTCTCCCATCCACTCTCTCCCACCCCATCTCTCAACACTCTCTCACTCCCTCTCCCACCCACTCTCTCATCCCCTCGCTCTCACCCACTTTCTCCCGTCCACTCACTCCCACCCCCTCTCGCTCTCACCCTCTCTCTCACCCCCTCTCTCTCACACGCTCTGTCACCCCTTCTCTTTCATCACTTCTCTCCCACCCACTCTCTCCTGTCCACTCATTCCCACCCCTTCACGCTCTCACCACTTCTCTCTCACCCCTCTCCCCAAACCCCTATCTCACCTCATCTCTCTCGCCCCTCTATCTCACTCCCTGGCTCCCACCTCCTCTCTCACCGCCTCTCTCTTACCCCATTCTCCCACCCCCTTTCATACAATCTCTCCCACCCCCCTCTCTCAAGCACCCTCTCTGAGCCCCTCTCTCACCGCCTCTCCCTCACCTACTCTATCTCAATCCCACACTCCCACCCCCTCTCTCCCACTCTCTCTCACCCCCTCTCTCCCACTCCCTCTCACCCCCTCTCTCCCACCCCCCCTCAAATCCTCTCTCTCACCCCATTCTCATCTCTTCTCTCTCACCTGCTCTCTCTCACCCGCATAATCTCACTCCCACTCTCCCAACCCCTCTCTTACCCCATCCCTCTCACCCCCTCCTTTCTCCTATCCACTCTCTTACACACCCGTCTCTCAACTCCTCTCTCCCACCCCTCTCTGACCCCCTTCCTTTCATCCCCTCCCTCCCATTCACTCGCTCCCACCCCTTACCATTCTGACCCCCTCTCTCCCACCCCCTAACCTTCTCTCCGACCCCCCAACCCTCTCTCCCACCCCCAAGCTCACCCCCTCTCTCCCACCCCTTCTCTCTCACACACTCTTACTTACACTATCTCATCCAGCCCCTCTCACCCCATCTCTCACACCCCATCTCTCTTAACCCATCACTCTAACACCCTCTCATCCCTCTCTCCCATCCACTCTCTCACCCCCCACTCACACGTTCTCGCTAACACACTGTATCTCATTCCCACTCTCTCACCCACTCTCACTTACCCCCTCTCTCAGCCCATCTCCCACCCCCTCTCACTCCTCTATCCTATCGATTCTCCCACCCCTCTCACCCCTCTCTCCAACCCTATCTCTGACCCCATCTCTCCCACTCCTCTCTCTCATTGCCTCTCTCTTACCCCAACTCTCCCACCCCTCTCACCCCTCTCTCTCATATACTCTACTCTCTCCCACCCCCACTCTCACCCTCTTTCTCACCCCCTCACACCCCATCTCACACCACATCTCTCTTACCCCATCTCTCCCACACCCTCTCATCCCTCTCTCCCATCCACTCTCTCCCGACCCCTCTCTCTCTCTCTCTCTCTCACACCCTCTCCCACCCCATCTCACACCTTCTCCAACGCCCACTCAGTCCCTTTCCCACATCCTCCCTCCCATCCCCTCCCATACACTTTCTCCAGTCCCCTCGCTCCTATCCCTTCTCGCTCCTATCCCCTCTCCCTCCCACTTTCTCTCACCTGCTCTCTCTTACCACATTTCTCCCACTCCCCTCTCACCCCATCTCTCCCAACCCTCTCTCTTCCCCATCTCTCACATCCCATCTCACCCCTCTCTCTAATCCACCCTCTCCCTCTCACCCCTTCTCTCTTATCACATCTCTCCACTCCCTCACTCTCATCCCATCTCTACCACCTCCATTCACCCCATCTCTGCCAAACCCTCTCTCCCACCCCCTTGCTCACCTCTCACTCCCGCCACCTCACTCACCCCTTCTATCTCTCTCCCACCCCCTCTCCCTCCCCTTCTCTCCCAATGCCTCTCTCACCCCCTCTCTCATCCCTCTCTCTGACCCACACTCCCAACCACCTCTCACACCCCCTCTCTCAACCCATCACACCCACCTCCTTTCACGCCATCTCTCCCACTCCCTCTCTCCTGCCCCCTCTCTCACCTCTCTTTCTCCTGCCCCCTCTCTCTTCCCTTCTCTCTCACCCCCTCATTCAACCCCCCTTTCCCACACCCTCTCCCACCTTCAGTCCCATCCCCTCTCTCCCATCCACTCTCTCCCGTCCACTTGTTCCTACCCCCTCTCACTCATCCCCTGTCTCTTACTCCATCTCTCCCACCCACTCTCACCCCTCTCGCCCATCCACTCTCTCCAGACTCATCTCTCACCCCCTCTCTCACACCCCTTTTCTCTCTCCCACTTTTTCTCTCAACCTCTCCCCGCCCTCTCTCACATCCTCTCTCTTACGCCATCTCTCCCAGACCCTCACACCCCTCTCTCCCATCCACTCTCTCACATACCTCTCTCACCACACTCACACCCCCTCTCTCCCACCCCTCTCTCTCACCCACTCTCTCCCACCCTCTTTCTCTCAACCCCTCTCTCTCACCTGCTCTTTATCACCCCTTCTCTTCAATCGCCTCTCTCCCATCCACTGTCCCATCCATTCACTCTCACCCCTTCACGCTCCCACCCCCTCTCAACCCTCTCTCCCATATCATCTCTCCCATCCCCTCTCTCTCACCCCCTCTAACCCATCTCTCATATCCACTCTCTCCCATCCCTTTCTCAACCCTCTTTCTCACCCCCTCTCTCCAACCCCTTCTCTCTCTCACCCCTTCTCTCTCAACCCCTCAACCCCTCAACCTCACTGGTTCTCTCCCACCCTCTTTCACACCCATTTTCTCCCACCCTCCTCTCTCCCCTCCCACCCACTCTCTTACCCTCTTCTGCTCCCTCACTTGCCCCCTCTCTCCCATCCACTTTCGCCGACCACTCTCTCCCAAACCTAATCTCCCACCCCTCTCTCAGCACTTCACTTTAATCACCTCTCTCCCATCCACTCTCTCCCGCCCCCCTCTCACCCCTTCTCTCAAACCCCTTTTCTTTCTCCCCTTTTTCTCTCAAACTTTCCCCCACACCCTCTCTCACCCCCTCTCTCCCAGCCCCTCTCTCTCACATCCTCTCTCTTACCTCATCTCTCCCACACCCTCACACCCCTCTCTCCCATCCACTATCTTGCACACCTCTCTCATCACACTTACTCAATCCCTCTCTCCCACCCTCCCTCTCTCACCCCCTCTCTCTCACCTACTCTCTCTCACCCACTCTCTCCCACCCTCTCTCTCTCTCTCAACCCCTCTCTCACCCCTCTCCCCAAACCCCTACCTCAACCCTTCTCTCTCACCCGCTCTATCTCACTTCCTCTCTCCCACATCCTCTCTCTCAAACCCTTTCTCTTACCCCCACCTCTACCACCTCCTTTCACCCCATCTCTCCCACCCCCTCTCTCCTGCCCTCTCATTCACGTCTCTCTCTCTCGGCACCTCACTCACCCCTTCTATCTCACCTGCTCTCTTTACCCAATCTCTTCCACCCCCATTCACTCCTCTCTCCTATCCACCCTCTCCCTCATCTCTTTCCCACCCCTCTCTCTGACACCCTCTCCCATCCACCTCTCACATCCCCTTTCTCTTACCCCATCACTCCCACTCCCACCCCCTCCCTCCTGCCCCTCTCTCACCTCTTTCTCCTGCCCCCTCTCTCACTTAACCCCTCTCTCCCACACTCTCTTACCCCCTCTCCCACCCACTCACCCATTCTCCCATTCATTCTCTCCCAACCCCTCTCACACCCCACTCTCATCCCTTCTCTCCCATCCCCTCTCTCTCTCCCACCCCCTTTCACGCCCTCTCCCTCCACCTCTCCAACCCCTACTGTCACATCCCCTCTCTCCCAGCCCCTCTCGCATCCTCTCTCTAACACCATCTCTCCCATCCCCTCTCATCCCTCTCCCATCCAATCACTCCCACTCCCTCTCTCAGCCCCTCTCTCACACCCCTTCTCTCCCAGCCCCTCTCTCCTGCCCCCTCTCTCTCCCCTTCTCTCTCACCCCCTTTCTATTACCCCCACTCTCCCACACTCTCTCTCTTACTCCCTCTCCCACCCACTCTCACCCACTCTCCCATCCACTCTCTCGCACCCCCTCTCACACCCCTCCCTCTCACCCCTTCTCCCACCCCCTCTCCCACCACCTCTCCAACCCCCCAATGTCCCATCCCCTCTCTCCCATCCACTCTCTCCCGTCGACTCGTTCCTACACCCTCTTGCTCTCACCCCATCTCACCCTCACCCCCTCTCTCACACCCCTTCTCTCTCTCCCCCTTTTTTCTTTCACACTCTCACCCCTCTCTCTCACCCCCTCTCCCAGCCCCTCTCTCTCACATCCTCTCTCTAACACCATCTCTCCCATCCCCTCTCATCCCTCTCTCCCATCCCCCTCATCCCTCTCTCATATACTCTCTCCCAACACCTCTCTCACCCCTCTCTCAACCCCTCTTTTACCCCTTCTCTCTCAACCCCTCTCCCATCCACTCTCTCACGCCTTCTCTCTCACCTTCTCTCTGTCACCTGCTCTATCTCTCTCCCTCTCTCCCACACCCTCTCGCTCTCACCCTCTCTCACCCACCCCTCTCTCTTACCCCCTTTCTTACCCCATCTCTCTAACCCTCTCTCTCACCCCTCTCTTTTAACCCATCTCTCCCACCACCTCTCACACCTCTCTACCTCCCCTTCTCACACCCTCTCCTACCCCCTCTCCCACCACCTCTCCCACCCACACTGTCCCATCCCCTTTCTGCCGTCCAATTACTCCTACCACCTCGTTCTCACCTCCTCTCGCCCTCATTCTCTCTCTCTCATCCCCTATTTCTTAACCCATCTCTCCCACACCCTCCTCTCTCCTACTCACTCTCTCACACCCCCTCTCTCACGTTCTCACCTCCTCTGGCCCTCACTCTCTCTCATCCCCTATTTCTTAACCCATCTCTCCCATACCCTCCTCTCTCCTACTCATTCTCTCACACTCCCTCTCTCACATGCCTCTTTCTGACCCCCCTCTTTTATCCACTTGCTCCCACACTTTCTTGATCTCACCCCCTCTCCCACCCCCTCTCTCACAAACCCACTCTCACACCCTTTCTGTCACCCCCTCTCTCCCACCCCCTCTCATCCCTCTCCCATCCATTCCCGCCCCCTCACCCCTGTCTCTCACACCCTCTCACCCCTCTCTCCTACCACACCCACCCCCTCTCTCAACCCCTTCTCTCAACCCTTCTCTTTCACCCGCTCTCTCTTATCCACTCTATCTCACTCCCTCTCTCTTACCTCCTCTCCCACCCTCTCTCACCCCTCTCTCCCATCCATTCTCTCCCGCCCCCTCTCTCACACCTCTCTCTCACCACCTCTCTCTCCCACCCCGTCTCTCTCACCCACTCTATCTCACCCTGTCTCTCCGAACCCTCTCCATCTCACCCCCCATTCATCCCTTCCCTCCCATCCACTCACTCCTATCCCATCTTGCTCTCACCCCTCTATCCCACCCACTCTCTCCTGCCCCCTCTTTCACCTTTCTCTCTCACCACCTCTCTCCCACCCGCTTGCTCCCTCTTTTTTCTCCCTCCTGCCCTCTCTTTAATCTATCTCTATTCCCAATTTTTCCCCATCTCCTCCTCGTTCTCTCTACCCCTATCTCCACCCTCTCACTCCCCCACCCTCCCTCTTCTCCCATTTCCTCTCTCCCTTCCACTCTCACCCTCCCTCATTCCCCTCTATCACTCTCCCCCACTACCCTTTCCTCTCTCCCCTCCCTTTCACCCCACCTTACCCCCTCTCTCCCTCGCTCTCACCTCTATCTCTCACTCTCTCTATGCACTCCTTCCCCCTCCCCTTTCTATCCCCCCTCTCTCTGACCCATCCGATACTTCTCTCTCCTCCCCCTCTGTCCCCTCCTTTCCTCCTCCCTCTGCCGCCTTTATTCCCGCTCTCTCCCCTCTCTCCCCATTCCTTCTATCTCCTCCCTCCCCCATTCTACCCCCTCTCCGCCTCTCCCAACTTCTTCCCTCTCTCTAATTACCCTTCTCTGACCCCCATTTCCACCTTTCCCATCCCTCTCCATATATCTCCCTTTTGCCTCCTCCTCTCTCTCACTTTGTCTCTCTTTCCATCCATCATTAGGGAGAGAGTGATATGGAGGGGAGGAGAGGAGGGATAGGGAGGGTGAGAGAGGGGAAGAGAGGGGTGATGGGTAGGGAGGAGAGAATGGGGAGAAAGAGGGAGTGAGGAGGAGAAAGGGGAAGAGAGGGGAGAAAGAGGGGAAGAGAGGGGTTTAGAGGAAGAGAAAGAAAGGAGGGAGTGATAGTTGGGAGAGAGATGGGGAGAGGGAAGGGAAGGGCGATTGTGACTCAGGTGGACATCCTTCACTCCCCTCAACCCTCTCACTGTTTTCCAGGTCTTTCCCACATCGCATTCCCAGACCTGTGGACACCATGGCCGATGTTGAAGAACTGAAGCAGGAAATGGAGAGTCTGAAAAAGCAGATCACGGTGAGGGGCAGCGAAGATAGACACAGACCAACTCCAGCCTTCTGTGGGCTGGGCCTATTCTATTTCTCCAAACACAGCACAGCCCAACTCAAATCTCAGACTTTAGTTCTCCTGTCTCCTGTTCGGGATTTTGGCCCCAGGCCTGTCTACAAACCCAAAGAGAAGGCCCCAGTCTCCAAACCCCAGCTCTGAGCCCTCACCCCCCCACCCTACAGGTCCAGGCCCTGGGCCCAGTCAGTTCGCATGCCCAGGCCCGGACTCAAGGCCTTAGGTTCTATACCCATCTGTGGCCGAAGGTCAAAACCCCAGTTTCAGGCTTGGCCTCATGTAATGTTTCAGGCCCTAGTACATGCCCCAGCCACAGACTACCCAGGCACCATCTTTTAGGCCCTAGCCCCAGGCAGGTTTCATGACTCAATTCCAAGCTCAGAGCAGGACACCCAGGCCAGGCTGCTCTCAGGCTAGGATATCAGAGCTCACAGTCATTAGGCTCTATCTCTAAGGCCTCAGTTCAGGCACCAGGCCTCAGCTCTCAGACCCCAGGTCCACACACTAGACCCAGAAAATTCACAGGAACTAAGCTACAAGGACAGCATCCAATCCTAAGTTCAGGCCTGAGGCAGGCTTCAGGTATAATCCAGGCCCCAGAAATGCGATTCTCAAAGCCCGTCTTCAGTCCCCCGGCGCTTAGTGATGCACCATCAATTACTTGAAAGACTATTGTAGAAAAACCAATAGGCTTTTATTCACTTTAGAAACAAGCACATCCCTACTGCTGAGTTGCAGAGGGCTGTGGAACAGTCACCTTTATTGTTGGGCGCTATCAGTAGCCCCAATAATGACACAGACAAAGACTGAGAGGAACGATAGGCTTTATTATACTAGAGACTGCTGGCTGGGTCCAAGGCTAGGAATGAACGGGAAGGAGAGGGGCCTCGACTTTCATGGCCCGGGGTCACATGGGCAGGACTAAGGGAGGAGCCAAGGTAGGAGGACACCCGGAGGGCGGGCCAGCCAGTACATATAATCATATCACTACATTCACCCCCCTCTTTTAAAAAATGGAACCCACTGGAATGGAAACCCACAACAAAACCGGGGCTGATAACGGCAACAACTATAATAATAACAATACAGTAAGAACAACAGCCACAGTATTAACACTTATTACAAGGGCTGGAGAGGCAGACGTCCCCACTGGCTAGAGGTTGAGCTGCACAGGTGGCCTCTCTGTCTGCTGGACCGCTGTGGAACCGGTGTGTCCGTACGGCGATCTGACGGGGGACTGTCTGAGATAGGGTGCTAGTGGTGGACTCCCAGAGTGCTGGGGGGGGGTCCTCCACTCCTGCATGGGGGGTAGATGCCTGGACGTCCGGCTGCAAAGCAGGCAGCTCGGACTCCAGGGTCGTGCTCTGATGCAGCACGATCGGGTTCACAGCGTGGTCAGTAGCCAGCAAGGAAATCTCAGGGTCTCCAGCCCTTGCCAGGTCTCATATTGGCACAGTGTTCTCGTGGTCATCTGGGTACCTCACAAATGCATATTGAGGGTTTGCATGTATGAGGTGCACCACTTCAACCAGTGGGTCCGTCTTATGGCCCCTGTTGTGCTTCCAAAGCAGAATCGGCCCTGGGGTTTTCAGCCAGGGAGGGATAAAGGAACCATTTGCCAATCTCCTAGGAAAAGTAAAGAAGTGCACAGTAATGACCAGATGGCGTGGAGAGGTTCAGGCAGGACATCCTGCTGAGATGGTCAACTCGGACGAGAAGAAGTTAAAGATCCTCCAGGCACAAGTCGGCCAGAAAGTCTTCCTGACCATCCAAGGCAGCGTGACCTATAACGAGGCGATGGCTGAGCTACGGGCGCTATACAAGCCTAAAGTGAACGTGGTATACTCCTGTTACCTGCTGGCGTAAGGAAAACAACGACCTGGTGAGACAACTGAAGAGTTCATCTAGTCCCTGGTCACTCTGGGAAAAGACTGTTTGGGGGAACCCACGGCCACCATATCCCAAACCCAACGTGTGGAAGAACTGATTCGAGACCCCTGCATGTCAGGTCTGAGGTCGGATTATATCCGGCAACGACTCCTTGATGAGGACCCGCTCCCACTCAAAAGTGTTATTGATTTGATCAGGACTTTAGACTCAGCCCAGTGCCATGCAGTGTCAATTGCAGGCAGAAGCAGGCCATCTCTGTATGTTCCACCACAAGCGCCTTCGGCCTGGGACTCAGTGTTAGGCATTACCGACCCAACCACGGATGCAATTACTCCGACGGCATCGTCGAGATGCAACTTCTGCAGACAGTCCCCGCGAGGGGGGCTACGTGTTCAGGCTGCGGGAAGAGGGGCCATTACCAGAAAGTCTGCAGGTCCCAACTGCTTTCCAGAGGAACTTCTGGCGCTGACTGTGTGCACGGTAAGGGGAGCACCATCTTGTTAGCCATCGCTCGCAACATCAGCACCTTCGCTTACCACCCCGATGATGTCACTTTTGACCGCCATGACTACACTTCAGCTTTCTTCCTCATCAAACACTGCGTGATCAACATGGAGGTCGCCATCTTGGGAAAGCCTCCCCGCTGGAGCGTGACGATGGAGTTCGGGAGCCCAATCTGGCCCAATACTGAACCACCAGTCCCCAGCACCGCCTTGTTGTCCCAGCTCTCAGCCACTGGCACCGTCCTGCGGTCTCAGCACCCAGTCTCCGGCACCGTCCTGCAACCTCACCACTCTACAGGTGCCCCTCCTTCACTGTTCACGAACCTCACCCCAGATTGCGAACCGATCACCTCCAAAAATAGGTGCTATAGTATGGAGGATATGCAGTTCATCTGGGCTGAGGTTCAGTGACTCCTAGCCCCGAGCACCAGTCCCTGGTAGGACTCAGATCCTCGTGGTCAGAAGTGTGGGCAAGCCCCAGATGGTAATTGATTATAGTCAAACCATCAACTGCTTCACCCAGTTGGATGCATACCTGCTACCCTAGATAGCTGACTTGGTCAATAAGGTCGCTGTACAGAATTTTTTAATCCATTGACCTTAAGTCGGCTTAATCCAGCTGATTGAATCTATAGGGGTTTCAAGGTGGATGGGATACATTTCCACTTCCTGAGGATTACTAACAGTGTTTCTGCATTTTAGAGAGTGATGGATCGGATGGTGGAGGAGCACGAGCTGATGGTGACATTCCCCTACCTCAACAATGTCACCATCTGTGGCCATAATCAACAGGGTCACATCGCGAACCTCGCAAAGTTCTTGCATACAGCCAAGTCCCTCAACTTGACATACAACAAGGACAAGTGCATGTTCAACACGGAGCACCTGACCCTTCTTAGATGCATCGTGGCACATGGTATCATTGCCCCTGACCCTGATCGCATCCGACCCCTCATGGAGCTCCCTGTCCCAAACTCCCTGAAGGTGCTTAAGAGGTGCCCAGGGCTGTTCTCATATTATGCACAATGGGTGTCCAGCTATGCCAATAAGGCCCACCCCTAATCCCATTATCAGTGGAGGCCCAGGCTGCTTTTGACCAAATTTGAGGAGACATCGCTAAAGCCACAATGAATGCCATGGATGAAACCGTCCCCTTTCAGGTGGAGAGCGATGTCTCCGATGTTGCACTGGCCACCACATTAAACCATGCAGGCAGGCCAGTAACATTTTATTCCCACACTGTGGACGGTCCCGATCTCCGGCACACCTCTGTCGAGAAGGAGGCTCAAGCTATTGTTAAGGCAGTGCGCCACTGGCGGCACTATCTAGCTGGTAAGAGATTTACCCTGTTGACTGACCTTCATGTTCAGTGCCAAACAATGGGGTAAGATCAAGAACAACAAGATTCTGAGGTGGAGAATTGAATTATCCACCTACAACTATGATATCTTGTTCCGGCTGTGTAAGCTCAATGACCCCCCCAGACACCCTATCCTGAGGGACGTGGACCAGCGTACATCTCGACCATCTCCAGACCCTGCACAATAATCTGTGTCACCCCAGAGTCACGAGGTTATACCATTTTGTTAAGACACGAAACCTCCCGTACTCTGTAGAGAATGTCCGGTCCATGACCAGACGCTGCTAAATCTGCATCAAGTGTAAGCCTCAGTTCTACCAGCCAGAAAAGACACACCTCATTAAGGCCACCCGCCCTTTCGAACGACTCAGTGTCGATTTCAAAGGCCCCCTCCCAACCACAAATAGGAATGCCTACTTCCTGATGGTTGTGGATGAATTCTCCAGGTTCCCCTTTGCAATTTCCTGCCCGGATATGACCTCAGCTACAGTCATCAAGGCCCTGAACAGTATCTTCACTCTGTTAGGGTACATTCATAGTGACCGGGGGACTTCGTTCATGAGTGAGGAGCAGCAACAGTACTTTTTGGCCAGAGGCATAGCCACCAACAGGACCACCAGCTATAACCCAGAGATAATGGCCAGGTGGAAAAGGAGAAAAGCCTTTAGGTCCAAAAACTTTCCAATAGGCTTTTATTTACTTTAGAACACAAGCACCGTTTGCTTGTCCTGCACTGAATTGCAGAGGTCTGTGGAACAGTCATCTTTATTGTTGGGCAATAATGATACAGTAGCCCCAATAATGACACAAAGACTGAGGGGAACGATAGGCTTTATTATACTAGAGACTGCTGGCCTGGGTCCAAGGCTAGGAATGAGCGGGAAGGAGAGGGGACTCAGCCTTTATGGCCTGGGGTCACATGGGCAAGACTAAGGGAGGAGCCAAGGTAGGAGGACACCCGGAGGGCGGGCAAGCCAGTACATATAATCATATCACTACAATACAGGAGCCTGTGGGGAGGTGCCACATGTACAATAGGTGTGCCTGACTAGACAATAAAAGCTATTTACCACACTTATGCCCCAACCCTAGGATCCAGCCCCAGGTTCAGGCTTCAGGCCACAGCTCCTTGACCTACGAAAAAGCAGTCCACATGCCCAAGTATCAGGCCTCACAGTCACCAGGTCCCATCTTTCAGGCCAGTCCTGAGGCTCAGGCTCCAAACCTTAGGCTACAGGCCTCAGATCCAGGCCCATGGTCCATATCATCCGCAGGTCCAAGGACAGAGCCTCACAGTGCCTAGGCCATATCTCTTAGGCCTTAGTCCTAAGATTCAGCATCCATTCCTCAGGCTTCAGGCCTTAAGGTTCAGACACATAGTCCGTATAAACCCCAGGGCCCAGTGTGGACCTTATCGCATAAACCAAGGCCCTAGCTCACAGGCCCAGGTCTTAGACATTGGTCCAGGCCAAGGCCCAAGGCCAACACACTTAGCCCTCAGGGACTGGGGCCCAGGGCCGAGCACCAGGCCTGGAGGGGGGGAGGGATAAGAAAGGGGGAGACAGGCCAGCTAGTCCCCTGCACTCTCCCCAACACTATCCCCTATCATCTTTCCCTCCTCTCTCTTTATTCCCATCTCTCCCAAATCTCACTCAATCGCCCCCTCTCACCCTCCTCTCCCACATTTATCCCCCTCTCCCATTCTCACCCCTTCCTATTCCCATCCCCTCTTCCTCCAGCTCTCCCCCTACCATTCTCCTTCTGTCCCTTCTGTCCCCTGTTTACCCTCTCTAACTCACCCCTATCTCCCCCGCTCTCACTCCTCTCTCTTGATCTATCCCTCATGCCCCCTCTTGGCCTCTTTCTTCATTCACTCTCTGATACCCCACACCCTCTCAGTGGGAGTGGGAGGAGAGAGGAAGGGGAGAAATGGAAATGGGGATAGGAAGAGGAGAGGTGGAAGGGGGGAGAAGTGAGGGGAGAGAAGGGGTAGAGGGAAGAGCAGTGAGAGGGGAGAGAGAGGGCAGAGGGGAGGAGATAGGGTGGAGAGAGGTGCTGAGAGAAGGGAGGGGAGTGTGAGGAGGAGAGGGGAAAAAGAAGGGTAGAGTGGGGAGAGGGGGAGAAAGAGGAGAGAGAGAGGGAGGAGGTGAGAGGGAGGGGCAATAGAGAGGAGGGGAAGAGATAAGACAGGGGAAGGCAGGGTCAAATTCCAGGCCAAACTCTCTTGGTAATGCTTGAGGCCAAAGACTATGCCTCACCATGTCCAAGTTGTTAGCCCTCCATCACGTGAAGTTGCCTGGGCTGGCTTCAAGACCTAGGTCTAGGACTCCAGGCCAAATACTCAGCATTACTGGGCCTAAACCCTCAGGCATCAGTCCCCAGAACCCAAATCATGGCCCTAGGAGAGTCCTCACTCTCTGTTCTGGCCCAAGGTGAGGTCCCAAGGCTCTAAGTATCCAGGCTCTAGAACAGGCCACAGGCCTAGGAAGTCTCCAGCCCAAAGGCCTAGGCAGTCCACAGTCCCAAGGCCCAAATTCTCAGGCCACAGCCCGCAGATTAAGATTGCAGGTGTTAGGTTATTGTCCCCTTTCCAACACCTAGGCCCAAGCAGTCATTAGGTCCTAGGCTCGATGGCCAAGGGCCAAAGTCTCACATACTAAATTTTGGCTCTAGGTTTAGTCCTTCAATTGCCAGACCCCATTCCCCAGGCCTGAGGTTGGCCTAAGGCCCATAAATCCGCATGCTAGGATTTAGGACCAGAACTAGGCCCCATCCCCAAGACACAAACCATCTCCATGTCCTGGGTCTTGAATTCAGCCCCCAACCCTGGGCCCTAAGGCCTTGGCCTTGGCCCTGTTGGATGTAGGCCCAGGTTAGGGTTTCAAGGCTGTAGCGCGAATAAAAGCTCTTATGACTGGAGGGAGAACACACGCTTTTATTAACATAACAAAGGGTCTTCAGAAAGGCTCAGGGTTTAGGCGGGAAACCTGGGTTATATGTGGGTCGATGGGGGCAGAGGCTTGGGGAGGAGCCAGCTATCAGCACAACCCATCACCATGAATCTTAGTTTTAAACAATCCAGGGGTCTGGAAATCCTGGAGGAGTGTCTCAGCACCGGTGGGCCTTGGGCTCCTTGGGTCTCCTTGTCTCCTCACAGGAGAGGTACAGTGGGCGGTAGGGTCTCTGGTTCTATGATGAAGGGGGATGATTCTTCTTCCTGAACCAAATCTCCTGAGGACCTGATTGGAGGTGGTGAGAAAGGGTTCTGGAACTCATTGGTCACCTGAGGCAATGGACTCTCTGTTCCAGTGGGTGCCAGGTCCCTGATAGAGATGGTGCCATCTGGATACTCCATGTAGGCATACAAGGGGTTGGCATGGAGTAGACTCACTCTCTCCACTAGGGCATTGGTTTTGCTTCTCCTCACATGCTTTCTTAAGAGGGCCTGGCCAGGTGTGGTCAGCCAGGTTGGAATTGTGGTTCCCAATGCCAATCTCTATTCAAAATTGAGGAATAAGGTGTTGCATTGGTCGCTGTACATTGTAGCAACTGAATGGAGTGGAGACCATGGGGAGGACATCCTGCCAGCATGTCTGGGAGGCCTCTTGACTTGAGGGCCAATTTAACAGCCTTCCTGACCATTGCATTTTCTTTTTCAACCTATTCGTTCCCCCAGGGGTTGTAGCTATTAGTCCTGCTGGATGCGATGCCCCTCACCAGCAGGTACTGATGTAGCTCTTCACTCATAAAGGATGAACCCCAGTCACTATGGAACAGGGTGAAAATAGAATCCATGGCACTGATAGCCAAGGAGGTGGAGGTGTCTGGACATGGGATAGCGAATGGGAAGCGGGAGTACTTATCAATAATGGAGAGAAAGAATGTATTCCCATTGGCGGAGGAGAGAGGTCCCTTAAAATTGATACTGAGCTGTTCGAAGGGCCTGGGTGACTTGATCAGATGCGCCTTTGCAAGGCAGTGGAAGTGTGCCTTGCGCTTCGCACAGGCCTGGAAAAATCTGGTCATTTCCCTGATATCTTCCATGGAGTAGGGCAGATTGCGCGCCTTGACAAAATGAGCCATACGGGAGACTGCAGTTGGCTGGTGTGTGCAGAGGCACAGCTTCCTCTGGATAAGGCATCTGGAGGGTCATTAAGGGCTCCTGGCTGATAGGCAATGTCATAATTGTCATTCTTGATTTTGCCCCTCTTGACATTATTAAATATGAATGTGACCGAGCACTGCTCAGTGAGGAGCGTAAATTTCCTACCAGCCAGGTAGTGTCTCCAGTGCCTCATGGCCTCCACAATGGCTTGAGCCTTTTTCTCCACAGAGGGATTCCGGAGCTCGTGGCCTTGCAGGGTCTGGGAGAAAAATGCCTCCAGCCTACCTGGCTGGTTAAGGGTCCAAAGCATCACTTTCCACTTGGAAAGGTATATTTTCGTCCACTGCATGCATGGCAGCTTTCGCAATGTTGCTTTGGACATAGGCAAAAGCTGTTTTGGCTTCAGCCGAGAGGGGAAAAGTAGTGGCTTTTAAAAGGGGCTGAACTTTATCAGCGGATTGAGGGAACCTTTGGCCGTAATATGAGGAAAAATTCCAGGCATCTCCTCAAAATTTTCATTGTCCTTGGAATAGGGAGCTCTAACAGGGAGCACATCCTATTGAGGTCAGGGCCAATAATACCATTCTCCACCACGTAGCCAAGGATAGCCAGTTGTTTAGTCCCGGATGCACACTTGTGAGAGTTATGTGAGATTCAGGGCTTTCGCCGCGTGGAGAAAACTCTGAAAGTTGGTGTTATGATCTCCAAGGTATGACCAAAGATGATGATGTTATTGAGGTAGGGGAAGGTAGCCTTCAACCTATACTGCCTCTGGAAGATAGATACCCCACTAGTAATACCAAAAGGGACCCTCCAGAATTGATAGAGCCATCTGTTTGCCTCAAAGGCCATTTAGGGATGATCCTCGGAATGGATTGTCGGCTGGTGATAGACAGTCTTCAGGTTGATGGTCAAATAGATCTGATACTGCACAATATCATTCACCATGTCCAAAATTTGAGGAAGGGGGGATGCGTCCAGGAGTGTGAAATAATTAATAGTTTGCCTGAAGTCAATTACTAGCCTGGATTTATTTTCCCCTTTTACGACAACCATTGGCGCTCTCCACAGCCTACTGCTAGGTTCAATGATTTTCTCCTCGAGCAGGTGTCGAGTCTCTGATTTTATGAACTCCAGATCAGCAGCCCGGTATTGCCTGCTCTTCGTAGCTTTTGGCTTGCAATCCAGAGGCAGATTTGGGAAGAGAGGTGAGGAGAGGCTGCATGTGGGCTCCAATTTTAATGGCCCTCCATTCGAGCTGTTATGGGAGGGAGGGGACCAGAATACTCCAAGGTCACACTTTTAAGATGACCCAAGAGCACATAAATCGTTAAGCACATACAAATGAAGTTTACAAAATTCCGCCCCTTCAAAAGACAAATGTACATTACAATGTTCTTAAATACAAGTAGAGTGTGAATGAGACACGAAAAATATTGGAAGGGTATAGTTTAAGTTTCTATTCCCGAACAGTCTATGAAACTTTCTGAAGAGCCAGTGTCGATTAAGCATCTAGTTGAGTGTCCATTTACCTTGACAGTCACCATCGAGTTGCTGAGTTGATGTGGTCTGTCTTGGTCTAGAACCATTGATGCTAGCCCCCCAAAAGACTCCATAGTCCTCCTTGCTTGAGTAGCCTCTCCTTCCTGATGTGCCAGCAGGCAAGATGGTGTTGACCTCATGGTGTGACCAGATGGCTGTCCTTCCTTCTCCTCTGACTACGATGGCGCTAAATTCGAATCGCAGCAAGATGGCTGCTGAGACATTTTGCACCATTTTCCAACTGCCACCCTCCTTTGGCGAGTAGTGCAGCAGGTTGGGTCTGGTGAGTTCAGGGCTGAGCGTGATGACTTGGGGCTGGAGTTGGAGCCGGGAGTTGTGCTTTCCCAGGGGTTCCCTTCGCGTGGCAGTCCCTCGCCCAGTGTCCCCTCTTACCACAGCTGGAGCAGACTGAGTCCTTAGCCAAACATCGTGTGTGAGGATTCTGGCTTCTACCGCAGAAGAAGCACTCCCTAGTGTGGAAATGTTCACTAGCACAGAAGGTGGCTGCCATTGGAGCAGGGGTAGCAGGGACTACTGGTCCTGGGAAGGGTTCGCTGGGAAGAGCATTGTCATTGGTTTTGAGGTTGTTGGTCTCTAGCTGGGCCTATTCAAGGGACTTGACCAGTTCAACATAGCTGGCCAAGTCTTTCTTACTCAATTTGAGCAGTCACTGCCTCACATATCTTGAGTGGACCCCCGTGACTAGGGTGTCCCAAATCTGCTCTTCCACACGAACATAATCGGTAGCTGTTTCATTCCAGCACTTCTTGGCAAGAGTCCATGGGTCAAGCAGCTAGTTGTCGATGGTGTCTCCAGGCCGTTGCTGACAGAGAGCGAGTCAATGCCACACTAGGACCTCATTTTGCGACTTCAGGCACCGAGCCTTCAAAGCCTCAATGGTAGCATTATTGGTTGCAGATTCCTGAATGACTGCATACCCCTTAGTCCCCATCCTGGAAACGAGAGCCAACCTCTTGAGTTCATCTGTGTCGAACACATCCCTGGTCATATTCAGGTAGGCCTGGAAACATTCCAACCTGTAAACAAACACCTCAGCAACATCTGGGGACAAAGGGTCGATCAGGAGTACACTTGGCTTGAGCAGCACCTCCATATAACCATATATAACCATATAACCACTTACAGCATAGAACAGGCTAGTTCTGCCCGACTGGTCCGTGCAGTAACAAATCCTCACCCTCCTAGTCCCACTGACCACCACCCGGTCTATACCCCTCCAGTCCTCTCCTCTCCATGTAACTATCCAGTCTATCTCACGGTTGTAAGCTAATAAAATTGTGGCTCAAATAAAAGCTCTCACAACTGGAGGGAGAACACATGCTTTTATTAGCTTATAACAAAGGGTAGGGTCTTGCAAGGGTCTTTATTAGGGCTCTGGGTTTAGGCGGGAAACCTGGGTTATATATGGGTAGATGGGGGCGGAGCCAGGGGGAGGAGCCAGCTATCAACACAACCCATCACCAGTTCACAGCAGTGGCCGGGAAGTTTCCCGATTGAGGCAGGGCATGGGCGGGAAAGGCACAACAATATCCCGTCAGTGATCTTCACACTCCTCTGGTTCCTCCACAGGAGGCGCGGAAAGCGGTGAATGACAGCAACGTGGCGCAGGTAGGGAGAGAGGGAGGGGAGTAAAGGGAGGGAAGATGACAAAGAGAGGATGGTGGATGGGGAGCAGGGGAGAGAGGGATGGGGAAGGGGAGAGAAAAGGGTAGGGAGGGGCAATTAAAGAAAGGAATTGATATGTGGAAAGGGAGGGGAAAGGATGTGGAAGGGGAGAGAGTGTTGAAGGGGAAAGGATAGAGAGATGAGATGAGCAGAATGGAGGAGGTGAGGGAGGGGAAGAGGAGAGAAGGAGGGAAGAGAGGATAGAGGAATGGGAAAGAGAGAGAAAAGTGTTCAAGGGGATAGAGGGATAGGGTGAGGGAGGAAAGATAGGAGAGGTGGATGGGAAGAGGAGATGGATGGGAAGGAGAGGGAGGGGAATGGGGAGAGGAGAAAGGAGAGAGTGAGGAAATATTTGAGTGGGATGGGGAATTGAAGAGAGGATGGGGAAGGGGGTGTCGAGGATATAGGGATGAGAAGAGAAGGGGCAGGAAGGGGAGAGGATAGTGGAGCAGGAATGGGAGGGAGGGTGGAGAGAGGAATAAAGAAAAAATAGAGGGAAGGAGAGGGATGTTGAGAGAAGGGAGAGGGGTATGTGAAAGAGAGAGAGAGAAAGGTTGAATTGGACAAGGGAAGGAAGAAGCGGAGTGAGGGAAGGGGAAAGAGGGTTCAAGAGGAGATTGGGAAGGGGAAAGGAGATGCTCCTTCGAGGACATGGATTGACATGTAGGTTTACAGGAGGAACAGGACTGGTATCTTAATATCTCAGGGTTCCGTTGCACCAGACATGATAGAGGGGAAGGAATGGCATTGCAAGTCAGTGAAAATATCTCAGCTGTGTGGTGAGGACAGCTTGGAGGATTTGTCTACAGAGGCCATATGAATGGAATTGAGGAATGGGAAAGGTGTGACCACACTGATAGGGTCGTATTATAGACCACCCAATAGTCAGAGAGAATTGGAGGAGCCAATCGGTGGAGAGACAGGAGATTGATGTAAGAAGCAGAACATTGTGATAGTAGGAGATTTTAACTTTCCAAATATTGACTGGTGCTCCCATACTGTAAAAAGGCCTGGATTATTTGGAATTTGTCAGATGTGTTCAGGAAAGTTTTCTCAATCAATGCATAGAGGTGCCAATGAGAGAAAATACAGGACTTGATCTCCTGTTAGGGAACAAGACAGATCAGATGACAGATGTATGAGTAGGTGACATCTTGGGTCCAGTGACCATAATGTCATGAGCTTCAAGTTATTTATGTAAAAGGATAGGTCTGGTCCTCATGTTGGGATTCTAAATTGGAGGAAGGCAAATTTGTGGAAATGAGCAAGGATCTAGGGAGAGTGGATTGGGATATGTTGTTTTCTGGCAAGAGTGTGTCCCCTTGAGGATGAGAGTGGGCGTCTATATGTGGATCCAAAGCAGATGGGGGAGATTCTGAACAGCTTTTATTCTTCAGTATTTACTAAAGGAGAAGGATATCGATCTGTGTAAAGTAAGGGAAATGGAAACCATAATAATTAAAGCAGAGTAAATACTGGGGCTTTTAAAGAAAATAAAGGTGGATAAGTGTCCAGGCTCTGAGAAGATATTCCCTAGAACCCTGAGGGAGGTTAGTGTAGAAATAGTAACAGGAATGGAGCCGGAGGATTGAGGGGTGCCTCTTGTCGTTTCATTGTTTAAAAAAAGGTGATAGGAGTAAATCTAGTAATTATGGTCCATAGGTTTGACGTCAGTGGTGAGTAAGTTCATGCAAAGTATTCTTAGAGATGGTATATAGAAATATTTGTATCAGCAGGGTTTGAGTAGGACCAGTCAACATGGATTGTGAGGGGAAGATCATGTTTGATAAACCTGATCAAATTTTTTGAGCCGTTAACTAGGAGAGTTGATGAGGGTAACAGTTCGGCGGGCAGCAACCTCCTTTGAAGAAGACCGCAGAGCCCACCTCACTGACAAAAGGCAAAGGAGGAAAAACCCAACACCCAACCCCAACCAACCAATTTTCCCCTGCAACCGCTGCAACCGTGTCTGCCTGTCCCGCATCGGACTTGTCAGCCACAAACATGCCTGCAGCTGACGTGGACATTTACCCCCTCCATAAATCTTCGTCCGCGAAGCCAAGCCAAAGAAGAAGAAAGAAGAAGTAAGGCCTTTCATTAGATTCCTCAGGGAAGATTAGTTAGGAAGGATAATTCATTATGTATTAACATTGAAGTAATAAAATGGATTCAACAATGGTTGAATGAGAAATGACAGAGAGTAGTGCTAGATAAAGGTTTGCCAGATTTGAAGACGACGACTACAGGAGTGCCTCAGAGGGGTTCAGTACTACGTCATATTGGATGCCGGTGACAAATGGTGTAATCTAAGGGTTCAGTGCTGGGCCAGTTTGGAACCTGGTGTCTAGTCATATGCCTCAGGGATCAGTACTGGCACAGATTCAAAGCCGATTTCTAGAGGTGTAACTCAGGGATAAATACTGGGCAAGATTAAAAGCCAGTGATTAGTTGTGTGCCTCAGGTTTCAGTATTGGTTTAGAGTGGAAGCTGGTGACCAGTGGTGTGCCTCAGGGTTCAGTATTGAACAGTCTGGAAGTCGGTGACTAGCGGTGTGCCTCAGGGTTAAATACTGGGCCAGATTAGAAGCCAGTGACCAGTGGTGTGCATTAGCAGTCAGTATTGGGACAGTTTGGAAGTCGTTGAGTAATGGTGTACCATAGGGTTCAGTATTGGACAGATTGGAATCCAGTGTCTCCTGGTGTGTCTCAGGGACCAGTACCAGGTCAGACTGGAAGCCAGTGACCTGTGGTGTTTCTCAGGATTCAGTATTGGGCCAGATTAGAAGCCGGTGTCTATTGGTGTGCCTCGGGGTTCAGTACTAAGTAAAATTGGATGCCTGTGACAAGTGATATGCCTCAGGGTCCAGTCCTGCGTCAGATAGGAAACCACTGTCTAGTTATGTGCCTTAGGATTCAGTATTGTGCCAGATTGGAAGACAGTGTCTAGTGGGGTTCATCATGGTTATGTAATGGGTAAGATTGGAAGCTGATGTATAGCGGTGTGCCGGAGGCTTCAGTACTGTGTCACATTGGAAGCCAGATCTATTGGTGTGCCTCAGGGTTCAGTACCAACCAGTGCCACCTGTCCCTGTCCTACCACATAACCCAGATAAATTCCAGTGGCATGTCCAAACTCACTCTTGTCTAAATTCACTGTGAGGTGAGCTTCCACCAGTCTCTGAAATAACTGCTCTAATTCAAGCATGTGTTCTTCCCATGTATCCGTACTAATGACTAAATCATTGATATAGGCTCCTGTGTGCTCTAAACCCTGAATTATTGCATTAATCATTCTCTGAAATGTGCCAGGTGCATTTTTCATCTTGAAAGGCATAATATTATACTCACACAATCCTGAAGGTGTAACAAATGCAGAAATCTCCCTGCCTTTCTCTGTCAAAGGAACACATCAGTATCCTTTTAAGAGACCAATCTTTGTAAGAAACTTAGCCTTCCCCACCTTATCTATTCAATCATCTATTCTGGGAATAGGGAACACATCAATCTTTGTCAGCATGTTTACCTTTTGATAATCTGTACAAAATCTAATTGAGCCATCTGGCTTAGGCACCAGAACACAGGATGAACTCCAAATTGAACTTGATTTTCGGATGATGTCATTTTTGAGCATATAATCCACCTCTTGATCCAACAATCTGCTCTTTTCCTGATTAACTCAGTAAGGATGCTACTTAATGGGCTTAACATCACCAACCTCCACATCATGACAAGCCACAGTCATTCTTCTTGGAACATCTGGGAATATATCCTTAAATTTCATAAGTAATGTCTTCATTTCTTCCCTTTCTGATTTAGTCAAATGCATTAACTTGGTGTCTACGTTTTGAAAAACTATAGAATTTTCTAGCCTGGGGCTTATCACTTTCTGTGCTCCATGTCCTTCCAGGAAACTTATCTCCTCCTTACTTTCCTCTACAACTAGCACCTTGGTTGGAATCCTAGTCTCCTCCTCAGTCATTTTCTCAAAGTAAGGTTTAAGCATGTTCACGTGACAGACCTGTGTCTCTCTTTGACAATCAGGCATCTCAATGACATAGGTGACCTGGTTAATTTTTGATTTCACCTTATATGGTCCTGAAAACTGAGCTCTCAAAGGGTTTGACTGCATTGGAAACAAAACCAATACTTTGTCACCAGGTTTAATGTCCCTAATTTTTGCTTTTTGATCATACCAAATTTTCACTTTTCCATGAGCAGTTTTTAAATTTTTCCTTGCCATCTCACAAGCCTGATGTAATCTATTTTTAAATTTGAAAACATAATCCAACAGATTTGATTGTATATCATTATGTATCCACTGTTCCTTCAACTATAATAATGGACCCCTGACTTCATGACCAAACAACAACTCAAATGGACTAAAACCAAGAGACTCCTGAGTTTCCTCACTAACAGCAAACAATAACAAATAGATTCCTTCATCCCAATCCTTATTATTTTCCACGCAATAAGCCCTCATCATATTTTTCACAGTTAAATGGAACCTTTTCAGTCCCCTTGACTTTCAGGATGATAGGCAGATGATACAATTTGATGTATTCCCAATTCATACACCACCTGTTGAAATATTCCAGACATAAAATTACTCCCTTGGTCCGATTGAATTTCCCTTGGTAGGCCAAACAGTGTGAAAAATTTTAGCATAGCCTTTACAATCATCTTTAATGTTTCTCAGGGGAATTGCCTCTGGAAACCTTGAAGCTGTTCACATGAGTGTTAACAAATATTCATTTCCCGCTTTGGTTTTTGGCAATGGTCCAACACAATCCACTATCACTTTTGAGAAGGGTTCCCCGAAAGCAGGGATGGGTTGCAAAGATGACACTGGTGGTCCTTGATTAGGCTTGGCCACCAATTGACAAGTGTGACAGGTTCTACAAAAGTTCACAACATCCTTTCTTAATTTCAGCCAATAAAACTATTTCCTTTTCTTTTCTACCATCTTCTTCACTCCAAGATGATCTCCTAAAGGTGTACTATGAGCCAACTTTAATATTTCATTCCTGTAAGTTTTGGGAATTACAACTTGCCTTACTACTGCCAGTTTTCACTGGCAGGCATCACTTGTGGTCTCCACTTTCTCATCAATATTCCATCTTGAACAAAGTAACCTACTGGCATAGTTTCAATTTCCTGGTTAGACAGAATCTTATCTCTTATCCCTGCAAGATCAGGATCATGCTTTTGTCTGGCTATTAATTCTTCTCTTGACAACAGCAAAACTGGATCTTTAGGTTTGTCCTCAATGCTTGCCTCTACTACAGGATCATCACAGACTTTCTCTACTTCTACCTTTTTTCTAGACATGGCTCTAGTAATGGCACACACAGGGTAGATTTCCAAATCCTTTTCGGACTCATAAACCAATGGCTTACTTGTGAGTTTCACCACAGGTATGACTTTACCCTCTGCTCAATCATTCCCTAACAAAAGAGAAACTCCATCCACGGCAGACTTGATCTTATCCCTATCGTAACCAGGCCATTAACTAAGTCTGATTTCATCACTACTCTATGCAAAGGTATAGGCTCTGCTTCATCACCAATGCCTTTAATTAAATTCACATCTCCAGTATCTGTCTCCTCATCAAAATTCAAAATGTTGCTTAATACAAACGATTGGGCTGCTCCAGTATCCCGCAGGATTTTAACTGGAACCTTATTGGATCCTTCTTTAACCAAAATGAAACCTTCAGTCGTGAATGGTTTAAAAATATCTCTAACTTTCTCGCTCTGAACACAGGCAGTTGGTACCACCCCTTTCTCATTCTTCCTTTTCAGTACAGGACAATTTGCAATTGTGTGCCCTGCCTTCTTACAATAGTGGCAAATAACACTCAAAATTTTTTCCTTCATCCACTTTTATTCTCTTCCCTCAATCTCACTTCTAGATTTTCTTTCTACTCTACTTGGATTATCAGCAGTATTCCTTTGAAAGGTTTTCCCTGGTGTCCACTTGGGCTTGTGGGTTAAAGAATATTCCTCTGCGAATTTAGCCAATTCTTGTCAAGTTTTTATATTTTTCTCTGCCAAGTACACTTGAATATCGTCAGGAACACAATTTTTAATCTCCTCAATCAGAATGATATCCCTCAATAAATCAGTTATTTTCTATTTTCATTGCGGCACACCACCGATCAAAACACAACCTTCCTATAAGCAAACTCCAGGTAAGATGGGGTTGCTGCCCTTTTTAAACTCCTGAACTTTTGTCTATAAGCCTCTGGGACTAGTTCATAAAATCAGAGTATACCTGCTTTACAAATTCATAATCAGTTGCTTGTTGAACCGTGAGACACGAATACACCTGTTGGGCTTTCCCTTTAAGAACACTTTGTGGCAAGAGTGAGCACTGGTCTGGTGGCCATTTTAAATTTACAGCTACTTTCTCAAAATGCTGAAAATACTGGTCTATTTCAGGTTCCTCAAATGGAGTAACTAACCTCACTTCTCGACTGACCAGAAACCTCTCCTCCTGACCAGCACGTGGGGTTTGGGCTTCCCCCTCTCCTTGGGTTAGAATCGGCCTCAATTTAGCTAGTTCTAGCTCATGTTTCCATTCTTTCTCTCTCTCCTCCCTTGCAGCTGCCCTTTCCTCCATTTCTGCCTGCCTTACTGCTTCCCGTTCGGCTTTTCTTTTTGCCTCTCTTTTTTCCTCTAACTCTAGTTTTCTCAAAGCCAACTTTACTTCCTCTGAAGAATTCTTCTTTGGAAACTGTTCTAATGCAGCTTCTTCAAATACCCCCTTTCCTTCATAGTGCTTAACAATCTTTCAGGGAATTTCCTTTTTTTTATTCCAGTTCTTACTGTAAGTTTTAACTTGCCAACTATAACCATCAGTTTTGATTTTTTAGCCATTTTAAAATTAACCACTGAAGGGTTAGCTATGAACTGGTTGGCGAGTTTCTGGCAATGGTCCAACACAATCCACTATCACTTTTGAGAAAGGCTCCCCGAAAGCAGGGATGGTGTAACAAGATTCATAGTTGCAGTTTTTTCTGCTGGTGATTTATACACTCACCGTTTATTTTTAATTTCAAGCTGGAGATTGAGTCAAACTCAGACAACTGATAACTAAGCACAAGTCAATCGCCCCTATAGCTTCCAAGTTGGTTTGATCCTGGACAATCCCCCAAATTATGTTACAAGATCAAACCAGCAACCACAAAGAAAGCATATCACACAGGGGTAAAGATGAACAATTACTTTATTAACAAAAATTCACCTTCAAACTTCAATTCAAAATCCCCCCTTTTATAACATTGCCCACTGGTCACTATGCAAATTTCTATAACAGTGTAAAACTAATAAATTCCCCAGCCTAAATATAACATATGTAATTAAAGTCTAAGTTATATTTCCAACCAGCCCACAGAAAAACTTAGACACAAAACACACAAGGCTCACAAAACTTCGATCTCAACCAAAGCAAAGATCATAAACAAAATTCAGTTTGTTTGGTAAACTGAAGCCAAAAGATTTTTGAGAGTGTGTGTGAGAGTGAGAGAGAGAGAGAGAGAGAGACAGAGAGAGACAGAGGGAGAGAGAGCACAAAATTCAAAGATGTCATCTGTTGCTTGAAGAGATAGGAACAACTGGATTGATCCAGATCCTTCTGGCTCTCTTTGGATGTTCATCCTTTTTGAAATCCCAACATTCTAAACTGTTCTCCAGACCATGACTCATGCTCTGGGCCTCCTTCCACTCCACAGCAGCCCCAGTGATGGTTTATCGCCCAAGTCCAGAAATTTCTAGATCATTGTTTTTCTGCACATGCACAGTCCTTCTCCCATTCTCTCAGCAGTCTACCTTCACCTTGGCTCTTAAAGGCAAACTGTCACTTTTTAACATAAAACCACACCACACATAGGCCAACACACAACACCGAACTCTGGAACAGAAGACAAAGTGGATGTGAATAGGCTTTTTCCATTTAGATTGTGGGAGATAAATATGAGAGGATATAGTTTTAAGATGAAGGGAAAGGTTTAGGAGAGGTTCACTCAGAGAGTTGTAGGAGTTTCAGATGTGGTAAATTCAGGTTTGATCATGTGTTTTAAGAATAAATTGGATAGATACATGGATGGGAGAAGCCTGGAGAGTTATGGAATTGAAGAAGTTCAATGGGACTAGCAGAAAGAAGGGCTGAATACCATGTTTTCTGTGCTGCAGTGTTCTATGTTTGTAAGGGAGGGGATCGTGAGAGAGAGAGGGGGAAGGGGAGCGAGGAAGGCAGGGGAGAGATGGAGGTAGGGGAGAGAGGGTTGCGGGAAGAGGATAGGGTGGGAGGAAAGAGAGAGAGCAATGGAGGGGAGAGAAGGAGGGGGAATTGGAGAAGGAAGGGTATGAAGAGGAGAAGGGAAAGTGGAGGGAGGGAGGCCAAAGAGAGGGGGAGGGGAATGGGAGAAATAGAGGTGAGAGAGGGAGGAGAGGGGAGAGTGAGGGTGAAAGGGAGAGATGGTGTGGAGAGAGAGTGGAGTGAAGGAGAAAATTGGAGGGGAGAAATAAGGGGTGAAGGGGAGAGAGGGATGGAATGGGAGTAGAGAGGGAACACGAGAGGGAGAGGAGTAAGGGAAACATGGGAGGAGAATGGTAGAGGGGAAGGGAAAAAGAAAGGGGAATGAGGGGAAAGGGGAGGGATTGGAGGGAGGAGAGAGAGACAAAAGTGGAGAGGTAGAGGAAGAAGGGGTGGGGATGGCGAGTGAGGGAGCTGGAATGAGAGAGAGAGGGAGAATGAGAGAAGGGGAGGAAGAGGGAAGTAGATTGTGGGTGGGAGGTGTAGAGGGGACGGATCGTGAGAGGGGAGAGCTGAGGTAAGGGTGAGAAGAGGGGTCTGTGGTCATAGGGCGTAGTGTCTCATCTTTACCTTACTCACAGGTGGCATGTGGACTGGAGCCGGTGAGCCGGATTCAGATGCGTACGCGACGGACTCTGCGAGGTCATCTGGCCAAAATCTACGCGATGCACTGGGGAACAGACTCCAGGTGGGGATGGCACTGACGTCTGTCTGTGTCTGTCTATGTGTCCCTTGATGTGCGTCTGCCTGTGTGTTTGTCTGTCTGGTTTCTGGCTTTCTGTATAGCTGGGCGTCTGTCTGTGAATCTATCTCTGAGTCTGTTTATAAGTCTGTCTTGCCATCTGTCTTGGTGTCTGTCTTTGTTGGTCTGTGTGCCTGTCCGTGAATCTGTCTATAAGTCTGTTTATAAGTCTGTCTTGCCGTCTGTCTGGGTGTCTGTCTTTGTTGGTCTGTGTGCCTGTCCGTGAATCTGTCTATAAGTCTGTTTATAAGTCTGTCTTGCCGTCTGTCTGGGTGTCTGTCTTTGTTGGTCTGTGTGTCTGTCTGTGAATCTGTCTACGAGTCTGTTTATAAGTCTGTCTTGCTGTCTGTCTGGATGTCTGTCTTTGTTGGTCTGTGTGCCTGTCCATGAATCTATGAGTCTGTTTATAAGTCAGTCTTGCCGTCTGTCTTGGTGTCTGTCTTTGTTGGTCTGTGTGCCTGTCTGTGAATCTGTCTATGAGTCTGTTTATAAGTCTGTCTTACCATCTGTCTTGGTGTCTGTCTTTGTTGGTCTGTGTGCCTGTCTGTGAATCTGTCTATGAGTCTGTTTATAAGTCAGTCTTGCCGTCTGTCTTGGTGTCTGTCTTTGTTGGTCTGTGTGCCTGTCTGTGAATCTGTCTATGAGTCTGTTTATAAGTCTGTCTTACCATCTGTCTTGGTGTCTGTCTTTGTTGGTCTGTGTGCCTGTCTGTGAATCTGTCTATGAGTCTGTTTATAAGTCTGTCTTGCCGTCTGTCTGTCTGTGTTTGTGCCTGTCTATCTGTATAGTGGTAATTCTGCCGTGCCTGCAGGAAAAAGAAATATCAGGGTTGTATGTGATGTCATGTATGTCCTCTGATTATTAATCTGAAATCTCCCCATCCTACACACAGAGGTGGGTGTGTGGGAGAGGCGTGTTTAGGGAGAAGTGGGTGTATAGGAGATTTGGGTGTAGGGGAGAGGTTGGTGTGTGGTAATGGTGGGTGTGGGGTGCGTTGTGTGTTGGCAGAGGTGTTGGGGAGAGGAGGATGTGGAGAGAGATGTGTTTGGGTGAGACGTGGGTGGGTGTGTGTGCTGGTGCATGTAGGTATGTGTTTGTGTGAGTGTGTATGAGTATGTATGTGAGTGTGTCTGGGTATGTGTGTATGTGGGTGTCTGTGTGTGGGTGTATGTGTGTAACTGAGGGTGTGTGGCTGTGTGTGTGGGTGTGAGTATATCTGAGTGTGTGGGTGTGTTTGTACATGGGTGTATGTGGTAGTTTGTGTGTGTATGTGGGTGTTTGTGTGTGTGTATGTGTGGATGTATGTGAGTGTGTGTATAGGTGTGTGTAGGTGTTTGGTTATGTGGGTGTGTGTGGGGATGTGCTTGAGTTTGGGGTGCGTTTTGTGTGTTTGGGTAGGTTTGTGTGTGTGGATTTGTGTGTGTGGATGTTTATGTATATGTGTGTGGGTCTGGAAGTGTAGATGTTTTGGTGTGTGTGGCTGTATGAGGGTGAATGTGTGGGTGTGTGTTTGTGGGTGTATGTGTGGGTTTGTGTGTGTTTGTATGTGTATAGGTGTGTGTGTATTTTGTGGAGTGTGTGGGTGTGTATGGGGATGTGTTTGTGTTTCGGTTGTTTTGTTGTGTGTGTGTGTTTTTGTGGGTGTATATGTAGGTGTATCAGAGTGTGTATATGTGTGCAAGTGTGATTGTGGGTGCGTGTGTGTGTTTGGGTGTGTGTGTTAGTGGGTGTGTCTTTCCATCTGTGTGTGTGTGTGTGTTTGGGTATGGGTGTGTGTGTTGGTGTTGGAGTGTCTGTGAATGTGTGTATAAGTGTGTGTGTGTGAATATTGATGTCTGTGTGGTTGTATGGTATGTGGGTGTTTGTGTGTGTGTTGGTGTGTATGTGTGAGTACTGTATGTGTGTGGGTATATGTGCATATGTGTGTCGGGTTGGGTATGTATGTGTGGGTCAGTGAGTGTGTGGTCATATGTGACAGTGTGCGTGTGTGTGTGTGAATATGGATGTGTACGTGAGTTCACCTTTCTCACCCTTCAGTCCAATCTAACACTCCACTATCGCTCTCCCCCACACCCACCTCTCCCAACACCCACCTCTCCCAACACCCACCTCTCCACAAACCAAATTCTCCCCACACTCAGCTCACACCCACACCCACCTCTCCACAAACCCAATTCTCCCCACACCCACCTCTTCCCCACACCCACTTCTCCCTACACCAACCTCTCCCCACACGAAGCTCTCCACTACACCCAGGTCTCCCCTACACCCACCTGTCCCCACACCAAACGCTAACCACATCAACTCTGCCCACAACCACCTCTCCCCTACCCCAACCTCTCACCACACTCACTTCTCCCCACACTCAATTCTCCCCTCACACATCTCTACCCCTACATCCACCTCTCCCCTACACCCACTTCTCCCTTAGACCCACCTCTCACCACACCCACCTGTTGGCCATACCCACCGTTCCCACACCCACCTCTCCCCTACACACACCTCTCCCCACACCCACCGCACACCCACACCCAACTCTCCCCTACACCCAATTCTCCCATACACCCACCTCTCCCTATATCCAACACCCCCCACACACATCTTTCCCCATACCCACCTCTCTCCTACACCAACCTTTCCCCACAACCAACTCTCCCCACACACACACCTCTCCCCTACACCCACCTCGCCCCACATCCACCTCTCCTCCAACCGCACCTCTCCCCACACCCACCTCACCCCTACACGCAGTTCTCCCCTACACACACCTCTCCCCACACCCAATTCTTCCCACACCCACCTCTCCCCACATACAACTCTCCCCACACCCACCACACCACACCCCTACAACCATATCTCACCTACATCAAACTCTCACCATACTCAACTCTCCCCACACGCACCTCTCCCAACAACCACCGTAACCCCACACCCAACTCTCCCCCACACCCACCACTAAACCAAACCAAATTCTCCCCTACACCCACCTCTCACCACATCCACGTTGGCCACAACGACCTCTCCACACACCCACCTCTCCCCAACACCCACCTCATCCCACACCCACCTCGCCCCACACAAAACTCTCCCCACACTTACCTCTCCCCTACACACACCTCTCCCCACATCCACCGCACACACACACCCAACTCTCCCCACACCCATCTCTCCCCATACCCACCTACACCAAACTCTCCCCACACCCAACTCTCCCACACGCACCTTTCCCCTACACCCACCTCTCCCCACACCCACTTCTCATCCAAACGCACATCTCCCCACACTCACCTCACCCCTACACCCAGTTCTCCCCTACCCACACCAAATCTGCCTACACACAACTCTCCCATACACCTACCTCTCCCCTAAACCCACCTCTCCCCACACCCACAATCCACACAACCACCTCTCTCCTACTCCTAACTCTCTCCACACCACTTCACTCCCAAATCCAACTCTCCCCACATCACCTCTTCCCAACACCTCCTCCCCTTCATACACCTCTCACCACACACACCTCTCCCATAAAAATAAACTTTCAACCAAAACCACGTCTCCCCAAAGCCATCTCCACCTCCCATCTCCCCGACACTCACCATTCCCCCAAACCAACCACTGCCTTACACACACCACTCCCCCACAATCACCCTTCCCCCAAACACACCTCTCCCCCACATTCACCCTTCCCCCCAAACCCACCACTGCCCAACACCCACCTTTCTCCCAAATCCACCTCTCCCCCACACCCAACTTTCCCCTAACACACCTCTCCCCCACATCCACCACACCCCTACACACACCTCTCCACACACCCAACTCTCCCCACACCCATTTCATCCCTATACCCATCATTCCCCACACCCACATCTCCCCTACACCAACCTTTCAACCAAACACACCTCTCTCCACATCCTCCTCTCCCAAACACCTCTGCCCACACACAACTCTCCCCACACCCACCACTACCCCACACCTACCTCTCCCCAAACACACCTCTCCCCACATACACATCTACCCTACACAAACCTCTCACCACACCCACCACTCCCCTACACCCACCTATCCCCAAAACCCACCTCTCCCCTACATCCACCTATCCCCAATTGCAACACTCCCCACACCTTCCTCTCCCTCACATACACAACTACTACCTCTCCCCACACCAACTTCTCACCAACACACAATTCGCCCCACACCAAACTCTCCCCCACATCACCTCTTTCCAACATCTATTTCCCTTCACTCAACTCTCACCATACCCACCTCCCCCGCAGCTCCATCTCTGCACTCAGCAACTTCTCCCCTAAACACACATCTTCCCCACACATACATCTCCCCTACTCCCAGCTCTCCCCTGCACACGCCACTCTCCACAACTCTCTCCCCCACATCCACCTCTACCCACACTCAACTCTCCTCAAACCCACCTCACCCATATACCCACCATTCCCAACACCCACACCTCCCCCACACCCACCATTCACCCAAACACACCTATCTGCACACCCTCCTCTCCCCAACACTTCTGCCCACACACAACTCTCCCCAGACCCACCACTACCACATACCAACCACTCCCCTACACCCACCTCTCCCCACACCCACCTCTCCCCACACCCATCCCTACACCCACCACTCCCCCAAACATACCTCTCCACACACCCACCTCTCCACAATACATATCCCTACACACAACTCTCCCCACATACACCACTATCCCACACTAACCTCTCCCCAACACCCACCTCTTCCCCACACCCACTTCTCCCTACACCAACATCTCCACACACACAACTCTCCTCTACAACCACGTCTCACCTACACCCACCTCTCCCCACACCCAACACTACCCACACCAAATCTGCCCACACCCACCTCTCCCCACACCCACCTCTCCCCACACCCACCTCCCCCACACTCACCTCTCCCCACACTCACCTCTCCCCACACTCACCTCTCCCCACACCCACCTCTCCCCACACCCACCTCTCCCCACACTCACCTCTCCCCACACCCACCTCTCCCCACACTCACCTCTCCCCACACCCATCCCTACACCCACCACTCCCCCAAACATACCTCTCCACACACCCACCTCTCCACAATACATATCCCTACACACAACTCTCCCCACATACACCACTATCCCACACTAACCTCTCCCCAACACCCACCTCTTCCCCACACCCACTTCTCCCTACACCAACATCTCCACACACACAACTCTCCTCTACAACCACGTCTCACCTACACCCACCTCTCCCCACACCCAACACTACCCACACCAAATCTGCCCACACCCACCTCTCCCCACACCCACTTCTCATCCCAATGCACCTCTCCCCACACTCACCTCACCCCACACTCACCTCTCCCCACACTCACCTCTCCCCACACCCACCTTTCCCCACACCCACCTCTCCCCACACCCACCTCCCCCACACTCACCTCTCCCCACACTCACCTCTCCCCACACTCACCTCTCCCCACACCCACCTCTCCCCACACCCACCTCTCCCCACACCCACCTCTCCCCACACTCACCTCTCCCCACACCCACCTCTCCCCACACTCACCTCTTCCCACACCCACCTCTCCCCACACTCACCTCTCCCCACACCCACCTCTCCCCACACTCACCTCTCCCCACACTCACCTCTCCCCACACCCACCTCTCCCCACACCCACCTCTCCCCACACTCACCTCTCCCCACACCCACCTCTCCCCACACTCACCTCTTCCCACACCCACCTCTCCCCACACTCACCTCTTCCCACACCCACCTCTCCCCACACTCACCTCTCCCCACACCCACCTCTCCCCACACCCACCTCTCCCCACACCCAACACTACCCACACCAAATCTGCCCACACCCACCTCTCCCCACACCCAACACTACCCACACCAAATCTGCCCACACCCACCTCTCCTCACACCCAACACTACCCACACCAAATCTGCCCACAACCACCTCTCCCCTACACCTACCTCTCTCCAGACCCACCTCTTCCCAATCTCAACTCTCGCCACACCCACCTCTGCCCCTACACCCACCTTTTCCCACACCCATCTCGCCACAAACAACACTCTTCCCACACCCATCTCTCCCCTACACACACCACTCCCCACACCCACCGCACACCCATACCCACCTCTCCCCACAACCACTTCTCATCCAAACGCACCTCTCCCCACACTCACCTCTCCCCACACTCACCTCTCCCCACACTCACCTCTCCCCACACCCACCTCCCCCCACACTCACCTCTCCCCACACCTACCTCTCCCCACACCCACCTCTCCCCACACTCACCTCTCCCCACACTCACCTCTCCCCACACTCACCTCTCCCCACACTCACCTCTCCCCACACCCACATCTCCCCACACCCACATCTCACCACATCCACGTTGGCCACAACGACCTCTCCACACACCCACCTCTCCCCAACACCCACCTCATCCCACACCCACCTCGCCCCACACAAAACTCTCCCCACACTTACCTCTCCCCTACACACACCTCTCCCCACATCCACCGCACACACACACCCAACTCTCCCCACACCCATCTCTCCCCATACCCACCTACACCAAACTCTCCCCACACCCAACTCTCCCACACGCACCTTTCCCCTACACCCACCTCTCCCCACACCCACTTCTCATCCAAACGCACATCTCCCCACACTCACCTCACCCCTACACCCAGTTCTCCCCTACCCACACCAAATCTGCCTACACACAACTCTCCCATACACCTACCTCTCCCCTAAACCCACCTCTCCCCACACCCACAATCCACACAACCACCTCTCTCCTACTCCTAACTCTCTCCACACCACTTCACTCCCAAATCCAACTCTCCCCACATCACCTCTTCCCAACACCTCCTCCCCTTCATACACCTCTCACCACACACACCTCTCCCATAAAAATAAACTTTCAACCAAAACCACGTCTCCCCAAAGCCATCTCCACCTCCCATCTCCCCGACACTCACCATTCCCCCAAACCAACCACTGCCTTACACACACCACTCCCCCACAATCACCCTTCCCCCAAACACACCTCTCCCCCACATTCACCCTTCCCCCCAAACCCACCACTGCCCAACACCCACCTTTCTCCCAAATCCACCTCTCCCCCACACCCAACTTTCCCCTAACACACCTCTCCCCCACATCCACCACACCCCTACACACACCTCTCCACACACCCAACTCTCCCCACACCCATTTCATCCCTATACCCATCATTCCCCACACCCACATCTCCCCTACACCAACCTTTCAACCAAACACACCTCTCTCCACATCCTCCTCTCCCAAACACCTCTGCCCACACACAACTCTCCCCACACCCACCACTACCCCACACCTACCTCTCCCCAAACACACCTCTCCCCACATACACATCTACCCTACACAAACCTCTCACCACACCCACCACTCCCCTACACCCACCTATCCCCAAAACCCACCTCTCCCCTACATCCACCTATCCCCAATTGCAACACTCCCCACACCTTCCTCTCCCTCACATACACAACTACTACCTCTCCCCACACCAACTTCTCACCAACACACAATTCGCCCCACACCAAACTCTCCCCCACATCACCTCTTTCCAACATCTATTTCCCTTCACTCAACTCTCACCATACCCACCTCCCCCGCAGCTCCATCTCTGCACTCAGCAACTTCTCCCCTAAACACACATCTTCCCCACACATACATCTCCCCTACTCCCAGCTCTCCCCTGCACACGCCACTCTCCACAACTCTCTCCCCCACATCCACCTCTACCCACACTCAACTCTCCTCAAACCCACCTCACCCATATACCCACCATTCCCAACACCCACACCTCCCCCACACCCACCATTCACCCAAACACACCTATCTGCACACCCTCCTCTCCCCAACACTTCTGCCCACACACAACTCTCCCCAGACCCACCACTACCACATACCAACCACTCCCCTACACCCACCTCTCCCCACACCCACCTCTCCCCACACCCATCCCTACACCCACCACTCCCCCAAACATACCTCTCCACACACCCACCTCTCCACAATACATATCCCTACACACAACTCTCCCCACATACACCACTATCCCACACTAACCTCTCCCCAACACCCACCTCTTCCCCACACCCACTTCTCCCTACACCAACATCTCCACACACACAACTCTCCTCTACAACCACGTCTCACCTACACCCACCTCTCCCCACACCCAACACTACCCACACCAAATCTGCCCACACCCACCTCTCCCCACACCCACCTCTCCCCACACCCACCTCCCCCACACTCACCTCTCCCCACACTCACCTCTCCCCACACTCACCTCTCCCCACACCCACCTCTCCCCACACCCACCTCTCCCCACACTCACCTCTCCCCACACCCACCTCTCCCCACACTCACCTCTCCCCACACCCATCCCTACACCCACCACTCCCCCAAACATACCTCTCCACACACCCACCTCTCCACAATACATATCCCTACACACAACTCTCCCCACATACACCACTATCCCACACTAACCTCTCCCCAACACCCACCTCTTCCCCACACCCACTTCTCCCTACACCAACATCTCCACACACACAACTCTCCTCTACAACCACGTCTCACCTACACCCACCTCTCCCCACACCCAACACTACCCACACCAAATCTGCCCACACCCACCTCTCCCCACACCCACTTCTCATCCCAATGCACCTCTCCCCACACTCACCTCTCCCCACACTCACCTCTCCCCACACTCACCTCTCCCCACACCCACCTTTCCCCACACCCACCTCTCCCCACACCCACCTCCCCCACACTCACCTCTCCCCACACTCACCTCTCCCCACACTCACCTCTCCCCACACCCACCTCTCCCCACACCCACCTCTCCCCACACCCACCTCTCCCCACACTCACCTCTCCCCACACCCACCTCTCCCCACACTCACCTCTTCCCACACCCACCTCTCCCCACACTCACCTCTCCCCACACCCACCTCTCCCCACACTCACCTCTCCCCACACTCACCTCTCCCCACACCCACCTCTCCCCACACCCACCTCTCCCCACACTCACCTCTCCCCACACCCACCTCTCCCCACACTCACCTCTTCCCACACCCACCTCTCCCCACACTCACCTCTTCCCACACCCACCTCTCCCCACACTCACCTCTCCCCACACCCACCTCTCCCCACACCCACCTCTCCCCACACCCAACACTACCCACACCAAATCTGCCCACACCCACCTCTCCCCACACCCAACACTACCCACACCAAATCTGCCCACACCCACCTCTCCTCACACCCAACACTACCCACACCAAATCTGCCCACAACCACCTCTCCCCTACACCTACCTCTCTCCAGACCCACCTCTTCCCAATCTCAACTCTCGCCACACCCACCTCTGCCCCTACACCCACCTTTTCCCACACCCATCTCGCCACAAACAACACTCTTCCCACACCCATCTCTCCCCTACACACACCACTCCCCACACCCACCGCACACCCATACCCACCTCTCCCCACAACCACTTCTCATCCAAACGCACCTCTCCCCACACTCACCTCTCCCCACACTCACCTCTCCCCACACTCACCTCTCCCCACACCCACCTCCCCCCACACTCACCTCTCCCCACACCTACCTCTCCCCACACCCACCTCTCCCCACACTCACCTCTCCCCACACTCACCTCTCCCCACACTCACCTCTCCCCACACTCACCTCTCCCCACACCCACATCTCCCCACACCCACATCTCCCCTACACTAACCTTTAGCCTCAACCCACCTCTCCCCATACCTGACTCTCCTCACAAACAACTCTCCACACACCTACCTCTCCCCTACACCCATTTCTCCCCAAACCCACGCTCCCCACACCCACCATAAACCACACCCAATCTCCCCTACATCCACGTCTCCCCTACACACACCTCTCCCCACACCCACCTATCGGCTACACCCATCTCTCCCCACACAGACCATTCCCCTACACCCAACTTTTCACATACCCACCTTGCCCCACACAAAACTCTCCCCACACCAACCTCTCCCATAAACACACATCTCCCCACACCCACCGCACACCCAGACGCAACTAACTCTTACACCCACTTCTCACATATCTTCATCTCCCCCACAAACACAATTCCCCCACTCCTACATGTCGCCACAAACACTTGTCGCCCACACACAACTTTCCCCCACATCACTTCTTCCCAATATCTCCCCACCTTCAGTCACTTCTCACCACACCCACTTCTCCCCAACCCCACCTTGACCTCAGCAACTTCTCCCCTAAACCCACCACTCCCTGACGCCCACCTCTCCCCACTCCCAACTCTCCTCACACCCATTCCCCTACACCCACTGCCTTCCCAAGCACATCTCTCTGAATACCCTCCTCTCCCCAACACCTCTCCACACTCACAACTCTCCCCACACCCACCACAACCTAACACCAATCTCTCCCCACACCAACTTCTCCCCACACCCACCTCTCCCCTACAACTACCACTCCCCCACTCTCATTTCTCTATAAACACACCTCTCCCCACACACATATCTCCCCTACAACCACCTCTCCCCAACACCCATTTCACCATAAACTTACCTCTCACCAAACCCACATCTCCCCACACCCAACTCTCCCCTCACGCAACTCTCCCCTACACCCTCCTCTCCCCACACACACCACTACCCCACACTAACCTCTCCACAACACCCACCTCTTCCCCACACCCACTTAACCCTACACCAACATCTCCACACACGCAAATCTTCACTACACTCACATCTCCCCTACACCCACCTCTCCCCACACACAATGCTACCCAAACCAACTCTGACCTCGACCAGCTCTACCCTACACCTACCACTCCCCAGACCACCTTCCCAATCCTGCCTCACCCTGAAATCCCACCTTTACCCACACCCACCTCTCCCATAAACCTACCTAACCACAAGCCAACCTCTCCCCCACACCCACATCCCAAACACATCCTCTCCCCACACCCACCTCTCCACCACACACAGCACTCACCAAACCCACCTCTCCAACCCATACTCTCCCCAAACCCACCTCTCCACCACACCCAACCTCCCCCCCACACCCTTCTCTCCCCTACATTCACCTACCCATACCCACCTCTTATCCAAACCCACTTCACCCCCACACCCAACTCTACCCCACATCACCTCTTTCCAACCCCTCCTCCCCTTCACGCATCTCTCACCACCTTCCCAAACCCACCTCTCCAACTACAACTCTCCAACCCCATCTCTCTCCAACCCACCTCTCTCCAACCCCATCTCTCCAACCCCATCTCTCTCAACCGTACATCTTTCCAAACCCACCTTTTCAAACCCACCTCTCTCCAAGTCCACATCCCCAATCCCATCAGCCCACCTCTCCAACCCCACCTCTCTCCAACCCAACCTCTCTCCAACCCCACCTCTCTCCAACCCCACCTCTCCAACCCCACACATTTCTACCTCTCCCCTAAACCCACCTCTTTCACACATGCATCTCTCTACACACCAACCTCCCCTACATCTACCTCTCCCACGCCCCCACGTCTTTCCTAGACCCACATTTCCACATACCCAACTCTCCCCATACCTACCTCTCCCCATACCCACCTCTCCTCACACCCACCTCTCCCCTCACCCACCTTTCCTCCACACTCACCTTTCTCCCAAACCCACATATCCCCCACACCCACCTCGACCTATATCCACCTCACCCCTACACCCACCACTCCCCCCAACATCACTTCACCCACAACCAAACCACTCCACCACACTCACATTTCCCCCACTCCCACCTCTCCCCAGACCCAACTCTCCATCATATCCACAACCCCAATCCTGCCTCACCCTCAAATTCCACCTCTACCCACACCAACCTCTCCCACAAACCTACCTATCCACAAGCCAACCTCTCCCACACACCCACCTCTCCACCACGCACAGCACTTGCCAAACCCACCTCTCCCCAACCCCTCCTCCACCCACACCCTTCTCACCCCTACACTCACCTCTCCCCATACCCACCTCCCCAACCCATACTCTCCCCAAATCCACCTCTCCACCACATCCAACTCTCACCAAACCCACCTTTCCCCAACCCAACCTCACCCCCACACCCTTCTCTCCCCTGTACTCACCTCCCTTACCCACCTCTTGCCCAAACCCACTTCGCCCCCACACCCCTCTCCCCCACATTGCTCCTTTCCAACCCCTCCTCCCCTTAACTCACCTCTCACCACCTTCCCAACCCCACCTCTCCCAACCCCTCCTCTCTCCAACCCCACCACTCCCTCCAACCCCACCTCTCTCTCTCTCCAACTCCACCTCTCTCCAACCCCACCTCTCCCCACACCCACCTCTACCAATACCCACTTCTCCCCCAAACCCAATTCTCCCCAAAACCCTCCTCTCCCCTAAACCCACCTCTCCCACACATGCATCTCCCCACCCCAACTCTCCATGACACCTATCTCTTCCCACACCTTCTCCCCTAAACCCACCTCTCCCATACACCCACGTCTTCCCTACATCCACCTCTCCCCACACCCACCTCTCCCCAAACCCACCATCCCCCAACCTCACTTCTCTCACACCTCCCCCACTCCCACCTCTCCCCAGACCCACCTCGACCCCATATCCACCACTCCAATCCTGCCTCACCCTCAAATCCCACATCTACCCACATGCACCCCTCCCACAAACCTACCTATCCACAAGACCACCTCTCCCCCACACTCACCTCCACAACATCCTCTCCCCACACCCCAACCTCTCCACCACACCCAGCATTCACCAAACCCACCTCTCCCCAACCCCTCCTCCGCCCACACACCCTTCTCTCCCCTACACTCACCTGCCCATACCCACATCTTGCCCAAACCCACTTCGCCTCCACACCCAACTCTCCCCCACATCACCTCTTTCCAACCTCTCCTCCCCTTCACTCACCTCTCACCACCTTCCCAACCCCACCCCTCCAACCCCAACTGTCCAACCCCACATTTCTCCAACCCCACCAAACCCACCTCTCTCTCCAACCCTACCTCTCTCCAACCCCACCTCTCCAACCCCAACTCTCCAACCCCACCTCTCTCTCCAAGCCCACCTCTCTCCAACCCCACCTCTCCAACCACACCTCTCTCCAACCCCACCTTCTCGAACCCCACCTCTCAAACCCCACACATCTCCAACCCCACCTCTCCAACACCACCTCTCTCCAAACCCACTCTCTCCAACACCACCTCTCCACTAAACACACCGATCCCCACACATGCATCTCTCCCCACCCCCAACTCTCTCATACACCTATCTCTCCCCACACCTACTTCTCCCCTAAATCCACCTCTCTCCCACACCCAGATCTTCCCTATACCCATCTCTCCCCATATCAACCTCTCCCCTATACACACCTCTCACCACACTCAACTCTCCCCCAAACCTAAAGCTCCATACACCCATCTATCACCCTATCCCACCTCTCACCATACCCACCTTTCCCTAACCACACCTCTCCCCCCACATCCATCTCTATCCCACACCCATTTTTCCCCAAACCCACTTCTCCCCATACCCACCTCTCCCCCAAGCCCACCTCTCCCACACAGTTACCTCTCCCCCAAACCCACCTCTCCCACACATGCATTTCTCCTCACCCCCAACTCTCCCCTACACCCATCTCTCCACACACCCACTTCTCCCCTAAACCCACCTCTCCCCGACATCCACGACTTCCCTACACCCCCCTCTCCCCACACCCACCTTTTCCCCTCACTCACCTTTATCCCAAAACCACCCATCCCCCATACCCACCTCTACCTATATCTACCTCACCTTCAAACCCACCTCTGCCCTAGACCCACAAGCATCTCTCTACACACCCATCTCTCCCCGACATCCATCTCTCCCCATACCCACTTCTCTCCTAAACCCATCTCTCCCCATACCCACCTCTCCCCATCCCCAACTCTCCCCATACCCACCTCTCCCCACACTCAACTCAATCTATATCCACCTCACCCCCACACCCACCTCTCCCCTAAATTCACCTCCCCATACCACCTCTTGCCCAACACCCAACTCTCCCCCACATCACCTTCCAACCCCATCCTCTCCTTCACTCACCTCTCACCACCTTCCCAACCCCACCTCTCCAACCACAAATTTCTCCAACCCAACCTCTCCAACACCACCTCTCCAACCCCAAGTCTCTACAAACCCACCTCTCCAACCCCACCTCTCTCTCTCTCCAACCCCACCTCTCTCCAACCCCACCTCTCTCTCTCTCCAAGCCCACCTCTTTCCAAGCCCACCTCTCCAACCCCACCTCTCTCCAGCCCCACTTCTCTCCCACCCCACCTCTTCCAACCCCACCTCTCTCTCCAACCCAAACTCTCCTCCACCCCTTACTCCTATGGAACCATAGAATATTACAGGACAGAAGCAGGCCCCATGACCCTCTTTGTGCCTGGTCCTACTGTCCAGCACCTATCTTTGCTCTCCATACCTCTCCCATCCATGTACCCATCCAAATTCTTCATATGCTAATATTGAACCCGCGTTCACCACGTCAGCTGGAAGCTCATTCCATGCTTCTCCCATTCTCTGTGTGAAGTTCCTTCTCATGTTGCCCCTAAACCTTTCTCTTTTCAGTCTTAACCCATATCCTCCAGTTTGTACTTCATCCACCTTGAGTGGAAAAAGCCAACCTACATTTACTCTGTCTATCCCCTCATAATTTTAAATACCTCGATCAAATCTCCCCTCATTCACCTATAGGGAATAAAGTCCTAACCAATTTAACCTTTCCCTGTAGCTCTGTTCCTGAAGTTCAGGCAACATCCTAGTAAGTGCACAATCCTCCAAATTTGCCCTCACTAATGTCTTGTACAATTTAACCATAATGTCCCAACTCCTACATTCAATACTTCGATTTATGAAGGCCAAGATGCCAAAAGCTCTCTTTACAACCCTATCCCCCCTGTGACGCCTCTTTCAGGGAATTTGTATCTGTGTTCCCAGATCCCCCTGATCTACCCCACTCCTCAGTGCCCAACCATTCACCATGTACGTCCTTTCTTGGTTTGCCCTTCCAAAATGCAACACCTCACACTTGTCTGCATTAAATTCCATCTGCCATTTTCAACCTATTTTTCCAGCTGGTCCAGATCCTTCTGCAAGATTTGAACACCTTTGCTGTCCACTACACTTCCATATCTGAAAACTTGCTAATCCAATTTACCACGTTATATTACAGATCATTGAAACAGTTGACAAACAACAATAGTCCCAGCACCAATCGCTGAGGCACACCACTAGTCACAGGCCTCCAGTCTGAGAAACAATCGTCCACCACCACTCTCTGGCTTCTCCCGTCCAGCCACTGTCAAATCCAATTCACTACTTCACCATGAATATTTAGCATCTGAACCTTCCTGTCCCATGTGGGACATTGTCCATGTAGACAATATCCACAGCCTTTCCTTCATCAACTTTTCTGGTAACCTCTTGGAAAAACTCAATAAGATTAATTAATCACAACCTGCCATGCACAAAGCATGTTGACTGTCCCTAATTGGTTTCTGGCTATCCAAATAATTGTACATCTGATTTCTTAGAACACCTTCCAATAATTGACCTACCACTGACATCAGGCACACAGGCTTATAATTTCCAGGGTTACATTTTAAGCAATTGGACAATTTGAGTTACCCTCCGCTCCTCCAGCACTACACCCGTGTCTAAGGACATTTTAAATATTTTTGCCAGAGCCCCTACAATTTCTACACCAGCCTCCCTCAAGATCTGAGGGATTTATCAGGCCCTGAGGTTTTATCCACCCTTATTTGCTTTAAGACAGCAAGTACTTCCTCCTCTTTAATCTGTATGGGTTCCATGACCTCGCTTACTTCCCACAACTCTGACTGTTTCCTGATTGAATACTGATGAAAACAAAAAACAGTTAAGGCCTCAGAATCAGAATTTATTGTCATGAACAAGTCATGAAATGTAGTGTATGCGGCAGCATCATAGAGCAAATATTCACATTAAAACCATCTTACAACATTATTATTAAAAAATAGTGCTTGAAAAGTGAGGCAGTGTCTTTGATTCATTGATTATTCAGGAATCTGATGGCCGCAGGGAAGAAGCCATCCTTGGGCTGCTGAGGGCTTGTCTTTAGGCTCCAGTACTTTTTCCCGATGGTAGCAGAGTGAAGATGGAATGGCCTGGGTGGTGGGGGTCTTTGAGTTTAGAGGCAACTTTTTTAAGACACTGCCTCATGTCGATGTCCTCGATGGAGTGAAGTCTGGTGGCTTTGATGTCACAGGCCAAGTTAACAACCTCTGGAGGTTATTCTTGTCCTGAGAGTTGGTGCCTCTGTATCAGGCAGTGATGCAACCAGCCAGAATGCTCTCCATGGTACAGCCGTAGGTTTACGAGAGTCTTCGTATCTCCTCAGACCATATAACCATATAACAATTACAGCACAGAAACAGGCTAGTTTGCCTTTCTAGTGCATTCTGAACACCTTCCCTCACCTAGTCCCACTGACCTGCATCCAACCCATAACCCTCCATATCTCTCTTGTCCAGATACTGATCCAACCTTGCTTTAAATATCTACCACTTTGGCTGGAAGCTCATTCCACATTCCCACCACCCTCTGAGTGAAGAAGTTCCCCCTCGTTTCCCCTAAACTCTTCCCCCTTCAATCTTAATCCATGTCCTCTTGTTTGAATCTCCCCATTCTCAATGGAGAAAGCCTATCCACATTTACTCTATCTGTTCCCCTCATAATTTTAAATACCTTTATCAAATCACCCCTCCATCTTCTGCACTCCAGGGAATAAAGTCCATTAGTAACCTACCTCAACCAACTTTCCCTGTGTCTCCTTTCTTCATCTCTCTCTCTCTCTCTCTCTCTCTCTCTCTCTCTCTCTCTCTCTCTCTCTCTCTCTCTCTCTCTCTCTTTCATTTTGTTAATATCCTTCCTATAATTTGGCAACCAAAACACTGTACACAATATTACAAATTTGGCCTTACCCATGCCTTATACAACTTCAACATGACATTCCAACTCCTGTTCTTAGTCCCCTGATTTATGAAGGCCAACATACCAAAAGATTTCTTCACCACCCTATCTATGTGTGACTCCACTTATGTACCAAAATTCCTAAATCCCTTTGTTCTACTGCCCTCCTCAATTGTCCACCATTTAACATGTATCACCTTTGCTGATTAGACCTATCAAAATGTAGCACCTCATAGTTCTCAGTATTAAACTCCATTTGCCATCTTTCAACCCACTCTTCTAACTGGCCTATAGCCCACTGCTAGCTTTGAAAACCTTCTTCACCGTCCACAACACCACCAATCTTAGTATCACCTGCTTACTTACTAATCAGATCACTAATATATATTACAAAGAATAATGGACCCAGTACCAATCCTTGAGGCACTCCACTAGTCACCAATATGACAAACAATTTTTCACCACTACTCTCTGGCATTTCCCATCCAACCATTGTTCAATCTATTTCACTACTTCAACGTTAATATCTAATGATTGAACCTTCCTAACTAACCTCTTATGCAGAACCTTGTTAAAGGCCTTACTAAAGTCCATATAGACAACATCCACAGCCTTCCCTTTCTTAGTAACCTCCCCAAAATCTATGATTTGTTAAACATGATCTAACGTGCACAAAACCATGTTCACTATTCCTAATCAGTCCCTCTCTATCCAAATAATTGTATATACCATCTCTAAGAACACTCTACATTAATTTACTTATAACCGATGTCAGACTCACAGGCCTATAATTACCAGTTTTACTTTTAGAACCTTTTTTAAAAAGTGGAACAAAATTTAGCCACCCTCCAATCCTCTGGCACATTCTCCATGGCCAATGACATTTTAAATATTTCTGTCAGAACCCCCACTATTAGTTCATTAACCTCCCTCAGGGACCCATTTTAACAGGACCTGGACACTTAACCACCTTTATTCTCTTTAAAATAGCCAGAACGACCTCCTCATTAATCTGCATGTTTTCCATGACTTCACTAGCAGATTTCTTTACTTCATCTGGCTCAATATTCTTTTCCTGAGAAAATATTGAAGGAAAAAAAAACATTTAAAATTTCCCTCATCTCTTCAAGGGGCCCAATTTTGTCCCTCACTATTCTTTTACTTTTAACGTAACTGTAGAAGCCCTTTGGATTTTATTTTATTTTTTTGCCTTGCCTTGCCTTGCCTGCCAAAGCAGCCTTATCTCTCCTTATAGCCATTCTAATTTATTTCTTCACATTCTTTTTGCCCTCCTTCTATTCCTCATGCACCTCGTCTGTTCCCTGTTGTCTACACCTGTTGTCCACAGCCCTCTTCTTCTGAACCAAATCCCCAATATTCATTGAAAACTAAGGCTCCCCATATTTTCTAACCTTGCCTTTAATCCTCGCAGGGACATCCCGATGCTGTGCTCTCCAAATTTCCCCTTTGACTATCCTCCATTTATCTATTACATCCTTACCAGAAAATAAATTTTCCTAATCCTCACCCTCTAAATCCTTTTGTATCTCCTCGAAATTAGCCTTGTTCCAAGGAAGAATCTCAACATTGGCCCAGCCCTATCCTTCCCCATAATTAACCTAAAACTAATGGTATTATGATCACTAGACCCACAGTGTTCCCCAACACAAACCTCTGTCACCTGACCTACCTCGTTCCCTAATAGAAGATCCAATACAGCCCCCTGTCAACTCAGTTCTTCTATGAATTGATCTGTGACACCTCACAAAGTCGCTGGCGAGTCTTCTTTGTGATTGCATCAATATAGAGGCTCCAGGATAGATTCTCCGAGATGTTGACAGCCAGGAATTTGAGATTCCTGACCCTACTGAGCCCTCAGTGAGGACTGGTCATGTTCCCCTGACTTCCCCCTGAAGTCTACAATCATCTCCTCTCCCATCTCTTTTAACTCAATAAAAATCCGATCACTCTGATCTTCAAGGGGACCAATTTTGTCCGTTACTATCATTTTGCTCTTAACATATTCCTTCACATTGTCTTCTTTGAGCCTTCCTGATTTCTTTTTTGAGGTTTTTCTTGCCCTTTTCTCTCATATTCTCCATTTTGCCTGTATCTATTATACACCTCTCTCTTCTTCCGAACAAGATCCCAACATGCCTCAAAAACCAAGGTTTTCTATGCCTTCTAACTTGCCTTTAATGTGAACCAGAACATGCAACCTCTGTACTCTCAAAATGTCACTCTTGAAGGGCCTCCACTTATCTCGCACATCCTTGCCCAAAAACAACTTCTCCCAATCCATGTATTCTAGATCCTTTCTCATTTCCTCAAAATTACTCTGTCTCCAATGTAGAATCTCAATCTGAGGCCCAGACTTTTATCATTCTTCATAATTAATGAATCTAATGGCATAATGATCACTGGACCTAAAATGATCCCTTACACATACTCTGTCACCTGTCCTGTCTTGTTCCCTAATAGGAGATCCAGTATTGCACTCTCACTAGTTGGTACCTCTATATATTGATTTAGAAAACTTTCCTGAACACTTTTGACAAACTCCAAGCCATCCAGTCCCTTTACTGACTGGGACTCCCAGACAATATGTGGAAAGTTAAAATCTCCTACGATCACAACCTTGTGTTTACTGCAGTTGTCTGGTATCTCTCTGTAGTTTGGCTCCTCCAATTCTCATTGACTATTGGGTATCTATTATACAACCCCATGAGTGCGGTCGTATTTTTCCCATTCCTCAGCTTGACCCATATAGCCTCAGTAGATGAACCCTCTGGTCTGTCCTGCTTGAGCACAGCCTGGCAAGAATGCCACTCCTCCCCCTTTTACCTCCCTCCCCATTATGTTGTGTCTGAAAAAACAGAAGCCTGGAACCAAATTTCATTGAAGACCACAATAGCATAATTCCACATGCTAATCCATCCTAGAAGGCAGATGGGGAGAGGGATAGTGTTGGGGAGAGGGGGCACAGGGTAGCAAAGCGGGGAGAGGGTGAGAGGAGGGGATAGGGGTGGGAGAGGAGGGATAAAGTGGGTGGGAGAAGGGGAAATGGGAGAGGGAGAGGGGAGAGAGGGTGGGAGAGATATTTTGGTCCTCTGCCTTTCCTAGAGTAATCCTTGAATTGAAGTAGATGCACCTGCGAACATTTCCACCGCATTCAACCCGTTGACTACTAACGGTGCAAGTAATTTTCATGTCATATTTTCCCACCTCCGCTCCTCTATCTGCTCTGGCCCTGTGGTTCCCACCCCTCTGCAAATCTAGTTTAAACCCACCAGAGCAGCAGTAGCAAACCTTCCTGCAAGGATATTAGTCCTTTTCCAATTCAGATGCAAACTGACCTGTTGGAACAGGTCTCACCTTTCCAGGAAGACAGCCCAATGATCCAGAAACCTGAAGCCCTCCCTCCTGCACCATGTCTTTAGCTACATCATCCTTCTATTTATAATCTTATTAGCATGTGGCACAGGTAGCAATCCTGAAATCACAACCCTATTTTTCAAACTCCACTTAACTCCTTGAACTCTCCTTGCAGGACCCCCTCACCCTTCTTGGTCCTACATGGACCAAGATATCTGGCAGCTCATCCACAGAATGCCGTGAACTCGATCTGAGATATCTCAGACCCTGGCACCAGGGAGGCAACATACCTCTCTGATATCCGATGTCTTCCACAGAACCTCTAATCTGTCCCCCTAACTATGGAATCCCCTATCACTACAGCTCGCCTCTTCTCCTCCCTTAGCCACAGGACCAGACTCTGTGTCAAAGACCTGATCTCTGTCCCTTGTCCCTGGTAGGTTCCCCATACCCCCCCAAACAGTATCCAAAAACATACATGTTATTGAGGGACATGGCCACAGGGGTACCCTGCACTGCCTACTTGTTCCCTTTCCCTCTCCAGACTGTTACCCATCTACCCTCCTGCCTGCTAGGTGGGAGAGTGTCCCTGTAACTTCTATCACCCTCTCTCCCTCCAAAATGATCTGGAGTTCATCAAACTCCAGCTCTATTTCCTTAATTCGACTTAGTTGGAGCTGCAGCTGGATTCCTTTATCACAGATGAAGTCATCAGGGATACTGCTGGCTTCCCTGAGGACCCACATTGTGCAAGAGGAACATTCCACTGCCTTGGCTGCCATTCTCACTGTTTATGACAAGAGGAACCAAATATATGATATCTGAAACCTGCCCTTACCTGTGCCTACCTGCTGAATGCTTTTCCAAATTAAATTCCAACTGTTCTTCACCTCTTACCTGATCTATCCGAAACCCACTTAACCAAAGCCATACCATTCTACTTCCCCACCCCCCACCTCATCCTCTCCACACCTCCCTACCCAACCTCCCCTCCCTTCACCTCTTACCTGCCCCACCACTTCCCTCCCCCACCTCTCCTCAACTCACCTCTCTCCAACCCATCTCTCCTGTACAGCAGACAAAAGCTTCATGGAGACCCTTTTCTTTCCAGACTCCTCGTCAGTGCTTCGCAAGATGGGAAATTAATTGTGTGGGACAGTTACTCCACCAACAAGGTCAGTGTGTGGGAGCCATCCCCAGTGATGGTTAGTGTGTGGGAGCTGTCCACAGTGATGGTAAGTGTGTGTGGAACCCATCCCCCATTGAGGACCAGTGGATATGGGAGCCATCCCCAGTGATAGTCAGTGTGTGTGGGACATGTCCCTCCACTGAGGGTAAGTGTGTGTGTGGCCCATCCCCCTGTGAGGGTTAGTATGTGGGACCTGTCCCCCTACTGAGGGTGTGTGTTTGTGGCCCATCCCCCAGTGAAGGTTAGTGGTTAGTGTGTGGGAGCTGTCCCCCCATTGAGGGCAAGTGTGTGTGTGGTCCATCACCCTGTGAGAGTTAATATGTGGGACCTGACCCCCCCCACTGAGGGTAAGTGTGTTTGTGGCCCATCCCCCAGTGAGGGTTAGTGTGTGGGACCTGGCCCCCCATTGAGGGTAAATGTGTGTGTGGCCCATCCACCAGTGAGGGTCACTGCGCGTGGCACCTGTCCCCCCAATGAGGGTCAGTGTGTGGGGCCCATCCCCCAGTGAAGGTCAGTGTGTGGGGCCCATCCCCCAGTGAGGGTCAGTGTTTTGGATCCGACGTCAGTGAGGGTCAGTGTGCGTGAGGCCTGTCCCTACTAATGGTCAGTGTTTGGAATCCGTCTCCCAGTGAGGGTCCGTGTGTTTGGGGTCTGTCCCCACTGATGCTCAGTGTGTGGGATCCGTCCCCCAGTGAGGGTCAGTCTGTGCAATCCATCCCCAGAGAGGGACAATCTGTGTGGAGCCCATCCCCACTGATGGTCAGTGTGTGGGATCTGTCCCCCAGTGAATGTCAGTGTGTATATAGCCTGTCCCCACTGAGGCACAGTGTGTGAGGCCCGTCCGCACTGATGGTCTGTGTGTGTTTGTCCTGGTCTCCAGTGAGGGTCAGTGTGTGTGGGACATGTTTCCCGGTGAGGGTCAGTGTGTGTGGGACACATTTCCCAGTGAGGGTCAGTGTGTGTGGGGCCCATCCCCCAGAGAGGTCAGTATGGGGTCCATCCCCCAGTGAGGGTCAGTGTGGGGCCCATCCCCCAGTGAGGATCAGTATTTGGGATCTGTCCCCCAGTGAGAGTCCGTGTGTGTGGGTCCGTCCCACAGTGAGGGTCCCTGTATGTGGGGTCTGTCCCCACTGATGCTCAGTGTGTGGAATTCATCCCCCAGTGAGGGTCAGTTTGTGTGGGGCCCATCCCCCAGTGAAGGTTAGTGTGTGGGAGCTGTCCCCCCATTGAGGGCAAGTGTGTGTGTGGTCCATCACCCTGTGAGAGTTAGTATGTGGGACCTGACCCCCCCAGTGAGGGTCAGTGTGGGACCCATCCCCTAGTGAGGATCAGTGTTTGGGATCCATCCCCCAGTGAGGGTCCGTTTATGTGGGTCCATCCCCACTAATGCTCAGTGTGTGGGATCCATCCCCCAGTGAGCGTCAGTGTGTGAGACCTGTCCCCATTGATGGTCTGCGTGTGTTTGTCCCGGCCCCCAGTGAGGGTCAGTGTGCTTGGGGCCCATTCCCCAGTGAAGGTCAGTGTGTGTGGGACCCATCCCCCAGAGGATCAGTGTGTAGGACCTATTCCCCAGTGAGTGTCAGTGTGTGTGTGTGTGTGTGTGTGTGTGTGTGTGTGTGTGTGTGTGTGTGTGTGTGTGTGTGTGTGTGTGTGTGTGTGTGTGTGTGTGTGTAAGTATCATCCCCTTGGTTTTGATGATCCATATGGTTTACCCAACAGGTTCATGCCATTCCGCTAAGGTCGTCCTGGGTTATGACGTGCTGCTATGCACCTTCAGGGAATTGTGTCGCCTGCGGCGGTCTGGACAATATGTGTTCCATTTACAACCTTAAAACCCGTGAGGGAAACGTCAAAGTCAATCGTGAGCTTGTGGGACACAATGGTGAGGCTCTACCCCTAAGTGAGGGAGAGAGGGTGGGGGAAAAAGCAGGGGGCAAGAAGAAGAGAGAGAGGGGATAGGAGAGGAAGTTGGGTTTGAGAGGGTGTTGAGAGTTGGAGAGAGAAGACAGAGGGGGAGACAAAGTGAGGGGAAGAGGAAGAAATACAAAGTAGAGAGATGGAGCAGGAAAAAAGGAGAAGGATAAGGGGATGGGAGATGGGAGCAGAGAGAAGGAGTAGGAGAGATGGAGGTGGGAGAGAGGCGGTGGGAAGGAGAAAGGAGAGGTGATTGGCTGAGAGGGGGTAGGAGGAAGGAGAGAGGGTGGGAGAAGCAACTGTGAGGAGGTCGGGAGAGAGGAGGCAGGAGAGAGGGGGTGGAGGAGAGGAGTGGAAAGGGTGAAGGGGCAGATGAGGAGAGGGGGCACAGGGTAGCAAAGCGGGGAGAGGGGGAGAGGAGGGGATAGGAGTGGGAGAGGAGGGATAAAGTGGGTGAGAGAAAGGGAAATGGGAGAGGGAGAGGGGAGAGATATTCTGGGGAGACAGCGGGTGAGTGGGAGATTGGGGAGGGGGAGAAGGGAAAGGGGGATGTGGGGGAGAGGGGAGAGATGATGTGGGAGAGGAGGAAAGGAGGCCATGTAAAGTGGGGAGAAGGTTGAAAGGGTGGATGAGGGAAGAAAGGGCAGAGAGGGGAGAGGAAATGGAGAGGGGGAGAGGTGGGGAGAGAGGGAGGAAGGGGTAATGGGGAGGTGAGGGTAGGAGAGGGGGTGAGAGAGTGATGAGGAGGGAGGGTGGAGAAAAGGGGAAAGGGAAGGTGTGAGGGGGAGAGGGGCTGAAAGTGATGGAGAAAAGGGTGAGAAGGAGGGAGAGAAATGGGGAGAGGGTGATGAGTAAGAAGTGAGAAAGGGAAGAGAGTGAGAGGAGGAGTGATGGGGAGAGAGGGGGAGAGGTTGTGTAGAGAGGTGGGGGGATGATGGGCTGAGAGAGAAGAGTGAGAAGGAAGACAAGGAGAAAGGGGAGAGGGGAAAGGGGACAGGGAGGAGAGAGGGAAAATTGGGGTGAGGGAGAGGGAGGGGAGGGAGGTGTGAGAGGGGGAGACAGAGGGGAGAGAGGTGGGAGAGTGACGGGGAAAGGGGAGAGGTTGTGAGAGGTTGCCTAGAGAGGTGGGGGAAAGATGGACTGAGAGAGGAGTGAGAGGGGAAAAAGGGGGAGAGAGGGGGGGAGAAGAGGAGGAATGTTGGGGTGAGGGAGAGGGATAGGAGGGAGTTATGAGAAGAGGAGATGGGGAGACAGATGAGAAAGGGGGTGGGTGGGAGAGATGCGGTTTGGAAGAACAGGGATGGGGAGAGAGGGTGGGAAGGATAGACGAATTTCAGAGATATGGGGATAGAAAAATAGGAGATTTGAGGAAGTTGGGGGAGCGAGGGTATGGGAGAAAGGCGGAGGGATCGAGAGTGTGGGGGAGACAGCAGAGAAAGGGACAAGTGAGGGTGTTGGGAGAGAGGGCGTGAGAAAAAGGGTGGCAAAGAGGGGGATTAAAGAGAGAGAAGGCAGAGGGGGAGAGGGAAAGAGGGTAGAGGGATCAAGGTGGCAGAGGGGGAGAGGGAAGACGGGGAGGATGGGGAACTAGGAGGGGATAGTGTCGAGAGAGTGGGGGGACAGGGAGAGGGGCAGGGGAGAGGATGGGAAAGGGGTGTATTTGAGTGTGAGAGGGAGGTGGAGGGATGGGGGATTTGGGGAAGAGAGAGGAGATGAGGAGATGTGAGAGGGGGTGAGGGGATGGAGAGAGGGGAGAGAGAGAAGGGGAAAGAGGGGAAGAGAGGGGAGAGAGAGAAGGGGAAGGAGGGGAGAGAGGGGGAGAGAAGGGATGATCAAGGGGGAGAGGAAGGGGAATGAAAGGGGAAAGGGGGTTGGTGAGAGAGGAAGGAGATAGGATGGTGGGAGAGAGGAGGTGAGAGAGAAGAGGATGGGAGAGTGAGGGAGAGAAGGTGCTCGGGGAGAGTTGGGGCAAAGTAGAGGGAGGGAGAGAGGAATGGGTGAGATGCAGAGAGAAAGGGTGTCAGAGATGGGGAAAAAGGGGGTGGTGGGAGAGAGGAGTGGGTGAGAGAGGGGGGTTGGGGAGAGATAGGAAAGAGGGGGAAAGGGGTAAAGGGGGGGAGAAGGGGAAAGTGGGGTATAAGGAGGAGAGGTGGTGGGGAGTGAGTGTTTGAGAGGGAGAGGGAGGGAAATGGGGATAGTGAGGGAGGTGGGGAAAAGGGTGAGGAAGAAGGGAGGGGGAGGGACAGGGGACAAAGGGGGGAGTGGAGGAGAGGAAATTTTGAGTAGGAGGGAGAGGGTAGAGAGATGAGGGGACAGAGAGAGGAGGGGTGAGAGAGGGGAAGGAGAGAGGTGGGGTAGAGAGAGGTGGGGTGAACAGGGATACAGAAAGGGGAAGTTAAAGGGCAAGAGATGGGGAGAGGGTATAGGGATGGAGAGTGGGGAGAAGGGGCGAGGGGGAGCGGCAGGGGAGGGCTGAGGAGGGTAAGAAGGGACAAGACAGGAGAGTGAAAGTGATTAGGATGGGAGGAAAGTGAGGGGGGGTTGATAGAGTGGTTGATGGGGAGGGGAGCAAGAGGAACAGGGGGTGAAGATAGAGAGGGAGCAAAGGGTGGTAGGATATGGAGGAGTGAAGAGAGAGAGACAGGAAAGGAGGAGGGGAGAGCATGGATGAGAGGGGGTGAGAGAGGCAGAGGGAGGAGGAGAGAGGGGAAGATAGGACAGGAGAGAGAGTGGAGAGGGGAAGGGAGGGTGGAGAGAGGAGAGGAGACAGAGGGGGAGGGAAATGGGGAGAAAGATGTAGATGGGGAGAGGGAGGTGAAGAGAGAGGGAAGGGAGGGGGTGGGAGGGGAGAAGTGCAGATTGGGGATAGAGGGAGAGATAGGGAGAGGGTGGAGTGTGGGTGGGGGTGGAGATTTGGGAAGTTAGAGGGGTGGTGGAGAGGGGTAGAGTGGAGGTGAAAGTGAGGGTGAGAAATGGGAAAAGGGAGGGGAGGAGAGAGGGTACAGATGAAGGAGAGAAGGGATGAGGGAGAGGGGGTAAGAGGAAGGGAGAGAGTGAGTTCGAGGAGAGAGATAGAGGGGGTGAGATGAGGGGAGACCAGGAAGAGGGAAGAGAATGTAGAATTGGAGGTAGGAAGGGGAAGAGGAGGCAAGGGTGGAGGAGAGAGGGAGGGTAGAGAAATCAGGGGGAGAGGGAAAGAGGGGAGAGAGAGGGGGAGAGGGGGCAATGTGTGAGAGGTGTTGGGAAAGGTGGAAGGTAGAGAGGTGGGTGGCAGAGATGGGATGGGAGAGAGTAAGGGTGGGCAGGGGAGATGCAGGAGAAACTGGAGAGTGGAGGAGGGGGATTGAGGAGTTGGGGAAAGGTTTGGAGGATAGGAGAAGGGGAGGAGATGGGGTGGAAAGAGGAAAGGGAGGATGGTGTGGATGGCGCAATGGGGAATGGGGAAGATGGGGAGAGGGGTGAAGAGGAGGCAGAGGGAGAAGAGGGGGAGAGAGTGGGGAAAGAGGGGAGAAGTAAGAATATGGGGAGAGGAGGGGGAGGTAGATGGGGTGGGAAAGGGAGAGAGGAGTGGGAGAAAGGTGGGGAGGGAGAATGGTCGATAATGGGAGGGGGAAGGGGAGAGAGGAGGATAGAGAGGGGAGAGAGGTGGGGGAGAGGGGGTGAAAGGTGGGTGCAGAGAGTGGTCAGAGGTAGAGTGGGGAGATGAGGCAGGGGAAGGGGGAGATTGAGGTTATGGAGAGGGGTTAGAGAGGGTGAGATGGGGAGAGAGGGGGAGGTTCGTACAAGGAGAGAGGGGGTGTGGATAGAGGGGTTGGAAGAGAAGAAGCAGGAGAGATGGGTCATGGTTGAGGGGAGGAAGGAGGAGGGTTGGCAGAGAGGGGTTTGGGAGAGAGAGAGGGTGGTGTGAGAGAGAGGGGTCGGGAGGTGGAGAGGGCAGTGAGGAGAGAGAAGGAGAGACATGGGGGGAATGGGTAAGAATGGTGAGAGATGGGGAGTGGGTGATGGGAGGGGGAGTAAGAGATGGAGAGTGGTGGAGGGGGGGTAGGGGTGAAAAGGAGAGTGGGGGAGATGGGGCAGAGAGGGGAGAGGAGAGTGAGGTGGGCAAGAGAAGAGTGAGGGAGTAGTGAGAGGGGTAGAGATGGGAGGGGAGAAATCATAGGGAGGAGAGTGGGGTTAGAAGATTGGGGAGAGAGGGCATTGGAGAGAATGTGGGTGGGAGAGAGGGGGTTGGGAGAGATAGGAGAGGAAGGAAAGGGTTTTGAGGGGAGGAGAAGAAGAAGATGGGATGAGAAAGGAAGATGGGGAGGGAGAGGGGGAGTAGGAGAGAGAGAGATTAGATGGTGTGGGAGGGGAAGAAGAGTGGGGGAGAGAGGTGTGAGAGAGTTGGGAGATGGGGAGAGGGAAGGAGAGTGGTGGGATTACATAGCTGGTGGCGAAATGATGGAGAAGGATGTGTTGGATGCGGAAGCTGGTGGGGTGGTCGGTGAGGACGAGGAATCCTGTCCTTGTTGCACTTGAGGGCAGAGGGACAAGGGCAGATGTGTGAGTAATGCAAGATCTGTGGATGAGGGCCAGAGTTGATGTTGGTAGAGGGAAAGCCATGTTGGTTGAAGAAGGAGGACATCTCTGATGATCTGGTATGGACGTCCTCAGATGAGACGGAGACAGGAATTGAGAGAATGAAATGGAATCCTTAGAGGGGACAGGGTGGGAAGAAGTGTAGATGAGGTAGCTGTGGGAGTCGGTTGGTTTATTTTATTTAATTTAATTGAGACATACAGCACAGTTTCATGCTATTTCGGCCCACAAGTCAATGCCACCCAATTTACACCCAAGTAAACCTTCACCCCCGCTATGTTTTGAACGGTGGGAGTAAACTGGAGCCCCCAGGGAAAAACCATGCAGACATTGTGAGAATGTACATACTCCTTACAGAACCCCGGTTCCAATCACTGGCGCTGTAAAGGTGTTGTACCAACCGCTATGCCAACAATTTATAGATGTCATATAACAATAACAGCATGGAAATAGGCCATAACAACCCTTCTTATCCGTGTTGAAACACTTACACTGTCCTTGTTCCACTGGCCTGCATTCTGCCCAGAACCCTCCATACCTTTTACATCTACATTTTTATTAAAAGATAATATTGCAAGTAAGGTTGCACCTAAACTTTTACCCATAACTCTCAGCACTTGTCCTCTTGTTTGAATCTCCCCAACACTCAATGGAAAAAGTCTATACACATCCACTCTATCTATCCGCCCCCCCCCCCCCCCATCATTTTAAAGACCTCTATTAAATCCCCCCTCAGCCTTCTACGCTCCAGGGAATAAAGACCTAACTTGTTTAACCTTTCTCTATAACCCGGGTCTCATTCTGGTCAACCTTCTCTGTTCTCTCTCTATTTTGTTCACAACCGCCTTACAATTTGGTGACCAGAACTGAATACAATATTCCAAATTTTACCTCACCAATGCCCTGTACAATTTTAACATGACCTCCCAACTCTTCTACTCTGTGTGCTGATTTATAAAAGCCAGTATTCCAAAGGCCTTCTTCATGACCCTATCCACCTGAAATTCCACTTCCAGGGAGCTGTGGACCATTATTCCTCAATCTCTCTGTTCAATTCCATTCTTTAACACCCTACCATTCGCCATCTATGTCCTATTTTGATGAATCCAACCAACGTGTAGCCCCTCACACTTGTCAGCATAAAACTCCATTTGTCAACTTTCAGCTTATTCTTCTAACTTCCCAAATCTCTCTGCAAGCTTTGAAAACCTCCTTCAATATCCACAATGCCACCTATCTTAGTATCATCTGCATACTTACTAATCCAATTTACCACCCCATCATCGAGATCATTAATGCATATTACAAACAACAATGGGCCCAATACAGATCCTTGAAGCTCACTGGCCTCCAACCCGACAAACAGTTCTCCACCAGCACCCTCTGGCATCTCCCATCCAGCCGCTGTTGAATCCATTTTACGACTTCCATATCCACACCTAATGATTGAACCTTCCTAATTAACCTTCCATGTGGGGCTTTGTTTCCTAAGCTGGAGACAGAGAGATCGAGGAAAGGGAGAGTGTTGCTACAGATGTCAATTTGAGGATGGGGTGGAAGATGGCAGCAAATGGATGAAGTCAACGAGCTCACCATGGGTATAGGAGACAGCAGCAAAATAGTCATTGATGTAGCAGAAGAAGGGGCCTTGTCTGTGTCAGCTTGTAGCATGGATTGTTCCACATAGCCAGCAAAAAGGCAGGCATAGCTGGAACCCAGACGGGTACTCCTTTATCAAAGAGAAATTGGGATGAGTCAAAGGAGAAATTATTGAGGGTGAGGACAAGATCTGCCAGTCGGAGGAGGGTGGTGGTGGTGGGGAACTTGTTGAATCTATAGTCCAGACAGAAACCAAGGGATTTGAGACCTTCACTTTGGGGAATGTAGTGTGTAGGGATTCAATATCCCTGGTATTTATGGGACAATTGAGTTCAGGGAATTGGAAGTTGTTGAAATGATGGAGAGTGTGGAAAGTGTCCTGGATGTAGGTGGGGAGGGACTGGACTGGGGGGGTATTGGGGGGAACAAAACAGAGTCACAAGGAATGTTCTGAACCCAGGGCATCATGCTGGGTTTTCTGACCCAGATGTTTACATTTTATCAAGGGGTCAAGTAAGGTTGTGTCCCTTCCACCTAGGGTCATGACCTTTGGACCCATGGGTCAGGGGCTTCCATGACCTCATCTAGGATCAAGGAAGGTTGAGACTTTTCTAGCTAGAGGTCCAGAAGGTTGTGATCTTTCCACCCAGAGGTCAGGGGTCATGGGTTGCTCTCAGTTGCTTAGCACTGACTCTTGTTGCTAGGTTATCTCTCCAGTTGCCGCTTTCTCAATGACAACGAGATTATCACCAGCTCTGGCGATACATCATGGTGAGTTGTGATCTCTGACCTCCACCATCTGACCTCTCACCCCAGCCTCTTCCTCTTCCTGCTAAGCTCTGACACCCAGATATCTGACCAATCTCTCCCCATCTCCCTCCCCCTCTCCCTTCCTGTCTCTCTCCCCTCTCTCCCCTTTCCCTCCTTGTCCTCTCACCCCACTCTCTCCTTCCCTCCTGTCTGCCCTCTCCTCCTTTCTCCCTTTCTCCCTTTTTGCACCCCCTTCCCCCGGCAGCATCCTGTGGGACATTGAGACAGGGAAGGAGAAGACATCATTCACTGGACATGTCAGCGATGTGATGAGCCTGTCCGTCTCGCCGGACCTCTCCCTCTTCGTCTCTGGTTCATGCGATGCTACGGCCAAGGTCTGGGACATCCGGCAGGCAGAGTGCCAGCAGAGCTTCGCTGGCCATGAGTCTGACATCAATGCTATCTGCGTGAGTCTGGGGAAACAGGAGTTCCTTAGAACCCCCTCACCTGTCCTGAGCTCTCCTTTACCCCATTCCACTCACCAGCAAAGTTACAGATGATGCAAGGATTAGAGGCATTGTGGACAGTGAGGAAGGCTTTCATACCTTGCAGAGGGATATGGACCAGCAGGGAAAGAGTCTGAACAATGGCAGATGAAAGTGAATGCAAACAAGTGTGAGGTATTGCACTTTGGAAGGGCCTTCTCAGTAAATGGTTGGGTTTTGAGGAGTGTGGTGGAACTGAGGTATCTGGAAATGAAGATACATAATTACTTGAAAGTAGCATCACAGGAAGACAGGGTTCTAAAGGGTCTTCGGGAATATTGGCCTTCATAAATCAAAGCATGCAGTACAGGAGTTGGGATGTTATGGTAAAGTTATATAGGACATTGTCGAGTCCAAATTTGGAGTATTGTGTGCAGTTTTGGTCACAGGAAGCATATCAACAAGATTGAAAAAGTGCAGAGGAGATTTATTAGGATGTTGCCTGGACGAGAAGAACTGAGTTATAGGGAAAGGTTAAACAAGTTAGGACTTGTTAGGATGTTGTCGGGACTTGAAGAAATAAGATACATGAAAAGAAACAGGTTATGATTTTATTTTTTGCAGCTTATGAGAATTAGGTGAATTTTGAATGTGGTGCATAGATAAGATGCACAGATGGAGGCTTTTTCCAATAAGGTTTGGTGAGATACAAACCAGAAGACATGGGTTCAGGGTGAACATTTGCTGAGGCTTCTGGACCAACTTTTGAAAGAACAAACCAAGGTATAATATACACAGTAAACGGTCAGGTTCTGAGGAGTGCGGTACAGAGGGACCTGGGAACACAGATAGACAATTCCCTGAAATTGTTGTCACAGGTAGATAGGGCATGGTGCCCACAAGTTTCAAACAAGCGTCAATTATACCAGATCCCAAGAAGCGTGTGGTAACCTTGTTACAAGCCCAGAGGACCTATAAACCCAGCAGTGATAGACATTTACCAAGGAAAATGGTTACTTAAACAAAAGTTGTTTTTAATTATCTTTAAACATAAAAATAGAATTAAACTTTAACTTATCTCTATTGACTTACTTAACCAAATTTAACCCCCTTCTAATTCTAACTGCACGTGTAAAATTTCATTCCGTTAATTTCTAGGAACAACCACCTGATGAATCACACACCCACCCACCCCCACACTCTTCATTAGCAGGAATATTAAGAGGTCTCTTTTTTCTCATCAACAATTCACCCTTCAAGTAATATCCACAAGCCATTTCTTTAATCTCTTGTTCACTTACTGCTTTGTCCCTTAAATCAATAAGATCTGTATCTGTCCTCTGTTACTGAATTAACTCTTTCCTTGACAAAGAGAAATCTTGACTCTCAGAATGACCCTGCTCTTTCAAAACTATTACAGAAGCACTGGGCGAGTCTCTATCAACTGGATCTTCTTCAGCTCTCATCATTTTCTTACTCACAGACCTTGTTACAGCACATGCAGGATATATCTCACAATCCTCTTTACCAGACCGATTTGTTAATCTCAAAACTGATCCAACTTCATCCTCTGCTGAATCATTCCCTAATAAATTTATAGCCTTTTAGTAAAACCCTAATAAAAAGACCCATCCTTGCATGGGTCTTTGAAATTACTCCTACTACAACAGGTCCTTTAATAATTCTGAATTTAGCACAATATTGTGAAGATATTTTGACTCTACCTCACCTGCAACACCTTTAATCAAAGTTGTCTCCCTTGTGTCAGTCTTCTGATCCAGAGTTAAAACACTTTCCAACAACAGTGACTGAACAGCACCAGGATCTCTAAGAACTTTAACTGGAACCTGTGATTTTCCCTCCTTTACTGAATGCCCTCTGACACAAAAGGTTTGAAAATATCCATGACACCCTTACCAGGTTTGGAACATCTGCTCTCCTTAAATTCAACTGTCTGAATACAGGCTTCTGGTTAAAAACCTTTTCTCATCTCTTTTTCAACACTAGACAATTCGCAATAACATGACCAGCTTTCTTTTTAAAAAAAAAAATATTTAAGAATTTTACAAGATATTTAAAAAAAAAGAAAATACAAGATATAAATACAAATATATAAAATAGAAGGAAAAGTATTTAAAAAATCATGGTGATGTTAATAGCTCCCCCACCCTCCCCCCTCCCTCTACTAGCTACATCATCTTAACTTCCTCTGTCATCCCTCGGAGCCTTTAAAAATTTAAAATTAGTTAATCAACGTGACAACTCTTTACATAACTTTTACTTAAGATCATTAATCATACAATCCAAATATAAACTCCACATTTTAATAAAAAAATAATTATTATTTCACAAATTAAGTTATATTTTTCAAATATAAACACATTTGCAGTTCATTATGCCATCTTTGTATATTCAATTCCACATCATTTTTCCAAGTTATTGCTATACATTTTCTTGCAACCGCTAACCCTAACCGCAAAAATGCCAATTGTGGCTTATCAACCAATCCCAAAGTAACAGCATTTATATATCCCAATAAACACATCATTGAATCCATTTGCAAATTGATTGTAAATAAACCTCTCAAAAATTTAATAACTTTTTCCCAAAAAAGTTTAACTTTCTTGCATGTCCTTACACAATGCACAATAGTTAAAACACAAATCTGTTGGACTAAATCCATATTTCTTCAAATTATCAGGAGTCAAATATAATTGATGAATAAAATCATAATTAGCCATACTATATCTCACATTAATTAATTTTGTAACACTCCATACACATATTTGACCATTCCTCCCAAGACAATTCAATATCTAAATCTTTCTCCCATTTCTCTTTTATCCTATCTAGCCCAACTCTATCCATCTTTTCTTGCAACAACCTATACATATCTGATATAAATCCTTTCATGTTCTTGGCAACCATTAAAATCTCAAACTTAGATTGACTTGGTAAAATTAATTCCTTACCAAATTGTATTCGCGAAAAATCTCGAACTGGATAATAAGCTAAAATAGAATTTGCAGAAATACCAAATTTCTCTTGTAATCTATTAAATGTAGAAAATTTACCCACCTCAAAACAATCTTGTATAATGCTAATTCCTTTCAATTTCCAATTTTTCAAATAAGGACTATTTAAAGAAAACAGAATTCATTTATTCCGATATAACGGTGATTTAATTGAAATTTTCCTTTTAGAACCAATAAGATGATCCTGCTTATATGTCTTAATACTGGTAAATTATATATTTGTAACAATAAAGGATTCCATTTATAAATAAATTGATTCATTTCTTTTTCAAAATTTGATCCAACTCAACTTTAGACGAGACCGGAGATTGTTGAATATCAAACAACCTATTAATGAATTTCAACTGTGCCACTTCATAATAATTTTGAAAATTTGGTAGTTGAAGTCCTCCCCATTTATACCGCCACATTAATTTATGCATAGAGACCTTAGATAATTTACCCTTCCATAAAAATAATCAAATTACTTTATTTAATTCTTTAAAAAATTTATTCGGAATCCCACGTGGAATAGATTGAAAAAGATATTGTATACGAGGATAAATATTAATTTTATACAATTTACTCTCCCAATTAAAGTTAATGGTAAATTTTTCCATTTCTGTAAATCAATTTTAATCTTACTCAACAAAGGCATATAATTCAAAATATAGAAGTCCTGATCATCTTTATTAACTAAAACTCCTAAATATTTAATCTTATCAGACCATTTAAATTTAGTAATCTGTCTCTTTGGCTTGGCTACACGGACAAAGATTTATGGAGGGGTATGTCCACGTCTGCTGCAGGCTCGTTTGTGACTGACAAGTCCAATGCCGGACAGGCAGGCATGGTTGCAGCGGTTGCAAGGGAAAATTGGTTGGTTGGGGTTGGGTGTTGGGTTTTTCCTCCTTTGTCTTTTGTCAGTGAGGTGGGCTCTGCGGTCTTCTTCAAAGGAGGTTGCTGCCCGCCGAACTGTGAGGCACCAAGATGCACGGTTGGAGGCGATATCAGCCCACTGGTGGTGGTCAATGTGGCAGGCACCGAGATTTACAATCTAAATATCTACAATCTAAATAATCCCCATTTGATATCGACAATATTTCACTCTTCTTCCAGTTAACCTTATAACCTGACAGTATGCCATATTGATGTAATCAATTTTGCAACATCCTCAAAGATTTTTTAGGATATGTTAGATATATTAAAACATCATCAGGAAACAAATTAATCTTATATTCTTGTTTACCTACGGAGGAGTCACATGATGGAGTAGGGCCGGTAGGAGAATACCAGCCCTCTCCAGAAAAGAAAAAACAAAGTTCAAAAAACACAAAACACAACAAATAAAAGACAAAGTTGTGGAGAAAAGAAAGAAAATGGCACCCAAGAAGGAAAAAGCAAAAATAACGGGTAAAAAAGAAAAGACACCGGAAGAGAAAGGAGAAGGCCTTACCTGCATGAAGAAACAGGGAGCCCATTCCCCAAGGTTGGTAATGATCCCACAGAATTGCGACCTCCCGACCACTGGACTGCAAAAATGGCTCTCTGAGCCAAACAGAAGTGCGCAATGCACACACTAAGGAAAAAGAAAACACCGACAGGAGGGGGGCCCAGCTGAGGAGCAAACTAACACAGCACGACCAGCTGAGAGATGCCCGATAGCAGGGCTCTCAGCTGGAAGAAGAGGAAAGCGACAGGAAAGGGAGTGATAGGAAATAAGAACAGCAACAGGAGGCCCCACAGATAACTAGCCCAGAAGAAGAGGACCAACAGCAAGAAGCTATGCAAAAAAAAACACCCAGGAAAGTGAGGCAAGCAGGTCAACTAGAAAGTCAGAAGAGACACAGATACAAGGAAGAGAAGTAGAAGACACAAACACAGGTGCAGACACAGAAGAAGAGGAAGAAGAAGACCAAGGCCTGCACAGAGGAATAGAAGATAAAATAGATGGACAGTATATAGATTTTTTAAAAATTCAAGAACAAATGAGAGCATTAAAAGAATGGTTGACATTAGAATTTAGTGAAATGAAAAGAAAAATGAAAAATACCGAAGAATAAGTGAATAGAATAGAGCTGGTCATGACAGAAATAGGGAAAAGATTAGAAAATGTGTAAGAACGGCTGTAGAAATGGAAAGGAATGACTTAATAAGAAAATTGGAAGACAGTGAGAAAAAAGTTAAAGAGTCACAAGAGTTGTTCGCTCAGAAGATGATATAATGGAAAACTATAGTAGGTGAAACAACATAAAGGAAGATGAAGAAGACACAAATATGAAAGGATTTATAAAAGAATGGAGCCCAAAGGTCCTGGGAATGACAGAAATACAGGAAGGAATGGAAATAGAAAGGGCCCACAGAACACTAGCCCCGAAACCACAGACACAGCAAAAACCAAGATCTGTTTTAGTAAAATTTCTGAGATACACGACAAGAGAAAATATACTGGAGAGGGCAAGGAATAAAATTAGAGAAGACAAAAAAACCATTGGAATACAAGGGTCAAAAAATATTTTTTTACCCAGACATAAGTTTTGAACTCCTAAAGAAGAGGAAGGAGTTTAATACAGCAAAATCGATCCTATGGAAAAAAGGCTATAAATTTATGTTAAAATATCCAGCTGTGCTTAAAATATTTATCCCAGGGGAGCAAAATAGACTGTTCTCGGATCTGGAGAAAGCATGAGAATTTGCAGAATGCCTGCAGGACAGAAGGAGAGATGAAGAGATATAACAAGAACGAAGAACAATGACAAACTACATATAAAGATGTAAAAATAATGTATTTGTAAGAACTAAAGAAGGGAAAGAAAAGGGAAGAAAGGAAGTAAGGGGGAAAGAAGGTGAGATTTATTAAATCTGAAGATAAAAGTCTATTCTGGAGGGGGTTGGGTGGGAGAGAATA